>NC_138202.1:28710688-29910688 GCF_964194415.1 Vipera berus
GGAGTGAGGGAACTTATAAATCATATAAATAACCAAAATCAATACAATAAACTTGCCCCACTCACTACTATAAGAAGGAACACATGGTTGTTCTCCAAGATCACCTGATCTGGATGTCTGCACCCACATGAACGGCAGGTACTTCCTTCCTCCAGCCAATGGCTCTAATACAGGGTCTCCGCAGAGTATGGTCAAAAAGGTCAAGGTGGTGGCTACAATTGTACAATCAAAATTCTGCCCATTTTTTATGTGCACCTAACACCCTTGTTGCAATAACTGGGATAGGAGAGAATGCGGGTTTGGTGAGCTCTGCTTCTGGCATAAAGCAGAAATGAATTTCCTTGGGGTGAAATTCCTGCCATTCCTGCAACTGGATGCCAGACTGGTCCAACTGTGCCGGCCTCTCAGGGAAGGTTTGCTACCTGTTTTACTTTTCTGCTTGCCTATTTTCCACATCACTTCACTTTAGCTCCTAAAGAGGCTGGGCAGAAACACATTTGTGAAGACCTTATCTGTACATGGGAAGAGAATGGAAGTAACTAATCCAGCCAGAAGTCAGAGCATAAATCTTTGAACTATGTGTTGCCAGCTGCTGCATCATTTAAAAATAGTGTGGTGCCAATAAGACAGATCATTCTACATGGGGGCCGTAAACAGAAATCAAAGGTATGCGCCAGGGCCCTGATTGCAGCCCAGCCTCACCCCCTGGGCCCCCCATCACAGTCCACTTCTGCCTTACACTATTATGGGTATCCCCCCTGGATTTCTCTGCTGTCAGCCACTGATTTCTTTCTGGCCAGGAAGGCACCAACTGCTTTTTGTTTCATAGAAGTCTGGTGGCACCTACTGATCTTTTCAGGTTTGACATTACGCTGAGGCATTGCTGTAGCTTGACACAAGCAGCTGTTTTAGGAGGCATTTGAAGTGCTTCCTCCCTGTCCCTCTTTACAATCGTGAGGATTGGATGGTTGTCCAAATTAATATATAACTATTCAGTGTTTTCCTCTCTGTAGAATCACAGTGACATTTTCTTTAATACAGTACTATAACATACATGCTGAGGAACCTTTTCATTATGCTGAAGATTTTGATCACAGTACCACAAAGGATTGTCTCCATCCTTATGTGTGCCTTCAGACTCCTGGCAACTATTTGGTCAAATCCATGCAATTTTCTTGGCAATGTTTTCAGAAGTGGTTTGCTGTTCTTTACTTCTTTCTGGGGCTGAGAGCAGGGGACTGGCCTAGAGTCTTCCAGCTGGTATTGCACCTAAGGCTGGACTAGAATTTAGAGTCTCCTCATTTCTAGCCTGGCACTTTTAACTACTATTATATCGTATGAGTATCCAACATTGACCATTGTTATCTTTATTTCCTTTCCTATTTGTGTTCTCACATTTTTCCTTATTATCTCTTGGCTAGATACTTATCTGGGACTCTATCTCACCGCACAGGAAATATTCATAGCAGGCAAGGAATTACTTTGAATCTATTGAGCACCAGGAGGTATTTTCCTATTAATAAGTTAGGGCACAGCCAGGCAGCTGTATTAAAATGTTCTCCATCAGCTTAGAAGAAGTGGCTGAGCTGGAAGGCAGGGTTAAGTGTGTTATCAGTTTAGAGTCATTGTATTGACACTGTTGCATTATCAGAAAAGACCTAAGTCCATCCCCTCCCATGAATTTTGTTGACCTTATCCTTACTAGATTGTTGTATTAGAGGTAGCAATAATAAATTGTTTTGTGCTTGAACACAATGAATGCTCCTGGATATTTGCACCTAACAATTAATACTTGGGCCAGCAGAGAACTATGTTATTTAAAAATTGCTGTCCCAGATGCCAAGCCCAATTTTTGCTATAATAATAAGTCTGTTCTCTTTAACATTTTAACAAGTTAAGGACAAGTGATTGGTGAATTCTCCCAGTTTCTTTACTCTTCCCATTAGATGTTGCTTATAAGTGAGAAAACCATCTCCAATCACTGCCCCTAATGTGAGATGGGGTAGGGTACGGTTGCCTAATTAACATAATCAGGTAGTTGAATTATGTATTTAGCCACCTGTTACATTGTCAGGTCTGACAGGTTGCAAGCCTGGAAGTGTTCTGGATACCTGATCTGTCAGCTGGACGATTTCTGAATACAAGTCTAGCACTCTTCTGAAAGAGCACTAAATTTGTGTCCCCAAATTATCTGGTTGACAAGCTGCAGTCAAGAAAGAGGAATGAAGGATGAAGGGGGAAGGAATGATCAATAAGGAGCAAGTTTAACCCTCAAATAGGAATGGTTGAAATCAACATTTGGTACCACACAGCCTTTGTCCTTTAGCAATATAGCATTTTTTTTAAATGCAGGTTTAGTGCTTCTTTAAAAGAACACTAAATACATGTTTACAAGGAGGCTGTGTAAGATTTGAGAAATGTTTTGAAAAACTCCATTCAAACATGTAGTGGAGCTCTCTGCAGCAGCCAATGTCCATTCTCTCCTGCAGTCCAAGCCAAAACTGTCATGGGCCTGTTCCCAGAGGGGAAATGTTATGCTTGTAGTAGTCTTCAATGGCCAGTAGGAATTGAATAAATCTCAGTACACACTTTGTCAGAAACCACATTGTTGATAAAGCTAGATCATATCCATGACAAACATTGTATTGAAGGAAAAGAGAAAACACTAATGAAAGCTAAAAACAACTTTTAATGCCTAAGCTGCGGATTGGGAATAAGACAAAATGATGTAGTGATGGTATGATATAAAATGGTCACTGGGGTATGTTTGTACTGCAGTTAAGGTGATATGAGAGTTTGCCCTTGTAGCAGTTTCTAGACTCGTTGTGCCAAAATAACAGCAATAAGAATGGGCTTTATATCACTTCAATGATGGCTGAGTGAGGTTAACAAGATGCTGTAGGTCAGACATGTCAAACACAAGGCCCGGGGGCCAGATCCGGCCCGCGAAGTGGTTTCATGCAGCCCACGAAGCCATCCTGGAAACAGTGAGGGACCGGCCCCCACTGCCTTGGCCCTGGCCCAGAGACCCTCCTTCTGCCAGAGACCCTCAGATCTGTCCCACTCCTGCCCAGGCCCCCATAGGCACCCTTGATGCGAACGATGTAGAGCTGGCCATGCCCACCCAGTAGGACATACGCACTTTAGCCATGCCCACCCAGTAGGCCATGCCCACCCAGGCCACACCCACCTGGCCCCCTGAGGGGAACCGCAATGCTGATGCGGCCCTCAATGAAATTGAGTTTGACACCCCTGCTAAGGAAGTAGCCAGAGATAGAAAGCATATCATGTCAGAATGCAAAAATCTTTATTTGCAAAGTATCTCATCTATTCCTCCTCTGGATTTCTGTAGTCCATATCTGGTAGCCTTAACAAAGTATTTCCAGGAATCCGTGCCCAAACCCAAAGTCCTTAGGACAGACTGTTATTTTGCATAAAGCAGCTGATGTAGTCTACTTGATTCTTGCAACAGACAACTGGCTCACATTTGGCTTGTTGTGGCTGAAAAGTTGGGTACATCACTCTTGATATTAAATTGAATTGGGTAGAAATTAAGGAGAGTGATAGCTTACACAACTGTAGAAAAATTGGTTGCACAATGCTATGCTAATACTCATTTAGATAGACACAGATTACTGTTTTTCTTCTTTTCAGTGTGGACAAATTCAATGTATTTATTCAATTAATCTGTTGAAACAGGTATCCTCCAACTTTGTACAAATATTTGTGGTTCACAAACCACAATCATAATAAGAAATGCTAATTGTGTTAAATGCTTGCAAGAAAAAAAGGAAGAAAACTATATTTCAGTCGTGTATTTCATCATGCAAAAAATCTAGGGTTTATCTACTATATTTCTGCTGCTAATTACTATTTTAAATTTATTCTTCAGATATTTTTAGATTTTTTTTATTGCTTGTTGTTTTACATTATGCTACTTTTAATTTATTGTTTTACTGTGTGGATTTTGGTCTGATCTGTATGCATTTGGCTTTTCTTTGGCTTCTAATGTATTAGCTGGGAAGCCAGCAAATCTAGGCAATAAAAATAATTAATATTTTTGGGCAGGACTCTGCAGATGGAGTTTCAGGGGAGACTCTGCGCAAACAAATTGCATGCCTTGGGATGTTCTCAGCAATTGGAGAAGCTTTCCACCTTTGGCCCAGGGTATATTTTGGCCTTTCAGTTTGCAAAAGAGTCTGGATGGGGCTCAGAGCCAAAGGAATACTGGAGATCCCAGCATACATTAGCTATGATATGAGAGACGTTCTTCTGGTAAAACGCATAGTCATTAATCAGTCCAACTTCTATTCATGTTATTGGCACACCCCTAGGTCAATTCCCATGGACACTCATGAAACATTTATCCCATGAGATCAGACAGCATGAATAATCACAGGAATCTGGCTTTAAGTGAAGCTATGGCAGGGTTGTCAATCAGTACTATGTCAGGACACTAAATTAAAGGTCATGCGATATGCGATGTTAACTTTTCCCTCCCCCAAATATTCTGGATCCAGTTATGAATTTTCAGCTGGGAAAAATGTGTTAAATCCACCATATACGTGCATGTGGGCCTACACCATGTGTAAAATGTCCCTCTGGTTAATGTAATTGAAAGTAACCCCTAAAACAAGTATTAATGGTCCTTTCCCAATCTCAAAGGAGGGGAGAGCACAGTGGTAGCAGGCAACAACCTGAACCCAGCTCCTCTGAGCTCAGAAAGGAGATACCCTTTATATTGTGAATGATTTAAATTCCACAAAAGTAACTTGTTACCAAGGACTGGACCTTGAAATACAGATAAGAATAACAGAAACTTCATTTTCCCAGCCTTGTGCTTTCCAGATGTTTCAATCTAACAATTCCAGTCCTGGGAATGATGGGAACTGAATCCATCAGAAGAGCATCAGAATGAGGAAGACTGACACAATGGCATTGGGGTCCTTGCCTCTGCCCAACCCACTCCCCTAGCCCTTAGATTTAATTCCATACTTCTAGCTTCCTCAAATTTCTAGTCCTCTAAATCTGTTGGGATTACAGTTCCTAGACTGGCTTTCTTCAATGGAAGGTTAACATATTATGAGAAAGTGTCTCATTTGACTTGCTTTTGTGTTTGTGGATAACCTACTATACTTTGATGATTTCATAATATGATTTCTGTAATGTATTGGGATTTTACCTGAATTGTTTCACATGTCTGTTTAAATGCTGCTTAAGGTTGCTCAATTGGTGTGTCTGTGTAATGGTCACTGACTAGCCAGACTTGCTGTCTCCAGGAAGATCATTGGAGGATTTGGGGTGGGAATGGGTTCCTTTAAACCTATTGGCTGCTGCCTAGTGGCCAACCATATAAGTAGCTGCGCAGAAGCCTCTGTTCCAGTTCTGTTCCTGTTTGCCTCAATAAAGCAATGTTCCTGTTTGCAACCTCTCATCTCGCTTATTGCCAACAAAGATCTCACTACACACAGTTTCTTTTCTTCCTATGTATTGCCTTAGTTGGCTTCCTTATCAGGCTCCATATCTATTGTTTATATTAACTTGTCAGTCTCTGTTTTATTCCTCCTAAGGAGCCCCATCTGGGTAGCCACACGTCAGCCCTACACATAAACCAGATCAGGAAAATAATTTCACATAGATAATAGACCTACTCTTTTTTGTGATAGGCTACTATAAAAGAATCTGTTTTTCTTTCCTCTTATGAGGAAAGTGAGTATCTTTCTAATTCTATGTGTGATACTCAATGAAAGTGAAAGTTGTACTTTGAAGAAGCAGAATAGGAAGAGAGTTGATGCCTTTGAACTTTGGTGTTTAAGAAGACTTTTGAAAAGATCATGGATAGAGAAAAAAAACAAACTGATCATCAAACAAATCAACCCAAAATTCTCACTTGAGGCACAAATGATGAGAAACAAATTATCCCACTTTGAACCTGTCTTTCTAAAGAAGACTGTATTTCTGGAAAAGGTTGAAGGAAAGAGAAGAAGACTATGACCAGGAGCAAGGTGGGATGGAGTCATTAATAGTGATCAGTAGCAATGAGTGCACTGTTGGAAGACACTGAAAAATCAAATTAGGGTCTGGTCATCATGATTTGGCTACCAGATCATTATGGAGAAAATCTAGCTAAGTGGTCATTAAGAATCAACACCAACTGAATAGCTGAAGAGGAGGAGGAGGAGGAGGAGGAGGAGGAGGATCAAATAAAAAACACTCCCTGTGTTTGCACTCAGGAAAAAGAGTCACAAGGAAGTGACCTTAGAACAGCAAATGCTTATGTTTGGTTCAGGTAGACAATGACTCAGAGTGGTTCACAATGAAAGAGTTTATTCAATACACATAAGTCAACTGTCAACTGTCAAATGTTTCAGGCTTTTATAGTAGAACTGTTTAAACTGTAACCAATCATCAATCGCTATCTTCCCGCTTCTTTGTTACTTTAACCAATGGTTGCACCAGAATCTCCCGCTTCAAGAACCTACTTTTGCAACCTGCTATTTTACATGTTTGCAACTATTTACAGACACAACACCCCTTACCCCCCAGTTGTTGTTATTTATTGACATAGTCCCTTAAATATTTGGGTGGCCTATGGACTCTTGAAGGATATCTATTGCTTTGGATACCTAAGTCATTCCTATCAGATTGTCTGCTTGGCTGGCTTACTCTGGTGGGCCTGGACTCTTGGCTAACTGGCTCAGATGCTTCTCTGTTGACAATTTGTGGTTGTTGTTGTGTTTGATGTTCAGCTAATGCTGGCCTACTCAGAGGGGGCAGTTCCCAGTCAATTTGACTGTGTTGTTGTTGGTTAGCTGTGGACGGGCTGGTTTGCATTTCTGCTTCCCCACTAACTGGCATATTGTTATCAATAACCCCTGATGCACTGTTCCCCCCGTGTATACTTTGATCCCCCTCAACTGGCATGCAGCCAATAGTTCTCTTCCTTAGCTGATCTATATGTCTTTTGCTAACCCTGTTCCCTTCCCCCTCAATAGAGTAAGACAAGGGTCCCAATATCTCAGTGACCACCCCTGGGATCCATTTGTCCCCTTGTGCATAATTCCTGGCCCAGATTAGGTCCCCAATTTTGAATGATCTGTTTGGAAGGTCCAGTTCCGCACTTGATGGTAGTCTGTCAGGATGTAACCTGTCCAATTTGGTGGTTAGTCTCTTTCCCCACCTCATTTCAGCTGGGCTTTTACCAGTAGCCGTGCATGGGGTCGTATGTTGGGTCAGCAAGAATTCTGCCAGTCTTTGGTGCCAGTCGCCGCGGATGATTCTCTTTAATGCGTCTTTAGTGGTCCTCACATTTCGTTCAGCCAAGCCGTTGGTGGACGGGTGGAAGGGTGCTGATGTCGTGTGTTTAATCGAGTTGGCCCTGAGGAAATCCTGGAATTCAACAGAGGTGAATTGGGGCCCATTATCTGACACAATTACATCAGGTAACCCGTGAGTGGCAAAGAGGCCCCTTAAGACTTGTATTGTTTTACCAGAAGTCATTGAACTGACGGGTATTACCTCTAGCCATCTAGAGAAACTGTCCACTACTACAAGAAAGGTTAACCCCTGGAAAGGTCCAGCAAAATCAATATGAATCCTGGACCAAGGATTCCTGGCTAACTCCCACTTATGAGTACGTGTGTGTTGCAACTCAGGCCTAGAACGTTGACATAAATAGCAATTAGACACACAATCTTCAATGTCCTTGTCAAGACCAGGCCACCACAAGTGGCTCCTAGCCAATGCCTTCATACGTACTATCCCAGGGTGCCCCTCGTGTAGTTCTAATAAAATTGAAGGTCTGTGGATCTCGGGAATGACAACACGGTTGCCCCATAGAACACATCCCAAATGAGATGACAGTTCATCCTTTCTTCTAAAATAAGGAATGTACTTGGCATCTGGGTTAGTACTTGGCCACCCACTAAGGACCCAGGCCATAATTCTTTTTAAGATATGGTCATTATTTGTTGCCACAGCTATATCTTTAGCAGTTAAAGGCCAGTCAGGAATGTCCTGTAAAGACATTATTTGTCCCACAGGGGCAGGGTCTTCCTCAGTGATATTTAATGGCAGTCTGCTAAGGGCGTCCGCATGTCCCATTTCCTTGCCCGGTCTGTGTTGGAGGGAGAATGAATATGCTGAGAGGAAAATTGACCACCTCAGCATTCTGGGTGACATTATTTGGGGTGTCTGCTTATCCGTGGTAAACAGGCCCAAAAGGGGTTTATGGTCAGTGAGTATGGTAAAGTTCCTACCATAAAGGTAATCATGGAACTTTTTTACTCCTGCCACGATTGCTAATGCTTCCCTATCTATCTGTGCGTAATTCCGCTCTGCTTTAGTAAGCGTCCTGGAATAATATGCGATTGGCCTTTGAACACCTTGGTTGTCCAAGTGGCTGATAACAGCCCCTACACCATAAGGTGAAGCATCGCACGCTAAATAAATTGGTTTATTTTCAATAAAATGGGTTACTGTTGATTGGCTGGAAAGAATGTCTTTTAACGTTTGGAAACTCACTCTATGTTTGTTAAGCCACTGCCACGGGGTCTTTTTATCTAAAAGTCTATGGAGAGGTTCTGCTATGGCAGCTTTGTGTGGCACAAATGTGTGGTAAAAATTTACTAAGCCAAGGAAGGCTTGTAATTCAGCCTTGTTTTTTGGTTTTGGTGCCAATTTGATTGCCTTGATTTTATCAGGGGTAGGATGAATTCCATTTTTGTCTATCCTAAATCCTAGAAATTCAGTGGACTTAACCCCAATGCAACATTTTTCCTTTTTTAATTTCAGTCCAGCCCTCCTAAACCTTTCCAATACCTGTTCCAGACGCTCTGCTAATATTTCTTCATTTCTTCCAGCTATCAGAACATCATCAAAATAAGGGCATACACCAGGTATGCCCTTTAAGGTCCTCTCCATCACTTCTTGAAAGATGCCTGGAGCTGCTGCAATACCAAATTGCAGTCTGTGGACTCGGAACGCCCCCTTGTGGGTAACTATCGTCTGAGCTTCAGCAGCCTCTTCAGAAACAGTTAATTGCAAGTACGCCTGCGCCAAGTCGAGCTTGGTGAAAATGGCGCCGTCCTGTATCGTGGCGAGGACCTGCTTCACCGTCGGGACCGGGTAAGCGTGTTTTTTCATTCCCAGGTTCAGGGTGGCCTTGTAGTCAGCGCAGATCCTCACATCCCCATTAGGTTTAAGGGGTGTGACGATCGGCGTTTCCCACAAACCACCCTCGACTGGTTCTAGGACGCCTTGGCCTACAAGCTTATTGAGCTCGGCCTCGATTTTTTGCTTCAGGGCGAAAGGCACCCTTCGGGCCTTAAGCCTGATGGGTTTAACCGACGGGTCTAGATTAAATTTAATTGGGGGCCCTTTGTATTTACCTAAAGACCCATCGAATACGTCTGCGAATTCATTGCAGACTGATTCGAGGGTCTTATTTTTAATAACTGTGTTTATTCCCCCAATCCAAATGCCCAGGGCAGGGAACCAGTTAAGGCCAATTAGACTAGTCCTCTGGCCCTCAGTAACTATTAAATCTAAAACCCCCTTAAACCCCTTAAATTTAACACTAAGGGTAATTTTCCCTTTAATCTTTATTGGGTTTTTTTGAAAATCGGTTAATTGGATTTTGGTTGAACTAAGTGGAATTTTCCTGCCACTTATTTGTTCAATCCTTTCCAGGGTTTCACTGGATATTATGGACACTGAGGCCCCTGAATCTATTTCTATTTTGCAAGGAACCCCTTGTAAATGGACTATGATTTTTAATTTTCCTTCCGGAAAATTATTGTTTTTCCTTTTCCTACTATGATTGACTCGCGCCACCTCCCCGCGGTTCAGAACTTTAGCCCACGGTCTAGGGGTCTCTTTGCCACTATAGTAAGGGGTTACCTTACCTTCGGGCCAAACGTCGACTTCGTGAAGGCGATTGTCGCGTGCACGACCCCTGCAGATGGCTTGGATGTGGCCGGTCTTTCCACACGATCTACATTTGGCGGTACGGAATCTGCAAGTGGCGCGGGGATGGTTGCCCCCGCAGCTGCCACACCGGTTGTCGTTGTCGCGCGGTCTCGTTGCGGAGTCTCTCCATGGTCTTTGGGCCGCTGTCATTTGTCGTTGCGGTGTTGCGGGTTGGCATCGGCGGTTCGATTCAGGCCCCTCACTTCGGGATGGTTTTGGTGCCATTTTACCAAATCGTCTGGAGACTTCGGCGATGTCATCTTCCCATTGCTGGTCCACCTCCCCACAGTCCACAAGGCCTTCTTGGTTGATTTCGGCAGGCGCGGCCATGCTACTACGGGGGGGGTCGCGATACCCAGTGGATTCGTACGTTAATAGTTCGTCGAGTACTTCTTGCAAATCGCCGGTGGGCTTGGCGATTATTCTATTTTGTAGATGCTCGTCTCGCAAGCCCAGTACTACTCGGTCCCGAATTCTGATTTCCAAGTTGTCATACTTGCATCGTACTGCGGCTTCCCTGACGGCGGCAACGAATTTTTGAATTGATTCGCCCGGTCTCTGGTTCCTTTTTTCGAAAATACGACGCCAAAAGAGTTCGGATCTCCTAGGCGTGAAATGTACTTTTAGCTTAGCTAACAGATCGGCATACGAAACACTAGAGACCGGCTGTGGTTGACAAAGTCCTACAGCGATCCGATATACTGGTGTGCCGCAAATTGTCAGTAGCGCTGCCGCCTTTTTCCGGTCGTCCGTTATCCCGTTTACAAGCAGGAATCCTTCGACCTGTCCTATATATTCTTCCCAGTCCTCTGGGAAGTTTGGGTCGAATTCTTTTAAGGACCCAATTTGCGCCATTCGGAGGATTGTTTATTCCGCCGCGGCCGCTTGGTTGACTGTGCTTCTTTCAAATTTGCCGCCTTTGCGCAGCTGTTCCGCCGAACCTTCTCTGGTCTGCCGTCTATCCCACCTTCGTCGCCAATTGTTTGGTTCAGGTAGACAATGACTCAGAGTGGTTCACAATGAAAGAGTTTATTCAATACACATAAGTCAACTGTCAACTGTCAAATGTTTCAGGCTTTTATAGTAGAACTGTTTAAACTGTAACCAATCATCAATCGCTATCTTCCCGCTTCTTTGTTACTTTAACCAATGGTTGCACCAGAATCTCCCGCTTCAAGAACCTACTTTTGCAACCTGCTATTTTACATGTTTGCAACTATTTACAGACACAACAGCTTAGACAAAGACAGGCAGAGAATAATAGACAAAGAGAGGACCCAAATTGGTAAATTTTAAATAATGCTCTATTATCTTTAGGTGGTTGGCAGACTATTTATTTATTAATTGATTTGTATTTGTATACATAGCTGCCCATCTCAGATGAAAGTGACTCTGTTTTTGTTCTGTTCAGTTGTGTCTGATTCTTGGATATCCCTGCAGTTTTCTTAGCAAGGGAGCACTTAATTAAAAAACAACAACAAATACGGTACATAAAAAACGCTCTCAATTTAAAAAAAAATCAAACTACTGGCTCAGAAATTTGATCAGGCTGTCACAGTTTTTATTTTGTTGTTTACTTCTTTTTCTTCTTATCTTCTAACTAACATCATTCAACAGAAGAATCCTTCACATTTGTGTGTGTAGAAATTATCTCCTTAGTTTCAAGTCACTGGTTTCTCTTCCAAACTGAAAAGCACTCACTGTCCCAAGCTGGCTATTGGATGAAACAATAGCTAAATCTCATTGCTGTGATGCAGATGCTGCTGTCCTCCTGACCTATACAATATGCGTCTGGGGGTCAACGTGACTTTTTCTTTAACTTATAAACATGCTTGGGGCATGTTCCCTTTGTCCATTATTAAAATGGAATGCTTCAAGTTGCTGGTGAACATCTGAAATTAAGTCATTGTGTCTGAAAGTGAAAGGTTTAGCAGTCATATCAATTTATGTGCCAGGCAGTTTTATAATTTAGGAGGCTCCTCTTGTAAAATGCTTTAAACCCATCTGCAAAAATAGGCTTCTTAGTCCCTTGAGTCCAGCCTAGGATTAGAACTTTGCAGTTTATGACTCATACCTCCTAATTCAAACTGGTTTGGTTGCCATGTCTCAATTTCACGTTCTTTACACTTCCCTGTTTAGCTGCTTCTCTCTCTCTCTTTTACTCTTTTACTGTTTAGTTTTATAAAGTTTATATCCCACCTTTCTAGGTGTTTCATGAAATAGATAAAGATCCCCAGATCCATCTTCTCTCTCCTGTTATGGTGTGTATTCAGCCACAAAAATTAACTTCAATATAATTCTAAATTTACCTGCAGTAGGTTTGTGTCAAGGACTTTATCATTATATAATCCTGTTTGCTAAATCTATTGAATTACGAATACCAAATGGAGCCTGAAGAAGGGCAAACCAGATATGTCATTAATTACACAAATATAATCTGCAACTTTTGTTTTTGAAGTTTAAACAACAGCGCAGAGATGCCATTACTATGGTCTGTTACGAGTGTTAAAAGTTCAGGTGGAACCATCTGCTTCCTAAAAGATATTAGCATTTGCTGGTGCCTAGAAAATTCCCTCCTAGGGCTAATAGCAGAGTGAACAGAATCTGCTATTAGAACACTAAAATGGGGAGATATGGTTAAGCCTACCGTTTCTAGCTGTAGTCCTGAATGTGACTGAGCCCTGTGGCTATTTAAATGCTAACCACAAAACACATTTATTGAATTAATATAGTTACTATTTATTACATATAGTTACACTGCCATTAACTATGCAATTAATCTCATTCACAGTTTAGTAACATAGTTACATCGGTCAGATAAATTAGTGAAAGCATTATTGAAGGCATTATTAAAGGCAAAGGAAATAAGCATTTAAAAGAAAAAGTTTTACTGAAATAAAAACGAAGTGCCTTCTACAAATGTAAGTCCTTTTAGAGTTGTTTAAGAATTCAGCAGCCACAAGGTTTGATCTGGAAAGCATTACTTGGTATTTCAAGAAAAAACTTCTGATAAAATTTTACAATACAAACTCTATAGCAAATTAAGCAGTCAAGAAGATGGCTGTTTTATTCGGTATGAATATGTAATTATACAGAGTTGTTAAAAATGAAGACATATACATTGTAAAATCCTGCAAAAAAAAAAGCTATATTAAAGTGAAACTTTTGAACTTATTTATAAATTACTTGAACTTAAGAGCAAGTGGCGAGTCAGTCAGGTTTGCTGATAGGCTGGAAAAATTGAGCTCCAAAAATTGAGTGACTGTTCATTAATATTCCTAAGATAGAAATGTAAAAGAAGTATTAACCTGATACAATTTAGTGTAAAAAAAAGTCTAAATTCACATACAAACTGATAGGATCTGTGTTGGAGGCAACTAATCAGGAAAAGAGAGGCCTCAGTCAAAAGGGTGATTTAGTGTGCAACTGTGGTTAAAAACTCAGGGATGCCATCATTGCAAAAGAAGCTGGAACTAAAACTGCCAATATGGTTGTTTATTTACATACATCACTTATATCCCACCACAAACATATAGAGACTCAGTGGCTCACATCATAAAGGACAATAATAATAAAATTTACAATATATAAACCTACAATTAGGTTTATACAATTTTTTCTTTTTAAATCTGTTTTTAACTTTTGTATTTCGGTTTTTTAATTGCCCTGTAAACCGCCCTGAGTCCTTCGGGAAAGGGCGGTATAGAAATGTAATAAAATAAAATAAATAAAATAAATAATTTAAAAAATGAACAAAACTACATTCCTGGCAGCATCTGGCGTCATCCTCCGGTGCCAATTTGCAATAGATCCCTTTTAAGAAGCTTCCAGAAGAGTTTGGGCCAAATCTGCTTGTCATGGGGGCTATTATGGTATGCCTACTCTTAGAGATTTATGCAAAATTCTGGTTACAAATTATTCAAAAAGTATACAGATCTGATCAAGATACAGCAAATGGCTTTTTGGTTTGAGGGGTCCATGGTGTTCTCTGAGCTTGCTTGTTTTCTTGCAGATGTTTCATTACCCAAACTAGGCAACATCATCAGTCCTAGTCTAGGTGTTAAGAAAGGTCTGCAAGAAAACAACTAAGCTCAGAGAGAACCAAGGACCTCTAGTTTTAACCCTTTATTAGCTTTGTAGCTTAGAGAAAAGTTAAGTAAAAGAATATGATGGATCTTTCTCAGGCATGACTCCATGTCTCTGGAAGAACATTCCTCCCAGGATTAGATTGGTTCCCACCGTATTCCTGAATGGCACAGTGCTTAGAATGCAGTCCTGCAGGCTAACTCACTGCTCACTCCAGGAGTTCAATTCTGAATGGCTCAAGGTTCAGTCAGGCTTTCATCCTTCAGAGGTCAGTAAAATGAGGACCCAGATTATTGGGGGCAATAGGCTGACTCTATAAACCACTTAGAGATGGCTGTAAAGCACTATGAAGCAGTATATAAATTTAAGTGCTATTGCTATTTTAAGAGTAGACTTATGTTAAAGGAGGATTGTATTGCTCTGTATTTGGGTGTTGTTGCTGTTCCTCAGGGCATAGTAGTATTATTTTGTTTCCATTTTGTCACTGATGTTATTTTACTACCATTATTGTAAGACACTTGAAGTTCTATTTGGATTAGAGTGACATACCAGTTGCAGGGAATAAATAAATATAAAATTATGCACGCCAAAACCAACGTGGGCTAGGTTCTCTCAAGATTTCAATAATCTTGTGGGACCTGGCATCAGAACAGTAGAATCTCATGAGACCTTCCTGAAATCTCACGAAAGTCTCATTTAGTTTTTAAAATATCTAGACAATTATTGTGCAAGTCCCAAGGAGTCCTGAGCTAGAAAAGTTGTCAGTCTCTAAAAGTTGACAAAATAATTTCTATTTTACTTCAAGATGTGATAATGATTACTAAACTGAATATGTTCAAAAGTAGGTTAGAGAAATCAGGGCATACAAGATTGTAACAGGCTACTGCTTATGCTTCTCAGTAAGATGGTACAATTGTACTTATATCCTACAGATGGTTGATCGAATAACAGCAGATCTCACTTGCCCCCACTCTGCCCCCTCCCCTCCCCATGTATCCTTAGCTTTTAATGTTTGATTTTAATAATTTATATTTCAGTTGTATATGTATAGACATATTTTTATGACTGTAAGCTCCTCAGGGGTATCCTATGGTAAGATGGGTGGCCAATAATTTAATAGATAGATAGATAGATAGATAGATAGATAGATAGATAGATAGATAGATAGATAGATAAAAACAAATAAATGGGCTTTTCTTAGATCTTTGGTTGGCCATCATGATCTAATGTACTTGTTTCTTTCTTATGATCTTATTTCTAACTGGCATTACATTCAGCCTTCAGGCAGTGAAACAAAAGCACAAAGAATAGCTGGGAAGTACTGGCCAAGACTGTGGTATGACAATTGTGAAGAAGTGACTCAGAAAGAAGATGGGAATGTTGACCCATTACAGAAAAAAAAATCTGGGAAAGTAGAAAGTGAGAGAAAGAAACTCCAAATAACTTTATCTTACTTTGTGTTATGTATAAGTTGAAGTAGAATCACATTCCAAGCAATTCCTATTTCTTGACCTCGTTGGCCAGAGAGGAAACCCTGCAGCACAGGTAAGGCATAGATATTCTTAACCACATGAATTTATCAGCAGGAACATTGAATTAACATTGTGGATAAATGTGAGAAGACCTGATAAGACTTTGAGGCAAAACCACAAATCCTGTGCAACAAATCTTAAGAACATGGGCAATAGGAGGCTATTTTTCCTGAAATAAAACACTCTCCTGCTGACAATAATGGAAATTGTGTTAGAACCATAATTTAATAAAAAGAGATTAAAGGTATGGCATCGGGCAAGAGTATTTCATATATATAGTCCACATATGTTTTCACCCTTTTCGGAATATAAGCAGAAAGTCAGGAAGAAGGGATTTAAACTCAGCTGTTGCTTTTTCCACCATCAGCATTTTTGCTGCCTGCAGGATGGTCTCTTCCTTCACTTGCACACACAACAGCCTGATTCATCCCACAATGCCAGCATTTGTGTCTGGTTTTTGGATTTCATTAGTCATCTCAGAAGTATTTAAACTTGTGGTGAGCAGTTACAAGTGCTATAGCAAAAAAAGGTGAATAACAGTGACAATAGATTTGCCAGCAAGGCTAATGAGACACAATCACCAAAGTAAGGGGAAGAATAGATATGTGTATATGTGTGCACGTTACATAAATATGTAAAATCATCTCAGATCCACATAATAAGGTACCAGCTAAAGACTAGTTTTATTCCTAATGTGCCTATGCTATAGGTAGTCCTCAAATTACAACAATTTGTTTAATGACCAAAGTTACAACATCATTGAAAAAATGACTTTTGACTATTTCTCACACTTATAACTGTTGCAGCATCCCCATGGTCACATGATCAAAATTCGGACGCTTGGCAACTGACTCATATTTATGACGGTTGCAGTGTCCCTGGGTCACATGATCCCCTTTTGTGATCTTCTGACAAGAAAAGTCAATGGGGAAGCCAGATTTACTTGTGTTAAATTGTGTTACTGTTTTAACAAATGCAGTGATTTACTTAACAACTGTGGCAAGAAAGATCATTAAATGGGCAAAACTCATTTAACAAATATCTCACTTAGCAACAGAAATTTGGGGCTCATTTATGGTTGTATGTTGAGGACTATCCGTATGTAAGTTTTAACATATTTAACATATCTGGCCTCATTTCCGAATTTCATTGCATATAGGTCTGCCATGAAAGATTGTCAGAAATTGTGAATGTTTCAGAGTACAGGGATTAGTTTGCTGCTGCAGCTGTATATTTTCCAGAATTTCCCATGCACAGGGACACTTGGTTACTTGTAAGTACAAACAGTGCTGGAGGGCTAGCACAAGAGGCCTTCTCCCAGGGTGCAGGCAGGCTACAAGGATCTCTGCCAATTGCAAGAGAAATCTTGCTTTGCAGTGCTTGCTCTGTGATTTGATGCACAAGGGAGAAGGTGGGGGGGGGGAAGGAGACGATGCAGGAATGTCTTTCTGTCAGGAAAGCGATGTAGATTGGGCAAAGAATCCAGGAAGCAACACATGGATGTTAATATTGGGGAGGAAGAGGAAGGTTGCTTAGCCCTGAAAGACCTTTGTTTTGATTCACCAGACTTTTTGAAGGCTCCTAATATGAACAACTGCAGCATTTGGAACTAGCTTCATAAATGGGTTCTGGCTTCTTCATCCTGGCAGCTGACAGTGTCCCACCAGAGCAACTGCTGATGCCACTTATGGGCCGGCTGCGTCAGATGGCTGAGCAGAGAAGACTCTTGCTCTTTTAATTGCCTGATATAGCATTGCTGTGGGACACTATGAGGAGCTAGAGATAGACTGCAACATTCCTGCTGACAGTTACATCCAACAGGGCTGTTCACAGCATACTGAAGGGGCACTACTTTATAGTGGGAGGCTGAGCTTTCTTGTAAACACTAATTGTAACAGAATAGAAACTTAAGATTTGAATGGAGATAATTGTAAAATATAAACACTTTCTTGCATGTCCTGGTGACCATACGCACATCCATGTCACATCCATATCTCACTTTGGCAAAAATACAGAAGTTATTTGCTTATTGCCTTCTTTTGGGATGAGTTGTCGACTCCCTAGCCCAGTGTTTCTCAACCTTGGCAACTTTAAGACATGTGGACCAACTCCTAGAATTCCCCAGCCAGGCTGCCCTAGTCTAATCTCTAATCTTGGAATTTTTTAGTGGCCACCCTTGTAAGTTTGGACAGGGCTGGATAGGTGCTGCCATCTACTGCAGACAGCAACTTGTTTCTCTTCATTTTGCACTTTGTGAGTTTGTGTGTGAAAACTGAATCAGCCATAGAGACAGAGTACATAAAAAGATACGTTACTCTGGAACTTTTTAGAATTTAGGCTTAGTCTTTGGGGTACAGGTGAGTTAATCCCACACTTAGCAGCTTCCATGGCACAGTTGCTTGGAACCAAATTGTGGACTGGATATATTTGGAGTTCAGACAAGCCTTTTGATTTGGTCAGCTGACACTTTCTTATGTTTGCTAAAACACCATTTCCATTGATTTAGCTCTGCTGTTGTATCTTGAAGTCTATAGCAAAGGAAATTCTTACAACAAGGTCATCATAAAGGTGCACATCCATACAAGGGGAAATTGATCGAGCTCAGAGATATAGTTGTGATGTTTGAAATACCCAGGTGGCCTTTCAACAGTTTCTGTCTAATTTCTGGGCACAGACTGAATAGATGATTTCTCTGAACTGAGAAGGAGAAATTTTCAACCATTTCTTCAAGCACAGGAAGTCTCCCCTATAGTGGTTCCAGCAGCACCACTTAGAACAGGGATCTTCAAACTTGGCCCTTTTCTGACTTGTGGACTTCAACTCCCAGAATTCCTCAGCCAGGCACACTAGCTGAGGAACTTTGGGAGCTGAAGTCCACAAGTCATAAGAGGGCCAAGTTTGAAGACCCCTGACTTAGAAGAAAGTACTATGAAAGTCATTTTTCTCTCCTGTCTTCCCTTAGGATTTAGTGGTAGGAAGAGAAGTCAGGGTTGTGATCAGCTAAGGGATGATTATAGAATGAAAAGAGGACATTCTTGCCCACACCCTGGCTATCTTGTAAGAAGATCAGCGTAAGAAGACCACATCTAGCCACAAACATTTCACCCCAGAATCTCTTCTTTTATGTGTACCCATAAAAATACGCAGGATAATATCTAATAATTCAGAACATAATATAAGGTTTTAGCTGGTTATGGCATTGCAGTAAGTATACGGTTGGATAGGTTTAGGAGGACTAGAAGTAAGACGCATACCAGGAAAACACAAATAATAGGTCATTTCTGTCAAAATAATTGTTTTCAGGATCTGTGGATGAAATGTGGAGAATCTTCTGCTGAAAGGTCTCCTTTTCTATTACGGTTTCACAAATCAACTAGGAAAATGCTATGGACAATGCTGACCTCTGCAGAATGACAGTGGAAAACCAGCTGTGAAGCCACACTACTAGCCCATTATCTGGCCTACAACAATTACATCTATATTTGAACTTCTTTAAAGGAGGTATTAAAACAATCTATAAAATGTCACTTCATTTACGATATACAGTGTGCCAAACACCTTTTTCAGGATCAGAGGAATACGTCTCTGCATCCTTCTCACAACCAAAATTTGTAGTTCAGAGACCCCATTTTTTTTCTCCCTCACAGATGAGCTTCAATAACAGAAAAAGTGAATGATATAATGGGAGGTTGCATAAAATATGGGAGAGAGTTCCCAACAACTTTCTTTGGCATGCTGCTTCCATAATAAAAGCCTCATCTGGAAGCACTCTCTGAGGACTGGCTGGTGGGGGACATGAATGGGAAATTGTTACAATGTTCACGTCCCAGTGACATCTACTCGATCATTGTGGGAACTGAATGCTGAGATAAACATCTCACTTAATCCAGGAAGAGCATTTCTATATTTATTCCCTGAGACCCTCAGTTTGAGATGTATCCATTCCAGTACTGAGATGGCTTTGTACTGATGGACCTCTTAGACCAGGGGGGCACAACTCACTGCCCTCAGACTTCTAGTGGTGACCAAGAGATTATGAAAATAATACTATGTAAATTCACTTGCAAAAGGGCAAGTAGCAAAAGTCTGATTTTTCAAAATAAAAGCAAAAGAAATGTATGCAGCTATTTAAATAAACTTAATCTATATATTAATTTGCTATGATGTTACTGTATTACAGTTCCACCCACTCTAACTTTGTATTCTCAGACTTTGAAGAATTGCCCACTCAAAACCTAGCAATTTTAATTTATATGCAAATAGCATGTTATTCGTAGTCAAATCTTTTGCCTTAGGGAATCATAAGGCAAAATCATTCTGGTTCAGCCTTCCTCAACCTGAGTATATTTCTGTGAATATTTTGATTTTCAGATTTCTCATCAATGGTCAAAAATTAAAATTTTTTTAAATGTATACATGGGAGCCTTCAGGTTTCTCCAGAAGTTCCTGGTTGTGCGCCATGTAACTTCTTTGCCCATCAGTTTTGCAGAGCTTCTAGTTAAAGTCAGCCCTTCAGGTGTGGTAGACAGGGACATAAAATTGATATAAAATTGATCTGAAGGCATCAAATATATATGCAGACTGTCTAAACAAGTCCCTGCAGTTTTTCTGGCAATGTTTCGGAAATGGTTTGCTATTGCCATCTTCTTTTTAGCACAAGCTCACCTGGTTTCTAGCCCTGGTGCCTTCACCACTACCCTAAACTTGCTCTTATACATCACTGCCCAAAATAGAAAGATTTAACCACCAGAAAGGGAAAGGAATAGTACCTTGATCTTTCCCTGAGCCTGGCCAGAGCTCTTACCCTTTATGTTGCAACTGCACTTCTACCTTGTTCCCCTTGTGCACTTTCTTCATAAGCATTGCTCTGGACCCTGAAATCTGAGTCTTTGCTTAGCCCAATTTTCACTCTCCACACTCTTCACTCAGAGTGGCTGCTACACTTCATCTCACAACAAGGACAACATGGGACCGTCTTGGACATGTGCGTCTCCCCAAAGCCTTTTCTTTTCTTTCATGATAGATCACGTAAAGTTGTTTGGATAAAGACAGACATCGATAACAGGGGAACAGAGTAGATGGACAATTTCAACCAAGATCAGGAGTGGGCTAGCATATCTGCTGGCTTGACATAATAGGTCTGTAAAAAAAAACCTGATTTGGCCTCTTAGCCTGACTTCATCATACTCAAGAAACTCCAGTATTCAGCAGTGGGCCAAACCAGAATCTTCTGCTTTGTTTGTCTTGGCCTACCATGCTTCTTTATAAAGAAAATGGTCAAAGTGAAGTACTTCCCCTGTGCATTTTGACAGGAAGCCTCAGTCATATGTTTTCCTTTTATTGTATATCTTGCTCTTTTTCTTCAGCCCTGTTCAAATATTTTCTAGCACAATGACATATTTATTAACCCACCACTCACTCCATGAGGCAAGGCTTTGATTGGCTTTTGGTAAAGGGTTCCTGAAAAGTGGAGGTTGCCCCCACCCCTGCTGTCTCCAATAAGAGTTAATATTATTACTGCTATTTGTGTCAAACGCTGGAGAACAAGCACTTTTAAAAATGGGGCCCGTTTATTTAAAACAGCTGGGCAAAAGAACATGAAGGCCCAGCTAGAGTCGTCAGGTCATAGGTCAGGGGTAACACCAATCTCTGCAGAACTTTGAAGCTGACATTTTACAGATTATATGTGGCTCACTGCACAGTGGGCATGGCGTATATATGGGGCTGAGGACCCCTGATTTGTCCTTTGGATTTTTATGAGTCCACAACATTGTTCTTTGAAGCAGCGCACACGGGGAAAATAATACTAATACTAATAAAAAGTTCCTTCAATGCTATTAAGCTATTTAAAGTAAATCAAGTGAGAGCTTCCTGGAAAAATGGCTGCACTATGAGATAATGTTTTTGTTCTTCCCCTTCTTTAAAGCTTTCCTTTTTTTCATTGATTCTTTGCTTTCCCATCCAAGACAACATTCTTCTTTGTTCTGCCCTCTACATATATTAAGGTAATAATAATAATAATAATAATAATAATAATAATAATAATAATAATAATAATAATAATAATAACCTGAGATTGTTGGGATGTACACCACGCTTTTTTTTCCTGACTGCATTCTGTTATTGCTTTCCCCAGGATGACCTACAAGACCTTGCCAGCTTCAATCTTTCGGGCAGCCATCGACTATGGTGAGTGCACAAAGAAGGAATGATGTAATGCAAATAGAAACATTGGGATTGATGGTTTTGGGGAAAAGACTTTTTCCCTTCTCCTTCCACATGTTAAACCTATTCAATAGCACATAACTGCATATTTTTTTTGGCTTACTACCAAAACATGATGAGAAACTACATTTTTGCTTTGAGGGAGCTCTGTAGAGCCATCAACAACCCAAGAGTTGTTGTAATCATTGCACGAAACAGACATAGACTGATGATTATGTATCTAGGTAACACCTCTCCCTCCCATACTCACTTAATTTTGGACATATGTTTTGCTTACCTGGTGAATATCAATATTTCCAGGAGTACATTTCTCTGGGATTGTATTTGTCTGTTTGATAAGCATTCCAACCATCTTTTAATCCAAGACACTAATAATATCATAGGTTGAATCCTAACATTATAGGACCCTACTTGATACCTTACCCTTTTTTGATAGGTAATACTGGCGACGTCTCCTTGAGCATGACTTTTGCATCAGCCTTTTATCCACTTAAATTGTCATGCCTCAGCCTCCATAACAAAGAAAGAAGTATCTGAACAAGCTTTTTGATCCACATACGTGGAAGAGCACACAGCTGATTTGGTATCCTCTTAGAAACAAGCAGTGATCGGAAGGTGGAAAGTTCTCTGTGACTCCCTAGTCTTGGATAGATCACATCCTGGTCAGTTTTTGAGCAATTTATACTTTTGCTGAGATGGTGGCACAATTAAAATAATCTGGCCCAGGAACCTAATAGTTGGATCTAGGAGTTTTCCATTTTATTTATCAGTAATATTGATATAATCCACGCTATCTTTGGAATGCAGAGATAGCCAGGGTGGTAGGCACTATTGTTCCTAGCTACTCTCTTATCTCTTATCTTTCACAGAGCTTATTCAGCCTGTTGAATTAGTAGCAGCTGAAAGTGATGAAGCTGAAAGGACAGCTGGAGCATGAATTCTATCCATTGGGAATGGATGAAATTAAGCATGGATTGAAGACTGTTTGGAGACCTGCTCCACAGCAATGAAAGCAGTAAAGAGTACTTAATCACCATTGCACCTGGTGGTTTTTTTTCCATGTTGTGTGATATCTTCATTATTAGGTAATAGGGAGGCCTACAGAATAGCCATGGCTCATTGTGTAACTTGTATTCTTAACCAGGACTCCAGCATTGGACAGTTCATAGGAATATAATGTTAATAATTACCGCTTCTATGAATTTTATCTTTTTACCTTCACAATGATATGCATATAACTGTGTGGAGATACAAGAATTATAATATATTGCTTCCACTTCTGTGTTATGGGAGGTGGGTGAGTGAGGATGTGTTCCCATGGTCTAAAGGAGGCATGTACTCTGTTGAAGGAACTTTCCATTAAAGATCTTTTTAATACACTAGCAAGTCTGAAACATTCAGATAAGTTGCCAAGAATGTGATGGATTTACAAATTCAGGTGCAACTGGATGATTTTGATTATCCAAACTCATTTCTATTTGGCTTTGCTTCCTTTTGTAGATGATCTGTGAATTAAACTGAATAGGGACAGTATAGTCATCTACTGGATTTCTTGGCATCATTCAGTACCACTGACTACTGTATGGTTGTCTTCTGGATTATCTAGCACCATGGTGGCGAACCTATGGCATGGGTGCCACAGGTGGCACACAGATCCCTCTCTGTGGGCACACACACTGTCACCCCAGTCCTAGGCCTTCAGCTGGGTGTTATAAAACCTTTTCGCTTTAGGCCTCCACCGCCATGTGCAAAAAAAAAGGTTCAATCAATCAATCAATTTCAACTTCTTGCGGGGGAAAAAAAAGATCTTGCAAAGTTGGAATTGATTGATTGAACTTTTTAGTCCCACCCAGTCTGCCGTTACCACCACAGCCACGCCCACCCAATGGGCCACGTCCACCCAATGGGCCACACCCAGCCAATTGGCCATTCCCAGCCAATGAGCCACACCCACCTGGCACCTGGCGATATTTAAGTGGGTTTTGGGTTGCAGTTTGGGCACTCGGTCTCTAAAAGGTTCGCCATCACAGGCCTATGACATCCAAAGGAAATAAACGTAGTTTGACACAACTGGTTTGTGGTAAATGATGGTTAGCTTCTGTTAATAATACCATGCTGCTTGATAATCTGCTCAAAGATCTTGCCCAGTATTTATATATCCAGTAGAAGCAGATGTATAGTTTCCTGGGTCATCTTCATTCTCTTTTTTGAATATGAGGATAATATTTTAAATAGATTTTTTTCTTTTTCTTTTCGGCACTTTCTGTTCTTTTTTACCTATCTTCTCTTCTTCATTTTGATATTAGTTTGTATTATGTTTTACTGATGTATTAAAAATATTGCAAAAAAATAATTTTGTCTGGATATTGTCATTGGAAGTCTGGTTTACCTTGATAAATCTTGGAAGCATCCTTTACCTATGTAATTCTTGATGTCATGCCAACTGAAGAATGATAAGCATTACCCTGTGTTAATCAGTGATATTTTAAACAATGTATAAATTTTATTGAGCCAAAATAGGTACTATTTTCTATTGAGCTGGCTAACGAATTCAGTTCTTCTTGTTATGAGTTATATCTTTAATGCACAACCATTACTTTTTAATTGCTTTTTGTTACCCAATAAACAGAAGGAGTAGATCTTTCCCCTCCCTGCCAAAGTTTTTACATCTGGTTTTCATACAGCTTAGCCACCCATGGTGTCTTCAGCCAACCCCATGGCTAGCCAGGCTACCAGTTTATTACGTTTACTACATTTTTCTGACTCTGCCCTTTTAAAGAAGATGAAAGTTCCTAAAACTTCATGTGTATTTGGAATTAGTTTAATGGTTTTTTTTAAGTGGAAGAAGTACATGGGGGACAGAAAGTGGGAGTCCAGCTGAGAAATGCATTGCTTGGAGTAGGCACATCTCCCTGTTGGAGATCAGTTTAGTTATTATTTTAATAAAAGGCCCAAATAACAAATCCAGTTTACTAATGACTAATAACATCTCAATTTAAGTCAATTTCAGCTTGTTTTTCTTTATTCAGCCTATCAAATTTAAGCAATGTACAAAGATGCTGATTGCTCCTTGGAATTTGAAGGCAAAGAACTTTAGACAGTTACCTTACTCCAAAAATTTGTTATGATCTCTCTGAGGGGTTTTATGAACAGCATAAAAAGAAAATGGAAACCGCTGGAACACCATAGGTTAATCCCCTGGGTAGTGGAAAGTGGTACTTTAGCACCATCTTCTGGATCTGCCTCAAAGAAAGGACCGAAACAATGATAAAATAATTCCTCTACAGCCCAATTCTGCTAGATCTGTGATGGCGAACCTTTTACAGACCGAGTGCCCAAACTGCAACCCAAAACCCACTTATGTATCGCCCGGTGCCGGGTGGGTGTGGCCCATTGGGTGGGTGTGGCCCATTGGGTGGGCGTGGCCCATTGGGTGGGCATGGCTGTGGTGGTAACGGCAGACTGGGTGGGACTAAAAATTTCAATCGATCAATTCCAACTTTGCAAGATCTTTTTTTCCCCCGCAAGAAGTTGAAATTGATTGATTGATTGAAACTTTTTTTTTGCACATGGTGGTGGAGGTCTAAAGCAAAAAGGCTTTATAACACCCAGCTGAAGGCCTAGGACTGGGGCAATGGCACGTGTGCCCACAGAGAGGACTCTGTGTGCCACCTGTGGCACGCGTGCCATAGGTTTGCCACCACAGTCATAGGCTATCTGGGTCTGAGTAAAGCATTTGACTGGGTGCCTTATAATAATTCTCCCTCATAAAATGGTGTGTGGTAAATAAAACTACCATTAGATGAGCTCATAGTTGGCTGAATGACTGCACCCAAAGAGTGCTCATTAATGGCTCCTCTTTAGCTTGAAAGGAAGTATCATGTAGAGTACCGTAAGCCCTGTGCTGTTCAACATTTTTATCAATTAGTTGAATGGAGTCAAAGAGATGCTTTAGAATTTGCAGAGGATAAAAAAATTGGGAGGATGGAATCTAGATGCTTTAGATGAATAAGATGGACTTTAACAATGCAAAATTTTGTTGTACAATTTTGCATCTGGGTAGAAAAAAACATAAGGCACAAATATAGGATGGCAATAGAACATAAGGAAGGGATGAATGTCCTTGTTGAATCCAAGTTAAACATGAGCCATCACTGCAAAAAAACAACAACAAAAAAAACCCACCTCCTAATATCACAAATGACATTTTGGGATGGATTAACAGGACCATAGCATCCAGATTACAAGACATTATTATACCACTCTGTCCTGCTTTAGAATCCCTTTGGAATACCATGACTAAGTTGGAAAAGAATAATGGCAGACTGGAGCATGTCCAAAGGATGGCTGCTAAGATAATGAGAGGTCTGGAAACCAAAGTCTGTGAGGAATGATTAATTCCTGGATACATTTAGCCTACAAAAAGGCTGATATGACAGCAACCTTCAAATATTTGAAAAGTTTTCATACAGCAGCAGTCTTATTCTTTACTACGCTGAGACCAGGTCCAGATCACTGGGCCAAAAGTATAAGTAAAGCAGTTCAGGCTAGACATCAAAAGAAGTTTCTGTCTGCAGAAGCTATCAACCAATGGAACAGGCTGTACATGAAGTAATGAGTTATTCTTATCTAGAGGTCTTTGTTCTTCCCCTTTCTCAGAGTTGTGCAGGCACACAACCTACCAATTTGATCTCTCTTTCATTTTATTAGTTAATTCATGCTTTTTACTATTTATTCCTCTTACATTTTAAGCCACTTTCCTCTATAATATGTTCCAGTCATCACCCACATGCTTTATTCTGTGGTTATAGTGAATTTTAGCTTAATTCAGGAGTACCTTAGGGAACATCTGCTGCCGGCATCAAGCTCCCTGCGCCCTGTGCGTTCCCACAGAGAGGGCCTCCTCAGGGTGCCACCGATCAGAGAATGTCGATTGGTGGCGCCCAGGGGGAGATCCTTCTCTGTGGGCGCTCCGGAGCTGTGGAATCAGTTGCCGGTAGAGCTCCGGATGGCGCCCGATCTTCGCTCCTTTCGTCGTGATCTCAAGACGTTTTTGTTTGTACAAGCCGGCCTAGCCTGATGGGGATTGGTGGGGTTTTTATTTTTTTGTATTCTTAATTTTATTTTTGGGGTTTTATAATTGTATTAACTGTTTTAACTTGGGCAATTATTTAATCTCTTTTTAATGTTTGTACTTTGTATTTGACTTTTGCCCTGTGAACCGCCCTGAGTCCTCAGGGAGAAGGGCGGTATATAAATATTATTAAATTAAATTAAATTAAAATTAATTTTGTAAGTCACATGCAGACTCAGTTTAGCTTTATCATAAGCCTGTTCGCTCCATTCTATCTCTGGATCTTTAATATGGAGACTACCTTTCTCAAGATCTGTTTCAAAATCCATTTAATAGTAGTTGACATTGAAGGTTTTTTTATGGAGTGACTCATGTATTCATAATTTAAATGGCGTGCCTAAGGTTCAGAAAATCCACTAATAGTAAACAGAACATATTTTATCTAGTTTATGCCAATGTGTGAGTAAGTTCTGAGCTCTGCTTCTAAAAAGACAGAATTATGAAAGCAATATTGGCTATTTTCCAGTGTCTTATTTATACAAAATTTCAAAATTGAACCAGTCATTAGCCAACCGTATCACGTTATCCTTTTACTCCAGAAGGCAGATTATATTTCTAATAAAATGTTCATTTTTGCAGAAAGCAAAATAATCCATAGACAGGTGACAATTAGTACTATGTGTGGCTGTTCAGACATATAAGAAACTGGAAACTAACTTCAGCACTGCATCATAATAAATGGTGAGAAATTTCTCAGAGGTGACAATTAGCCATTAGGTGCATTTCTGTTCTTACCAGAAGCTTTGGAAAATATTGCCTGAATGCTGACTCATCATTGAGAAACAACAGGGAGTCTTCCTTAACTTGGTGCCCTTCAGATCTTTTGTGAATGTCACTCCTAAGAATTCAAGGCACCACAACCAAATTAGGAAAGAGTGGACCAAAAGAGCATGATCCCCCATCATCACCATAACACTTTGAAAAAATTGATTGGAGAACAGAATGAATGCCACTCCTGTGCCAAAAACTCTGACTTGCATTCCAGCATGTAGAATCCTGCAATATGTCCCAGACAGGTTTCTCTGCTCTGTAAGTGAGCCCTTAGCATGCCAGAACCTCCAAATGGATGAGACATGACTTTAAGAAGACCCAGGAGACTTCAATAAACTCTCTCCATCTGTTTTGACAATAGAAGTTGGGCAGCTGGCCCATATGACTATGTTGGGCCTTCAAGATTTCATTGGTGGACTTAAGGCAGTTAGAAATTCTTTTCTCCCTTGTTTGCTAGTTACAGAATTGTTAAAAATGCTTCCATGTCAATGTGAAAGTTGGGCTTTTTTCATCTACAAAAATTGAGGGCCAACCATTTTTATTTGCTTGTGTCTTCTTCATGGAAAACTTTGGGAGAGTCTTCCTTGGGGCAATTTTTGTACCGAATATGATCCAATTTGCATGACTCTAGATTTTCTCAATATTCTTCTAAGAGTATAGCTAATCCCAGATTGATTGATTTCTGGATTTTCAATGTTTTCCTTCAACATGGTTGCTTTTGCTTTCTAAAATTATAAGAGGTATAAAGAAGATATAATTTTTGCAAATATTCCAGTAGATCATTTTGCAAATGTGTCATTGTTTATAACCAGTTTGTGTGATCTTCTTTCATGAGAATATGATCTACTGTTTATTCTGCTCCTTTACACAAGCTGCCCTTTGAATCATTTGATGGTTTTTCAATTCTGCCCTTACATTTGTTTGAATAACTTGCTCTTGAGCAGCCAAAATCAAGGTGTTCAGTTTCTTTTTTAATGTTTTTTTATGCTTTAATATATGTGTGGACAATGTTGTGGCAGGACCAGGGGCTAGTAGACTAGAAGACAAAGAATTCAAGAAGATTGCAATGTATCAAGGTTATTCCTGCCTTTTTTACCTAATACTCCCGCCTCTTTCTTTCTCCATAGTAACAATCCTGTCTCTATACAAGTCTCTTCCAGGCAACCCCCACTCCCTAAATAACAGCATAAGGTAAACCAAATTGGAGTAGGTGAGACCAAAGAAACTATGAGGGCTCCCAGACTGCAACTTTCATTGGAGACGAAAATACCCAGTGGAAAGCAGATGCAGCTCACTGGACTTCAGCATTGTTCCCAGGGCTTTAGTTTGGTAGCAGGTTGAAGAAGAAATCTGCCATTCACCTGCGAAGCATCACTGACAATGCAGCAAGTGCTTTGCTGCCAGTACTGAAATATGTGAGAGGAAAGTAGAGCAGTCAGAGCCTTTAGTGGTCTGCAGTATCTACCAGTGTGAGAGTGATGGGTGCCCTGAACAGCATTTGTGGGGCTTCTTCTGTGTGAGATTCCTAAGCCAACATGTGGTCCAAGAGGAGTGGACTTTAGGACAGGATGGACAACGGCTCTGGCTCCTTTTATCATCATTTGCAACACTGAAAATAAAATCAAAGTGGGTATCTCTTGGATCCCATGCCAAGTGACTTGGGGGAAGCCAACTGGTCCAGCCATTACTCTACTCTAGTGATAATCACATCTCTCTGAAATGTACTACAAGATCAAATTGAAGAGCCAGAGCTTTCCGAAGACAGCTGCTGAAATATTGTTGCACATGAGTATGTTAACAGTATAAATATAGAACACAGAACACAGAATAATAGACTTGGAAGGGACCTTGGAGGTCTTCTAGTGCAATCCCCTGCTCAAGTAGGAGACCCTACACTATTCTGGACAAATAATTGTCCAGTTTCTTCTTGAAACACCCACAACTTCCAGAGGTAAGCCTTACACTGATTAATTGTTCCCATTGTCAGAAAACGTCTCCTTAGTTCTAGGTTGGATCACCGCTTGGTAATCTTCCACTCCTTACTTCTTGTCCTGCCCTTAGGTGCTTTGGAGAATAGATCAACCCCTTCTTCTCTGTGACAGCCCCTCAAGTACTGGAAAACTGTTATCATGTCACCCCAGTCCTTGTTTTCATTAAAGTAGACATACCTAATTCTCTCAATAAGTCAGTCATCATATGGTTTAGCTTCCAGTCCCCTAATTATCATTGTTGCTCTTCCCTGCATTCTTCCTAAGTTTTCAACACCTTTTTTGTATTATGGTGACCAGAAGCATACACAGTATTCCAAGTGTAGTCTCACCAATGCAGTATAAAGCACTTCACATGATCTTGAAACTATCCCTCTGTTAATGCTACCTAGAACTGCATTTGCTCTTTTGGGAGTTTTGGTTGGTTGGCTGATAACATAAGATATTAAACTGTCTTTTAATCCAATGATTTCAATTGAAATAAACCTTTGTTTGCATATTTTATCATAAATGTGTGTCTCATCAAACCAGTGCAGAGCATCAAAGTCTGTCCCATACAGCTTTCTAAGCTTCCTTAGTGTTTTTGTATAAATTTATAATAATTTCAACTTAGAATGATTTATTAGATAAAAAAGAACATAACAGATATAAAGAAAAAGACCAGTAAAGATAAGAGAAAGAAAGAAGTCAATTTCCCTTCTTTTTTATAAAGTTTCTGACATAATTGTTGTTGTCATATCATCTTCATCAGGTTGGTTTTTTTTATGGTACGGAATAGAAAAGGGATCACTGGATATCCTACTGACCATCTGTATTCTGCTACTGTTATGTACATAAAATGATTAATTAATTACATACATAAAAAGAATAACCAAGGTCAGTCCTTTTGGGAGTGTCCATGCTAATTACCCAGTGCATTATCCATTTCAGTGGCTCTGGAAAATTCTGATTAATATTGATAACATAAATTATTCTTACTAAACTCGTTTCCTCTTATATCTTGGCTATTGTTCACATTTTTTTTACTTTTGCCTGCCTTTGGTCTCATTTTTCCAGGTTAACTTTTTAATACATTTGTTGATGTTTAATAAATAATTAGTATTTTTGCTGAGTGACGTGCATGCTTGCTCTTATGTGGATATAGAGTTGGTTGTGAATGTGCTGGCTGCAAACTACGCCAGAAATTGCACACCATAATTTTTCAACAATTTTGACATTTAGAAGCAACATTCTTTATTTTACTATGAATGACCTCAAACTTTATAGCCCTTCTGTGACAGATCAGGGCTCAATATAATTCATTCACAGCTTTTTAAGCATGCTGGGAAATAACCCCTCTGAACATAAGTAACTATAAATTGTGCCCTTTATAAAATAATATTTATGGTCACACATATATACCTTCTCTCACAAGGGTCCCCAAGGTTCTGAAATAAACATTAGTAATTTAGCACCTATGTTCCTTGCCTAGGGTTGTTGAAGTGACTCTGTGTACCAGGATCTGAGGACCTTCAGTGCTTTTCTTACCAAAACTTCTCTGTAATAGTGTCGGAGGCTTTACAGCGATTCCTCATAGATTGCAAGCAATGACACATGGCAGTACTTCATGGATCTTCCTGCATCAGACAGTAGCAGCTGCAGAATCCCATGACTGAATTCTCCCCCATATTTAACAACAAACAACTCCCTCCATTTCAAAAACCACAAATCAGTGAGGAACATTGTATTCCAGACATTTTCCTGGCCTACTACTTTACTATGTGATGGGATGGTTTCCTTCAGAGGAAAACTTTGAATGTGACATTTCTAGCTTTTACATTCAGAATATGAATATGAAGAACAATTGCAAGAATTAGGTATGACTAGTCTAGTGAAAAGAATGAGTAGGAGTGACATGATCCCCCAAAATAATGCCTGGTCTTTTTTTTCCTCCAAAAGAGGCACCAGGTCATATTTTCGGGGAATGTCTTTTCCATGGTCTCACCCTGCGGCAGTGGCACTGAGAGGCCCACACAGCTGGCACACTTCTACAGCCAAAGGAAAGGCCTCTGAAGCTGAGAAAGGAGCTCAGGCCTGCATTTTGCCATCAAAGGCCTTCTAGAAAGGCCTCTGAAAGTGAGAACTGAGTTACTGATTAAATCCATAGCTTGGTTCTCAGCTGCAAAGGCCTTTCCGAAAGGCTTCTGATGGCAAAATGCAGGGCGGGGGGAGCGGGCAGGGGGACGCCACAGAAGTGGCCCGGCAAGGTGAGGCAAGTGTTGATTCAAGGGAGGCTTGGCTGCAATGGTAACTGGGTGTGGGGCACATGGGGCAGCTTTAACCCCCACTCCCGCCCTACCTTGATTTTTAGGTATGCGGCTCACTCCAAAACTAGGGCTTATTTTTGGAGTAGGGCTTATATTAGGCCCACCCCCCAAAATCAAGCTATTTGGGGGATAGGTCTTACCTTTGGGGAAACACAGTAGTAGAGTTCTAATATTTAAGTGGATGCCACAAGGAAGCGGGCTCAACCTATTTTCCAAAGCACTGGAAGGCAAGACAAGAAGCAATGGATGGAAACTAACCAAGGAGAGAAGCAACTTAGAATGAAGGAGAAATTTTCTGACAATGAAAGCAATAAACCAGTGGAAGGGTTTGGCTTCAGAAGTTGTGGGTGCTGATATAGGATCTCCTGACTGAGTAGGAGGTTGGACTGGAAGACCTCCAAAGTTCCTTTCAACTCTGATGATGATGATGAAGATAATGAGTAAAGTATGACAATTTAGGTCCAGGAATTCTGCCACATTGTCTGATTTTTGTTTTCTGGATGTCACTCCAGGCCTTTTTAAATCTATTGGAGTGAAAGCTTGGAACACCAATGCAGAGGACTTAGAGCAGCATTTCTGGTTGATGGCCCGACACGAGTGGGGGGGAGAGGGGATGGTTTTGTGTGATGGGCAGGCAGCTTTATTTGTGTGAATGGCGGACACGAGTGAGGTTGTGAGTGACAGTGCCCGCTGATTGCACAAGTGGGGCTGTGAGTGCTGGTGCCTGCTCCTCATGCAAGTGGGGCTGTGTGCATGCAGTGTCCCACCACTCATGTGACCCAGTTGGGAATAGGCATGGCCTGGTAGTGGGACCCCTGACTTAGAGCACAAGAGAACCGATGTGTGTTTGTGTTAGATAACAAGGACATAGAGCAGGGGTGTCAAACTCAATTTCATTGAGGGCCGCATCAGCACTGCGGTTGCCCTCAGGTGGGTATGGCCTGGGTGGGTGTGGCCTACTGGGTGGGCATGGCTAGACTATGTATGGCCTACTGGGTGGGCGTGGCCAGCTCTACATCGTTCGCATCAAGGGTGCCTATGGGGGCCTGGGCAGGAGTGGGACAGATCTGAGGGTCTCTGACAGAAGGAGGGTCTCTGGGCCAGGGCCAAGGCAGTGGGGGCCGTTCCCTCACTGTTTCTAGGATGGCTTCGCGGGCCGCATGAAACCACTTCGCGGGCCGGATCCGGCCCCCGGGCCTTGTGTTTGACATGTCTGACATAGAGGCATGAAAGCAGATTTAACTCAGGATGACTTTGGCTGATATGAAAACAGAAGACCTCCAGGAGATCCCTGTACAATAGACTGGGAAGTCCTAGGCTACCAAATCTAGGCTGAAAAATCTGGATGATCTCTAAATATTTATTTATTTATTTATTTATTTATTAGTTTTTATAAACCGCCCTTCTCCCGAGGGACTCGGGGCGGTGTACAGAGGAAGGAAGGTATACAGATGAACAATAAAAATAATAAAAACAATAGTGAAAACAAACTGGGACCCCAATTAACGCTATCATGCCAGGCCGGACTGCTGGAACAGGAAAGTTTTTAAGTCGCGTCGGAAGGTACGGAGGTCGGGGGCCATCCGGATTTCGGTTGGTAAGCTGTTCCAGAGGGCTGGCGCACCCACTGAGAATGCCCTCCCCCTGGGGGCCACCAGCCGACATTCCTTGAGCGGTGGCACCCTGAGGAGGCCCTCTCTGTGGGAGCGCACAGGACGGTGGGGTGCTGACATTGGCAGAAGGTGCTCCCGTAGGTAGTCCGGACCCATGCCATGTAGGGCTTTGTATGTCATTGTTAGCACCTTGAACTTCACACGGAAGGCAACCGGAAGCCAGTGCAGCGCACGGAGGAGAGGTGTGATATGGGAGTATCGGGAGGCTCCCAAGAGTGTCCGTGCCGCTGCACTTTGCACCAGTTGAAGCTTCCGAGTGGATCTCAAGGGCAGCCCCATGTAGAGAGCGTTACAATAGTCTAGGCGAGAGGTCACAAGGGCATGGGTGACTGTACGTAAGGAATCCAGGTCCAGATAAGGCCGTAGTTGGCGAACTAGTCGAACCCGGGAGAAGGCCCCCTTGGTCACAGCTCCTATGTGGTCTTCCAGGGAGAGTTGCGAGTCTAGGAGGACACCCAGGTTGCGGGCCCTATCAACAGGGGGTAGTAACTTGTCCCCGATGTTAAGCAATGGGACGTTCTGAATATCCTGGCTTGCCGGTACGTACAGCCATTCAGTCTTGTCCGGGTTCAGTTGAAGCCTGTTCCTCCCCATCCATTCCCGGACCGCTTTCAGGCAGCGGGACATCACGTCTAGGGCATCACTGATATTGTTTGGAGTTGAGATAAAAAGCTGGGTGTCATCAGCATACTGATGGTACCCTACTCCAAAACTGCGAATGATCTCACCCAGCGGTTTCATGTAGATGTTGAACAGGAGAGGCGAGAGGACCGACCCCTGAGGGACTCCGCAAGCGAGAGGCCTCGGGGTCGACCTCTGTCCTCCTGTCAGCACCGACTGCGAGCGACCCTGGAGAAAGGAGGAGAACCAACGCAGAACCGTGCCTCCCACTCCCAGTCCCCTAAGGCGTCGCAGCAAGATACCATGGTCGATGGTATCGAAAGCCGCCGAGAGGTCTAATAAGACTAGGACAGAGGAATGGCCCCTGTCCCGGGCTCTCCAGAGATCATTCATCAGAGCGACCAATGCCGTCTCCGTGCTGTAGCCCGGCCTGAAACCCGATTGGTACGGGTCTAGATAAACCGCTTCATCCAGGATCTGAGGAAGTTGGTGCGCCACCACGCTCTCAACAACCTTCGCAAGGAAGCGAAGATTGGAGACTGGACGAAAGTTATTCAAAGAGGATGGGTCCAAGGTGGGCTTCTTGAGGAGAGGTCTCACCACCGCCTCCTTCAAGGCGGTGGGGAAGTGACCCTCACTCAGAGAAGCAGAGATGACCGCTAGGAACCAGCCTCGTGTCCCCTCTCGAGCTGCATAGGCCAGCCAGGAAGGGCACGGGTCCAGTAAGCATGTGGAGGAGCTCAACCTTCTCATAATCCTGTCCACTTCCTTAGGAGTTACAGGATCAAATTCTTCCCAGATGACGTCGACAAGACTGTCCATGTCTTGTTCTTCCATCTCAGCCCAGTTGGAGTCCAGGCCAGTTCGAATCCGAGCAATTTTATCCAGCAGATATTGACCGAATTCCTCGGCTCGACCCTGCAAGGGTTCCTCCCTCACCTCTTGGTTTAATAGGGAGCGAGTCACCCTGAACAAGGCAGCCGGGCGATTATCTGCGGATGCGATGAGGGTGGTAAAATAGTTGGATTTTGCCACCCTTATCGCAGCGAGATAAGACCTGGTGAGGATTCTTAGTCGCAATCGGTCGGATTCGGATCGACTGGATCTCCAACGGCTCTCTAGGCCCCGTCTCCGACGCTTCATCTCCCGGAGCTCCTCGGTGAACCATGGGGCTCGCTGGGATCTGCGCCGGGTCAGAGGCCGCAAGGGTACAACTCGGTCCAGAGCCTCCGTGGCTGCCTTTTCCCAGGCTTCCACTAAGGCATCCGCCGAGCTGTGAGCAGGGAGTGCATGCGTGTCCCTAAGCGCTGCCTGGAACTTATCAGGGTCCATTAGGCGCCTAGGGCGGTACCATCTGACTGGCACCGTGCACCCACGGTGGGGGGTGGCAAGGGGGAAGTCTAGCCGCAGGAGGTGGTGATCGGTCCATGACAGGGGCGTAACAGTTGTGGCACCCCCACCGATATCATCACGCCACCGTCCAGACAAGAACACCAAGTCTGGGGTGTGGCCTCTCTCATGAGTCGGTCCAGAAATTATTTGCGACAGGTCCATGGCCGCCATGGAAGCCATGAACTCCCGAGCCAGTTCGGACGATCCTCCCAGGGACGGTAGATTAAAGTCGCCCAAGACCATGAGTCTTGGGAATTCAACCACCAATCCTGAGAGGGTGTCGAGTAGCTCGGGCAGGGCCGCCGCTGCACGATTAGGTGGTAGGTACGCCAGCAGCAGGCCCAACTGCGCCCCTGGGCCGTATCTCAGTAGGAGAGACTCACACCCGACCATCTGAGGGACGGTGGTCTCTCGCGGGCTAAGGGATTCCCTGATGATAACTGCCACTCCCCCGCCCCTCCCATGAGCCCGAGGCTGGTGCAGCACCTGGAAACCTGACGGGCAGAGGTCAACCAGAGGAACACCACCCTCTGGGCCCAGCCAGGTTTCCGTGATGCAAGCCAGGTCCGCATGCTCGCTCTCCATTAGGTCACGAATGAGGTGAGCTTTGTTAGCTACGGACCTTGCATTCAGGTAGACCAGCCTTAGCATGGGAGGGTGCGCACCTTTGCTCCCGGGTCCTCCGGGGGAGAACAGAGGGTCGGAGCGTCTCACCGCTTGTACAGAGCGGAGATGACACTCCCGGTGACGATACGGCCCTCTGTCTGTGCACCTTCTGCCATTCCCCACCATCCTAGGGATGGGATGTTTGTCAGTACGCCACTGGGTGTTATCGGCGACTGGTCCTCGTTGTACGCCGTCGCGAACGGTCGTGGGCCTGGCATGCGTTATGGTGGCTGGAAGGTGTGCCTTTCCCGCGCAACCATAGTCTTCTCCCTCCCCCCTCCCTAACCCCACAAAAAACTTAACTAAGAACTTAATCAGGGGCCTCTTGTTGGGCTTGTGCTGGAGGCCCCTGACCCTGCCCGGCCAGCAGCAATAATAGCAGCAAAACCTCAAGAGTTTTCTTTTCTTTTTTGTTTTCACCTAGAGGCCATTTAGATTTTGGCAGGCAACTTCTGATAACATAAGACAGCTGATAATGGCAAATTACTTCTGTATTATTGGCAAGAAAACTATATAGTCACCAGGTGTAAAGTCTGACTTGAGGGTCTTTCCTGCAGAATTATAATATTCTGTTTAATAGTGGAACAACTGAATGTTATTTCTTTAAATAAAGCGAAGTGGAGTAAATGTGTAGGAATCCTTAACTGAAAGACCATGAGTTCTAGTCACTAGGAGTAAAAACTGTTTTGAAGGTGCATACACAAACACACATGCACACATACACATGTGTGTATACTCACACAGAAACAAAATATTTAAGTCTTCTCAGGAACTAGGTTTTTTGCAGCTTGAAGGACTAAATACCTCCTAAATATAGATTGTTTTGGAGCCTTATAATAAATCCAATCTATGCTATGGTTCTATCTGAACTTTCATGACATTGAAGCAGGATGTGCAATCGCTCTAAGCCTTTGCTTGGATAACCATGACTATTAAATCACTGTTGGTTGGCCTTCCACAATAAGCCTAAATCAAGTAAGCCATACTCCAGTTTAGTATGGTGTTGAACCAGGTCCAAATGTTGAAAGAGTCACTGTATTTTACTTGAACTTGCTGAAGTTTTCCATCCCACATTACATCATGCATATTATGAGAAGCCAGAATGCTGGTGGTAGAACATTGCTTTAATGTCATGCTGTTAACTCTTACCTTCCAGAAAATGGCTTGCAAATATTTGCACCAACTGAGCTTCCAAATTAACCCTTATGTTACAATATACTAATACTGTACAGTATGAGTAATATAATAACAGGCAATGCAAGCTAATCCTATGCATATTAATACAGAGAGTTACTATGTCATGTGCTTGGTTTCTTTTTGGCTTAATGCATTTTGTCAGCTCCATCTCTGAAGTCTCTAAGCATGATTTATGACTTGACAAGAAACGTGAACCCAGACAATTATGGTTTACTCAACTAAGTATGGTTTTGTTTAATATGTGAACTCAGCTATAGGGGCTAACCTAGAAAGCTCCCACTAAAACCCCCTGAAATAATTGGTCATAATTGTCTATCAATTGTATAACTACTGAATTTTGACAAAGAACAAAATATTAAAAACCAAAGAGAAAAAGAATTAGAAAACTCAAGAGGAGGTGGGTGCAAAAAATTAATTTTTTTAAAAAAAGCCTTCCAATTTTCTTTTTCTTCTTCTAAAATTGGCAATAAATATATATCGAGTAGGATAGGTTGTCTATCCTGATGTTCTTGGCTGAAATGCTAGGGTGACCAGTTCCACAGAGTTGCCCACTTTGCTTTACCAAAGTGTGTTTTATCCAGGCAAGTATAGACAAGTAAATCCCAGTTACTGTGGGAAAACTATATAGTTTTCTTCTGAACAGACTGAATCCACCTGCTAGGATAAATTCCTTGTAAAAAGATATTAGAGGAATAATAAATCTTTCTCATGCAGCTCTCCATTAGGCATAAGATATCCATCATTTCTCTTTGTGAGCATTCAAGTTTAAAAGCAAATTCTTTGTTCCCAGAAACTGCTGGCCTCATCATCATCATCCCTACTGTAGTTTAAATAGGTGAGTCTCAAGTATGAACACAAATGTCTCAGTTTATCTCTGTCTTAACAAAATTACATACTGTCTTTCAAAACAGGAGCTTTCCCAAACAGATACCTTATATAAAATGACTACATTTTCCAAGAACTGCTTTATGCCTTCAACCAACTGCACAAGTTGCAGAAATTCAACAGGTGCAGTTTCTCTTGGCATGAATATGCAGCGGGGAGAAATGTGAGACCTTTTCCCTAAGCCAAGGAACTTAGCATGTGACGTGTGGCTTCTGCCAAAGAGGTGGTTGGCACTGTCAACCTTAGAAAGCCCTTTCATGGGAGACTTAAGTGTACTTGTTGGGAATGTTGGCATGAAGGAAGAAGGAACCCTGGCCAGCCTCTGTTCAGACAGTGTTTCTGCATCCCAAATTTTTGTAACATGGCAGTTCCTGAAGTTTTTAGGCTTCACTAGTTGTGAAAGTTTATACATATTTGTTGGATCAAAAGAGATCCTTCTCCTCTATCAGTATGTTCAGGGAATAAAAGCCTCTGTCAATTCATAGATTTGGGATATACTGGTAGTCCTCCTTAACAACCATTTGTTCAGCGGCTGTTTGAAGTTACAATGGCACTGAAGGAGAAGATTTACATCTGGTCCTCCTTTAGTGGTTGTGGTTGTCACAGCATTGTCATTGCTATCACATGATCATGATTCTGGGACTTAGCAATCAGCTCACAATTATAAAGTTGCAGCATCTCAAGGTCATGTGACTGCCATTTGCCCATCTTCATGGCTAGCTTTCAACAAGCAAAGTCAATGGGGCAGCTGGCAGGAGATCACATATGGTGATCATATGACCATGAGATGGTGCCATTGCATGAGATTTGCCTAACAGTGACAACCGGGAGTGCCACAATGCTGTTGTAATTTAGTGCATCCACACAGTGTCATGCTTTATTATTGTTAAGCAAGAACTGACTGTATATAATGATTCTTGGGAAGGACTCAATAGGTGGATAAAAATGCCAAATCCAGTCTGAACATCTGACTGATGAACCAATAATAATAATATAATAAATTCTGCAAGAAATACCCACTTGCCTGCAAGCAAGTACTAGTGGGACCATAAAATAGATGAAGTAATAGAAAATGTAGAGGCTATGGGGCTTTAGAATTCAAACTGACAGGCTCCTGCCATGTAACACCTCGGACTTAACAACTCTTGATAGGAAAGGCAAAGAAGTCTGGATAGTAGATGTGGCCATAGCTGGAGACTGTAGAAAAAAAGAGAAAGAACCAGAGAAGATAACAAAATACAAAGACCTGCAAATAGAAATAAAAGGACTGTGGCAAAAGAAAGAAAAGGTAGTACCAATAGTAATAGCCACCTTGGATGGAATCCAATCCAATCCCAAAACAAGTGGAGCACTACTTGAACACTATTGGCATTAACAAAATCACCATCAGTCAATTGCAAAAGGCGGCTTTACTCAGAACAGTTGACATTCTGTGATGATAACCTTTAATACCAACAAACATCCATATCTATCTACCCCAGGTCTTTGGGAAGGACTTAATAGTTTCCACCAGAGGGAAGAACACTTTGGACCATGTGTATTCCAATCTGAAACAGGCATACAGAGCTTTCCCTCTTCCCCACCTGGGTACATCTGACCATCTTTCACTCCTGTTGTGCCCAAAGTATGTTCCTCTCAGGAAAAGGACTCAGGCAGTCACAAAAAGGGTCAGAACCTGGCCAGAGGGTGCTCTCAGTCAGTTGCAGGACTGCTTTGAAACCACTGACTGGAGTATATTTGAAGAACAAGATCTAAATTCATATACAGATGCTCTTATATTGGAACATGCACTGATAGTGTAACAATGGATAAGTGCATTAGAGTTTACGGGAACTGTAAACCCTGGATGACTGCAGAGATACGAACACTCCTGAGAGCCCGGGATTCTTCCTTTAAGGCGGGGTACAGGGACAGATACAGAGAGGCCAGGGCAAATCTCAGAAGAGGCATTAGGATGGCAAAACAACAATACAAACAAAAGGTGGAGAACCATTTAGCGAACAACGAACTGAGGCAAGTATGGCAGGGACTGCAGCACTTAACCAACTATAAGGGCAGCACGAGGAGCATGGCAAACACCGATGCCTCGTTGGCTGAGGAGCTGAATATCTTCTTCGCCCGCTATGAGGTTAAAAGACCAGACCCCGTAGCCTTTGCTGGCCGGCCTTCTTACTCTCAGCCACTCACCCTGTGTGAACACCAAGTGAGAGCTGTATTGAAGGCTGTGAATCCCAGCAAAGCCGCAGGCCCAGATGGGGTGCTGGGGATAGTGGTCAGGAATTGTGCCGATCAATTAGCAGGGGTCCTGACAAGGATTTTTAACATCTCCTTGCAAACGGCATGTGTACCATTGTGCTTGAAAGCAGCTACCATTGTCCCAGTCCCCAAGAAAACTGCAGTTGAGTGCCTGAATGACTACAGACCTATTGCATTAACGTCTGTAGTCATGAAATGCTTCGAAAGATTGGTTCTCCAACATCTTAGGACATGCCTCCCACTGGACTTTGATAAACATCAATTTGCCTACAGGGGAAATAGGTCGACAGACGATGCCATAGCTACTGCTTTACACTCTGTAACAAGTCATCTCGAGAAGCCTGGAAGTTACGTCAGGATGCTTTTTGTTGACTACAGCTCGGCTTTCAACACCATTTTGCCGAGCATTCTCATCGAGAAGCTGACTGACTTGAAATTCTCCCCTGCCATCTGCGATTGGATTCAAGACTTTCTTACGGATCGGTTACAAACAGTGAGGGTCGGGTCTGCTTTGTCCACCCCCCTGAAGCTTTGCACCGGCACGCCACAGGGCTGTGTGCTTAGCGCCTACCTGTACTCTTTATACACTTATGATTGTGTATCATCTGACCCATCCACTGCGATAATCAAGTTTGCAGATGATACAACTGTTGTGGGTCTTATTACAGGTGGGGATGAGACAGCATATAGGGCGGAGGTACAAAACTTATCCATATGGTGTAGTAACAACAACTTGCACCTAAACATCGGCAAGACGAAAGAGATGGTGTTAGACTTCTGGAGAAAAAAGGAGGAACCTGCCCCACTTTACATCGGGGAGAACTGTGTAAAGAGAGTTTCCTCCTTTAAATTTCTGGGAGTCTACCTCTGTGAAGATCTGACCTGGAAAGTTAACACAACTCAGGTGGCTAGAAAGGCCCAACAGAGGCTTCACTTTCTTAGGGTCTTGTGGAAGAACAGGGTAGAACAACAGCTAATGACACTCTTTTACCGGTCTACTATAGAGAGCGTCCTCTCGTATGGTATTGTGGTTTGGTATGCTGGTCTGACAGCCGCGGATAGGAATGTATTACAGAGGGTAGTGAGCACAGCACAAGACATTGTGGGCTGTTCCCTGACACCACTGGATGATATCGCCAGGGCTCGCTGCCTTGGAAGAGTGAGGAAGATTCTCAGGGATGACTCACACCCTGGACGGTATCTCTTTACTCTCCTACCATCCGGTAGGAGATATAGGAATATAGCCAGCCTTACCAACAGGCTGAAAAATAGCTTTTATCCGTGGGCTGTTAGGCTTTTAAATGGGACATAATCTTATGCAGAATTGACTTGGGAGGCCGATGTGTGGTGTAGTTGGTTCACATGGTGTGGTGGGATGGAGGGTTTGTTGTCACTGTGTGTTGGGGGGAGAGAGCACGGGGGGAGGCTCAGCTAATCTCAATGTACACATGTTGTACTTTGACAATAAAGGTTTATTTATTTTTTTATTTATATTAAATAGATGGATAAAAATGCCAAATCCAGTCTGAACATCTGTGCACCGAACCATATTATGATATGATATAATATGATGATACTATAATTCCTCATTATTCTAAAAAAGATGCCAATTTTTCTGTTTATTTTTAATGACTAGTTTTCATAAGGTGGTCTGGTTTGTTTTAGTTTGCAATGTTAAATCCAGCCACTGAATGTGATTCATAAAATACGATTTATGGATTGACATATTTGTGAATTTAGCCAATTATGATTTATTTAGGAATCATGCAATGTTTATCCATCAGTAGTATGGACCAGATTTATAGAAATTTTACATGAAATTTCAAGTATAAGCATCTATGCATATGCATGCTTATGTGTGTATGTGTACAATCATGCATGCATGGATATGCACACCCAATACAAGTACTATGTAATTTGTATATCTAATCTTTATTAGATATTGAACTTCTCTTTAAAATGCTAATTTTAATTCATGACTTTCTTTTACTTTAGATATTTTATTATCAAGCATATATATCTGTTTCTAAATTTTATTTTGGAAAAAAATTGAAATTCCCTGAGGGAAAAAAACCAATTTGGAACTCTTTGAACATCAGAATAAAGCATCTTGTTATGCCAGAAAATACCACACTTCAGTAAGAAGTCAACTTTTAAATGAAAGTGAGTATTTCCTGCATTGTAAGATGATGATATCTTGGGCTTTCCTGTATTCTGCATAATTTTAAACATGAAAGCTTCAATATAAAAGAAATTTCTTTCAATCTTTTCCAATATAGTATCTTCCCTGTTACAGGAGACAATAGCTCTCTCCACCTAGAGCCATCATTTAGAGAGGAACAAGGAAGACAAGGTTGCTTCAAAATAGGTAGATTAATAAAATAAATTGTGTAAGTAGATGAATTAGTTGAAACAGCTTTCTTTATGCTGAAGCTTTCTGCATACTCAAAGCCCAAATGTCTATTCTGGGAATTCTTCTCCATTAAACCTTCCAGAGAGTTCAAGGCTGGGAAAGATTTTCCTTAAGATTTGCTCAATCTTTTTCAAAATGAGACCAACATCCCCATCTCGTGGTGCGGATCAAAATTTCAGGCTAACAGCTCACTCGGTGGCAAATTTCCACTCGGAAAGACACTCTTCCAAATATAACTCCTACATCTGATTCCAGACTGCTTAGTGACAGATCCACATTTATAATCTGCAAGTTCCAGATTTTCCTGTTCTTACTGAAGTGGTTTATTATTATTATTATTGTATATTTGTGGACTGTGTAATTAGGCTTGATTGACCGGTTTACCGATGTTTCATAAAAGCTGGGAATGGATGGCATTGCACTGTTTCATCAATCTCTGTCAAACTCCTTTGTCTCTACTGAGTGATAATATTTGGCTTCCTAAGAAGGTCACACCTCACAATCTGTTCCTGAGGGCTAATCCTTGATTTAAATAAATGATTCTGTGTATCCCCTGTACCTTGAGAAACACCAGCCCAAGATCACGGCTGCTCTCCGTAATCTCAAACTAATCCCTTGCTACTGATTCTTTATCTAATTCCAAATGTCTATGAATTGCCTTCTTAGTGCCAGGCAGTTCTGAGTTCTCAGCCCATCTAAGTTTTTAAGCAAGCAAACTTCCATCCTCCAATATCATTTTTATGCCCCAAAAGAATTTTTTTTAGAAAATAAAACAGGAAGGTAGCTGCTGCCCAAGCATTGCTTAGAAATATATTTGTCCAGGAAAAAGAGGGGAGGGGATGAGAGAGGACGGGACCAAAGGAGAAGGAAAGAGAGAAGTAGGTTAGGAAAGAAGGGGGTTCACCCCCTGCATCGTACTGTACATTTCTCAGTTCACATCACATGCATTGTTTTCTTACTTTTCTAGGTGTATGCCTTAATTATTTCCCTCATAAAGTTGTGTCTTCCTTGTTTTACATGCATTTGTATGGGTTGTATATGTTTGACCAGCGTGTGTGTGTGTGTGTGTATGTGTGTGTGTAAGAGGGGGATTAGTGTGTGCATACTGCCAATATTTTTCTGAGCATATTCAATTTTAGTTTTGTTGTAGTGGCCATAACTTAGTTTGGCATTTGAGGGTTAGGTCCCAGCTCTGCCTTATATTAGGACTAGGGTTAGAGGTAGAGATCAGATCTGGACTGTGAAGATCCAGATTACTAGCTATGTCTTCATTAGTGTGCATAATGACTCCTACTAAATCACATTATTTGAATTCACACTGTTCAAAATGATATTTCTATGGAAAACATGGTAATTGGTTCAAGCTCCACAGAAATAGGTGAAAGTTTTTAAAATATAATTATTTCTATGTAGATTAATGAAATACTTCAGTAAAGAATAAAATAATACATTTATAATTTAAATTCATTCTTAACAAAGTCACAGAATAGTTATAAAAAACAAAAAAATCTACATTTATATTGTCTTTCCAAATATCTTAGCAGTGCAGACTGTTTTCTTTTTCTTTAAATCTTCATTTATATGCTGGTGGATGCATAATGCTTTAATCTCAGCAAATTTGCATACTTCAATCAAGATTAGCATCAGCATCTATAACTTTTACCTCATGACTTCTGCAACTGGAAGATATCTTGAGAGTGAATTCCATTACTTTCACATTAGTGTTCCTCTGATAGAATCTTCCTTTCCTCCATTTTACACACACAAATACTAGCAGTTTCTAAAACCCCAACAGCAACTGCGTTAACTAAATTTTGGTTTTCATCAAATGTATCCTGGTATCAATTTACAGTTTGCACTAAATTGAATATAAGATTATTCAAACTCACAATAATTGTGATCTTGCTACAGTTGGCAGAAAATAATTACTATTTTCTGTATCAGTTTGCTGCTATTTAATGGTTGTTTGAATTTTTAAAACCTCAGATTTAGTAGCTTCCCTTATATTTTGCTTCTTGCACAAATTACTTCTCTTTAGCCTTCACATTTTGCCTGCTATTAAAGAATTATTCTGTGATATGCCAGGCCAGATAGGATAGGCCATAGCAGAAAAGTAGTGTATAAATCAAAATAATAAAGAAGAATATTTGTAGCTCATGGTTGAAATGTTTTCTGCAAGAAACAATCAAGCTCAGAAAGCACCAAAGACCCTCAAATCAAAATAAATCCAAATGATTTTCTGAGTGGACAAGGCTTCAACAATCAGTTTCTGGAAATATCCTTGATATCCTCTCTAAATTGCAAATATACAGAGCAGGTGTATTTCTACCCTCCTCCAATATATACCCTCGTCTTTGTTATTTGGCAAAAAACAGTTATCTCATTTCTTTAAGCTGACCGAGAACTGATTTAGACCGAAATCATTTACACCCCAGCTGTCTTCTGAGTGATGCCTTGCTAAACTGTTAGGTTTCACCTCCTATGATCTCCAGCCATCTGGATGGGGGTGGGGAAGTTGAAATCTACTTAGTAACACTGCCATATTTGAAGGGGCCCTGAGCAAGATGTCATGTTAGAATATCTGGCTGCTAATCATCAAAAGTGCCTGAGTGCTCCTTCTTCCCAGAGGACATTTTCTTCCCCACTCCTCCTGTTTCTGCCCAAACCACCCTACCTCACTGCCCATGCCTCCTTTCTCTCCCTCTTGCTATCACCAGCTGATAAACATGGAAAGAAATGCGACAGAAATGGCTTGTTGGCTGAAGCCATCATACCTAGTTTAAGGGCATTGCCAAAATTGTAATGGAATGTGTGGATGACCTTGGGGGATGAGGGAAAAAGATGCTGTCTAGAAAACAATCAGACAAGACAGGGAGGAGCTCCTGGTGGCTTAGTAGTCAGAGAAGGAAACTTAGAAAAGATCGGGATGTTAAAAGTGGCAGTTGGAGAATTGTGCCTTCAGACTTGCAAGATTCTCTTAATGTATCTTTACAATTAAGTAGGTTTCCTGTCTGGTTTACCTGGGAGAACTGACAATAATTTTGCAATGAGCTGGCCCATTTAGCCTCTTTATTGTCCTTAGAGCTGAAATGCATGCTATTTATTTCTTTAGTTTGAACAATTTCATGCCACTTCATTTTAAACATTCCATAACAGGGTACAATAAAATATATGATCAAAGCCCAATTAAAGCCCAGTAAAATAAAATAGGTATCCTAGGACCCAGATTGTTGGAGGCAATATGCTGATTCTGTAAACCGCTTAGAGAGGGATGTAAAGGACTGTGAACCGGCTTATAAGTCTAAGTGCTACTGATATTGCTATGGCTTAAAATGACAAGTGCACAGTTGCAGACTAGGAATCTCTCTGTTCACTGCCCCGTTGTTTTACTGCCAGAACCATATTGGAGGGTACAAATGGTAACATTGCTCTGTACTCATAAATGCAACTCTGGACATGTTTTCCTGCCGTGGTTATAAAATCATATTTCCCACTTCTATTTTGGCTTGGGTGCTCCTGTTGTTTTGGCTGCTATGCTTACTTTCCTCCTTGCAGGCTAACTCTGGTGTTTATTGGTTACATCACCAAGTCAAGAATGCCTCCTGTTCTCCTCAATGGGGTCATTAATGACTATGGTCTCTACTGCCACTCCTTGCCCTCTTCTGATGGTTACTGATCAACCTGAGCATGGGCTCAGGGTTTCAATGTCAGCTGAAGTGAAGATGATGCAAGTCAGTTTGAAGCACTAAAAAGGAGCTTGGGAAATGGATAGCAGCATCCATGTGTGGTATCTGGGATGCGGGTGGGTGGGAAGGCCAGCACAACCTCAACCCCAACTCTGCGCCTTTTGTACTTGCTCCATTGTTGTATGCTTGTACAGAGGATTGGGTCTTGGATCATACTGCCCTGGACAGTGCTGGGAATAAAAATGCTCTTGTGGGAGCAGCCATGGATGAATCAGCTACTACTGATTTGAATGGATGTCGTCTAATAGACTTAAATCAGGTGTCCATAGTCTTGGTAGGTGATTTGGGTATACTCCACAAAATGGCTTCCATGGACAGCATAGCAAATTATTAAGCACTATTCTCAGAAGTCAAATTAGAGATGTTAGACTCTGCTGCTCCTTCTAATGCCTCCCACATGATCTCCAAAGTTTAATTTAATTAAATTATATTTGTTCTGGGCAGAGAGACACATTGTGATACTATTGCCATTTTTGTTTTCTAAGAATCTTCTAAGCCCTACTTGAAAGTTTGAAATATTCTTGGAAAGAAATATGATGCAAGAGACTGGCACTTTTTTCTCCAGGATGCTTCTATCTATCTATCTATCTATCTATCTATCTATCTATCTATCTATCTATCTATCATCATCATTATTCACATTTGAAAAGATTAACAAATATTAGGCAAATAAAATCAAATGAGCAATAAAGCCTATTGAGCATTACATTAAGAATCCAATGTCTAGAATCTACCTCTCCAAAATATGCACACACTCATACATACACATTCTCTCTCTCTCCCTTCCCTCCCTCCCTCCCTCTCTCTCTCTCTCTCTCTCACACACACACACACACACACACACACACAAGTTTTCATCAAATTGAAAAGGTAAGTTATCTCCATTTTTTTCTGAAAAAAACTTCAGCAAATTAAGAATAACTGAATGTAATTAACAGTTCATTAAATATAACAGCTAGCATGTTTATTAATAGAAAAAAGCAAATGATAGCCTTTATAATGTGACTTTTTGTCTGTTATTTGCATAACTGATTAATACTGTAAGAAAGCTTCAGTGCTGTTGTAAAATGATAGATTGAACATTATAAAATCACATTTAATAATGAATTCCAATGCAATGTTTGTGGGAGTAAAAAGCTAGGTTTCATCTATCTCTTTTGAAGTGCTGGCTTTGTATGTGTAGGAAAGGTTTTTCTTTTTATTTTAAAGAGAGAAAAGATTCAGTTATGTCTACACTGCAAAATCCCACAGGCAGAGACTTGCTTAACGCTGCTTCAGCAAGAAGAGGTGGATTTGGTACTGTAGCTGTGTTGACTGAAGGATTATGGGAATTGAAGTTTGAAAGCCCCAGGCCTAGGAATTCCACTGTTGTTGTTTTTGGTAGTGTGGAAACTCCTTCAGCATGATTGCTTTTAACTGTTTTCAACTGTTCAATGGATAAAATATATTATTTAGTCTTGTTTTAATTATGTACATTACCTAGAGTCACATGCACATGAAATGGGCAGCTATATAAATCCAACAAACAAACAAACAAACAGTTTTCCCTATTGTTCGTTTTCATTTAAACTTCAGGACTGAGTCTATGACTTAGGTCCAAAGTAGTACCATTTGAGATTATCCACAGTCTTGGGAAAGGATTGGATACAGAAAGGATAATGGCAGAGCAACTTTCTTGCAAAACAATCCCATTGAGGGTTGAATATGTTCTGCTTGAGGATGGGGACAGAATAAAAAATAAGAGTTTAGGGAAGAAAGAATAGATGGTCCTAAAAAAGTCACATCTGCTTATCTGAAATGCTGAACAGAAGACTTTGGCTGGAACTACCACTGCAGCTATTGAACATTTTGTGAAATTGAAGAAGTCAAGATTAAAAATAAAGTTACTGTACTGTAAAACCATAATTCGGTAAAACAGGAACTAACTTGACTGAGTTTTACTATAGTCATTGACTATTTATGTCTCATGTGCTTTCTGTTTCCTCCTACAGCTGTTTCTCTCATTATTGTATTCTTAGGAACTCACGATATCCTGGGAATTTCTATTTGTTCACAAGCTATGGTTTCTTCCAGGAAAAGATGGGAATTAGATCAGTTGCAGCATGTGCCTGAACTTGATTTTTAAAAACAAAATCCCACATTACATTTTAACATTTAACCGTAATCTGTTATCCTCATTTTCCCCACCTATTTTTTCAAAGGCACACTCTAATTGATTGGCGGTCTTCTGCAAAACACTTTAAACCAAGCTCTGAAAGTTTCCTTGAACAGATTCATAGTGCAGTGAAATTCTTTCCATCTTTTTCAGAAGCACTACAGGACATTGGTTGAATAGAGGAATTATGAAAGATGGAACTGTTTACTTTGAATATTTATGTTTTATTTGTATTTCCCCTACTTGTTTACTAAAAGTTATGAATCTAGCCTATGAAAATTAAAAATTCCTGTATGTAATGGGTGGAATCCAAGAATGGTTTTCACCTTCCAGCAGGCAGGATTGGGCCAAGAGTCAGTCCTTTCCTCCTGTCTTCAGAATGTGCTCTGGAAGTTTGGGAGACCACCCACAGCAGGGTTTGAAGGCTCCTGAGGATTGCTGCAAGGTAGAGGAGAGGGGGAAAATGTCCTGTAAGCAGGAAATCTGCTTCTGCAATGTGATATTTTACCCATGTAGTAAGAAAGAAACTTAATGATTACAGCTGAAGTCTCATTAAAGTCAAATATTGTAATCATCACTACCTATGTAAAACCAATAAAAAGGGTTGTCTGGGGATCTTTTTATGGAAAATTTATTGCCACCAATGGAGAACATCCAGTGTTACTTTGGCTGATTGTCTTCATATACTAAAAGACATGATAAACTGTACAAATGGTCCATGGGCCTAGTATTTGCAGACAATTAGCTAATACACTATTGGTCAAAATGGGCCAACTGTCTAGCCTGAGAAGTAACTTGGAACCATAATATCAACCTAATATCTTCTATCCATATTATATGATAATTCCATTTGCTTTTGGCATTATAGGAATTGTGGCCTAATTGTGGAAGGTTAATGTTGGAATGTGAAATTATACAATAAGGACATTCACTTTTGGAGCCAGCCAAAACTTTTGAACTGTCTTCATGGATAGTCACATGAACATTGTATTACAGCAATCCAGTCTTGAAAAGATTAGGTAATTCATTGGATATATTGGTTGGGTATATTGGGAGCTGTATTTCAGAAACAAATGGCTGTAATTTTCCAATTCTATATTAGAAGAATATTCAGATTGTGGAACCGTAATACTTTGGTTAATTTTTCCTTTTTTTATTCACTAACGTAGTAATAACAAAGGAAAAACAGCTTGCTTCTTTTCACAGAGACATTTCATTACTAGACTATGAAGCATCATCAGTGGATGGGGGCGGAGTGATGGTGGAGCTTTTTTTACTAATTCATATCTGATAATTTTATTCTTGTTTTCTTCATAGCTTTTTGGGTGGGGCATTGTTTCTTCTGTGATTGTTCTAATATCTGGTGATAATTTCTGCTTATCTGGTTGTAGGTTAATAGCTGTATGATGAGGAAGAATGTTTGTCTAAGCTCACATAACTCATCAAAGCTGGTAGGCCAAGCTACAATACATAAAAACAGCCAGCTGACTCTACTCCCCCATGCACTAACAATGCTATCTAGACTGGTAATAAACATCTTCAGGAAGAGAAACAAGCTAAGAGAATGCTAAGGACCCAACAACTCAGTCTTAAGCTATACATATTCTCACTATGGCAGGGGAAAAAGAAACTTCTAAAAATCCTAAAGAAATTGTTAAATTAGGTTAAATTATACTGATCATAACAGAGGATTTTCTCCTAATGCAAATAATAGATTCAAGGAATAGGGGTTTTTCCCCCTCAAAGTCCAATAATGGAGGAAAGGATGAAACCACCCTTTCCAATCTGTTGATCTTGTTAATTATCAGCCTTCCCCAGTAGTTTCTGTAGTACCTGTAGACTTTGTAAGTCAGCAGCTTATATGCTACAGCAAACTAGTTCTCAAAGTAGCTGTTTTACCCCCCAAATTTTGACTGATGGGAAAGGTGGTCTGGGAGGCAAATGAGTTAGCCATGTATTGGCTCGATTATGACGATTATCAAGTTTTGTTGACCATCAAGTTTTGTTGACTCTTGGCCACCACATAAATAGATGGCTGCTGCTTGCAATACTTTTAGTTTTGGCTTGGATATTATGTGATCCCAACTTGATATGTGTGACCATAACTACCATGGCTTGTTCAGCAAACCATGGCTTAGCATAGTGTGAACTCTGTCAGTGAAGTAGACCTCATTCCAAAGCAGTAGTACCTCTGCTCATTAACTTGGAGTTAAAATTTTAAGAGACATGAATATGCTGTCCCTCCATATCGTACCAATAATGTAAAAAATTGTCTAGAAAACAGTGAAAGATACAATTGAAATACTTTTCTTTGAAAGGTAGAACAAAAACAAGAGTCAACTCCACGTGGGTTGAGCTTCAAAATAGATCAGAGAAATCCTATCATCCTGTCTTTGTGGCCACTCCTGTCCTCTGACTAGATACTAATTTGTTTGGGCTGGACCTGAGGATGGTAAGAAGTGGATTTTCCAGCTGAGGTTCTCCAAAGAAGGAAATTGCCTGTAGAGATTAAAATGTGACTTTGGGAGTCGCCTTTTGGGGGAAATCTGAAGGTAAAACTCGGTGGATGGGGCTGCCCAGTGAAGATCTGAGACCAGAAAAAACATTTAAAAATTGTGGAGTCCGAGTTTGGTGGTTTGCTTGCAGACCTTTCATTATCTGACTAGGTAAATGTCTGATGTTGTTACCTAGTCGGCTAATAAAACGTCGGCAAGTAGACCACCAAGTTCAGAGAGCACCAAGGACTCCTTATTTGCAATCTTGAGCTACAGATCTTCTCTTCTATTGGGGACATTTAAAAAGGAGGGTTTGTGCTGCGGATTCAAGATTGAGGAGCGCCTTCAAAGAGGAGCGCTGGGCGGCGGCGGCCCACGGCTGTCTCCGCGGCTCGGAGCAAGTCTCTGCAGGACGGCTGGGAAGTCCCGCCTCTTGACCCTCCCCTTCTTCAGCCTCATCCCTCAGGTATCTCCCTCCTTTAATAACTATTTGCCTCTTTTTCTCAGCCGAAGCTGCTCTGAAACAGCCAGGAACGGAAGCAGGCAGGCAGGCAGGCAGAGCCAGAGGACCTGAACCGCAGGCGGCTGTGTGGGTGAACGGGCACTTCGGAGGAGCTGCGCCGACAGGAAAAGCCACCCTGCCGCTTTCTTTGAGGCAGTTTCTTCCTGGGCTGGAGGAGCGAGCGAGAGGAACGAGGCGGGAGGAAACCGAAGCCCCCGAGCCGGAGAGAAGGAAAGGCTTTTCGGTTGCTCGAGGGAGGGCCGGCAGCCACTTCGGGGCCTGGCGGGAGTTGAGGCGGTTCTGAAAGAATGGTTTGCTCCCCACCGTCTCTCCTTTGTGTTCTGGATCCCTGATCCCAGCAGCTCTCGCCAGAGGCGAAGAAAGCAGCGAGTGAAGTGATTCAGCAGCTTGGCCCGTTTCCTTCCCGGCTCCGAAGGCAGAAAGGAACTGAGTTGGGCTGTGTGTGTGTGTGTGTGTGTGTGTGTGTGTGTGTACGCACCAACATGGCCCGGAGACCGGGGGCCCTGGGCTGCCCCGACCCCTGAGGACTATAGTGTCCCAAGTCAGCTGAGACTCGGGAGTGCCCCAAGCTGAAGTTTCCTATTTGAGAGGGAAGAAGCCTCCTCGTCTCAGCTTAGCCGGGTCCTGCCATGTCCGGAGGGATGAAGTTTAATGGGTACATGAAGGTGCGCATTGGGGAGGCTGTGGGGCTCCAGCCCACCCGCTGGTCACTCCGGCATTCACTGTTCAAAAAGGGATACCAAGTGCTGGACCCTTACATCACAGTGAGTGTGGATCAGGTACGAGTGGGACAAACCAGCACCAAGCAGAAGACTAACAAACCTACTTACAACGAGGAGTTTTCTGCTCCTGTCACCGATGGGCGCCAGCTGGAGTTGGCAGTCTTCCATGGCACTCCGATTGGCTACGATGACTTTGTGGCCAATTGCACCGTGCCCTTCCACGATCTGCTTCATGGCACAGGGTCTTCTGACAACTTTGAAGGATGGGTAAGTAGCTGACTCTCTTTGGGAACAGGAACTCCCATGGAGTGTTCACCTGGGCTGGTGTGCAGCATAAATATGGGCGTGCATCCTCTTGGTCTGCCTGTGCAGATTGTGTGATTTGGGAGATGAATCAAAGTTATTCTGCAAGGCCGGAGGACATACCAAGCCCTCATCTTTGGGGAACCTAAAACTTTATTATTGGGATCCATGATTTATCATTCTATTTCTTCTTTTTAATAATATGAATGTTACCGGAAGTGCATCTAGTCCAGTATGCTTATCTGGATTTGGAGAAGTTCATAAGCATAGGATGATTAATAAGATAGCCCTTTCCTATTTATCATCTGGCATGTGATTTTCAAAGTGTATCTGGCTAATAACTGCAGATATACTTATTATTTACGTAGTTGATTTATTTAATCCTGTTTGCCACCTGGAATCTCCATATGTGAGATGGGTGGCCATATAAATTTAATTAATTCTTATTGACAAAATAAATGAAAATGCATACATTTATGTAAAAAGGAAATATACAAAAATATAAACATGACTCTATAAGAGGAAAAAATGTGAATCCTCTCAGAATGCATTATTCTAAGAATTATTAGATAATTATCATTTTCTGTAAAATTATTTTACAGAACCAAATTCTGTTGATCTCTAACAAATTTGATATCTATAAGTTTAGAAACTTCTTCTGTTTTCCAAGATTGCACTATAGGTAGTTGTGTTTATTTCTTATTTTTCAAGGCCATTTGGAAATTATAGCAATAAATTACATAACCTAATGATGTGTTCCAAGAAACATTTATTACTCTTGCTCTTAATCTTGCTAATTTCTTGAAGATAATCTTTTGCTCAGCATTGGCCCACAGCATTAGTTCTTCAGTTTCTTCATAGGCCAGTGTATGGCTGATCTTGAAATATGAAATATAGTGTATTTTTATTTTCAACTTTTTTAGAGACAGGAGTCAAGTCTCTGCAAGACTGTTGAACTTGACTGTACTATCCACCATAAAATAAATCCAATATTGTTGACTTCTAAGCAGATTTCATGCTTTTCCCTCCTCTCCCTTGCCCATACCTCATCAAGCAAAATAGTTATTTAAAATGGTAAGTTGCATGTCCAAAGAGGTGAGGTAGTATGTTTGTGTATTACAACTACAGATGCTTATGTTTGTGTATTGCAACTACAGATGCATTGCCTACGGATTCTGCCACTAATAGGAAATGTAGGAAAGAGACTAGAAACCTCTTTCCTTGGGAAAGTTGTCTTTCCTTGGAAACCTTGGGAAGTTGTCTAGCAATTAAAATCTTGTGAGGGAAAAGACACTCATCAGCCATTCTCTAAAATCAAAGCATAGTGCAGTTTGTCATGCAAGAACCATTGAGATCTATTAAGCAGTGGAACAGTCTGTTTCCTGAAATCATAGTCCTTCATCACTGGAGGGTTTTGGGGCAGTATTTTGTCTGGGGTACTAGGAGGATTTTTTTCTATAAGTCAGGGGGTTGGACTAGAAGTCCTGTAATTTTGACTTAGCCATGAAAGCCAGCTGGATGACTTTGGGCCAGTCACTCTCTCTCAGCCAAATCCACCTCACAGACTTGATGCTGTAGAGAAAATAGGAGAAGAAAGGTGTGTTGGATAGGTTTGCCACCTTTAGTTGTTTATAAAAGTAATAAATATGGAAAATAAATAATAAAATAAGATCACTTCTAATCTAGATTCCAGGATTGAGCCTACTATAGAAATTTCCTCTTCCGTCCCTCTTTCCTTTTGTCACATTGATTGTATGAGGCTTGTACACCCAGAGTTGGAAACCTACAACCCTCAGACCTATTTCATAGGTCCATGGCAAACCATTGTGATTCTGGCAAAAATGGGTCAGCTGGGCTAGGAGAACGAGAGAAAAACAATGGCCATGCCCATTTTTGGCATTGGGGAATGTGATCCTTCAAAATCAGTCTTCTGCTCCAACTTTAAATAAAGATGGTGCCTGTAATCTGATCACAGCCAAGTCAAGGGAGATTTGCTTCTTCCATTCAAAGGGAAATATTTCTAAATCAGAAATGGGCAACCACTCTGTGGACCCCAAAGGCCTATTATGGGTGCATAGTTTTCTCCTCTTTTTTGCTCCGTTGCTCAAATATGCGGCTGCTAAAGTCAGCTAAGCCTGAGAATGAGCTATATATTACAGGAAGATTCTGAAATCGATCATAGATTCCCCCTTACAGAGGGAATCCATTACCATAATGGCTATGGAAAACTTTGCTAGTTGTCTGTAAATTCTAATAAGCAATAACATTACCAGAATATAAATGTGTATTGTCTCTCTTATTTATTCCTATGTCATAGTTCCCAACTATGTGGCAGTACCCAGGTGACCAAGTTAAGCATCCACTCACTAGTTAGTACATGGATGGAGACCATTAGAAAATCCTGGGGCTGTGAACTAGACTGGGGAAAAAATCCAAAAAGCTAAAAGGTAAGTCAGGTCCATTCAGGTTGCTAACTTGTTGGACCTGTTCATGAAGTCCCTTTTGTCTTCATGATTAGTAGAGGAAAGATTCAGGCTAAACATTAGGAGGAGTTGGATGAAGTTAAGTGGTGAAACTGTCCATATAGTGGTGAATTCCTTCTTCCTGGAGTTTTTCAAATAGGATCTGGATAGCCACCTGTCAGTTAGAGGTTAGTTAGAGTATTCCTGCATTGAATAGGGAATGGACTAGATGACCTAAATGTCTCTTGCAACCTCTACATTCTATAATAATTATTTCAGGATTAATTACCTCTGTTCAGCATCCTTATGTTACTTATACTCTGGATAATTCTTTATTCCAGTTCATGAGTCCTTGCCATTTAATGTAACACTGGTCACAACTCTTGTGGAATCCGTTCTCCAGTCTCAGTGCTAATTCTGACTCTCCCATCTTTCTTCCAGTGCATGTACCCACACACATACACCTACAGACACACAAATTCCCCACCAATGGCAGAAGTGGTCTTAATTCAGCCTCAGATGAATGTACAAACTCTATATTTTACTGTTGAAATTAATACCCATGCTATAAATGGGATAAATGAATCATACTGCAACTATGGCCATGAATGCCAAGGTGGGTAGGGAATAATAGGGAAATTATTGATCAGTTCAGGATTTATTTATTTATTTTATTTTAATTCCATTTATATCCCACCCTTCTCCGAAGACTCAGGGCGGCTTACAAACTTAGCAGTAGCCTTCATTCTATGTATATGCCTGCTTATTAGGGCTTTCACGCACACCCCAAGTGGCATTATTACAAAGTCAGCTTAATTGCCCCCAACAATCTGGGTCCTCATTTTACCTACCTCGGAAGGATGGAAGGCTGAGTCAACCTTGAGCCTGGTGGGATGCGAACCTGCACTAATTGCAGGCAGCTGGTGTTACTTAAGGAGACATTAGCCCACTGCTCCACCAAGGATGTACAAAATGGAGGGCTTCGTCACACAGCACACAGTTAATCCTTGCAATTTGCCACTATTAATAGTAATCTTAAATGCCTTTCCAAAGATAGGTATCCTGGTCTACAATGATCGTAGTTTCCAACCACCTGGCTTGAGGTCAAAGAATTTATAATCCAAGATGTCTACATAAAATCCTAACTTGGAAAAGGCTGGGTTGGATGTTTTGTCAGATGAAAAGGTTTATCAAACAGCATCAAACCTAAGGAGAATACTTTATGTCTGCATGCTAAGGCAGGAATGCTAGACTTAAACATCAGAGGTAGGGTGCTGGAGAAGTTGATCTTCATACGTACAAATATATTTCTTGGTTCTGAGTTTAAGTAAAATAACAACCACAAATATTTTTTTTACAAACTATAATAATTATGCTTAAAAGACCCCAAATTAAAACAGAGTAGTTCTCATGTACATGTTATTTATTTGAAGTATTCCTCATATTGTAAATTTTGTTTTCTGATGAAAGAGTAAGATTTTGGGAATGATCCCACACTGTACACATTAAAAAAAATAAGCTTGATGAAGGTCCCCCAGGACAAGCTTTCCACAATTCCAAATTCCAGCCCTTCTTTTTTTTGCTTTCCCTCCTACAAGTTGCCTGTTGGTTGTACAGTATCTATCTGGCAGTAAAACTTTGTTTGTTTAATTTATATGCCACCCATCTCACTATCCCAAGTGACTCTGTGTGGCATAAAGACTAGCTCATATATTGCTCCCTCAGTTAGGTTGTCCTACAGACATTTATACTTCTGGTGCAAAGCAGGGAGATCCGGACTGTGTTTACACAGTGAAAAATATTCGAAGTCCTGTGAGATCAGGTAGAAGGGTCAATCCAAAGCAGAGAGGAGAGAGAAGACGTTACTGTACCTGAGTGGGGAAAAGAAGTGGATGTATCATCTCTTCAATAGCTTTAGGTAAAGGTTCCCCCGCATATACGTGCTAGTCGTTTCCGACTTTAGGGGCCGGTGCTCATCTCCGTTTCAAAGCTGAAGAGCCAGCGCTTGTCCGAGGACGTCTCCGTGGTCATGTGGCCGACATGACTAGACGCCAAAGGCGCACAGGACGCTGTTACCTTCCCACCGTAGTGGTCCCTATTTTTCTACTTGCATTTTTACGTGCTTTTGAACTGCTAGGTTGGCAGAAGCTGGGACGAGTAACAGGTGCTCACTCTGTTACGCGGCACTCGGGATTCAACCCGCCAAACTGCCGACCTTCTGATCGACAAGCTCAGCGTCCCAACCCACTGAGCCACCGCTTCAATAGCTTTAGTAAATAGCTAACATTACTGTCAGAAATTGAGGTGTTTGGGGAAAAGAAGAGAGCTTTGCTTGGGATTAGATTATCTCTTAAATCATTGGTAAATGCTTTAGGCAGAAATTGCATGAACATACAGTTTATTTTTTCTATGCTCAAACTCATTATTCTTTATTATCTCTATAGGATAAAACTTCAACCTTTTATGATATAGCAGGTTGTACATGAAGCTACTTCTTTCTTTCAAATCACTTGGGATCATAATTTTTTCCTAATAAATTCTTTGAATATTGTAACAGATCACTACTATCTTGCATCTTTTGGATTTTTTATTTAGTTTAACTAATTTGTGAACTGTCATATGTTGTCAATTGTACAGCTCTATCCTTTAGATCCTACAGCACCTCATTATTAAAAAGTGATTTTATATACTTATAAGATCTTGTGAGATGGGAGTATGCAGACAAAAAAGGTCTTTTTGAGGATCTTCGCAGCTCCATCCAATTAAGACATTCTTGGTCTTCCTCTTCTCTACTTACTTTGCCTTCATATATTTATTTTGCAGTTTCATCTTCATTTATTCTTTCTGTTTGACTAAACTATCTAGATGTAGTTCTTTCATACACATGTCTCTTTGGTATTCAATTCACATTAATTGAGCATTCACTAATTCTGTCTCTTCTTGTTTTATCACACATCCTATCTCTTCTTTATTATACTACAACACAAAATCCTAATGTTTTATATTGTACTTTTTTTATATTTCTTCTGACATACCCAACTCTTGCTTCCATATAACAAGGAGGGTGGAAGCTCCTTCTTGGATGGTTATTTTGGCTTCTTTCAACAAGCATTCATTTCTTACAGCAGATCACTTATTATCTTTCCACAAGTGTTTGCATATTATAAAATTTCTCCAGTTTTTAGTAAACTTTCTACCAAGGTATAGAAACTTTCTCTGTTTCTTTTTTACTTTTTATGTATAATTTTCAATTGTTGACTCCATTCTCTATATCAATTATAACCAACTAGAACAAGGGTGATTACATTTTATTCAAATCATTTCTACTTTCAGCCAACATAAAAGTACATGTACATTCACATTCTGAATCAGCACATTTTCCGTATCACCAGAAGTGTTCTGTATAGATTCTTCCATAAAAACGTTAAAACAACCAACTGGCCATCATATCTCCTTGACTTACTCCGTGCTTAGTGTTAAACAATTTGCTAAGCATTTTCCATTTCTTTCCAAGTATCCTTTTCTTTCCCTTTTATTGTATTCAACAATACTAATGGGTCATTAGGTTGTGCATATTTGGGCTAAAGAAGACCGATGAACAATCGGTCATGAAAGACCTCAACTGGAATGGATATCAGGGGCTTCTCTTAGTTTCTTTTCCATTTCTTCACACAATCAGATGGCCTGAGGGTGAGATATTTAAAAGTTCACCTTCTGTAATTTACCTTGGTCACATTTAGGAAATTATTTTTTACCTATTTTGATACACAGCTTCCATTTGGTTAAGGTTCTAGGGGTAGATGTTCTTGAGATTCTCTTCAAATCTCAATTAGGCTTTTCCTAGTCTGGTGCCCTCCAGTTGGGCTGAGACCATATTTGCTAAAAATCCAGCTGGTATCACCAAGGCATGCCAAGTAGTAATAATTTGACCTTATTGTCAGAGAATAAGATAAATACACTTAATAAATTGTTAGGCCTTGTTTCCTTGTTTCCTCGTCCCCAAAGTACCTTTGGAACAGATTGAAGGTTTCTTCAGTTCTACTTCAGCAGTCCAATAATTTGTTCTATCTTCTTCAACCTTTAGGTATTCTAGACTGCAGGATTGGGGGTGGGCACCTAGTTTTCTGAGCTAAAGGCCATGTTTGGCCTTTGAATGCAATGGCAGAGACTGCCTTCCAAAAATAGTAAATGTGGCCAACCAAAAAGATGTGGTTTAATTTAATTTAATTAAAGCTAGGTATAATCCACACAAAGAGCCTTGGTGGAGCAGTGGGCTAATGCCTCCTTAAGTAACACCAGCTGCCTGCAATTAGTGCAGGTTCAAGTCCCACCAGGCTCAAGGTTGACTCAGCCTTCCATCCTTCCGAGGTAGGTAAAATGAGGACCCAGATTGTTGGGGGCAATTAAGCTGACTTTGTAATAATAATAATAATAATTATTATTATTTATTGAATTTTTATACCGCCCTTCTCCCGAAGGACTCAGGGCGGTGAACAGGGCATATAAATAGAAATACAAAAGTTAAAAAAAGAATTAAATAATTGCCCAATTAAAACAATCAAAATATAAAACCCATTGAAACCCTAACATTCCCCATCAGGCCAGGCCAGCTTGTTCGAATAGATGGGTCTTTAACCCGCGCTGGAAGGAGCGAAGATCCGGTGCCATCCGGAGCTCAACCAGCAGTTGGTTCCATAAAGCCGGGGCGCCCACAGAGAAGGCCCTCCCCCTGGGGGCCACCAGCCGACATTCTCTGACCGGAGGCACCCTGAGGAGGCCCTCTCTGTGGGAACGCACAGGGCGGAGGGGAGTCGACGCCGGCAGCAGGTGGTCCCCGAGGTATTCCGGACCCAAGCCATGTAAGGACTTAAAAACCATCACCAATAATGCCGCTTGGGGGGTGTATGAAAGCCCTAATAAGCAGGCATATACATAGAATGAAGGCTACTGCTAAGTTTGTAAGCCGCCCTGAGTCTTCGGAGAAGGGCGGGATATAAATGGGATTAAAATAAAAAATAAATAAATAAATAACTTACCAGCCATATGCTTCCTCATTTTTGTCTTCTAATATAGAAACATCTTTTGGTGCTTTTGGAAGAGTCACAACCAAAACTTTGAATTCTTATCATTTTGATCATTGTCTATACTGCCTATTGTTGATATAAATTGTAGCCTGAAAAGGTTGGGGGTACCAGATTGTAGGAATCCATAGCATTACACAGTTCACTTTTTTGTGTGTGTGCCACTATAATGCTTTAAATTTTATATCAGTATTGTCTGTTTGTTTCTTTGCCTTTTCTACCTGTGTGATATTGTCAAGCTGCCCTGTAGATATCAGATTTTTAGGAAAGTGGAATATAGATCTTATATACAAACATACATGTCTATGGGCACAGCTAATGACTTATCTTATTTATCAAGATAATATATTTATCTTGCAGTTATGTTCTGTTAAACATAAGCATTAGCCATACCGAGATGATGTTGAAAACTTTTAGAATATTTCAAGACAACCATAACCAGCCCTTAAATCCCATGGGGACTGAAAAGCACAGCATAAAATTTGAAGTTAATTAATTGAGAAAGAAGTTTGTTGAGGTTTGTTGATTCTAAGCAGCTTCAGAAGCTGGGGCCTTTCGTTTCTTGAACTGTGCAGTAACTGTTTCCACAGGAACTCAACCCAGCACCCATGTCGCTCACTGATAAAGCCACAATGTAGAGATGTGTGGTGTGGGTGTTTAGAATTTCACAAGTTTCTGAATTCTTTCCATCTCTCAGTTCTTTCATTTTCTGGTTTTCTCATTAGCTTATTACACTTATAATTGCTTGAATCTGAGGTAGCCTAAAGCCTTCCTTAACAATCTTTGTCTTAACCCTTGCCTTCCTACACAGTGGTATCTTGTTTATAATTTCCCTCAGTCCGGGCTGTGGAGAAGTAGCCTTAGAAAATATGAAATATATAAATAACTTATTGGTTTTATTTAATTTATTGACTGCCTAACTCCCAAACAACTTTGGGCAGCTTATAATAAAAACTAACAGCAAAAAAGAAGAAGAAGACTAGAAGAACAAAATACATAAAACCCCCTGGAGACATCAAACCAAAAAAAAAAAAGCAAAACAAAACAGAAAGGGATCTCCCTAATCACCCTGCCTCCAAGGCCTGGGAAAACAACAAAAGGGTTGGAGAGATCATTCCAGAGGACAGAAATTGGGACAGAATAGGCATACTTCCCGTGTTCCACTTTTTTCATTGATGGGACTGAAATGCCCAGAATTCTTCATTTATATTATTCTTGGAATCTTTGTAATAACTCTGTACAGTGCTTTTTTTGTAAAAGAAAAAGGTGCCGGAACTCACACATGTCATACAACCCGCCTTGCCTACCCTACAAGGTTCCATCCAAAAAAGGTGCCGGAACTCCGTTCTGAGCGTTCTAGGAGAAAAAAAGCCCTGACTCTGTATGATATTCCAACTATTTATTTCAAAGGAAGAAAGGGATATGTCTACGTTGTGTAGCTTGTGCAAAATTATTTGTTTTAGTGAAATTAAAATTGGGACTGGGAATTTCTAGCTCATTATTGTTACCTGCTCCAACTCTGTGTAGTACTGTTCCAAGTTTATTTTTGTTGCACATATGAAATAAGGGGTGCATATCTAGACAAATCTCCTTGCTGTATACCATATGCATATTCAGTATATTTGCAGACACTTGTTCAATTGAAATAAGTATGATTCTATGGAAAAAAAAGATGGGTTGAACAAATGTGATGGATTAAGTAATATGAACCAGTTTCACATTCTTCCTTTTAAACTCAGTCCTCCCACACAGAGTTTACACACTGCACATAGTGTCTTTTGTTTGATTTTGGTTTAGAATGTTGCATGAACTCAATCACTATGATTTATATACTACAATTCACGACTTAGCATGTTGCATAAATCCAGTCACTAGTGTTTTATGAAAAGTTATGGGCAAACATGTACAGTAAATCTATTTAATAAATAAATAAGTAAATAAATAATCACAGTTAAATAACCTATGACTTAGTATGATGTGTTATCCCAATCACAAGCTTCCTCTTCTGGTTGTGGAAGCACCATTGGGGATGGTGAGTATCACCCGTGGGAATCAAAGGAAATAATATAAGGAACACGTTTTTGTTGTGAAGCAAGAGGTACCATGTGGCCTTGACACAGGATATACTTCTGATAGAAACTGGGCAACAGACAATTCTGATTTGTGGCAGAAAAAGTCAATTCTTAGTTGCATAAAATGTTAAAAGGCTGCCTTAGGACAGCAGATGTTGGAATATAGCAGGAAAATATTAGAGATGATTTAAGTTATGTGGTTGTCCTGCAACCTTTAAGCTAGCCTATTGTTCTCAGGTGTGGGACAAGGTGTTGCCTTATCAGCAAGACTAAGATACTTTAATCTGCTAGCATCAGTGGAAGCAGGTGCCCTCCTGTCCTTGGCCTCAGGTTGCAAATAGTCTTGGGTTGGCCGGGGCACAAAGCTGCTTTTTCTCCTTGAGAGAGCAACCAGTTCAAGCATGTCTGCAGAGCCTGAAATGAGTTCTGTAACAACAGACAATATAAAGTGTTCCCTTGCTTCAAACCATTGAAAAACACAAATATTCCTACTCTCCATCTGGTGAAATATTGCTTGGGATTTCAAATAAGGTAAAGGTTCCCCCGCACATGCGTGCTAGTCGTTTCCGACTCTAGGGGCCGGTGAGCTGAAGAGCCAGCACTAGTCCGAGGACGTCTCCGTGGTCATGTGGCCGGCATGACTAGACGCCAAAGGCGCACGAAACACTGTTACCTTCCCACCGGAGTGGTCCCTATTTTTCTACTTGCATTTTTTACGTGCTTTCGAACTGCTAGGTTGGCAGAAGCTGGGACGAGTAACAGGCGCTCACTCTGTTATGCGGCACTCGGGATTCGACCCGCCAAACTGCCGACCTTCTGATCGACAAGCTCAGCGTCCTAACCCACTGAGCCACCGTGTCCCTTGGGATTTCAAATAAATAACCATAAATAACCAGCAAGTTTGTAGAAGAGTCTTGTAGAAGGGAACTTAGACAGCTCTCTGGAATTGTAAAATTCCATATTGTTTTTAGGCAAGTATGTGTAACATATTTTGCTGGATTATTGAGAAATTAATTAAAATTTTAATTTGATTGCATCCCAGTCTTCTTAGGGCAGCATATGACCTTTTTTCCATTTCTCCTCACAACAGTTTTATGAGCTAGGTCAGGCTCAGGAAGATTTAGTGGCCTAAGTTTACACTGGGAGCTACATAGCCAAATGAAGAATTGAATACTTCTCTTTTGTGATTATCTAACAGCCAACTATTAATAATATTGATGTTCTGTTCAAATATGAGGCATATAAATTGATGGTTTGCTCCATTCCAAAAAGTTATGGAAGATGTTAAAAACTGTAATGGAAAATCATCTGAAATGAATACTGTATTTTGGAGTCCCTAGTGTTCTCTGAGCTTGTTGGCTTGCAGATATTTCATTACCCAATAGCTAACATCATCGGTGCAATATTGTACTGCACTGATAATATGAAACAATTTTGTGTTACTAAAGTATTTTTACAACTTAAATAACTCCATTTTACAATCTCTTATAATGGGATGGATTACTGTGCCTAATGCCTGTAAATAATTTCAGGAAGAGAAATTATATATTTCTTATATTCTAGTTGGAGATATAATAACACTTGCCCACAACTTTTTTTTGATTTGTGTTTTGGCTGGATGAAATCTGCACTAAATAGAACTGTATTTTTTTTATAATGAGGAAGATATACCTGTATCTGCAATAGGTTGCAAAGTTCACATATGCAGGGAGGTTGCAAAATTTAGGACAGACAGAGCAAAATGTTTTACACTGTTCACACAGTGGGCCTTGTTTTTTTTCTGCAACTGAAGTTAAAAACAGATCTCTCATTTCTACAAATCAACAGAGCCCAATTTGATACAAAATTTGCTCTTTTTTCTTCATTAATGGCATTGCAGTGATGTGTCCAGTATCAATGTGTATTTTAGTGTATCTCAAAGAAGGGGCAGCAAATCCCCTGAGTATCTGCTTATCAAGAATGCAGTTTATGATCTGTACCTTCTCAGCTTGAAAGGATGGAAGCTAACCTATTTCTTCACCCTATTCTTTTGGCTCAAGAAGATTAAGTAGTCGATCTCTAAGAATGCCATGTTCTTCTCTTGCAAATGCAGGGTCTGCTTTTTTCAGAATGACCAAGTGTCAATCTGTTGGCTGCAACAGGAATAGACCAACTGGCTTGTTGGTGGGCCAAAAGAGAGTGACTGGGATGGAGTCACCCAGCTGGCTTTCATTGGAGTAAGGTGGGACTAGAACTCAGTCTCCTGGTTTCTAGCCTGATAGCATTTTTTTCCTTCCTGACACATTTATCCTATTCTCTCTGATCAAATAAGTCTGTTTTGCCATTTCCACTGATTCTGATCATTTTACAGTCCATTTTTCCATTGTGGAAATTTCAATACTTTTCCTCTTGTGCATATAATAATCTTGCTGCTGTTATGGGTGACAAGTCAGGATCAAGGAGATTCCTAAAATGTGCTTGGAAGAGCTATAGGTGTAGGTTGAGATACTGGGCATTTGTCCATGTGATTGCTAGGGATTGGGCTTGATTCAATGGCATGTAATTAATTCTCTCCATGCAAAAAAAATCAAAATGAACATGGATTGGAGTAGATGACCTTTAAGGTTAAGATACTCGCCAACTATGATTTGAACAAGTACATTCCTCTCTCCTTTTCCTTATGAGGTGTTCTAAACTTATTAGCAGAAGAGCCCAAGATGTGTGATGTGGCACCAAGGAATGTGAACACACCCTACAATTACTCAGGTGTCATGTTGTGGTACGAACTGCATTTTAGAGACGGTGTAATTGTGCTACAGGACAATGAAATGATTACAAGGAAGGGTGCTTCCACTCTACTAATTAAGGCATTTTTACACTGGTTATTTTTTCCTGTGTAAAAGAAAGAGGCAAACTCTCAAAAAACCTCTAAAAGTGCAAGGCACTTTCATTGTTTTTCATGTTTTTAATTTACGTGCAGTACTTGATTTTTTCACTTCTATTAATTCTTAATATTCATAGTATTCTCAGTGTGACTTACATTGCCAAAGGATTCTAGCTCATAGGTAAAATATTTGCATTTATGCTGAAGACTTTCTATTTCCTCCATGGCATCTCTTGGTAGAGATGGAAAAGATTCCAATCTGTACCTTCTGTAAGTATAGAGCTATGTTTTCCATCCTGGTGTATTTGAATGCAACTCCTACTGACTGTGCTGGTTAGGAATCTGGGAGTTGTAGTTCAACACATTTGGAAAGGTATGAGAATGGGGAAGACTGCTTAATAGTAAATGAAAATGAAAACAAAAATGAAAGAGGAGACACTCTTGGGAAAATGCATTCAAACATTCAGTTTGAGGAAGTTAATTAAGGGCTTCTCAAGTCAAGACCTCCCCAGCAGTTCACAAAACTCACACCAGTTTTTGTTTCATGCTTTGACTGGGCAAACCTGAAGCAGGAAGGGTGGTACTGTAAGGTTGGAGAAAACCTGTGTTATACAGATTGAAATATTATTGGAAGCGTATATGTATTTCTTGCCCAGCCAAGCCCTGCTGAAACCATTAGTTTATTCAGGAGGTTATTGCAAAAATTCATTTATCATTCTATCTGATTGCAGTTCTCAATCCTGAATTGATCTATACTGTGTTTGACCACTTCAGGAGAAGACTCACAGTATTTGATTCCCTTTTCTGTAGCAAAAGTTTTCTGCTCATACTAAAATATTTTTATATTTAAAGGGAGTTTTTAAGTAACACAAAGGTAGTAATCTCATTTCAATTTTGTTTCTGGAACTAAAACAACAACAATCCATTCTTTTCCAGGGTAGTCTTGCTGTCAAATACTCATTCTGCAGGACATTCTTCTGACTTTATTACTGTGAAGCATTTGTTACAAATCTTGTGGAGCAAAATAGATTTGCTACCTGAGGCCAGTATTCCTCTACCTTGACAACTTTAAGATGTGTGCACTTCAACTTCCAAGATGCTAGCAAGGGAATTCTTGCCAAAGTTGAGAAACACTTGGTTGGATATTTTCAGTTTCATGTTACCTTTTCATTTGATCTTCTCTAGGCTCAACAGATCCAGTTCTTTCCTAGTTACCTTGTAGAACATATTCTCCAAACCTCACAATATCTTCAGTGCTACTGGTATCTCTGGAGCTTTCCATTTTATTGATAACAAACTACTGTATTGTCCCTAGAAATGGGTAAGTCCTCCCAAGGAAAATTCACCAAAGCGTAATTAAATTTTCTTTATCATTTAGGGGTACCTGTATTAATGTAGAATTGCATTAAAGTTTCAACTACTGCATTACATTGTGAATGACACTCAGCTTATTTTCTCTCTCTCCCCCCTCCATTCTTTTTATTTATGCTGCTATCAAGACAAAGTCTTCCATCTTCTGTTTTTGTTTCTGATTTTTCCTAACTAAATGTACTGCTCTCTGTTCATTTCATTAAAATTATTGTGCCAAGATCCTCTTGAATTTCTTTCTGTCTAGTTTAATAGGGAAGTTCAGTTTTGCATAGAGTAGAACATTTAGCTAAAACTCTTACCCCTAACATGCTATACTTTTATTTGCATAGAATTTTATTTTTTGCCTAGAGGAGAACTAATTTATAACTCTTCTTCCTGATTTATTAAAGTTCTGTGTGTAGGGATTTAAAGTAAGGGGAGCATTCAGTCATAGAATACAACCATGTTGTTGTTAGTTGCGAAGTTGTGTCCGACCCATCGCGACCCTATGGACAATGTTCCTCCAGGCCTTTCTGTCCTCTACCATCTTCTGGAGTCCATTTAAGCTCACGCCTACTGCTTCAGTGACTCCATCCAGCCACCTCATTCTCTGTCGTCCCATTCTTCTATTGCCTTCAATCTTTCCCAGCATTAGGCTCTTCTCCAGTGAGTCCTTCCTTCTCATTAGGTGGCCAAAGTATTTGAGTTTTAGCTTCAGGATCTGGCCTTCTAAAGAGCAGTCAGGGTTGATCTCCTCTAGGACTGACTGGTTTGATCGCCTTGCAGTCCAAGGAACTTGCAGGAGTCTTCTCCAGCACCATAGTTCAAAGGCTTCAATTCTTTGGCGCTCAGCCTTTCTTATGGTCCAGCTTTCACTGCCATACATTGCAACTGGGAAGACCATAGCCTTGACTATACGCACTTTTGTTGACAGGGTGATGTCTCTGCTTTTAGAATACAACCATAGTTAGCTTCATAGATGATGGAGATACAGAGCATTTATTTATTTATCATATGTAAAATCCACTTGCTGTTGCATGGGAGAATATAAAAATATAAAAGGTGGAAGAAGTGTGGAAATTCACAGTACATTTGCCTCTAGTGCTGTCACTGAAGTCAGTGGCTGCTGAATTAGATCTCTTAATAAAAAGCTTTGTAACATTTTGCTCTGAGCTCCTTTGAAATAGGCTTCAAGGGGCTGATCAAACAGGTTTATCAAGTGGTGCAGGCAATTTATGTGAATACTGTAGATGTTGTTGTAGGGTGAAGCTCTCCACAAAAGCTGGACAGATTTCTTGAGTAACAGTCTCAGAAACAACAAAGTATGTGGGGAAGGACAGGGGGGAAGGCAGTGCGTGGCTTCATTATGTTCAGGGCTGGAAAAGAAATTTTGATTACTGATTGTAAGTACAGAAGCATTTTAAGTGATATGGATGTCAGCTGAATCTGTTTTTTTAAGCATTAAAGGCTTTTTTTCCCTTATCTTTATAACATTAACAACATTCCCATTTGTCTTATTACTTACTAATTGGTTTTTTTTCTAGATTTTGAATTTTAGTACAAATTTTGTATGTACGTGGCTCAGTGGGTTAGGACGCTGAGCTTGTCGATCAGAAGGTCGGCAGTTTGGCGGGTCGAATCCCGAGTGCCGCGTAACAGAGTGAGCGCCTGTTACTCGTCCCAGCTTCTGCCAACCTAGCAGTTCGAAAGCACATAAAAAATGCAAGTAGAAAAATAGGGACCACTACGGTGGGAAGGTAACAGCGTTCCGTGCGCCTTTGGCGTCTAGTCATGCCAGCCACATGACCACGGAGACGTCCTCGGACAAGCGCTGGCTCTTCGGCTTTGAAACGGAGATGAGCACCGGCCCCTAGAGTCGGAAACGACTAGCACGCATGTGCGGGGGAACCTTTACCTTTACCTTTACCTATATCTATATATTTATACACATACACAATTATGTTCTTTCCATGGCCCTTGGAGCTGTGGGAATATGGTGCCATTAAAGAAGGCTACGTTCACTAATGAGTCTTGGCAGCTCGTTTTTCTACCACTTGCAAAATTCTTCTTTGAGAAGTTCTGATTTTGGTCACTGACATAAAACAGATTGAAAATTTATACTGTAGAAAATGGAATCTATGTTTGTTCCTGAAAATGAAATGGCATCTCCCTTTCTCTTGGAGAAAAGCTGATGAGGAAGTCCTCCTCCCTTATTTTATACCTGTTGGATAACTTCAATAAATCAATCAGACTTCCCAATTTCCACGTGAGATTTCATATCCTGTCATCACCAGCCAGCATGTTCATGATGGCTTACGTAGCCTTGCTTCTTGAAGATGATGGAAGTTGTAGGTTGTAGTCAGTGGCGGGATTCAGCTGATTCGCACCACTTCGGCAGAAACGGTAGCTACTTTTTTGTTGCCCAGGCCCAGAATGGACTTCCAGAAGTGGCATTCACACAGAGAACCATTTGTTCACATATTTGAATCCCACCAATGGTTGTAGTCCATCATATCTATAGGGTACCAGGTTGGGAAAGGACATATTTCATTCACTTAACATGGTAACTACACATATATTTTGGCTTAATCAGATATATTTCAGGCTTGTGTGCCTCTCTGTACACACAAATATAAACACCATAGTGGATCTTGTCCATCATTCTGTTCCCACAGTGGCCAATCAGATGCCTCTAGCAGCCTTGAAAATGATTACTAAGGAAATGGCACCCACTTCAGCACACTCAGATAGCAGATTACTAATTTTTGTAAAATTATCTTCTATTTGATTTATTTTGTTTTGAAACAATATAACCATTTAACATAGAAACCTAGTGCAGAAGAGACAGTTTAAATCATTGGCCCTAACTGATTGCTCAGTGAGGGATCTAGTGCATTTCTAAAAAAAATATCTATCCAACCACTATTTGAACATATCTAGGTAAGGGTAGGGATCCCTTCATGATTGATCCTTTTGATTTTAACAAGTTTTTTTCTAACTTTCAGTTAACATCTGTCTTCCTGCTACTTGAATCTATTGTTTCATGTCCTGTATTTAACGATCACAGAGAAGAGGTCATGGGCTTCCATGAGACACTTCCGTGCTTTCCTTCTCAATCATCTATTCTCAAAACATTACGTTTTCTCTACTGCTTTGTGTAGGATTTAACTTCCAGGTCTTTGATCATTCCTGCTCTTGTTCTTCACACTGACTCCGGATGTCTGGACTTTCTTAAAACGTGTTCATGTCCAAGCTTGAGTGGAACTATTTCTTCCTGTTGTCTGGAAACAGTGCTACTCTTGATATATCCCAAATCTTACATTTGTCTTTTTAGCCACCACGCCATGCTGCAAACTAAGAGCTTTGTCACAAAGATGCCTTAATAATCATTTTTCTGCTGTGTTCCTGCACCACTGTCTTGATTTTTATATTATATGGACTGCTTAAATACTCTTTAATAGTATTTCCATTAGGTATTTCCATTTCCAACAGCACCTTAACAAGTGCAAAGTGTATTAGGCTCTGTAATCCATTATCCCTGAAGTGGAGAGCTAACTCATTGTAATTATTAAAGGTGCTAGGTTAGAAGCTGGGAGACCATGAGTTCCAATCCTAACAGAGGTTGGCTGGGTGACTTTGGGCTTGTTAGATTCTCTCAGCCCTAGAGAAAATATAAGAGCAGATCACTACTGAAAACATTACTAAGAAAGTTGCATGAGCTTGTCCATGTAATCATGAGAGTCAAGACTGACCTGAAGGCACAAGAAACAATGTAACAACAACAAAAAAAGCCATTTTTGACATGCCTAGGAATGACTGGGAAGAGAACATATACACAGAGTAGGAGTTGGCATTGGAGATATGGTAGTACCCCAGCTTCCCAAATATACAGAATGTGTGTGTGAGAGAGAAGTTCCTGGAGGATGAGCTCCAGCACAACTCTGAGAGCTGGAGGAATAAACCTCTGGTCCCGGTGACTGACTCAGACTGGATCCTGCAACATTATCCTGAAACACGTATATTTGCTTTGAATGCAACGTATTTACTTGTTCATCTTTCTTTCTTTCTTTTTGTGTAAAGGAAGCTAGGGGACGGACCTTTGGGGGTATCAAGGGATGTGTCTGGGGACACATTATTATCTGTGAACACTTCACCACTACTCTTGTATTAGCAGATATGTCTGATATGATTGACTTTGACATTTGCATGCCAAATCTGTGGCCTTTTGTGCCTTTTTCCAGAATAGTAATTCCTTCACTGATTAAATACACCAGTTAAAAGCCAGTTAGCCCCCAAAGAACAGGTGTCTGACCAAATTGAAAGAACCTGTTAATCACGCATTTGACGTTGTACGTAATAGAAACTCTGAATTAGTCATCAGCAGCAGAGGATTTCCAATATACATAAATACATGCATGCAACACTTCTTGCTAAAAAGTGGACAGATACTGGTATTTGTACAAAGGATCCACTGAAGTGGAAGATCAAGTACAACCAGTTGGTGTGAGACAATTAAACTTGGCATTTTTCCATTAAAATATTTCTTATACTGATGAAGATGAGAGGAACAAATGAAATGCTAGCAGCTAAACCTTATTTAATGTGGAAAAAAAGAAAAGAAAGAAAGAGAAAGAAAGAAAGAAAGAAAGAAAGAAAGAAAGAAAGAAAGAAAGAAAGAAAGAAAGAGAAAAGATCCTGTAATATGATGTTTGGGTTGAGTCACATCTTACATTAGTCAGTGCACCTCATGTTTGTGGGCTATGGTTATGTAGCTCCTTAGTTAATTGCCTAGTTAATTTCTATTTTATATCTGAACCATAAGTCAGATTGCTGTAGTACTTTTTCAGACCAGCTAATTTTTATTAAAAGGCATACATTTTCTTGAACTACATGAAAACCTATGCCTTTTAATGAAATTTGTCATATAGGAAACTATGATTATCAGAATCCAAAGGGTTCAGGAAATTAATCCTTTTTATATTTATATTTATTTATTTCAGTAGCATAACTCAGCTTTTGGAATCCAGTTGTCCCTATTAAAGCTCTCATTGAAAATAAAGAGGTATAATTTTAAAATGACTTGATTGATTATATGGAATATATGGCATTCCAGGAGCCTTGTCCAACACTAGTATTCAAAAGCATCAATACTTTTTCTGTGTTGCTTCTTCAAAGACCAGCAATCACTTCCATAGTGTCTCACAGGGAATATCATTTCTTGCATGACTCTGATCTCTATAGGTAGAGATATACCACAGTATCTGAATATCTTTTCTAAAAATGTTTAGAAATCTAAATTACTCTAGTTTAATTTAAACATATTTATTTAATGTAATCAATTTATAAAATGCCTCAATCACTGTAGCAGCTCTAGGCAGCCTTTTACAAATGACAGCAACAAAGAAAATATTCAGTACTAAGCTTAGCACCTTGCATTTGGGAAATAACCAGCATAAAAACAAACAATCGGTCTCAAAAGTGTGGTTACAACTCACCCTGCTGTCCCATGGTTTGCTGAAAGAGCAGGTCTTCTCAAGCTTAGCAGAATTGGGGCCATCTGGATTTGGGGGGGCCCTGCTGTGCCACAGAGAAGACCTCTGCCCAGTGGTGGCATTCAGTCAGTTCGCACCACTTCGGCAGAACCGGTAGCTAATTTTTTGTTGCCCAGGCCCAGAATGGACTTCTGGAAGCGACATCCACACAGAGAATCGGTGGTTCACATATTTGAATCCCACTCCTGCCTCTGTCCAAGGCCCACCAAACTAGCTTTGATTTAGTGATGGAAATTTAATGATGGAATGATGAAGTATTCGGGCCCTGCAGAATTACCAATCAGACAAAAGCAATCTGTAAAGAGAAATTGCTGGCCTAATGTAAAAATAATTTCCAACTGATTTCCTTTCCCTCTCTTCAATCTTCATAGACACACAGAACAGCATGCAGAAAAACAGAGAAGTCTGTCAAGGGAAAATCAGTGTAATGATGGTAATGATTTTTTTTCCTATGCACACAAGGCTCTATGGAAAAACAGTGCTTAGGGAGACTGTTTCTGCCTGTTTTTCTCTTAGCTCAGAAATTTAAAAAGGAGAGAGTTTATTCAAAATCTGGACAGTTTTAAGTGCAAACTAAGCCAAGGGCTAAGCAGTTGTTATTTAAGCCAGTTGGAGGGGGACGTTTGTCCTGTGATTGAAAGGGATACTCATTTTCATTATGTACCCAGAATTTTCTTTGTTCACCTACTAACTTCTGATGCCTTCCAGATGTATTGGGTACCAGATGAAATGACCATTGTGGCAGAGGATAATGAAACAGCATTCATCTGCAAATAAACAATTTGGGAATATTGACTTCAGTTCTCCATCATCTGTGATTTTTTTTTATTACCTGCCATGTTGACACTCATGATGGCACAGATTGAAACTGGGACATTTTGTATGCTGAGCTGAAACCCTTTGCCCCCCCCCTCCTTTGCTTGTCCTTGAAGAGCCATTGCCAGCCATACTGAATCAAATGGACAAATAATATGTTGTAGCATAAGACATGCCCTTATTTTATTTCTCAAGTGCTTAGAGCCTTGCTAGAGCTCCAGCAGTGCCATACCAGTGACTTCATAGTGGCAACTTCTGGATAAAGGAAACCATTGACATGATCTCTGCTGTCTTTTGATGCCACTGTGATGGAGAGAGAGAGAATTTCCAGCCTAGCAATGACACCAAGAATCATTGTATCTGCACCAGCTCTGTAATCCAGGTTTGGCACTTCCATCTAAACAGTTCATTTTTCAAATGCACACTGAGCTCCATTTAGACTGCCTATTCCTGCCTGTCTACCACCTACCACTTGCCTCCAGAGTATCAAGTTTAGCATTTGCATGCAAAAAATGTTTTGTTTACTCCCTGGTACCTTTACTTAAAATATTTCCAGAAACTAGACTGTAAAAGTACTGTGCTCACCTAGGAAAGTGATGAAATAGAAAAAATAAATGACATACTCTTTCTCACCCAGTCTTCTGGTTTTTGCCTAAGTTAGGAAGATACGTACTCTGAGTTTAAAGAATATAGATCTCCCTAGAGGAGAAATGCTGCATTTTTAAGAGATTGTGGCAAAAGCCACAACCTTTAGCTTCTGAGAAACCCCGCTTTTAGAGAACAAAAAGCACCATTATTTCCCTCATGGTAAGTATGGTGTGGCAGGACCTGAAAATAATAATTTATCTGCTTATCTGAAGCAGCTCCAGGTTGCACAAGGCCCAGAAATGTCAGAAAATGCTTTTGTGTGGTCTTGCAGCCTCCAAAAAGAGCAGGAGAGCAAGTCTAGTTTCTGCACACTTTTTAGAGGGCCTTTTGCATGACTTTCAGAGAGTCCAGAGGCCTGGCATGTCATCAAAAATGACATCGCATGTTTGCCATCATTGGGTTAGGAAGATTGGAGTAACCTAAGACCAATAAGCAAACTCATGGAGATTGTCATTTTTCTATAAACTGTAAGATTATTTTTGTCTTGTTTTGCAGTACAGTATTATAGTCACATTACCTGGGTATTATGACTTTTTTATTCCATACTTTGATTGTGTATAATATGTTTTTCTAGCCCATTCTTGATGTGAGATTCTAGACAGCCACTGCCAATCACAGATATAGGGAATGAGGCATTACACATGGCTCAACACCATTTAGTAAGACAGAAACTTCTTTTTGATGCCACTGCCAGCTTCACAGGAGGATTTTCCTTCTCAGGGACTATCAGAGAAGAATGGGAGAAATAACCCAAATAATTATCTGCCCCATCACTTGATGTATTTGTGTTGTAAAATAAAAATCAATCATCTTACTACAAAAGTACATGAAATGTCGCTTTAGGTTTGACCCTGAAAATGGATAATATTGGATGAGATGAGCAAAAGGTATATGCCAGCCTTCTCCACTCTGGTGTTTCTGATGAATCTTTGCCTGCAGGCTGGTAATATTTTGACAAAATACTTTAGAGGACTGCATCCATTTAATCTGAATAATTACATTAGTACTTATTAGCCCCATGTTGCAGATGGAGATTTGAGGCTTGGGGTGGAGAAAGACCGTATTCTGACTTCATAATAGAAGTGATACATGAACCAGGAAATTTACTAATTTATAAACAATCTCTGAACTGCTGAATTAAATGCAAAAGTCTGGTGATTACATGGACATACCAGTTTTTTTTTCTTGTCAATAATACAAAATTGATTTGCTATTGCTTTTTCTGAGATGTTTTTTCACTTCTAATCTAGTCTGCAAACTTGGGATTTCCTCCTGCCCAAATAATAGCCAAGTGTGACCCGACATAACTTAGGCAGCTAAATGCTTTTAGTAGCTGGAATATAGCATTGGGGAGCCAAGTATTTATTTTTTGTTATTTATTTATTAGATTTTTATCCTGCCTTTATTACTTTATTACTTTTATAAGTAACTCAAGGTGGCATATATAGCTGATATTCTCTCCTTGTTTTTCTACACAGCAACAGCTCTGTGAAGTGGGCTGGCTTTCATACTTAAGGCAGGACTAGAACTCACAGTCTCCTGGTTTTTGGCCAGCACATTCACTACTATACCAAACTGGCATTCAAAACGAACTTTGGACTCTACTAACACAAGTATTAGGATCTGTGATTGTTTAGTACATCATGTGGTTTGCCTCCCCTCATTTTTGTGTGACAGATTAATAGAAGAAAAAGAAATGGAAGAGCAGCCAATGTGAATTGCGTCAAATTTATGCACAAGCAGTATACACCTATGTTCCTTGATTGGGCAAGTAGCCCATGTATTGGCTCTGGACCAAGTGGGCCAGTGGGACTGCATATGATTTGGGGAGCACGTTTCAGGATTACTTATATAATATGTTGGATATTGGATTCCCACATCTAAGATTAATACCTTTTGCTAATTCTGCTTATAAATTTACTCTTTAGATTGCGTGATGCATCTTGGGATAATAGGATAATCTGCTATGCTACTTTATCTGTGTACAAGTGGTCCTTGACATACAACCATTTGTTTACAGATCATTTGAAGTTACAACAGCACTGAAAAAAGTGACTTATTACCCTTTTTCACATTTATGACTGTTACAGCATGTCCATAATCACATGATCAAAATTTGGACACTTAGCAATTGACATGTATTTATGATAGTTGCAGTGATCATGTGATCATCTTTTGTGACCTTCTGAAAGCAAAGTCAATGGGGAAGCCAGATTCACTTAACAACCATGTTACTAAACTGCAGTGATTCACAACAACTGAAGGCATAAAATGAGGCAAAACTCACTTAAAAACTGTCTTGCTTAGCAATGGAAATTTTGGACTCAATTGTGATCCTAAATCGAGGAGTACTTTTACACTGTAATTGAAGGAGATTACAACCCCTTATATTTGGAGTGTCCTTATCTTCCTCCAGAAGATAGTTCTTATTTCCAGACTACTGCAGACTGCCAAAGTCCCAGTGTTTTGCTTGGTGTGTTTGTACTATGCAGTGCATCCTGTGCTGTATTACTTTCTGAAGCAGTCTGTATTAGTCAACTGTTTGCTTGTCAATTTGTAATTGGAATGTCGCACATGGCAACGGATCTACTTGGCACATATGTCGCAGAATAGAAGAATCTCTAAATGAATTCAGCAAAATAGTTATTAACTGGAGCAATAGTTGGTCACAATGCAAAAGAAGAAAAGAAATGAAGGCTTCAAAAGAAATTACAAGCTGGCATTTTTATGAAAGGAGAGTTTTGGTTTGTTATTTCCATCTGGGAGCAAGGATGATTGTAGTCTGGGAATTCTAAATTGGAAATTAGTGTGAAAATAAAAATCCGGAGCAAGCATCAGGCTTGCTCATTTGTCCCTTCTATTATTGAAAGGCGTCAGAAGCTGCTCTTTCTTCTTTAGATTATAGTTTCTGGCCATCAGATTGCAGACCATCTGTGGCTCATCTTGTTTGTTTGTAATAAATTTCAAATGGTGGGTTATGATAGCAGCTCACTTTAATAAGTTGATAAATTCTAAACTTTGCTGCATTAAAAAAGAGAGGAATAGGAATGCACAAAGTGTAAACCCTCTGTCATATATTTTTGTCACTTCAAACAGTGCTTATTGTTTGACCATGGGCTCTGTTTTATCCCTTCCCTCTCATTTATTTTTTAATAATAATTTTATTAAGCATTAAAACAAATCATTAAAGACTAATAAAAACTACAAAAAATAAAAGAATAAAAAGAAAATAAGAAAGTGTGAAAAAGATATGTATATATTTTTTAATTTTAATCCCATTTATATCCCACCCTTCTTCGAAGACTCAGGGCGGCTTACAATCTAAAGCACAAATCAATGTGCTTAGCAATAGCCTTCATTCTATGTATATGCCTGCTTATTAGGGCTTTCGCCCCCCCCCCAAGCGGCATTATTACAAAGTCAGCTTATTGCCCCCAACAATCTGGGTCCTCATTTTACCTACCTCGGAAGGATGGAAGGCTGAGTCAACCTTGAGCCTGGTGGGATGCGAACCTGCACTAATTGCAGGCAGCTGATGTTACTTAGGGAGGCATTAGCCCACTGCTCCACCAAGGCTCTTTGAGAAAGAAAAATATAAAAATATAAAAGTAAGCATATAGCAAAGAAAAAGAATATATATTCTTCTATTCCAATCCTCTGCTTAAGCAGGAATCCTTGTACCATTTCATACAAATAGTTGTTCAATCTCTTCTTAAAAACCTCCAGTGTTGGAACACCCACAGTTTCTGAAGGCAACTCATTCCACTGATTAATTGGTCAGGAAATTTCTCCTTAGTTCTAGCTTGGTTCTCTCCTTGATTAGTTTCCATCCATTGCTTCTTGTCCTGCCTTCAGTGCTTGATCCCATCTTCTTTGTGGCAGCCCCTTAGATATTAGAAGACGGCTGTCAGGTCATCCTTGGTCCTTCTCTTCATTAAACTAGACTTACCCAATTCCTGCAACTGTTCATATGTTTTAGCCTCCAATCCCCTAATCATCTTTGTTGCTCTGCACACATTCTAGAGTCTCAACATCTTTTTTATATTGTGGTGACCAAAACTGGATGCAATATTCCAAGTGTGGTTTTACCAAGGCATTATAAAGTGGTATTAACACTTCATGTGATCTTGAATCAAAACAAAACCAGCCTTGTCATTCAGTCCTGGTCAGCAAAAGTCCATTAAGGGCTACCAGAGATAACATCTTTTTTTAATCTTGATAAAATAAAACCACTTTTTATGTCTTCCTTTTATTTTTAATAATCTAGATCTTTAATCATTTCAAATAATATGTTAGAGCTTGTTTTTTAAATTTCTGTTTTGTCTCTTCTCATAAAATTCTCTAGAACTTTTAACAGAAGTCTTTTGGAAATCCAATATTAGGAAGTTATCCAAGTTATTTTTTTTTTGGGTTTGACATTTGTACATTCTTTTTAATTATGATATAGAGCTGCTTTCATTTATATATCCAGTTTAACATCTTTTTCCATACCATTCTTGTAGCTTGTCAGTTTTTTAAATTTTCATATCAGACTCATTCTTGTCTGGTAAAACTTGTTCCTCTTCCAAAACATCTTTTAAAATCAGTCCAATTATAATGGTAGACACCTTTAAGGTTAATTTCTGGATCCATATTTCACAAGCATGCTACAGTATGTCCAGTGTTTGCTCCATTCTGTGTTAGTAAATCAAATATATGCATTCTTCTCCTTTAATTGGAACCTTCAGTGTTTTCTGATTCTTTCTAGTATCCAACATTCAAATTCTCATCCTGTTTTCTTTTAAGAATTCCAAAACAAGAGCATTTTCCCATGGGAAGGATTGTTATTAATTTCAAAACCTTATTTCAAATCCATCAGGACCCTTAGTTTATTTATAACTTCCCAAAATCAATGTTATTTACTGTTTATTCTTAAAAAATGTTTTAAAAATATTCTTACTTATCTTTAAAATTTCTTTTTTTCTAAGGATTAAAGGAATCTCCTGGTGCACATTGTTTGAAAGGTTTTTAATAGTTGAAAGCAGTTAAGAAGCAATATCCAAAACTGATTAGGAAATGAAGCTTGGCAGAACTTTGTGTCCATAAGGCTACACCGAAGCTAGGAACTTGGTGGGAATTCCTTGACTCCAAGGCACCTCCATTCCTGCAGCTTACTTACAAGAAGCAGCTGTTGGGATCTCTCCTTTACCTTGGCCAACCAGAAATCTCTGTCTAGCTGTGAGTCTTGTCTCAATGTCATCTTTACTCCTTCAGAGAAGTCTAGGTCACCATGAATTTTCACTGGAAATCCCCATTCCCTCATTTCTTACATGGTTTGTAACATCAGAGACATTGCCTCATTGCTTTCTATGAGAAAGGAGAAAAATGCATTCATCTGAGAAAAAAGTTTCTGTAGTGGTTTATCTTGAGATTTTACAGGGCTTAAAACAGGAATTTACTTAGTAATTTAAGTACTATTGAATTTTACAGGGATTATTTTGTAGTCAAGCTTTTCACTGCTCTGGTTGCGTATTTAGAACTCATCATTTTACTCATTTGTTATCTGGGTGCTGGTGGTAGTAATTGTTTCCGTAAGTCTGACATCAAACCATACTTTGAAACTTGAGGATTCATAAGTGGTTCTACTGTGCATATCTCTCCATACTAAACTGAGTTTGCAAATTGTGTTGACTGTTCCTTCCCCTTTTACAATGGCTTATCAGAATGCTTATTTTGGATCTGGTTGCAAGTTCAGCCACGAGGAATGGCTGTTGGAAATCATTGAGTCACCTTTCCAGAGAACCCTATTTTCAGACTGTTTTAATTGTTGCCAATGTTACACGTGGTGTCTTAGATTTATATTTACATTTAGCTGTCACATTTTTTTATCAAGAAGAATAAGAGGAAGCTTTTTATAGAAGGCATGTGATGGGGTGACTTGAACTTCAGCAGACATTTTTGGAATTGCTATAAATGGAATGACAAACAAAACTCCCAATTCTGCAATCTTTGAATAAAGAGTTGTTAAAAAACATGATCTTTTTGGGGAAAACAAGGGCTGATTTTCTTTAACAGAAATATAATTACTTTGGGTTGTCTTTTTATCTAAACTGCAAAATAGTGGACACACACACACACACACACACAAACACACACACAAATATCAAACTGTTTTTGATATATTATAAGTACAAAGATTCTGACACAGTCGAGGTAGTCTTTCACTTTGGGATCACAATGGAGCCTGGAATCTCCCATCATAAATCATTGTGTAACTGGACCTGCTTTTACAACCATTCTCTATCAGTACATTCCTACTATCATTTTATTTTGCCAGTTTTGGATTTGTAATGATTGGGGAGCGGGTCAGGAAGGAATGAGAAGATTTAAAATGAGTGAGTGTGGCTTCCTTCTTGGAAGCCTTTATTCAAGCTGTAATTACCTGAACATGCTTATATATCAGTATTATATATGATAAAATAACCTTCCTCCCCTATACATCATTTGGTTTGTTTTTTAGGGTCTAAATGCTAGGAATCCATTAGAAAATGCATTAATTTTTACATACTCCAGAGGAAACCTCCTCAGCATAATGTTCCCCTAGATACTGACATTACAATTCTCACAATCCATATATAGAGGTTTATATGCTCATAGAGGCAATGACAATTGTAAATGGGAAGCATCCTGTGTAGAAAGATGGCTTAGAATATGGTATAGGGAACATGGAATCTTCTACATGTACGATCCAGCAAGTATGGTCTCTGATTACCGTATTTATTCTGAAAATTGTAATCCAAAATATCTTTGCTGTAGAGAATGCTTTAGGATCTCAACCTTTTGAGGAGTAGATACATCTTGATTCAAGATGTAAATTTGTATGGACTTAAACAGTGCACTGTTCTTTTCTTTGAAATATTGTGTGTGAATCTGAATTTGGCAATCAAGATGCCAAATGCAAACATACCCAATTGTAGATTGATTGACATCTGGGTTTAGTGTTTATTTTTTGTTTGCTTGTTTGGGGGAATGGTTATTGATTAATTTGTATATTATTTATATTTACTGTGGTATATACAGTATATTTATTGGCTAGCCTCCAAGAGTTTTCGTAGCTTACCAATCAAATACAGAAATTTTTTTAGGTCCAGGTATGAGGGCTTAAGACTTTGCCATCCATTCAAAAGAGATGCTTCACAAATGCTCATATAAGTGAACCCCCATCTGGTGTACTAAAACTCACTTCAAAGTTTCTATAATGTTTTTGACACTGCAAAGACAGCCCTTTTACTGAGATCACCAACAAAACAAAATATTCGTGGATGCACATGCAGACAAGTAGGGACAGTTTTCCCAAGAAGGAGTGCTTTGCTTGTGCATGGGTAAATTCAAATGCTTTCCACAGCATTTACAATTAACGTAGATCTTTTCTGAATAGGTATCCATAGGGTTTGGGGATCAAATACTGAAATGATCACAATGTTGTGATGCAGTCTCCACCACTTTTGAACATGCATTGTGATATGCATCTAGATAAGGGAGGTGCTTATATTGCAACATCACATTTGTTTCATTGCTTGGATGAACCTGCCTCATTGGACAAATGCCTCTACTTTTTGTGGTGAAATCCTGAACACAGATCCAACTCTAATTCCTGGCATCCACACTTATCTTCCAGGTCAATGTCAAATTGTTACTAATGGGGATACACCTAATATGGCCTTTCCCCTCCCCAAAGCACATTTGACAATTTCTCCCTCTCTCTTCTCTTCTCTTCTCTTACAGGTGGACCTGGAACCTGAAGGGAAAATATTTCTAGCAATAACCCTCTCAGGCAGCTTCACCGAAGGTAAGAGGAATACTGCACCTTTTCTCTCTAGTCTAGTAATTGTTATTACCAATACTTCCACACACCATAGCATGTCATTAAGCTCCAATTGCAACAGATGTAAAAGTTGAATAAACAGAAGAATGTCATAATTGCCAAATTATGTATGCTTTGTTGGAATGGAGGAAAACTTGCATTGGACATCTTCAGAAATCCTTAAGTTGGGTTCAGAACACTGAGCCTTATCTTCACAATAGGGTAGCTGAGAAACGGCGGTTGGTTAAGACCTCTAAGCAGATTTGTAATTCATAGGAAGATCTGAACTAGGGACTTGGTGGCTCACATATCTAGCTGTCCATTTCCTTCTTAGTTGGGCTTTTTGAAACTTCCCAGACAAACCACAGGATGTAGTTAATTTAAAATTATTTATTGCACCCTAGACTGAAACCATAGCAACATTTTTTTTACTGCCAAAATAAGCTTGCCCTACTGCCTTATACCCTCTTCAGTGCTGCTTTCTTCTACCTTCTCCAGAACTTAACAAACACATTGTATTGCATTTCTCATGGTTAATGTAAAATTGCCATTAGTTAGTGATATATTTGACATTTCTCCATAGGGAAACTCTCTAGCTTCCAATGTGTCTCCCTCACTAACCTCCTTGGTACAGGCCATCTAGAAAGCAAGGAAGACATCCTTCTTCTGGAAGAACCTCTGTGATTGAAGGTCATCTTGCAACAGGGGTTGGATGAACTTTGATGGGAGTTTTAGTTATAGTGATTTTTTTGAACTGTTATGGATTGTTCTATCACAGATGTGGTATAATCAGGGCTTTTTTGTCATAAAACGCTCAGAACAGATTTCCGGCACCTTTTTTGAATGGAACCTTGTAGGGTAGGCAAGGTGGGTTGTGTGACATGTGTGAGTTCCGGCACCTTTTTCTTTTACAAAAAAAGCACTGGGTATAATCAATAATTAGTGTGGACCTGCTTTTTTGCAGGCCCATAATATCCTTGATGATGTCAGTTTGTACTCTTTGCCATACACTGCAGCCTTTTTATTCATAATTATGCCTACATCTTACTTCCTTGTGGGTAATTCATCAATGCCACTCCAAAAAGTTCAGGCTACCTTCTTTTAGACTTCTCCTTTCCTTTTCTCTTAATTTCACAGATGCATGAGATATCTTATGAGATTTCTTCCTTTCATTTGTTAATTCACTCTTCCATTTGCCATCACTAGAAAGGTCATTGATTGATTTCCTTCACCAATCATAGCTTTGATAAATGGAGGCTTTCTCATGAGGCATTTCATTTATTTACTTACTCCTACTGTTTGTATCCATCTCCTTTCTTACTCTATAGATAGAGAAGCTATAGATTAGGCTACCAGTCTTACCTTAAAGCCCAGATTTTCCTCAAGCACACTTATGATATTCTATGTAAGCCTCAATCTCTACCTTGTAGAGTTCATTTTCTACCAACTTGGAGATTTATGCATGTACAGACACACTCAGTATACATTGCTCTACATCTCCATTTCTTATGGAAAGAATTATTAAAAGGAGAGCTCCAAATAATTTTTATTCCCCCCCCCATGTTTCTATAGCAGATCCTGAACAGGAAGGGACAAACTTTACAAAAGAAAGGAAGTAGGCAGGATGATGTGCTTGTGGACAGGCTGAGTGTCATTATTTTAAAAAAAAAACACCTTAGAGATAGTGTTTCTATAAAAAAGTGCTATAATTTAAAGAGGGGATTGAATTTTTAATTTAATTTTTCCCAAACCATGAATTTTCCATATGAATCCAAATTGGAGAAAAGCATTTCTACTTCCATTCTTCAGTGTGTGGGAGAGTGCAGGAGAGGAAGAAGATATAAAGTAAACAATGTGTAACTAGAGAAACTTGTATTACAATCTTATTTCCATAACAAAATCTCACTACAGTATGCAACTGTGCTAGCCTGGGATGGGTTTTCTTTGGCACTGGATTCGTTGGGGAGAATCCAGGATGTTGCAGGAGAAGAAAATTAGTGACTCAGGAGGGGAGCAGCAGTTTTGTAAAGGCACAGGAGTAGGCAGTCCTGTTTTCAGTTCAGTATAAGCCCAACCTTTCACCGTGTTTGTTGAAGAAAGCTGTTGGGTTGCTGGTTGAAAATGAAGCTTTGTGTACGCCATTCAATTCAATTCAATGAGGACTGAAGTGTGTATAAAGAGACTGAGGACTGAAGGCTGCTGAGTCATCTCAACCTTCAGCAAGGTTTTGGTATCAGGCAGCTGCATCTGGGAACAGAAGCTGGTTGTCAGTCTAAGCCTGGGATGAACTTGAAACCTGGAATGAATCAAGTTACAAAGGAGGGATGCACAAACCACATGCTCTCTGCAAACAAATGCTGCTAATTGCAATGTTTATTATGTCGAAAGGAGAAAATTACTAACAATGTGTAAGAAATAACACAGGAGGAGAAGAGTTCAGACCCACATTTGAAAATGCATAATGCAGACCTCTTGGTCTTTTATTTAGAAGCAAAAATGTTTGTTTGTGTGGTTATTCCAGGAAGGTGCTGCAAAGGAAAAGCAGCCTCTGCAGAAAGAGCTGTGTTGCTTTGGGGGTGGGGTGCTGTTAAAAGAAAAACAAACTGGCATCCTGATCACCTTGTACATTTTGCAAAGTTAGGAGTTTTGTAATGAAATGTGGAATGCTAGACATGATTTATTCCTGCTGTCCTTTGACCTGCCATGGATATGGAAGAAACAAAAGTTTACTCACTTATGAAAATGGGAAATTCTTTACACGGAAAACCAGATTATGAAGAGAACAGAATAGAATGGCCAATTCCACGTTGCTGAAAAGAAGAAAAAGGGGAATATAGTTTGCATGAAATTTTCCTGTACAAATTTTATATATGGGCACCAAATGAGAAATCATTATTATTATCGAACAGAAATGCAGACATCTTGCCCTAGTAGAGGAAAGACTGCAAGCCAGGGTTGTCGTCTTCAGTTTCCTTCTGTAGATGGGCAACCAAAATTCAGACTTGTACCTGTCAGCTTTTCAAATAAAGAATTAACACTTTAAAAGTAGAATCAAGTTGGATCTAAGTGACCGTGCTTTAACCAGTAGCTTCTGCTTGCTCTATACTTCTGCTTGCTCTATAAATTCACCTATGAAACAATAAATGCATAGCAAGCACTTCAGTGTGGAAAACTGAAGGCTGAAGCTGGAGACATCAGCTTGTCCTTGTCCTTGAATCTGGATGGCTTGGCCTCAACAGGGATCTTTCTTGGCTAATTTAGGGTGCTGCTTGTAAATACAAAATTGGAGGTGTACAAGTTCTTGCAGACTTCCCAAACACATCCACAAATCTCATGTCAGTCCTTCCAGGTAAGCCAGATCAAGAAGAAGAGATTGTAGGTCAAATGAGCAGAATTTTGAAAGCCTGTTCCAAATTTCTCACTGTTCTATTTCAGGGCTTTTCAACCAGTGGTACGGGTACCATCTGTGATACATTGGCACCTAGCAGGTGGTACGCGACCATCCTAGAAAAGTGGTAGTGGGGTATGGGAATGAGCTGAACGGGTGGTAGCACCGCAGAAGACTGAGCGAGAGACGGCTGGAGCTGCAGGGCTGTCAGGGCTCAGCGAAAGCACCAGGATCAGCGCCAGGCTCCAGCCAGAGCTCGGCCCTGATCCTGGAGCTTCTGTTGAGCCCAGAAGAATGTTGCAGCGTCTCTTGTGATTTACATTCAGATGCTTGGCAACTGATTCATATTTATGATGGTCACAGTGTCCCAAGGTCATGTGAAGTGACCAAAACCTGCTGCAACCACCCAGCAGAGGGGGGGGATAAAAACCAAACACCCCACCCCACCCCACCGCCAATCTTCAACAGAAATGCTCACAACAATGAAAACCTTGGACAGGAGGAAGAACACCTCTGGGCGGGCAGGCAGGTGTCTTGCTTGGCTGTGGCTTGGGGGGCACTTTTTTCAGTGCCATTTTAACTTCAAACAGTCACTAAGTGAACTGTTGTAAGTCGAGGACTACCTGTACTTCATCACTTTTTTCCTTTTTCCTTTTTTTGATCATCAAGTTTTTGACACCTTGCTAAGCAACTGGTGGTACTCGGAAGTTGCCATATCCTAAAAGTGGTACAGTGGGTGAAAAAGTTGAAAAGCCCTGTTCAATTTCATACCAAAGAAAATGAAAGTGGGACTATTTTGAGTTGCTCTTTCATACATCTTTCACTGAACTGTGTAATTTCTTCTCCAAGTCCTTCATTATGGTTCTCTCCCCCCCCCACTTAACAGGTTTCTTGTTCCCTCCCAAAAACTCCACTCCAAATTCCTTTACAGGAAGGACATTATAGTCAATAAGACCAGTGGCTGCTCTTCATGTCCTTCACCATGCATGGTCTGCAGCGATTCTGCTCCTGTTGAAAATTATGCCTGTTCATAGTCCCAGTCTTGATCTTACAAAATATAATAGAGACATATCAGAGTCTTTTTCAGTCGGGGGAGTGGCTCTGGACCTTCCACAAGGTGGTGGTCAATGTGATGTATAGTTTAGAATTTTGAATGATGAGATGAATCCAGACTTTTCATTGAAGATAGCAAAATGAATCAGATAAAATATTTTTTTTAATCCCATTTATATCCCGCCCTTCTCCGAAGACTCAGGGCGGCTTACAAGCTTAGCAGTAGCCTTCATTCTATGTATATGCCTGCTTATTAGGGCTTTCACACAACCCCCAAGCGGCATTATTACAAAGTCAGCTTAATTGCCCCCAACAATCTGGGTCCTCATTTTACCTACCTCGGAAGGATGGAAGGCTGAGTCAACTTTGAGCCTGGTGGGACTCGAACCTGCACTAATTACAGGCAGCTGGTGTTACTTAAGGAGGCATTAGCCCACTGCTCCACCAAGGCTCCAAAATATAGTGGCAGATTGTTTCAGTATTTGAGGTTTCCAATCCTTACTAGGCTGTTATTTTCAATGGACAAAGACAATGGAGCAAAAAATATATCAAGATAGGATATATCAAGGACAAAGAGGATGGAGGTGGTAAAGGGTTCAAGTGAACGATATGCCCCCAAGCAACTCAATGTCTTGGAAAGGTTCTGGCGCACCCAATGCCAGTTTAAGTTCATCACCACTTCACTGTTCCTAGGGTTGTCTCTTTCGTGGTGTTGTTGCATGTGATTTGGAGAGAGAGAGAGATAACATTTCTCTTTCCTTCTAAAGAAAACTGGTTTACAAATTAATTCACTGGACCGAAAGCCTTGAAGCCATGTCCAGCATATAAACCATGTGACTTGTAAAAGTAGGAAATACGCACCATGTGGATGTTAAAATAGCTGGTTTGAAGAACTGGAAGAAATTAATGCTAATATTTTTTAAAGGGAAAAAAGACTAATCATTCAGTTCAGGAATACTTTTTTTTAATGTTATTCCAGGAACTGTGGTTGAGTTTATTTAATCAATAACAGCATTAACATAAATTCAAGGTTTTTTAAAAAAATAAATCAAGGTAACCCTTAATAAATATAATGTACTATGAAATGTTTTGCATTTTTGGGATATATTTCAATACTCAAAATACTTCATAAGGAATAAAGATTGGACTTGCTACTTCCTGAATTAAGGAGACCCTGATGAGACTTAAAGCAGGGCTTTTCAACCTTTTCACCCATTGTATCACTTTTAGGATATGGCAACATCCGCATACCACCAGTCGCCTAGCAAGGTGTCAAAAACTTGATGACCAAAAAAAATAAAAAATAAATATGAATCAGTTGCCAAGCATCTGAATGTAAATCACAAGACCCTGGAGAGGCTGTAACATTCCAGCTGATCGGCGCTTCTTCTGGGCTCAGCAGAAGCACCAAGATCAGCGCCGAGCTCCAGCTGGAGCCTGGCGCTGATCCTGGCACTTCCTCTGAGCCCTGACAGCCCTGCAGCTGCAACCATCTCTCGCTCAGGCTTGTGCATTCTGCCACTGGTTCAGCTCATTCCCCTCTCCTGCTACCACTTTTCTAGGATGGTCGCGTACCACCTGCCAGGAGCCAATGTACCACAGGTGCTATCTGTACCACTGGTTGAAAAGCCCTGACTTAAAGGAAATGACTTTGTCAATCGTCATCTAAGGCATTTTAGCACCAAAAGAGTAAAACTGGTTCATGTGCCTACACTCAGATCAAGTTCTGCATTTTGACGTATGAAACTGAGACTTCAAACAGGAGATGGAAACCAAAGGAAAAGAATACTAAAAATAAGATTGGCTAGAAGAAGCCCACGCAGTCTGGTAGGAGCCCTGCTTTAAGGTTTGCCCTGCTTTAAGGTCTCCCAGATTAACTGGGAGAATGAAGTGATAACTAAAGGAAACAGGATATTGCAAAGTAATGGGGAAAGCTAAAGATAAATTGTTTTGGGATAAACATGGGTGGAAAATTAAACGAAAGCAGCAATAGAGAAGTCATAACATTTGAATGATAGGTAGCAATTTATTCACTTGTTTAACCACTCTCTTTGGGTGCCCAGGAACACTCCAGAGGGACAGGATCTTTAAAAACTTCACACGGAAACGCCAACGGGCCATGCGCAGGAGAGTTCATCAAGTCAACGGGCACAAGTTTATGGCAACTTATTTGCGGCAACCAACGTACTGCTCACACTGTCGGGAATTTATCTGGTATGCTTGAAATGAAAACAGGCTTGAATGGGAGCTTTCATCCAGGAAGTTGCTTCCATAATTCCCTCCCCAATTATTCTTCAGATAAAAAAAAAGAGGTTACATCAGGAGCAGTTACTGACTTAAGATCTGATACTTTCCCTGAAAACCACTTTAATAAAAACTATGCACACTATCAAATCTGCAGGGGAAGAGTTGGAGGTACTTTCCTGCACAGGTGGGAGATAGTGGAATCAATGTAGATATTGTAGAATGTGATCTGAAGTTTAGGCTTCAGCATCAGTTTTAGCTTTCATTTTAACACGTGCAAATTATTATGATTAAGATGGTTGATGCAGTGGAACAGCCTGCCTTCAGAAGTTGTGGGTGCTCCATCACTGGAGGTTTTTAAGAAGAGACTGGACAGCCATTTGTCTGAAATGGTATAGAGCAGGGGTAGGCAACCTCGGCTCTTTTATGACTCATGGACTTCAACTCCCAGAATTCCTGAGTCAGCTATGCTGATTCAGGAATTTTGGGAATTGAAGTCCATAAATCATAAAAGAGCCGAGGTTGCCTATCCCTAGTATAGAGTCTCCTGCTTGAGCAGGGGGTGTACTGGAAGATCTCCACTTCCCTTCCAACTCTGTTATTCTGTTAAGTTCACATCATCTGGTTTTATTACAACCGTTGATTATTAATTATATATTATATAATATGTATAAAATAATTTTGGTTCGAGCAAACTAGTCAAACCACCAATTTCACAACTAATAACTGTCTAGAATTAGGACTCAGGCATGGAGAGTTGGGACTATAACTCCCCCCTCTATTTTCTCCATGGCAATCTCAATCCTAGATTGAGCCCTTGCCTCTCTGTTTGCATTGGGGAAAAAGCTTCCATTGGATTTCATGGATTTTATCTATTCAGTTGACTAGACCTGATTGGCAAAAGAGGAGAAGAGTCATTAAAGCCCTCTACCATGTTATGTTCCCAAGATGCTTCCAATGCATATGCCAACAAAATGTTTATTTCCATCAAATGTTAATAATGTATACTGCTTATTGGATGATATTTGCAATATCCTAAAGTGTTCTACTCAGGACAGTTTTGTGAAATGCTCTCACTTTTTCAACACAAGACAATGAGTGCATGCTTTCATAATTATATTTCCATTATTCATTAGCTGAAAAAAGAAAAATGAATTGCAAAATTGTTTGTTGGAGTGGGTTGAAACATTTTGGGCGCCAGTCAGCCAGTAGAGTGTAGGGACATGTATTACAATTTATATAAATGGGTTCATAGAAATTGATCCTTAAAATGTTAATAATGTAAACTGCTTAGTGTAGGGACATTTATTACAACTTATTTAAATATGTTCATAAAGTTTGATCCTCAAAATAAAACAACATTGTGGCTATAAGCCAAAGCTCATCTATTTCTAAGTAAGCTATATCAAACCTAACAGGATTTCTATCTCAATTCTTGTGGAAAGGATGGGATTGATAGGTTATGACGATGCACATGTTCCTGAGATTTGTGGTGTTTACTTCCTACTAAGAGGTTGCACTGAATTTTGTATATGTCTAAATTTATTTCTTAAAGTTTTGATTATAAATTTTAGTCGGAATTCATTCTGAGTTTTATCAATATTTATCATCATCTACATTTGGATTTTATGTATTCTTAAATTTATTTACAAAATGTTTATAGTAACCTAATCAATTGACTTGGCATTTAACAATGAAAGCAAAATAAACAACCCATAAATGAAAACTCATCACCTCTAATTGGTCTTAGGTGAAGGAAATGGTTGTGTGGTGTCCATCAGTTCAAATGACCTTTAGAGAATGGCAAGAATGAAGGAGCATGTTCTACCTTATGGGGGCAACTTACAGAGATCCATTCTAGTTCACATCCCTTTCAGCTCTCATAATGAAGGGATCTTGAGCAAGCCTCCCTCAATGTTCAAAACAGGAAGGCATTTTGGGCAAGGCAGTTCTTGATGAAACCCAGTGTTGTGCCATATTGGGCTTCATAAGTGATACCTAACACTTTAAACTGGGTGCAACATTGCAAAATAAGTTCTATCCTGAAATGGCAGATTCCACCCACCAGCAATTTGGCTACTGCATTCTGTGAGAACTGTAGCTTCTGAGTTATTTTTAAAGGCAGTCTCACCTAGTCCATGGCAGTAGTCAAGACAGGGTGGTAAAAGGCTTGCAGCTCCAGGTGGAGACATATTTTGCACATCAGTTAAACCTGGTCAAAGTATCCCTGAGCCACAGCTTCCACCTGTTCTTCCAACAGTAACTATAAATCCTAGGCAAGCCCCAGTGACACACCTGCTGTGTTAAGGGGAGGAAGATTCCACCACTAGTACTAAAGTTTCTAGAGTGCTTGAATGTTTCTGGATGAACAATAGCTTTGTCTTCTTAGGGTTTAAGCTGAGTTTACCTCTCCCGATATTGTTGATACGATATACATTTGAACTTTGCAGCTGCATCTTAACCTTTGTTTTGTTCTTGTGTCAGATTACCTGACCTACTTTTGAAGTGTTTGATCTCATCCTGAGTCATATGTTGCCTCTGCTTTATCTTCAACAGGGGAGTATTTGGAAAGCAAGGATACCAATGCCAAGGTACAGTGACTCATTGTTAAGGTTACATCGTGCATTACACATTTGTCATTTTCTCCTTTTTATACAATCTGCTTGCAGTGAATGGGAGAATTTTTTTTGGATCACTAAATGTTTTAAACATTTATCTGCCTTTTAAACATTTCTCTGCCTGAAGGGTTAGTTTCCAGTCCTGACCTCTTTTTATTGTCCTTCTTTGCCTCAGGTTGTCTGAATCTCTCTTAAAGTATACTGGCTAGCCCTACATAAACTATTGAAAGTGGAGTTCAACCTATGAAGAATAGGGTAGATTTCTTCATGATGTGGAAATTGATTGCCTGCTGATGCAGTCTAAAATTGCAGTTGACTTTTATAGCCATCTTATGTTGCTGACTCCTACTTAGCTTATGATAAAGTACAATTCCAACATCTTTTTCACAATTTTATGAAACCAAGTCTTGTCCAATCCATTATTTCTCTTTCCTGGGTAAAGATCTCTGTTAATTACATTTGGTTGTTATTATCCTATTTCTCTATTAAAATATTTTTAAATTTTCTTTCAATCTTCTAGATCAGGGGTGTCAAACTCAATTTCATGGAGGGCTGCATCAGCATTGCGGTTGCCCTCAGGGGGCCGGGTGGGTGTGGCCTGGGTGGGCGTGGCCTACTGGGTGGGCGTGGCTAGAGTGCATATGGCCTACTGGGTGGGCGTGGCCAGCTCTACATCGCTGGCATCAAGGCTGCCTATGGGGGCCTGGGCAGGAGTGGGACAGATCTGAGGGTCTCTGGCAGAAGGAGGGTCTCTGGGCCAGGGCCAAGGCAGTGGGGGCCGTTCCTTCACTGTTTCCAGGGTGGCTTCGTGGGCCGCATGGAACCACTTCGCGGGCCGCATCCGGCCCCCGGGCCTTGTGTTTGACATGTCTGTTTTAGATTATGCTGTGTGTCTGTTTATATGTGTCTCTGAGTATGTGTCTTGAAGCCAATGTTGATGCCTGCTGACTACCTGGACTAGTCCCTGCAATTTTCTTGGCAAATCTTTCAGAAGTAGTTTGCCATTGCCTTCTTCCTAGGGCTGAAAGTGCAAGGTGGCCCAAAGTAATCCAACTGGATTCCATGTCTAAAGCAAGACTAGAATTTTCAAACTCCAGGTTTCTAGCCTCTTGCCTTAATTACACAAAGCTGGCTTTCTCAAGATGAACTATTCCTTTTAATTTTGAAACATCTGCAAATTTGATAAGCTTTCCTTATCCGGTTAATTAAAATGTTGAAAACTCCCAGTCCTAGTTTGAACCAAGGTTGAAGAAGAGCTCTTGATGAGTGCTTTTGAAGGGAGTTTTCCAGCCACGTGGGAGTCTACCTAGGAAAAATGTTGACCTAACACAGAGGCAATAAAAATTCTGGTCCATTTAAGAGCAAATCATACTTTTCTGTATTAGTTTCCAATAGCTTTATTTGTTTTCTTTTTCTTTTTTTCCAGTTTGCACATGTGTTGTGCACAAGCGTTGTCACCATCTCATAGTTACAGCTTGCACATGCCAGAATAATAAAAAGAAGGTGGATATGAAGGTAAAGTCACAGATACACATTTGGATGTTTGCATGTTGTTAATTATGGGAATGGCTATGAATTACTATTACTAAAGACAGATCAAGACGATAACATATACAGGAGTCAAAACCAAACTCGGCAGCATCTGACTAATTAAATATATTATCAACTGCAGCATTATGACATAATCTATTATTCCTTAGATAATAGGGTTTATTTGATTAATTTTGAAGTAGGTACAATCCTCTCTTGACATGCTACTTAACTCTGTTGGTTTGGGAAAAGTTTATGTGGCAATGCAAAGACTTAGTAAAGGCATCAGCCAATCAGTGCTAATAAAGATAATATCAAATGTATTTATTTAACAAATTTATATGGCCATTCATTGCACATAATGTAATGGGTGGTGTACAGTCATAGCAACAATTAAAACAAGGTAACCAAGTGCAGAGAAAGAGAATGTTCTGCTATTCTATTTTATTTATAGCTTTGATTGGTTATGATTGCCAACCTAGCAGTTCGAAAGCACATAAAAATGCAAATAGAAAAATAGGGACCACTACGGTGGGAAGGTAACAGTGGTCCGTGCGCCTTTGGCGTCTAGTCATGCCGGCCACATGACCACGGAGACGTCCTCGGACAAACGCTGGCTCTTCAGCTTTGAAACGGAGATGAGCACCGGCCCCTAGAGTCGGAAACGACTAGCACGCATGTGCAGGGGAACCTTTACCTTTTATGATTGGTTAATTTAATTCAGTGTTAGATGAAAATATTTGCCGTGGTTGGTTTTTAGATTTTATACTTGAAATTTGCTTAAGTCCAAGACGTTCCCTGTTTGTTTTTAAATGCCATTTCTGTTTTGCAAAGAAGTAAGCAATCTTTACATTTTGTGAGTGCACTATGTTCTAGTATGTGACCTCTTCATCTTGAAATAGAATAGATGGTCTAACAAGTTACTATGCCAGTATGGCTGCTCTCCTCATGCGCTAAAAATAGTGGGATATGACTTGGCCAGGAAGAACCTCAGACAATGAATACCTTTGAGCACCAAACTGAGCACAGTTTCATTCATCCTGATGCCTTTTTAGGGAAACAGGTTACCAATCATAAGCCTGGTAGATAGCTATTTGATCACTATACCAAAATTTCAAAGAGCTCTCATATTTGCACATTGTAATGCCCTGCAAACAGAAATTCCAGAAAGACCCATGTAATCAATGTCTTTATTATTTTAAATCAGAAGTCACTGAAAATGTCCCACATCCATTTTTGTCAATCTTATCAAGATCAACAGCACAAATTTAGCACACCATCATTAACTTGATCTCCAGACCATAATGACTTTTTAAAATCTCAGTTATCCTTTAGCTGATCAAAGTGATACACTGCCTTATAATGTCACCAACTTTTGTTTAATAGCCAGCAAGATTTATTTACAAAATTTTGACTTGATTAAATCTGCTCCAAGTTCATTAATAACGATGACTATTCTACCTATATTTATTATGGTCTCTTACTACTAAGCACTGATAGCCTCAGCATTCAAAGAGGTTTATCTGAACTAAGAAAATATAACCCATGCTGTCAAATGCTCAATTTACCTTTTTTGTTTCATTTTGTTTTATTTATTTTATCTTTTAATCTTGTATTACTTCTATGTCTTATATTATGCACTTGGACTTTAGTTCTGTATCAGGTTCTAAAGATCCATGGATTAGTTAGACATCAGGGTTGTACCAAAGTGTTACAACTTTTGTGCTACTTTTATGTATAGGAGTTCAGCTGAAGCATTATATCTGATGTGGAATTATGTCATGGTATTTGCAAAACAATTGTTTATTTTACCATCTGGATGAATTTAGGAGTCATGTTCAAAAGGACACATGGATGTTTTCTTGATCATTGTATCATTTGAGAAGAGAGATGGGAAAGAGTAGGACTGAATGTTTCTCAGGTTAAGGATTCCTTCATGTGGAAACTAGATCAAGAAGAATCTAGCTTGAATACCCTGAAATATTGGTTTTCTGAATGTGGGGAGTTTGGATGTAAAAGTAATTTAATTGACTCTGAACTGTTTGACAGCCCAGCATAAAATTGCCCTTATTTTAGAGTAGCTGTTAAGTTACCTGAAACTTGTGCTGACATCAATTAAAAGTCTGAACGCTAATCAGATGGTGATTTTTACTGTTTGGATGGGGAGAGCATCTGGGTTTATTCTGTTTTGGGCAAGCCATTTTTCAGCCTCAAAATCAAGCTAGATATGATTTGATTTCTTTTGTGAGAAGAGATGGCAGATCCTGTTTTTTTCTTTAACAAGTAACCATAACTGGCATGTTTGGGACCAGTTGAATCAAAAACACAAATTGTGACTGGTGGTGGGGGTAGGACTTTAACTTTGGGGTCCTTGGTGCTCTCTCTGTTTTCTTGCAGATATTTCATTACCCAAATAGGTAACATCATTGATAATGAAATATAATGCAAGAAAACAACCAAGCTTGGAGAGCACCAAGGACTGCACAGTTCAATACTGAATTACAAATATTCTCTTTTTTGGAACTTTAACTTCTCGTCCTAACTGGTATTCCTAACTGATATTCATTCCTTCTGCCCAAATTATTTGCCGTGAGGAGAAAACTCATGAGACCAACTTTATGCCATAGAAACATTAAAAAAACTCCTAGGCCAACTCACCCTGGCTCTCTCTTTTCTTCCTTTACCTATCAAATGGGGGCAATAACATTCTCCATCTGCCTTGCTTGAAGAACTGCAAATTGAAAAATAAGGATTTGGTCAACCGTTATTATTTTATCACTTATTACCAACTTTTTTCTTTCACTGCTTTTTCTTCCTCAGATTTCTGAGCAGAGGTTTGGAATCAATATCCCACACAAGTTCAGAATCCACAATTACAAAGTGCCGACCTTTTGTGATCACTGTGGTTCTCTCCTCTGGGGAATCTTGCGACAAGGGCTTCAGTGTAAAAGTAAGTGGAAAGTCTGCACATCTCTGGGGAATTTGTTTAGTTTTCCTGTCCTGAATTGGGTGGGGGGCATACTTTCCAAAGATAACTACAACAGAATAACAAACTTGGAAGGTGTTCTGTACCAGCCTGCTACCGGCCCTGCAGAAAAGGCAGGGACAACCCCTTTTACAAGAAGGCAAGAGGCTGGAATTACGCCTGCCAAATTTATTGCTACAAAAACAAACGGAACAAGACAAACCAAGAAACAGGAGCTTTAAGAAACAGGAACTATCCAAGCGGTTGCCTTCAGCAAACCAGTGCTCCCACACATTCCCCTTATATAGAGTTCAGGGCGTGGCTTCTCTCTGCCTCCTTCCGAGGAGCCCCATTGCCTTCCTCTGTTTACTCCTAATTGACTGCCTCCTGCGTCGGGCGTCCTTGAACAGGGCCAGCTGTGGGTCATCTTCATCCACGCTGTCAGGCTCACACAGCTGGGTCTCCGTGGTGACCAAGTGGGAGGGGCCTGGCTGAGGGCTCTCATCAGCAAGATCTTCAACCCCCTCAGCAAGGTCTTCAACACCCCCCTCCTCCTCTGAGTTGTCCGACCCAACTGCCGAACCCACAGGCTGACCCTGAATCACAACAGAAGGGACCTTGGAGGCCTTTTAGTTCAACCCCCTACTCAGGCAGGAAACCCTATACCATTTCAGACAGATGGTTGTCCAAGCTCTTCTTAAAAACTTCCAGTGTAGGAAATTTCTCCTTAGTACTTTGTTGTTTCTCTCCTTGATTAATTTCCATCCATTGCTTCTTGTCCTGCCTTCAGGTGCTCTGGAAAATAGCTTGGCTCCCTCTTCTTTGTGGCAGCCCCTGAGATATTGAAACACTGTTATTTGGCAGAGCAGTCAGAAAGTGACAATACTGAAGGCAGGACAATATTGAAGACAGAAACAAACTAGAACCAAGGAGGAATTTCCCAGAAGTTAGAACAATTAATCAGTGGAACAACTTTCCTCCAGAAGTTGTGGATGGTCCAATATTGGAGATTTTAAAGAAGAGATTGGACAACCATTGTCCGAAATGGTATGGAGTTCCTATTTGAGCAGGGGGTTGGACTAGAAAAAAGTCCCTTCCAACTCTTTTATTCTGAAGTTGAGAGTGCTGGGATATCAGGATATCTGGGTAGAGCTAGGTTTTCCCCCACTGGTATATAAATGAAAACTTGTACACTGTTTGCCTTTTATTTTAATTTCCTCTCCCAGCACAGGAAATCACATCTGACGTTTTTCAGCAATATGCTGCCGAATTTTACTGCTAAATTCCTGGGGCTCTAAGGGACTGCTGAAATGCCTTTGCTCTTTAAGAATAAAGGATAGAAATGGCAAGGAAAGGGACTTTGATTTTCTTTATTTCCATATTGTGTTCAATTAAGGTAGATATTGATTTGCATGTTAAATGTGAACTGAGGGTTTTAAAGTATGTACAGACTAAGTATTATAAATAAGTATGATGATTGAGAATCTTCATAGACATGAAGTTCAGATATGGAACAAATTCAGGGGAAGTGATGGGGTCTCTTTTCATGGAACTAGGAGTCTTCAAACTTAGCAACTTTAAAATTTGTGGATTTTAACTTCCAGAATTTCTCAGCCAGCCATCCTTCATGTCCACAAGTCTTAAAGTTTGGAGACCCCTGAGCTAGATGAATAGCAGCTGAGGGATATTGTACTCAACTCTTGTGCTGCAGATTCACTATTAAACAGGGAAGGTAAAATGATATTCATCAAACTGGTGTGTAGCGAGCATCCTATATTTTGTTTAATACTCATTAAATAAAACACAACTGCTTGGATTCATGTGATATGATTGAACACTCTGCAGAAACCTTGATTTGTGATTCAAATGGAAGGAATAAGGATTGGATTTCTCTCATGCATTCCCATGCTGTCTTTAGGAAAGAAACACCATTTACTTCTTGTTCCAATGTCCATGTTTGTTTTCTTTTGTTTTCACTTTTCAGTGTGTAAAATAAATGTACATATTCGGTGTGAATCCAATGTAGCCCCAAACTGCGGGGTGAATGCAGCAGAACTAGCCAAGACGTTGGCATGTATGGGACTGCAGCCTGGAAATATCTCTCCAAATGGGGTAAGGACTTTGTTTTATTTTTTTATTTTTATTTATTTTTATTTTAATTCCATTTATATCCCGCCCTTCTCCGAAGACTCAGGGCGGCTTACAAGCTTAGCAGTAGCCTTCATTCTATGTATATGCCTGCTTATTAGGGCTTTCACACACACCCCAAGCGGCATTATTACAAAGTCAGATTAATTGCCCCCAACAATCTGGGTCCTCATTTTACCTACCTCGGAAGGATGGAAGGCTGAGTCAACCTTGAGCCTGGTGGGATGCAAACCTGCACTAATTGCAGGCAGCTGGTGTTACTTAAGGAGGCATTAGCCCACTGCTCCACCAAGGCTTTTCCCTCCTCTTCTTCTCCACAGTGAATTGGATTTAAAAAATCCTTTGTACATATGTTACTTTGGATATGAACTGCAGGATAGATCAGAATCATGACTGTTCATGCATACCCAGCATGTTATTCCCTTTCAGGGTAAGCAACAGAAAGGAATACGAAATAGTAGCCTTAAGAAATTACAATAATAAGGAAAGGAAAAGGAAACATAGCTGATATAGTTTAATCCAAGACTATTTTCTTTCCCTCTCCTTGACTTTCTATCCTTGGAAACTAATCTTGCATCGTCCATTCCCTGTTGTTCTTTAAACTTCCCCTCTTAATCATGACTTTCTTGAATTTCCTTTCCACCCATTCATTCTCCCTTCATTTATTTGTTTTGTAATTTGATCTTTAGTTGTTTTCCTTATATGTACAAACCATTTAAGTAATTATTCACTGTGATATTCAGTCCACATTCATTTGGCCCTTCCTTCCTTCCTTCCTTCCTTCCTTCCTTCCTTCCTTCCTTCCTTCCTTCCTTCCTTCCTTCCTTCCTTCCTTCCTTCCTTCTTTCCTGCCTGCCTGCCTGCCTGCCTGCCTTCTTGCCTCCCTCCCTCCCTCCCTCTTTTTGTTTTACTACACACATTTATTAAGTGTACCATTTTCACTGCATTCAACTTACTTCTGTGTTTCTCTTGGCATATCCAGTTCTCACCTCTGTATGACAAAGTGGGGAAAACTGTTCTTCTCTACCCACCAATTTTCACTTCTTTTAACAAACATTCATTCTTTGCAATGGGATGCACACACCCCTGCTGCCTTTCTATCAGCATTTTCACATCTTAAAATGTCTTATTCCTTTCCTCATCTTTAGTAAACATTCTATCAAGGTACAGGGTACACATTCATTTACTTGCTTTAGGTTTTGACCTGTTGTATAATTAGAAATTATTGATTTCATGTATTTACCAAATGTTACTACCTTGGTCTTTCAGTCTTTAATTTTCAGTTTGATACATTTGTGCATAATTCTGGGAATCATTCAGGTTTTCAGCCAAGAACAAGTCATCATCTACATACAAATCCATATACGTTTACGTCCTTGAGCAGTATGTTACCATAAGCATTCCTTATACATTTATTCATAAATTCATTACACCTTAAAGGTGATATCAAGCACCCTTGTCTTTACTAATTATTCATTATTGAGCTAAGCATTCACTGAGCTTTCAATTAATTTTCATGCATGGTTTATTTCCATCATATACCACTCCTATTGTATTTAGCAATCAACCTTCAACTCCATACTTGTATCATATGTTTTGTAATTCAAGTCAATTCAGTTTATTTCACACTTGCTTTAGATCAACAAACATACAATACATTTTCCACTCATATCTGGGCTTCCCCCCCCTTAAAGAATAGTTCTACTCTCTAAAGCGGAACTGGGTGAACTAGAAATTTTGGACTACAATTCCCATTAGGTCAAGCCAATTTATTTATGAGGTTTGATGTCCAAAACTTCCAGTTCATGCCATGTTCAAAGTGTTATTCCTCCCCCCCCCCAGACAGGTTCCCCCCCAAAAAAAAATTGAGTTTCTGAACTTGAAAGGCACTGAGAAAATTTGGGGTGCTGTCTTGCAAAAAGCAACTCATGACTATTTAATGTTTACAGAAATTAGTCTCAAGATCAACCCTGAGACGTCAGAAAAAAGACAGCACAAAGGATGGCAATGGGATGGTTGAAGTCTCAGCCAGTAGGCTTAAAATTGAAGATCTAATATTCATCAGAGTGCTGGGAAAGGGCAGTTTTGGAAAGGTAAGTGTTTCTGTTGAGATTTGAAGTTTCCATACTGGTGTTACCTTTGGTTGTTTGAAATGAATCTGCATTAAAGGAAGGTTTAGTTGGACCAGGCTGCATTCATGTTTTGTGGTAATCTCTGACTGTAGTTTGATTTTTGTCTTAAAAAGTAATAGCTTCTAAATTATTTCTTATAACACAAGCACAAAATCTTGGCAGGATTTTTGTTTTGAACCATGACACCTGCTTAGCTCTTCCACCTTTATAAGAAATAGCATTAAGGGCATAACATTCATTAAGAGACCCTGTATCGTGTCCCTTTAAATTGTAAAGATGTTTTCTGTTATTAAAACTTCAGTAAATGTTAAATCAAAATGAAGTTTTCTTTCATTCTTGTGTTTTACATTGTTTTCACTAAGTTTTCAGTGGAGTCTTAGGCCTCAACTGTTCTTCATATGCAACTACTAACAGGTCATTATTTAAAAGCTGTTGTGGTCCTCAAACCAAATAAAGGTGCATATCCCTTGTTTATAGCTTAGCATCCTGTGTGGACTCAGCCAATGTGTTTTTTTATTCAGAGAGCCCCATCTAATGTCATGTGACTTACAGGTAGTCCTTGAGTTATGATGGTAATGGAGCCTGCTCATAATCCGTGACAATTGTAAATCGGGTCCCCCATGTGATTGACCTAATTTTATGACCTTTTTGTGACAGTTGTTAAGTGAATCACTGCAGTCATTAAATGAACCAATGGTTTGCTGTGGGTGTGGTTTGAATTAAATGCTGGTTTTCAGCAAAACCACTGTAAAGCAGTCATGTGACTGTGGGACTCTGCAAACAGCAATCAATGTGGCCCGGTTGTGGAGTGCTTGAAATGCAGTCCCATTACTGTGGGAGTCCCCAACTGCTAGCATTGTCGTAACTTCAAGCGGTTGCTAAGCAACCAGTCGTAAGTTGAGTACTACTTAATTTCTGAACAAGTACACCTAGGTTTGACCCGTTGGCAGGAAACAGCATGTCTTGCTGTTTCTGAGATACTTCCATAATTATTTGTTTTCTTTTGCTTTGAATTAAAAATCCTGCTTTGTGGCAAACTTAGGTAATGCTGGCTAAAACAAAAGAGACAGGATATCTTTATGCCATCAAAGTGCTGAAGAAAGATGTAATTCTGCAAGATGATGATGTGGAGTGTACTCTGACAGAAAAGCGGATCCTGACTTTAGCAAGAAAGCATCCTTTCCTCACTCAGCTTTTCTGCTGTTTTCAGACCGCTGTAAGTATTCCTTACAACTTCAGGAGGGGTGAAGGCTTACCAGTTATGAATCATTGCAGCAATTCTTTTTTTTTAACCTTCTTCATGGTTTTATGTAGAAAGAAGAAAATCACGAACTCACAAATCAAAAAGACATTGAATTCTCATTGACCTGAATAAGGAGTCTTGCATTCCCTCCTTTCCACACTGAAAACATCAGCATGATCAAAAAATAAAAATACTTTTTGAAAAAAAGACTTACATAAGACTTTGTGTAAGCAGTGATCCTGCAGTTTTTCTAGAATCAAAATGAAATTACAAACTGAAGAGTCCCTAGAGACCAACTAGTTCTTATGTGATACAAAAATGTTGAGCTGGAGTATCTGCCAGATGTACCCAGATTTTGAATAAAATACAAATAGAATAGAATAGAGCTAGAAGGGACCTTGGAGGTCTTCTAGTCCAGCCCCCTGCTCAAGCAGGAGAACCTATACCATTTCAGACAGTGACTGTCTAGTCCAGGGGTCAGCAACCTGAAACAGTGAAAGAGCCACTCGGAACCGGTTCCCTCACAAAAGGAAAAACTGGGAGCCGCAAAAAAATGTGCGCGCATGCGCGTACATGCACACATGCGCAGACCAGGGTTTGACTGAAGAGTGGAGCCAAGGTGAAATATGCACCTACCCTGCATATTTGAATTGATTTGTTGAAATTTTTTAGTCCCACTTTTTTTTGGGGACTGCACATGGCAGAGGACTGGGAGCCGCAGGAGATGGCTGAAAGAGCCGCATGCGGCTCCGGAGCCGCGGGATGCAGACCTGTGGTCTAGTCTCTTCTTAAAAACCTCTAGTGATGGGGCACCCACTATTTGTGAAGACAAGCTGTTCCACTGGTTAATTGTCCTCACTGTTAGGAAGTTTCTCCTTAATTCCAGATTGTTTCTCTTTTTGGTCAGTTACCATCCATTGTTTCTTGTCCCGTCCTCTGGTGCTTTAGGGAATAATTTGACCCCCTGTTCTTTGTGGCAGCCCCTCAAATACTGCAATAGTGTTATCATGTCACCCCTGTTTCTTCTTCTTTTTATGAAGCCATTCTTCATATGTTTCAGTCTCCAGGCCTTTGATCTTTCATTCCAACTTTTTAAAAATTGTTTCCTTTCTGATAAACGTTTCTTCCTTGAAATCAAAATGTTATCCAACCCATCTGAGCTGAGGTTGCTTTACTTAGGAGAAGGGGAAATATGTTTGCATCTGCATTTCCTTCCACTGTTCATGTAGTGGGAGTATTTATATGTGCCACCTTGAATTATACAAAATAGAAAAGTGATGATGATAATGATGATGATTGTAATGTGTCTATGTCTACTCTGACATCATCATTACAAAGAATATTATTCATATTTTCAGAGGACCTGCTGATCCTGCATTGTGATACTTGCCATCAATTATAAGGAATATGCAGACACTGAACAAACTGATCAGTCCTTACTCACCAGCATACAATGTTAGCTTCTTTGTTGAGACAAGTCCTATTGACAGCATATCCATGCTGTTTTCTTAGAAACAATACAATAACTGTCTGTTGCATAAAGGATAGTTTTTGACTTCCCAGTCTAGTCTATAGGTCTGGGATATCTTGATGGTTTCCCATCCAAGCACCAACCAGGTCTCACCTGCTTAGCTTTTTTGATATCAGCTAATGTTGGCTAGGTTTTGTCATTTTCTATAGAATTTAAAAGAATATTTGTATATGTGTCTATTCAAGTGGGAATCATTTTGGTTTCCTGAGACACAAAGGTCAATGCCCTCAAGACAGCTTTCTTTGAACTAAGGGATTAGAAAGACTAATTTCATAATTAAACAACCAATCTGGAATTTGTTAGGTCATTTAATTGCACAGAGGCAATTCTTGCTTAAAGGCTACTTGTTCAGCAACGATTCAAAGTTATGACAATGCTGTACCAGGAGACTTACAACAGGTCCTCATAGTGGCAGTCGGCACAATGTCCCCATGGTCATCTGATCTCTGTTTGGGCACTTTGCACCACAATTGCTCAGTTGTGGCAATTATGATGTTGCAGTGTCCCAATATCACATGGTCACCATTTGCAACCTTCGTAGCTGACTTCTGGCAAGCAAAATCAAGGGGAAGTTAGCAGAAGGTCACAAATAGTGATCTTATAACTGCATGACACTTTGGCTGTGTAGGATTTGCCTAATGACAGCAACTAGGACTGCTGTAACTGCCGTCGTAAGTCAGTGCCATAACATGATGCCCTGCTTTATAACTGTGTCACTTAGCAACGGAATTCCCAGTCCTAATTAGCATTGAGAATTGCCTATATCTCCTGGATTAAGCACAAAACAAGACCTCTTATCACACGTGTTATTAACCTGTTTATATAAGCTTGTTGGTGTTGCATCTAGCCAGCTGCTATGTTGTTAATGTTGCCACTTTACAGAGAATTTTTTCTGCCCCCTCAACTTTTACTGTTCTTTCCTTTTCCTTTGCTCTTCCCATAAAGCAGTGTACATAGGATATTCCTTCCTTGAGATTAAACTCCATGAATCTGATCCACAAAATATGTACAATGTAAAAAAGGTTTTGGTTTGTCTTTAAATTACCACTCAAATCTTGTGGCTTAAGTGAGGGTGACCACTAGGTGGCAGTACCTGCATGTGAAAAAGCACAGTTTGTCATCACATGGCCTTTTTAATGGAGAAAGAGATTACAGTAGTTGCAAAGAGTCAGTGGTAACTCTTTAATTCGGTTTCACTACTTTTCATGTTCCTGCCAAAGCACCATGATGTCCTTGTCTTGCCACCGCCCAAGCCTAGGAAGTTGGCACAATGTGTTCTAATGATGACATTTCCTCTAGACTTGTTTTTAATTCCTCTGCCCTTGTCATACGTATATATTTAAATCTGCATATCATTAGTTCTAGAAAATTGGCAGCATAAGCTCTTTGTCTAATCTTGCTTTTGGGCCAATTATCAGGAAAAAAAGGATTCCAAGATACCTGTTTTAACTGTTTCAACATTATTATGGTGTTATGCTCATCATACTCAAAGTCCATAAATATGTAGATATCTGTATAAATATGGACAAGAAATAATGGATGGAAACTAATCAAGGATAGAAGCAAGTAAGGAGAAAATTCCTGACAGTGAGAACAATTAATCAGTGGAACAGCCTGCCTCCAGAAATTGTGGATGCTCCAACACTGGAAATTTTTAAGAAGAGATCGGACAAGGATTTGTCTGAAATGGTTTAGGGTTTCCTGCCTGAGCAGAGGGTTGGACTTGAAGATCTCAAAGGTCCCTTCCAACCCTGATATTGTTATTCTGTAATTTTTTTTTAAAAAAAAGATTATATAGCTATGCAGATAGCAAATGATAAATAAATTTAGCTCATTAACCAAATTTTGTAAAGTATCATAGAATCATAGAGTTAGAACGATCCTCAGAGGTCATCCAGTCTTCTTTCCTCTTCCAGTACAGCTTCTTTTACAAATCACTACGTACATAGTCTTTGTTTGAAGAGCTCTAGTGAAGGAGAAGTCACCATTTTATGTTCTAGCTTGTTCCACTGGTTAATAACTCATTTTGTCAAGACATTCCTCATAATGTCTTTATAGTTTTAACTCATTGTTTCTTGTCCTACTCTGTGGAATAACAGAGAATAGTCTTCTGTGTGAACATATGTAAAGCGATTTCTCCTTAGTATTACTTCTATAGCCTAAATATATCCAGATCCTTTATCAGATCCTCATAGAACTTGGTTTCCAGATTCCTCACCTTGCTTATCCTCCTTTGAATTCAATCAAATTTGACACCGTCCTGTCTGAATTGTGGTTCCCAGAGTTGGATATAGATGGGGCTCACCAGGTCAGTGTAGAATTACTTGGATTTCCTTAGATATTTGTATCAAAATATATATTATCAACTCTTCAGCCATTTAAAGTCTTAAAGACTAGCATCAACAAACTGAATTGTGTCTGGAGAACAATTGGCAACCGATTCAGGTCCTTCAAAAAAAAGAAGAGTTACTCCTAGAACTCATGTTCCGGTTAACATAGTTACCACTCATTAATTGAAAAAAATGTTTTTTTCCAACATATTAAAAAATCAATGAAATGATTAGTCCACTAATAGGAGAAAATGGCAAGAAAGTGATGGGCAGCAGAAGAAAGTGGAAATGCTTAATTCATTCTTTACATCTGTCTTCATGGGAAAGGGAAAAATAGCTCAGCCTACCAAAAGCAGAGCTGTAGAAGACAGACTAGGAACAGAAGTCAAAATAGGCAAGAAAATGGTAAGACAACACCTGTTAACCCTAGATGAGTTCAAAGCACCAGGATCAGATGGATTATATTCCAGAATTCTGAAAGAATTGGCAGACGTGTTCTCGCAGCCACTGAACTGTATCTTTCAAAGATCCTGGAGCACTGGGGAACTACCAGAGGACTGGGAAAGAGCTGATGTGGTTCCCATCTTTAAAAAAAAATGGATCCAGGAAACTACAGACCAAATCTGTATGACATCAATACCTGGGAAGGTGCTGGAAAATATAATCAAGCAACTGATCTGCAAACATCTAGAAGCAAGCAAAGCTATTACTAAAAGTCAACATGAGTTCTTCAAAAGCAGATCATGCCAGATAAATATTATTGCATTCCTTGATCAAGTGACTAAATTAGTGAATCAGCAAAATGCTGTGGATATTGTACAATATACTTGGACTTCAGTAAGACATTTGACCACAAGTTTAACCACAACCTCTTTCTTGTTAAGATAAAAAAATGTGAGATAGACAGATTGATTCAAAATCAACTAACAAACCTCATTCAACATGTAGTCCTCAATGGAACTACATCTACCTGGAGGGGGAGAGGTATCCCAAGATTTTGTCTTGGGCCCAGTGCTTTTCAACATCTTCAAAAGCTTTAGATTTAATTGAGAGGATAGAAGGGGAACTCATAAAATTTTCAGACAACACCAAGTTGGGGCAATAGTCAACACTTTAGAAGATAAACTCAAGATCCAGAAAGATCTTGGCAGACATTTCCTGGTCTAGTTCCCAAGATCACACACAAACCAAGCTTTTGATTTTCTTTGGAAATATTAATTAAGTAAAATAACTCAGTTTGGAGGAAATATCTGGACATTTTTCCACAAATCCATGCCAAGCTTAAGAGATACTTTCTTTTTCCTGAAGTCAAGATGCAGAGTGTCCAAGGCAATATCATTTTAAGGGAGAAAATCTTACAAGCAAATTTTCCTTTTTTCTAGATGTATTGAGTAATTCAGTGGCACTTAAAATCAGGTACTTCTGTCTATCTCAGGAGTGCAGAAAATATAATTCACTTGCCTTCTTTTTGTAGACCATAGAATCCCTCTTCTCCGTCAACCAGGCTTGTCTCTTTAGGGGCCTTCAGACAAAGATAAATTTAAGCAAATTTTAAGGGAAGAAATGGGTACCTAAGTCTTGCCACCCAAATGAGATTCCTTTGTATTTTGGCTTCACTCACCAATGGATTGTACCCACTGAAATTTTGTAAAGTGGTTTCTGTGAGTCTTTTGCTGACAAAGTGTATGTATCTCTGCTTACCTAGTAGTCGATTTCCTCTAAACTAAATGCATCTTCTCTTTTAATTTATACTGAAGACATAACCAGGTAGAGCTGCAACTGAACACAAATAATCCGGTCTGCTTCCTATAATTAACGGAATTAGACCTGGACAATGGTCAAATGTCAGCTTTAGGTCCTGCCAAGTCATCAAAGATACATTTTTGGGAAAAGGCAAATTGCTACAAGAATTAGACGTTTTCTCATTAGAACAGGCATAACTGACAAATATTTTTATAGTTGGACCATGTCACATGGTCTGTTCCAGGCAGTAAAGGATCAAATGACATTTTGTAGGGCTGAATAACCTTTGTCATCTATATAATCTGTGCTTGATCTCAGTATAAGTACTTCATTCCCCTGTAGAACAAATTGCCTGGCTTCTTTGCCACTACTTAGTCATATCTACACATTGATTGTGTAACTCTTATGGCCAGACAAACTCATTGACTCTCAACTTTAACAGTTAAGGGATATCTCTTCTTTTCTTGCATTTACCAACAACCAGTATGAAAGTGGGAAGTGCATTTATTTTGTATGTAGACACCATTGTTATAATTAAAATAGAAATATAAAACAATTCACTTTACAGAGGGGACTACCTCACCACTGGTATGCTTGCTTAGTCTTCTGACCAAATGCTACCAGTTGACTAGCAGGTTGAGAACCACCATTTGTTCTATCTTCTTTAAACCAGACTTGCATTTGATAGCTATTCAAATAAAACCCTCTTTCAAATTAGAGGTCAGACCTCCAGTGGCATTTCAAACAAAGAATTATTTTCAATAAAACAGGACACCTGACCTCTCTTTGTCAATACAAGTTCTGAGTGCATGGCAGGAAGTCTGAACTGGGGTTGCAAGGAGAGCAAACCCAGATTTCCAATGTCCAATTAAAGGATTGAATTAGGTTGGTCAAATACTAGGTAGTTTGGTCTATGAAGGTAAAATTCTAAATATTTTGCTGTTTTTGCTGCTCTTTCAATTCTAAGGGATTTTTTTTAAAAAAATTAGATTTGGGGAGAGAAAAAGAAATACAATTAATATCTTTCCACTGATGATGGTATCTGGTATTGCTTTTGATCAGGATCGCCTCTTCTTTGTTATGGAGTTTGTGAATGGAGGGGATTTGATGTTCCACATTCAGAAATCCCGTCGCTTTGATGAAGTCCGAGCCAGATTCTATGCTGCAGAAATCATTTCAGCTCTCATGTTCCTTCACGAGAGTGGCATCATTTACAGGTCAGCAAAAAGAATTTTTGATTTGTTGTTTTGTTGTTAGGTTCAATCAAGAGTTGCTTTTTGTTGGAGAGGATTCTTAGTGGTGATTAAAATACCTGCTGGAGCTGATAAATGAGATGGCTTCTTTGTATTTATTGTTGCACTGAAAGAGAAAATTTGATGTATTTAATTGAGTGAGGGCATAGCATTTTGTGGAAGATGGGATTTAATTGGGAGCTGCTCAGACATGGGCAGCTACATGAGCAATCAAATCCCAACTTTTTTAGTTGTTCAGATCTGAGTTGGGAGAAGATTCAGGAGGTCTGCTTGAATGTCTTCAAATGTTGGTGACTGTTATTTTAAAAATGCTTGTTGTGTAGCAATTTGAAATCTACGTTTTTGGGAAAATGGCATAGTCTGTGAGAAGGGAAATGAGACATGGTGACCATGAGGCACAACATTTATTTTTATTTATTTTTATTTTAATCCCATTTATATCCCGCCCTTCTCCGAAGACTCAGGGCGGCTTACAATTTAAGCACAAACCAATGTGCTTAGCAATAATTTGCTGCATATTTGGAAGCAAAATGTTATGTTTGAGTGGAAGAATTATGCAAAGTATTTCCACTGAATTCTGATCCATGTGCATAATAAAAAATACTTCTGGAACAGGTTGTCCTGTGTGTTAACTTATGCGACACCTCTCTGGATTCTTAGGCTGCCTTACATGCTAGCAGGCCAAGATGATTTTTGTTTTCATTGTATATTGCAATATCACACAGCATAACTGAAACAACCTTTGAACAATTGTATGTAATAAAGTTGGAGAACTGCTCATTGTTCTCCCTAAATGTAGTAGGTTTTGATTTCAGCATCTAATCTATCCCAGGACTCTGTCAATCAGATGGTTCTAAAACCATGTCAAATGTGCAGATTGAATTGTTTGCATAATATGAGTTGACACAATGTCTATTTCTTCAGTTCTGTTTTCTTGCATTCTTCCTTCACTTTATTATAGAGCTTGACATTCATTGATTTTAGGCTCAATAGTAGTCATAAGTTGAGAACTATCTCTAGTTTACATAAATAATCATGGTTTTGATGTAGAAAACATATAATGAAGGAGAGTGAAGAACCAGTTTTCATGCAGTCAAAATTAATTGAAGAAAAAGATACCCAATAAGTCATAAATAAGGAAATAAGGAAACAGTGTGTGCCAGCTAAGCCCTTTCTTGGAATTGATTAAATCATCTTTTTGTTGCAAAAGACAAATGCAATCTCTTCTGGAATCCCATATATAACATTTTTGAGAGAGACTTGCATGTTTACTGGGAACCATCACTAAGTTCAAGAAAAGTTTTGGTTAGCTGATTAGTATTGCAACCTGGACATTGTTCTTTAAATCTCTTATTTAAAACAAATGTGCAACTCTTCACAAAGCTAATAACTAATAATGAAGCAAATTCCCAGGAATTTGTTTTTCTTTGAAGACAGATAAGCCTCCAGGTAGCTTTAACGACTCTCTAAAAGAACGCAAATGACCAGCTGTCTGCAAGGAATATAAATCTTTTCATTCCCCACCATCCAGTCAGAACTGAAGAAGCTTCTTGGATGAGAAGCGAAACGTCTTCAAAGAAAAAACAAGAAAGTCCAGTTGCCTCGTGAAAAAGCATCTTTGGCTTTTCAAGGAAGATGTCTCCTTATCAATAGTCCTCCAAAACAAAACAAAAAAATCTGGCTGAGTGGCCAAGGGCATGGAATGAAGCTGGAGACTCTCCCAGCCCTGAATTGCTACACATTGTGGAAACAGTCTGTAGTCAAATCATTTTTATCTGGCATGGAATTAAAAATAAAATAAAATAAATTAATCGGTACATATTATATGACATTCTTTTACATTGTAGAAAAGATGTCAAAGATAAGATACTTTTACTCTAGTCAAACCATTTGTTCCAAGATCAGGCAGAAGATACTCAAAATAACGTATGCATTTATGGGCATTTGAATCATGCTTACTAATCCTTGGATTCTGGATGTTCTCTGAGCTTGGATGTTTTCTGGCAGACATTTCATTACCAGGCTAGGTAATATTATCAGTGCCTGGGAGAGTGGAGTTGCATTACTCATCCTGATAATGAAACCTCTGCCAGAAAACATCAAGATTCCAACTGTTTTGTCTTGAGCTACATATTTTTTATGCTAATGGAAGTGGAATCACTGTTATTTCCAAACTCTATGAACCCCTGAGCCCATCTGGAATTTAGGGAGTATGTGATAGGATGGACATTTTCACAAAATGTTAGGCTGCTAACACCCTTGCTCTCTGTCATTCCCTCTTGTCTCCCAAGAATCTCTTGACTGCCTCATCTTTAATAATCCTTTTCCTGGGCAGGTTGACACAATTCCAAACAAAGCAGAGGGCTGCAGCTAACTAGAAGTAAATAACAAAAGCTAGCTTATTGTTTTGCAGCATGCTAGCTTTTCATTATGTTCTGATATGAAAACTATCAACAGATTTAAGATGCGGAGAATGGAATTTGCTAGGCATGTTGGAAATTCAAGATGCATGCATCGTGTGGGATGGTTTAGTTGCTGTGATGGTAGACAGTGAAGGATAAAGGACTGCAGAAATTACCTTTGAAATCAGTCTGAACTTTATTTTTTACTAAACATTGCCGCAGATCTTTCTCTTCAACTGTGTATGTGAGAGGTGTAATGTTATAGGTCATATAAGAGAGTTTGGTGTGGGCATCAGACTGGGACTGATTTGTTTTGTATAAAAGGCTATTGTACTGCTGGCAGCGCTCTTAACGTTTTCACTATTAATGTTTCTTGATGATATCACACACAGGTTTGAACATGTCTAAATCAGAGGCTTAGGTAAAAGAAGCACGTATCGTCACGTTTTGGGTGGCATGCAGAAAGCATGGTCGTTTGGTAGTGTAGCAGCAATTTTGGATCCTATGATTTCCTTACCTCTTGATAAATTAGAGATCTGCAGCAAAGAAGTTTATTAAGCACATAATGCAGCTTGAATCTCTTATGTTTTACTGCTCTGAAAATAAAGTCACTCTCAGTATTCCCCCTCCCTTTCTTCTCTGTTTAGACATAATACTTGCATATTTTTTGGCATACATCTATTGAAGGCTTGGCATCCTCTAAGTCAAAGCTATGTATTGTTCACCTTACTTTTTAAAAACTGTTGCTCATCCTTCCTTGTTTGGGCAGGTTCTACACAAAGTTTTAATGGCTCTCTCTGGAAATACATACTTGTTCACCAAAGGGTGACATGGAGAAGATGGTCAGGAATTATTTTGATTGGCATAGAAATAATGGGTATATGTTGCAAGTACAATATTTTGTGTAAATATGAGAAACGTCCTGTTGAGATGATCTGTGCAAACAGTGGAACAGTCTACCTACAGAGATGGTGGCTTCTCCATCTCGTGAAGTTTTTTTTTAAAGAAAAAGCTGGATAGCCACCTCTTAACAGTTTTATTGCTTTTTCTGTTAGTCTTATCTTATTCCATATTTCTGATCCTATGAATGTACCAAGAATTCTTATTATTTTCATGATAAACTTGTGAGCATTGGGTTGAGAAAGCCCATTAATCAAATTCTTTGCATGTACATCAACTTGGGTTCAAGCCAGGCTAATGAGTTGGCAGATACTCTACCAAAGAGACTGGAGAGTTTCTGCTGTCAAGGAAGTTAATACTAGGCTAAATGGATTGTTGGTACAAGGTCTATAGAATTGGTTTGTCTCTCTTAAGTAAGATGCATTTTTATTCCTTCCAGAAAATTGCTTTCTGAATGTGTTAGTTTTACTGCAATGGTAAGCAATTTGCATTAGCTCAATTAGTAGGCTGTGCATTTCAAGAAATACTCTGGAAAACATGACTGTGGCAAAAAACAACTAGAAGAATGGATTGGAGGTATGTAAGTTTCCACTGGAAGGGTTTTTTGCTTTTTGTCCTCTAAGGCCTTATGATCACAGTTCCTGTAAAAATGACTGAAGAATCTTTACCCTGGCTCACATATGAATGTGAGTAAGATTTAGTGGGAAAGTGTCTTTCATGCTCCCAGTTTTATTCCTAAGAGGGTATTTGTTAGCCTTTCATAACCAGGCAGAAGTTACTCCCACATTGATAAACCAGTGGAACAGCTTGCCTTCAGACCTTGTGGGTGCTTCACCACTGGAGATTTTGAAGAAGAGACTGGACAGTCACTTGTCTAAAATGGTATAGGATCTCCTGCTTGAGCAAGGGGCTGGACTAGAAGACCTCCAAGGCCCCTTCCAGCTCTATTCTGATTCTGATAGTAATAGTGGCAGGAAGAGGCATTCCTCTTCTTCCAGCCAGTTTTTCATGGCATGAATCTACATTACATTGAGAGGATGGCTTCTTGGTGATGATGACCACCCTTTTGAGTAGCTGTAAAATGAGATTCGATAAAGTGACAGAGGACAGATCTACTCTTGATTCATAAAATTTGTAGAATGTGTATTTCTTCCAAGTTTGGCATCAACCCTGACTGCTCTTTAGAAGGCCAGATCCTGAAGCTGAAACTCAAATACTTTGGCCACCTAATGAGAAGGAAGGACTCACTGGAGAAGAGCCTAATGCTGGGAAAGATTGAGGGCAATAGAAGAAGGGGACGACAGAGAATGAGGTGGCTGGATGGAGTCACTGAAGCAGTAGGCGTGAGCTTAAATGGACTCCAGAAGATGGTAGAGGACAGGAAGGCCTGGAGGAACATTGTCCATAGGGTCGCGATGGGTCGGACACGACTTCGCAGCTAACAACAACAATTCCCAGTTGCATAGGGAACACTATCAGTTGCGAGGAAATAAGGCTGAGAGAGGGATTTTCTGCTTAAAGACTCCCTGGAAGTATCTGGTTGTCTGTGCAAGAAACAAAACGCTGGATTAAAATGGGCTTGGTCTGATCCACCAGGGCTTTCTTATGTTTGTGTCTTTTTATTTTTCATGATATTGTTTCTCTCTTTTAATTTTCAAATAAAACGAAATATATCACGAGAGTGGAATCCTAACAAATAAATAAACCATTAGGTGAGTAGCCAGTGATTGCTACTACTACAGCTGTGTCGGGAGCACTGAAACACTTCCAAGTTGAAAGGATTGAGCGGTAATATTACCGTTGCCCAGGGGACGCCGGGGGTTCCTTTCACATCCCCATAAAGGTGTCAAACAAAGTGGCGCCCATTTATCTACTCAGGGTCACCTGCTTTTAAACTGCTGGGTTGTCAGCAGCTGGAGTGAGTGCCGGGAGCTTACCCCGTCCCGTGGCAGCAACCAGGTCTTGAATGTGAGCCTGCCTATCATCAGCCCAGTGTCCTAACCTTGTGAGCGACTGCACTCCTAGTGATTGCTGAGAACTGGATATCACTAAGTCAGGCCAGAACTCAGCCATAGAGTACTTATTTAAGGCAATAAAAATACAATGTTCAGGTGCTACTATCTCTCTGTCTTGAACCACATAGATAGTTATTGAGGACCAGTGTTTCTCAGCCTTTGCAAATTTAAGCTGTGCGGGCTTCCACTCCAAGAATACTCCAGCCAGCATAGGGAATTCTAAACTTCCTGAGCCTGGATGCCTTCAGATATGTAGACTTCAACTTCCACAGTTTTCTTCAATGACCACGTCACTTAGGAAAATCCAGGAGTTAAAAGTCCACACCTCTGGAGGGTGCCCACACTGAAGAATGTTGAAATAGGTAATGCTGCCTGGAAGAATTAGGTTGACAGGGTAAGATACCTTTGTACGGTATGTTCAGTGAAATGAAACTTGGTGTTTGATCTTCTAATGCCCCTTTTCTTGATCCAGCTCCTCCTTCTCTTCCCAGATATTTATAGAAATAAAAATAGAATCATAGAACTGGAAGGGACCTTGGAGGTCTTTTAGTCCGACCCCCTGCCCGAGGCAGGAGTCCTCATTCCATCCCAGATAAATGGTTGTCCAGTCTTTTCTTAAAAACCTCCAGCAATGGAACACCCGCAACTCCGGGAGACTTTCTTATCAAATTTTCTGTGAAGTTAACTATAAGGTCAGCTCTGTAGAATATTAGAATATTAGTATATATGTATTTACATGTATTTCATCTCTCCCAACAGCTAACTCTTTTGAGAGCCTTCAAGATGCTGAGTGAAATTTTCAATTAAAGTAGACAATATTGGGTAGGAGGTTTGAGGCAGAAAGGCAAGGCTAAGTTTGGCATGACCTGGCAGAACTCCTAGTAATAGGCATTAATTAAACAATTGTGATAACCAAACCAGAATCCAAAATACCAGTGGAGGTTGCTGAATGTCTAAACATGAAGCCTTTGCTGACAGCAGGATTTATAATTTTAATTACACTTTATAATTAGGGCCTAGGATAGGTATTACAGTAGCTCAGCTGAAGGGCTCAAGCCTATATTTTAGGGCTAGAGTGAAACATCTTTTTTCCAAGTACGTCACAGATTATTTTTCCCCATCTTTATTCCCCCGTTTGTATTCCAAGAAACGCAAGAGTAACATCTGGACAGTCTCCAGAAACTCATTTCTCCAAAGAATAGGAAGCAGTTTTAATGGGTTAAAAAAAAAGAAAAAGAAAACCTCTCTCTCTCTTTTTTAAAAGAAACTTCTGCAATTTAACATGCATGGATTTTTTTTTCTTTTTGGCTGACATGGGATTTTTCTTGTGTAGCCACAGATTGTTTTCTAAGCTGAATGGCCACCTGCAAGTAATTTCAGTGAGTCACTTTTTGGCACTCCTAAAGGGTGATATCACTGCATCTATTTTCTTTAAATGTTTTCCCACATCAAGGCAATATAATTGGGTTTGCACAGGAGGCAAGAAGAAACAGGAACCAAAGGAAAGAGCTTTTGTTAGTGACCTTGCTGAAATCAGCACAACTTGATAATGCTGGAGCTTTGTGCCAGGTTTCTCGTATCAACCCTCATTGCAGATTCATCTAAACATGAGGTGGGGTGGAGAAATGCAGGGGTGTGTCTGTGTGTGTGTCACAGTCTCTATTGTGGTCAGTTAAAGTAGTGGCCCTCAAATATGGCTCTGCATTACTTAGTCTAAGCCTCTAAGTCAGGGGTGTCAAACTCAATTTCATTGAGGGCTGCATCAGCACTGCGGTTGCCCTCAGGGGGCCGGGTGGGTATGGCCAGGGTGGGCGTGGCCTACTGGGTGGGCGTGGCTAGAGTGCGTATGGCCTACTAGGTGAGCATGGCCAACTATACATCGTTTGCATCAAGGGTCCCTATGGGGGCCTGGGCAGGAGTGGGACAGATCTGAGGGTCTCTGGCAGAAGGAGGGTCTCTGGGCCAGGGCCAAGGCAGTGGGGGCCGTTCCCTCACTGTTTCCAGGATGGCTTCACGGGCCACATGAAACCACTTCGCGGGCTGGATCCGGCCCCCGGGCCTTGTGTTTGACATGTCTGCTCTAAGTCATCAAGCCTGGAAAAAAAATCACCCATTTTTGCCATGTTTTTTATGCAAAACTATGCATTTAATATCAAAGCTGAAGGAGATTAACTGGACTTTTCTAGCCTAGTTCTCTGGTAGCTCCTGATATGCTTCAGTGGTTCTGAGATAATATCTGTCAGTTCCTTCAGAACTCTGGGATGTAATCCATCTGCTCTAAGTGATTTGAACTTTGTTGTTGTTAGTTGCGAAGTCGTGTCCGACCCATCGCGACCCTATGGACAATGTTCCTCCAGGCCTTCCTGTCCTCTACCATCTTCTGGAGTCCATCTAGGCTCACGCCTACTGCTTCAGTGACTCCATCCAGCCACCTCATTCTCTGTCGTCCCCTTCTTCTATTGCCCTCAATCTTTCCCAGCATGAGGCTCTTCTCCAGTGAGTCCTTCCTTCTCATTAGGTGGCCAAAGTATTTGAGTTTTAGCTTCAGGATCTGGCCTTCTAAACAGCAGTCAGGGTTGATCTCCTCTAGGACTGACCGGTTTGATCGCCTTGCAGTCCAAGGAACTCGCAGGAGTCTTCTCCAGCACCATAGTTCAAAGGCTTCAATTCTTTGGCGCTCAGCCTTTCTTATGGTCCAGCTTTCACTGCCATACATTGCAAGATTTGAACTTGTCTAGTGTTAAATAGCGGGTTCTTTGGCGCAGGAATGAAGACGAGGTAACTGAGTACAGGAAAACTCATATTTTATTTTGTGCAGAATCTGTACTGGCAAATGGCTGCAACTAGCCGCAATATATAGTCTAGCCCCTAGGCGGCAGCCAATAGGTTTGAAGAAACCATTGCCACCTAGGGATAGCCAATTATAGCACTGGAGACTTGTAGTCTGGATTTCTGGAGATCCGTTAGCTGCTCCAGCAACCCACGTGGTATTACTAATGAGCCCAGTACATAACACCCCTCCCCTCTTATATCAGACAATATTAATACAAATTAGTCTCAATGCAATTATCAAAGACTCATTATCAAACACACTAAAATAAAAGTAATAGAAAAACAACAACCCAATGTTATTAAACAACGTCTGAATGAATAGGCTTTAAAGATAGCACATTTAGACAGTTATAGCACTAGTTTCTGTAGTATAGTGGCAAACAGCAATACAACAATATTATAGCTCTTTATTTTACATCGTAATCAGCGAGATATAAAGGAGGCTTGTGTGCCCTAGTGGAACGTCTCGGAGTTCCACTCACTTTGTGGTCTACCAGCTTACCCAGTGGGCTGGGTAAACTTGCGTCCCCTTGTGTTACTGAGTCGAGGGGATTAGATGCTCTCTGGCTGGCCTCTCCAGGTTGACCCACCCCAGAGTCAGACTGATCAGCAGAGTAGGTGCAGTGGTTGCTGAAGTTCAGATGGCTTGCTCCTTCAGGGGCTCCATGTTGCATTCCAGGACTCCCCACTTCTCCCTCTGGTTCCACCTCAGTTATGACAGAAAAGTTCAGAGAGTCCATGTGAGGGCTGGCTTGGCCGCAGGTTTGAGGACCATGGGAGGGACTTATGATGCAGTCCTCACTTAGTGGCCATTCTAGAAACCATTTCCTGAGCTGATCAATATGTCGTCAGACAACTTGCCCTCCCTCCAACCTTACTTCATAAGATAGGGGTCCGGATGCCTTGGTAATTTGACCAGGAACCCACAGATTCCCATGACCATAGTTCCTGGCCCAAACCCAATCACCCATGTGCAGCCCCCTTGGGGATTTTGGTTGAGAGGCTTCTGCTGCCACTCTATCTGGATGCAACCTGTCCAGTTTAGTGATCAATCACTTCCCCCAACGTAGTTCTGCAGGACATTTGCCTGTAGCAGTGCACGGCGTAGAATGATGGCAGAGTAGAAAATCTGCCAATCTGTGATGCCAGTCACCTGTGACAATGCGCTTGAGTGATTCCTTCATTGTTCTCACCATGCGTTCAGCTTGACCATTGGAAGATGGATGAAATGGTGCAGACATTGCATGTCTGATGAGATTAACTCTAAGGAAGGCCTGAAATTCAGCAGCATTGAATTGGGTCCCATTGTCTGAAACTAAGACATCTGGCAATCCATGTGTGGCAAAGAGTTTTCTCAGCACCTGGATGGTCCTAGCAGTAGTCATGTTAGGAACTGGAATTACTTCCAGCCATTTGGAGTGGTTATCCACTACTATAAGGAAGAGCTGTCCCTGAAAAGGCCCAGTGTAATCTATGTGAATCCTAGACCAGGGAGTGTGCATTTCCTCCCACCTGTGAATTGGAGCCTGTGGCATTTCAGGCCTAGATTGCTGGCATGTATAACAACCACGGACTTGACTCTCAATGTCCTTATCAAGGCCAAGCCACCAAAGGTAGCTTCTAGCTAAAGCTTTCATTCTGACAATGCCTGGATGGCCTTCATGTAATGACTGTAAGACCCTGTCTCTTAGGGAAGTGGGATTTATGACTCTGTTTCCCCATAAAATGCACCCCTTGTGGGCAGTTAACTCATGCCTTCTGACAAAATAGTTTTGAAATTCAGAACCTGGGCTTTTATCCAACTAGCCCATGTATACCCATGACAATACTTTACTAAGTATTTTATCTGTGGCAGTTTCAGCAGCAATGTCCCCTGCATGGAGAGGAAGTTCAGGTATGTCCTGTATGGACAGTATTCTAGCAGCTGGAGCCGGATCTGGTTCCATTAGTGGCAGTGGTAGTCTGCTAAGGCCATCAGCATGGCCCATTTCTTTGCCCGGTTTGTGAATCAATTTAAAAGTGTATGCAGATAGAAAAATAGACCATCTCAGCATTCTTGGAGAAAGTATGTGGGGGGTTTGTTTGTGTGTTGTGAAAAGTCCCAAGAGAGGTTTGTGGTCTGTAAAGACCATGAAATCCCTGCCATATATATAGTCATGGATTTTTTTTATTCCAGCAACAATGGCTAGGGCCTCTTTGTCAATCTGAGCATAGCTGCACTCAGCAGAGGACAATGTTCTTGAGTAAAATGCTATAGGGACCCATTTTTTTCTACGTGGCTTAAAACTGCCCCCACCCCATATGGAGATGCATCACATGCAAGACATACTGGTTTAGACTCTTTGTAGTGAGTTACAGTGGACTTTTCTGACAATAGCGCTTTTAAGTCCTGGAAACTTTTTTCATGTAAGTTAGTCCATTTCCATGGAGCTTTCTTATCTAGAAGCATGTGGACGGGCTCTGCTAGTGTGGCCTTATGAGGTGGAAATGTGTGATAGAAGTTTAGGAGGCCCAAGAATGCTTGTAGCTCTGCTTTGGATTTGGGCCTAGGAGCCATTTTAACGGCCTTCACTTTAGAATCAGCAGGGTGAATGCCATTAGCATCAATTCGGAAACCCAGGAATTCTGTTGAAGGAACCCCAATACTACACTTGCTCTTTTTTAATTTGAGGCCTGCTTCGCGAAGCCTCTGCAAAACAGCCCTGAGCCTACTGGCTAACACTTCTGGGGATTCCCCTGCAATAAGAACATCATCAAAATAAGGGCAGATGCCCTGAATACCCTTAAGTGTATGCTCCATGATTCCTTGGAAAATGCCCAGTGCAACACTGACTCCAAACTGTAAGCGTTTAACTTTGAAAGCCCCCCTGTGAGTCACGATCGTCTGAGCCGCAGCTGTGGCCTCATCAACCGGCAATTGCTGATAGGCCTGTGCTAAATCAAGTTTAGCAAAAATAGTACCCCCTTGCAAGGAGGCTAAAATGTGGTTGACCACTAGGACCGGGTAAGCGTGTTGTTTGAGAGCTTTATTTAGTGTGCATTTATAGTCAGCGCAAATGCGAATTTCCCCGTTGGCTTTAAGTGGAGTGACTATAGGAGTTTCCCACTCCCCACCATCAACGGGCTGTAACACGCCCTGTTCTACAAGCTTATCAATTTCTGAATCAATTTTATGTTTTAAGGCAAAGGGGACCCTGCGAGGCTTAACCCTGATTGGGACTACGTTGGGATCTAGCTTAAATGAGATAGGCGGGCCTGTGTATATTCCTAGGGCTGCATCAAAAACATCTGCATAGTCCTCACATACTGAAGCGAGGTTTGCAGTTTGTGTCTGGTTTATGCCAGTAATCTGAATACCTAAGGCATCAAACCAATCAAGTCCAATGAGACTTGTTCTCTGGCCCCCTACTACAATGACATCCAGGTGCCCAAAACCCCCCTTAAATTTTACCGTCAAAGTAGCTTCTTCCTTAACTTTAATGTGAGCATTTTGAAAATCGGTTAGGATTATATCTGAGGGCCTTAGTTTGGCCCAATTGTTACTATGCCTACACACAAAATTAAAAGTGTCTTGAGAAATAATTGAGACTCCAGAGCCAGAGTCCAATTCCATCTTACATGGAACTCCTTGTAGCTCTACCAAGAGCCTGAGTTTGGGTTTGAGGGGGCGTCGAGCCCCAGTGTGGCACACACTTCTATGGCTTCTGAAAACCCTCACACTAACTGGACCCTGGGCCCCAGTACCTCTCCTAGTCGGTTCTTCCGACAGGTGTTTGGGTGGCCAGTCTCTCTGGCAGGCTCTGCAAACCACTGTGATGTGGCCTGTCCTTCCACAAGCTCTGCATGTGGCTGATCAGAATATGCAATCAGTGCGAAAATGGTTGCCGCCGCACCCCTTACATCTAGGTAAGAGAACTGCCTTGTAAGTGTTCTCTCACTGCAGGCTGTTGCAGTGTTGCACGTTGGGTTGCTTTTGGAGTCTGTTGATTTCGGGCTCTTCTTCCTCGGAAGATTCCACGGTGTGTTTGGCGTCCTCAAGGTGGACCATTTCTTCAAACTTTGTCATTTTGGCAGGCTGTACTGTTTGAATGGCGCCCCCGGCGGCTTCGTTGGCCATCACTTCATCTTGTGCTTCAGAAAACATTAAGTTTGGTCTAGCAAAGTGTCTCTACTGAAGCATTCTGTCCCATAGGCCGCAGACAAGCCGGTCTCGTAGTCGCTCCTCTAAATTTGAAAATTTGCAAAGGTGTGCAGCCTGCCTCAGGCCCGCTATGAACTCTGAAGCTGATTCCCCAGGTTGCTGCACTGTCTGGTCGAACTTGAACTGCCAAGCCATTTCAGACATCTTAAGTTGGAAATGTCCAGTTAGCTTCTTTTTGAGGTCTGCGTAGGAGACCGCTTCAATCGGTGTTGGCGCGAAAAGGTTTTCGGCCAAGTCAAAGGTTGCTAGGCCGCACACACAGAGTAGCGTTGTGACCTTCAGTCCTTTTTCCACGATCTGATTTGCCCTCAGGTAGTTCTCTACCTGGGACAAATAGGATGGCCATTCCTCCGGGTGCTTCACATCGAATTCTCGAAGTTTTACGACCTTCGGCATTCTTCTTTGCTGGTTCCTGCATTTCCTTCCGAATCCTGCTTCCAGGCTCAGGGAATGAGTCCACTGAGCACAAGGTCGCTAGCGTAGCTTGCTAACGGACCTTGAGAGAGGGAGGGGGAAATGCCTTTTCCCTCCGGCGTGCGCTGCCTTTCCCACATAGACTTCAACTCTTTTTTTTTCAGTGAAGCAGGATCCCACCTTCTTCGCCAATGTTAAATAGCAGGTTCTTTGGCACAGGAATGAAGACGAGGTAACTGAGTACAGGGAAACTCATATTTTATTTCGTGCAGAATCTGTACTGGCAAATGGCTGCAACTAGCTGCAATATATAGTCTAGCCCCTAGGCAGCAGCCAATAGGTTTGAAGTAACCATTGCCGCCTAGGGATAGTCAATTATAGCACTGGAGACTTGTAGTCTGGGTTGCTGGAGAGCCATTAGCTGCTCCAGCAACCCATGTGGTATTACTAATGAGCCCAGTACATAACACCTAGGGTAGAGAGGTGTTCTCTTACCATTTTCTTGCTTATTTTAACTTGTATTCCTAGTCTGTCTTTTATGGTTTTGCATTTGGTGAGCTAGGCTATTTTTCTCCTTTTGCATGAAAACAGATGCAAAGAATGAATTAAGCAGTTCTGCTTTCTCCCTGCTGACTGTCACTTCCTTGCCATCTTCTCTAACCATTTCCTTGAGTTTTTTCTTTTTTTATATATGTTGAAAGAAACTTTATTTATTTATTTATTTATTTATTTATTTATTTATTTATTTATTTATTTATTGAATTTGTATACCGCCCTATTCCCGTAGGATTCAGGGCGGTTTACAGGGCAGTTAAAACCATGAAATACAAAAATCAAAATCAATTAAAACAATTAATTAAATTCAAGCCCCAAAAGTAAATCTAAAACCCAATTAAAATTAAAAACCCCTCAGTCTGGGCCAAACAGCTCGAAGAGCCAAGTTTTCAGGTCCTGGCGAAATGAGCGAAGGTTGGGGGCAGTCCTAAGTTCCATAGGTAGTTGGTTCCATAGGGCAGGCGCACCCACAGAGAACGCCCTTCCCCTGGGAATAACCCGCCGGCATTCATTAACCGCCGGTAGCCTGAGAAGGCCCTCCCTGTGGGAACGTACAGGACGATGGGAAGATGATGCCGGCAGCAGGTGTTCCCTTAGATAGTCCGGACCCAAGCCATTTAGGGCTTTATAGGTCATTACCAGCACCTTGAATCTCACCCTGAATATTATTATTATTATTTTTGACATTTGTTGCAGGTCTTAGATCATTCTGAGCCTTAAATTTCCTGACTTCATCTTTGGAGATTATATGCTGGTATTCTGCCTTGATTATTTGTCCCTCTTTCCACTTTTTATACTTGTCCTTTTTGTCCTTAAGTTATTCAGTTATTCAGTTATTTGCTTATTGACTTAGTCAACTGATTTATAACATTTGTATCCCTTTTTTCATATCAGTCCATTGGCAGCTGCAGCATTTTCACATGAGGAAGCTGCATGTAGATCCCACAATTCCTGACATAGGCCAAACTAATAGTTGTTTGAAATAAAAATATTTTCTCAAACTTTGGCTGTTATTTAATTAGTCCAAAACACTTCTGCCTTTTTGATTCCCAAACTGTATAATGGGGCCATGCTTCAATGTCATTAGAAGAGATGATACACGGTAGAATAATTAAATCAGCCTTTTAGAGGTATCTATTGTTCAGTGTTTTAGAATGGAGGGGGGAATTATACTACACTGATTCCTTCTTTTTCTAATATGTAGACAATTATTATATTCTAAGGTAGTTGTAACAATGCATCAGGATTTCCTAAGACACTGGCTGAGAGGTGAATTGAATTTCTTGTTGAAGGGCACATCAGGTCGTAATACCTGAATTATTTTCTTAATGGTCCTATGAGCTGGCTGAGAAAATGGATTTATTTAATTTGGAGATATAAATGATCAGTAGTTTCTACCACTAGTTTCTGTGCAGCGAAATGATTGTGCCCAAAGAACAAACATTTAGGAGTCATTAGTCCTTTTGCTCTGGAGTTAATGTCATTTGCATCAATGATTCCAGGAGGAAGGTTTTCTCTCTTTCTCTCTCTCCCTCCCCCTCCACAAATCTTATGAATAGCAGTGCTGTTAGGAATGAATGAGTTACAGGATATTAAGTAGGTTATGAAAATTCCACTGTTTCCATCCAGGGGAATGAAAGAATCTGTTGGACTTCGGTTGTTTGAGCACCGTGAGATTTACCCAGTCAACATGCCATCAACTTTCTGGAAGGAATTTTCATCATACATTCAGTGAAATAGTATTTTCCTTGCAGTTCTGGGAAATCTCATTTTACATGAAAGAACTATTATTCTTTCTTTAAAATGTGACTCCTTTCTAAGGAACATTATTATACAACAACAGACAGATTGATGATTATAACAACATGTGTTATAAAAAAAAAACTGGAAGAAAAGGACAAAATCTTTGTATCCTGAACAAAATGTCTCCAAAAATATTTGACAAGTTATTTTAACATCCACCATCTTCCCCTTGGCTGAAAAAGAAACTAATTTAAACCTTGATAAACCGCATTTAAAAGAAGTCTACAGTTGCTCGTGGTGCACAGCAATTCTTTAGACCACTTCCTTGCGTGAAGGGTCCTTGGTATTATGAAAAATTAGTTGGAAAGGAAGCCAAGACTGTGTGGCTTTAACAAGCAGCAATTGTACTAATGTCAGTTTGACAATTTCCTTGCCATTTTGATGGCTGTAGGGGACACTGTGGTTCCTCAGTACAAAGAGCAGGGTGTAAAATCAATTCTGGCTGCTAGACCGGACTGGTTTTCTTATTGGGAGGTGAGTGACTTACCTCCCTCTTGTTAATCTAGATAACCCAGATCATTCTCCTTTCAGCCAGCCAAGTTTATTAGCCCTTTTTACTTATTAAAATTATTAAGGGAAAATATTTTTTCATTGTAGTGGAAGTAATTGATAGCAAACAAAGAGACCCTTTCACTGAATAGTATTTCTTTATTTGCACCCTTTCATTTTTCTCTTGATGCTTTGTGTGTCTCTGCTTGCTGGGAAGTGTCACAAGAGGCCCTCAGTGGAAAGGGTAGCTTCCCCCAGGAACAGATTTGTTCTGTGATATATTCTTGCCCATCTTTATATTTCATCCTGAAAAGATGAATGAATCTAATATTGTAATATAGTATAAACATATCAATTTTAGAATTTCTCCTAAGGTAGGCAGTGAATTTCAGTTTAATATGTATATTTGGTTAGGGACCATACTTTAGCAGCAGAGAACCTGTTTTTAACACTCAGTATGGCTAGATACATAGGTGGAATCTCTAGTTAAATAAAAGAGTTAGGATGAACTTGTGATGTTGAAAATTCTTGACTTGAAAAATCAATGAAACTTCATTGGTCTCTAATTACAGAGATATCTAAGATCTTTTTGAGTAGAATCTGAGTAGAACATAGGAGAGACTATACGAGAATTCTGTGTTCAACGTTACTCATTGCATCTTGTTATAACGTACTATGTTTTGGCAATACCTTAAACAGAACCTTTTATAGAAGTTGTATACACATTTCATGGCATGTGTATCTTGCCATGCAAATTTTCCTCCTTATTCTTTCCATAATATTCTGGCAGCAGGTTAAATTTATATAAATTAATTTTACTGTAGAAATAATCTTGCTTCCTAGATATTCACTATTTACAAAGCACACATTCATTCCTAATTTGTTCAGTATGTCACAATATTTGCAGCAAAAATTCAATAGCTGCATTTTCTTTGCTATTCCAATAAATGGAACTGCCTTGGAAAATTAAGCTACCAGCATTCTGTCCAGTAATACTAAACAGCTATTCTTTTTTTTAGTTTTTTTTCCCCAGGATTCAGGCTGACTAGATTCCTTGGGACCACTTAGCAATTTTTTCCAGTGACCTGGAATTTAGAATATTTGGTGTATCCAAAATTAGCTCTCAAATTACCAACGAACAAACCTCTTCCTTTTGATGAGAATAGGACACAGAACCAGCAAAGCCAATCCTATTTAATTCAGCTCCCTAGACTTAAGCCCTCAGTGCCTATGGTTTTCAAAGAAGACAGATTGCCATTCTGTCCCCTGGTTCTGTCACAGATTCCAGATACCTGAGAAAAACAGAGTTATGCAAAAGGGATGACCACTGCTGATTTCTCTTTCGTAACACAGTATCCTGGACTGGATGGTCACTATCTGAATCCAAAAAGTATCCAATCAATTCAGATTAAAAGAATAATATCAAAAATCTGTATTGGAGTTCTTATATATAATCCTATGTCAAACTTCCAATAATGGCCAATCAATGGATGTCCTTAAGTGCGGAATAGCCATCTTTCAACAACTGGCTTTCAGCAATATATTGTAAAGTCGCGTGCTTCACATAGAGACGGACACAGAGCTGGGGTAAAGATGAGTTTATTCTGAACAGAACGAACTGGGGGAAACAGGGAAGCCTGGCGTCTATTTGTACCTGCCCAGGTGGATGGCATCCAATCAGTTCAAACCTGGGCTTCCTGCCAGTGCAGGTGACAATGGGTGTAGATCCTGGCTTCCCACCAGGCTGACCATGCCTGGGGCTGTCAACAGCTTAAGTCATTAGGCTTATCCTGAGTGAGCAGTTATCGCCCGGAGCTGTCCAACCCCTCTGCTGATCTGCACCATCAGCCTCCTGCTGTGCTGTCCTTTGTGTATGCTGGGAGGCATATACTGCATATATTATCTCTGAATCTGTAGGTTCCACATTAGTTGTTACTAATAAATAGCAAGAAATGATGTCTATGACATTGTCCCATCCTTATTTAAGGCATTAGAGACCACTGACCTGTTTAGTTCACACTGTCTATATTGGGGATCAATGGCCACTCTTGGGAATTGCACCATGAGTGTAACAAATCCAGTGTCCCAAATGAATCAGGATATCTCTTACCTCTGATGCTACTTTTGCTTTCAGGCACACTTTTTTTTCTTTCAACCCCCCCCCCCCCCACTGTATGATGAAGGAAAGAAAAGAATACCCATAATACAGGCCTAAACTGATTTCTTGCAATGCACGTGCTGCTAATTCTTAGTCTCTGTTGATTGACAGCAGTGTTCCAGAGTTTAGTTGGGCAGGGATTGAATTGGATTTCCAAGTCCTAACTTGAGAACTGAGCTAGAGTTTCCATCAATTTCTTTGGCTATTTCTGGAATTCCAGTATTTCAAGAGGCAAATAATTGTTTAATTGGGCTTTTTCTTTTGTCTCTTTGAGTCAGTTTTTGACTTCTGGTGATTGCCTGGACTAGTTTTTCTTGGCAAGGTTTTTCCAAAAGTGGTTTGCTATTACCTCCTCTTTTCCAGAAAGAGAGAGTAGTGACTGGCCCAAGGTCGCTCAGCTGACTTTAAGGTAGGACTAGAACTCACCCTCTCCCAGTTTCTAGCCTGGTGCTGTAACCACTATACTAAAATGGCTCTCAGTGGGGCTTAATCAGACAGAGACAGTGGATTAGGAAGCATCTGAGCCATGACTGTTTATTGAACAAGGTGAGCCTAGTCTAATCTAACAAAGCATTTCTTGTGTCCTTTTGGTTAAGAGTCCTTAGACCTAAAAGCTCTTAGACTTGATCTCTTTAATTGTTTCGTCCATCATGGAACTGCTGAGCAAATGGAAAGATATGCCTTCTTTGTGATTTAGCAGTACATCATAATGTTACATGAGTCTAATGTAAACATTTGTTCAGATGAATTCCTATCTTAGCCAAGAATAAGTAAAAACCACACTACTGAAGGTTTATAGAAATCAAATCATGCCTTCCAGATTACAGATGGTTTCAATATGACTGCTGTATTCAGCGGCCATAAAATAACTCTTAAATGGTTTCTAGTTTCTAAAAATATATAGAAACATATAAAAAACAAATAGAAAAAGTTTCTGTAAAACTTTTTATGTTTATGTTTTCCACATTTCATATTAGTTTTATATCTTTGTACATGTACATCTTAATAAAAATTATTATTAAAAAGGAAGTATGGGACAGAGATATAAGACAAGATGAGATAATTGCTGGAGTGAAGATTAAAAGAGAAACTTTAAAATCATGAGGATTTTCTGATTTCTTGGTGATACTTTTAGAAGATCCTCTGGAAGGATCTTGCCTTCGGAATCATGGGTGCTCCATCACTAGAGATTTTTAAGAAGAGACTAGACAGGCACTTGTTTGAAATGGCATAGGTTCTCCTGCTTGAGCAGGGGGCTGGACTAGAAGACCTCCAAGGTCCCTTCCAGCTCTACTCTACTCTACTCTACTGTACTCTGCTCTACTCTACTCTACTCTACTCTAGTCTAGTCTACTCTACTCTACTCTGTAGAAATACTAATGGAAAAACTGTTAAGACTTTGGGATATTAGCTGGATTTAAAATTAAGAAATAAAAGAAGGATGTTCACAAAGAATATGAACATCGAAAAGCAAATGGAAAAAATTGTCTTAATATTGACAAAAACTTAAATACTTTGGTATTACAATGACTAATGAATTATATACTATAACAGAATAATTATGTTAAGACGTGGAATGAAATTAAAAAGGACATGTAAATATGGGAGAAATTACAATTATCAATACTAGAGAGAATTTATGTGGTAAAAATGTTTTGCCAAGATGATGTTTTTGTTTCAAACAATAACTATTCTGATAACTGATGTACTATTTAACCAGCAGTCCCCAACCTTTCTAGCTCCATGGACCAGCGGTGGTGAGGTGGGGGGGAGATGGATGGTTTCATGCATGTGCGCACCACTTGTTCAAATGCAGCTTCGGACCGTGGGCTGAGGACCCCTGATTTAAATAATGGCAGAAAGATATATCTCAGTTTGTATAGCAAGGGGTAAAACAAAGAGTTGACTATAAAATACTTCAAGATGCAAAGGAGGGAAAATATTGGGATTTATCTAATTTAAAATTGGATTGACGCCCTGCTGCTTAATGTGTATGAATGTTGGGTTTGCTGAGAAATAAAAGAATTTTAAAATTAGAAGAATACTGTATGATCTGAGGTTTAGATGACATGGTTTTCTATGGTATGATAAAGTTAAGCTCAATGTAGATTTTAAGTACATTATAATAGAAGTGCCTTATTGAGAATATGGAACAGATAAAAAGCCCAGATTGTGCCTGCAAATGCCTTTAGACAGGAACATGGGGAAAAAAAAGATGAAATCAAGACAACAAGCGATTGTAGAAAGATTTAATTTTAATTTAATTTAATTTTAAGAGAAAGATTTAAAATACATAATCAGACACTTGAAATTAAGCAGCAGAAAACAGAATTTGAAGTTGAACTATGGAGAAATAATGAACATGTAATTGTAAAATGTATAAACTTTAACTATAAATGGAAGAAGAACAAAGTGGGCACAACTTTGTCCAATAAAACTTTGGACATAATATAATAATGGAACAATGGGAAAACATCCGGTTAAAACGATTGAGATTTACATGATGTTACAATATTACAATGTTACTAAAGAAGAATTTTTATAAAATAATATACCGCCGGGAATATAACTCTAGAAAAATTATTTAGAACTTCAAATTTATGCTGAAAGAGGGGGCACCATGAAAGGTCATTTTATCATGTCTATAGGCCTTCTGACAAATTTATACACCGCTATCTTATGTTTCCCTTGAGGTCAACTGGTTCTTCATTATTTCTCTCCAAAAATATTCATTTCTTTTTTCTTATTACTTTAATATTAACTTTTTTTCCTTTATTATTCTGACATCCTTTCTGTAATGTTCTTGTTTCTATCTAACAATGTCTTATCTTAACATCACTTTTTATTTTGAACTTTCCTGTTTATCTTTTGATTCCAACTCAGTATTACTTATATTTTTCTGTTTATCATGATACATTTCCTTTTTGAAAATTCTTGCTTTCAGTGTTTAAGATAAAATTTTCTTTCCAATATACCACTGAGGATTTAGAGAAATCAGCAAGCATGTCCTATTGCTGTCATTATGTTATCTTTATTTACTTTTAATTTTCTAATATTGTAGTGATTATGAAGCTCAGGAGAAAGCTTTGTTTAAATAATGTAGGGGAGAGAGAAATCAGCCAGAATCATCTATCAGTGTTCTATCAAGCTTGTTAGTTTCCTATTCTAGTGAATACCTACTATATGCAGATGATACCACTCTAATAGCAGAAAGTGAAGAGGAACTAAAGAGCCTCTTGTTGCGGGTAAAGAAGGAGAGTGCAAAAGTTGGCTTGAAACTTAACATTAAGAAAACCAAGATCATGGAATCTGACCCTTTCAATTCCTGGCAAATAGATGGGGAAGAAATGGAGGTAATGACAGATTTTATTTTCCTGGGCTCCAAGATTACCGCAGATGGGGACTGCTGCCAAGAAATTGAAAGGGACGCTTGCTCCTGGGGAGGAAATGACAAATCTAGACAGCACACTAAGAAGCAGAGACATCACCCTGCCAACAAAAGTGCGTATAGTCAAGGCCATGGTTTTCCCAGTTGCAATGTATGGCTATGAAAGTTGGACCATAAGAAAGGCTGAGTGCCAAAGAATTGAAGCCTTTGAACTATGGTGCTGGAGAAGACTCCTGCAAGTCCCTTGGACTGCAAGGCGATCAAACCAGTCAGTCCTAGAGGACATCAACCCTGACTGCTCTTTAGAAGGCCAGATCCTGAAGTTGAAACTCAAATACTTTGGCCACCTAATGAGAAGGAAGGACTCACTGGAGAAGAGCCTAATGTTGGGAAAGATTGAGGGCAAGAGAAGAAGGGGACGACAGAGAATGAGGTGGCTGGATGGAGTCACTGAAGCAGTAGGCGTGAGCTTAAATGGACTCCAGAAGATGGTAGAGGACAGGAAGGCCTGGAGGAACATTGTCCATGGGGTTGTGATGGGTCAGACACGACTTCGCAACTAACAACATCAACAATTTTAGTGAATGCTAGGATAGTGGAGTAGGGATTCTACTCTTTCTGATCATGGGTTATTCAGATTTGGATGGGTTTGATAATCTATATGGCCCTCTAACTACATGACTCTATGCTGTAATGTATTCAAGTTTGGTATATTTATCTACTGTACTTTTACTTAGAATGCTGAGATTGTTGGTTTTTCTATATTGGCAGTAATTTCCATTTTCTGTTGAACTTCCATAATGTTCATGTAACTTCAGCACATAGGAACATATTTATACAGTAACATCATATTTAAAAACTTTTCATGAACTAAGCAGCTGTGATCATGTTGAACTTGGATTTGTTGATTCATTTTAGTTTGTTTCTGCCTCAGTTTACCACTGACAAACTGATGTAATATCAATAACTCTTACAGAGATCTGAAACTGGATAATGTGCTACTGGATCATGAGGGCCACTGCAAGCTGGCAGATTTTGGAATGTGCAAAGAAGGAATCCATGATGGGATCACCACCGCAACATTCTGTGGAACTCCTGACTATATTGCTCCAGAGGTACAAGAATGGTTCCCTTTTTCTTTTAATGGATTTTAAAACCCAAATTTCCATCATTTTAATGGAGTTTGAACAAATTTTGTTGTAAAATCTACTTGGTTAGGGTGGTAAAATAAAATATTCAACATAAGCAAATAGCTACATAATCTGTACACTTATCATCAACTTGGTGCTTAAAATTGCTGTGTAAAGCATTTGGATATGTTTTCATGGACTTACCGGTATATGTCCATGCTTATATGTCTTATATATAAGTAGTAGAGATGATGTATTCATGGGAGTACTCATGTACTTCTGAATACATAGCCCATATATGGCTGGCTTATGATGATGTATCATAAAGGAATTGTTTTTCACATTTATAAGCGGAAATAAATCTCTTTGGGTATTGGAACAAACACAGTAATAATCCAGTGCAGAATAGGTGATTTCCCACTAGATATAACATATATGTATATTAGCACATTAAGCATATATAATATCATTTTATGTCTGGATATCTCAAATCATACACTGGGTTAGTATGATTTCAGATTTTGGAATAGGTTTTCTGATCCTTATAATGTGTCTCTCTCATTTGGCCCACACATTCATATACTTCTTGATTTCCTTATATCTGATGTCACATGAATTGACTTCCCTGAAAATTAAATGATATAAAAGTTCTATCTGTGAAAATTAGAGTTGTGATGACTCCTTTCTACTATATGTCATTGCTTGATGCTGCATTTATCAAATGAAGACTAAGCAACTGTAAATAAAATATTTTGTAACCTTGAGGTAAAATTATCCCTAAATCAATATGAAATGTTTATCTATTGTATTTGACACATACAAGTCATAAGGTAGCAAAGCGGTTATCAGGTGAAGAATAGTAAAGACTCAGAAGAGTTTGGAGCATTAATGATTTCTACTTCTTTCTTTAATTGCAGATTTTGCAGGAAATGCTTTATGGTCCTGATGTTGACTGGTGGGCGATGGGGGTGCTCCTCTATGAGATGCTCTGTGGTCATGCTCCATTTGAAGCTGAAAATGAGGATGACCTCTTTGAAGCTATCCTCAATGATGAAATTGCCTACCCATCATGGCTCCAGGAAGATGCAGTGACAATCTTGAAAGCCGTATGTATATCCTTATTTTTATTTTTATCTGAAGTAGTTTCATCTGCTTAATGTGCTTTGTTAGACTGACATGAAAACACTGAGGTCAGCTTAAATGTTAAGACAATACACAAACTTATACAAGCTAAAACAATGTAGTAGAAATGCAAAAATAAAGCCTAGGAAAGAGATTTATCTTAGCTAGATAGTGAGTAAAAATAATGGTAAAATCTCCGACTTGGCCTTAATTCCTGGTATCATTATAGAATATCCATATAGTGTTGTTGGCCACAATAAGAAAACACTTTGCTGTCGTTTTTTTTTTAAATTTTCCAGTCTATTTCACGGTCCTGGAATTTCCTGGTTAGCTCCATCTAAGTTTAACTGGTCCCACCCATTGCTTAGTCTTAGCTGGGCAAAAGCAGAGAGTGCTGGGGCCAGTTTCCATTTCTGAAGAAATATATTCTGTAGAATGGCAGCAATAAAGGCAAACAAAGGTCCTGTTCTAAATGTCCCTGAAATGACAGGTCATTTTCAAAAAGGTTTCTCCAGATGGTTTTTTGTCCTGATAGGTTTATAATCCCCTGCCTCCCTTCTTCTATGACTCCTTATTGTAGCCTGTGAATAGTTGACTCAAAGTGCTACCAAGAGGAGTCATATTTCATTTTATAGAGATGAACTTGGGAAAACGAGCAAATTGTTTCCTTATTGTGGCCAACAACACTATATGGATATTTTATACTTCTCTCTTTGCTTCTCCCTATTTAACAAAACGTGAAACACATTTTGTTAAGAGAGAATAACTGTTCCATGGGCACAGCTACTCATGTGGGGAATGACTTGGGCTAAATTTCATCTAGGATTTCTGTAGTATAATTATAATTGTGTAACTGAACCACACTACTACCCTTCTTTATCTTTATGGCTGCTCTGACTTTAAGGATATGCTTTGTACACCAAAAATGTTGTGTGCCAACCTCCAAAAGGAAAATAATATACATAATAAAATGATGAAAATTTCATAGAACCAGTGAAATCTAATCGTATATTTCATGAGATCTTGGTATTCTCTTAGGAGATCTCAGTAATCTGAAAAGAATGGTACCCAGGGTTTATTTAGGAGCTACGAACCGCTTCTTTAAGACAATGTCAAATTATGTTAAAGCTGGAAAAGTCAAATGCAAATCATGTAGTGCCATGAATATTATCTCATGAAAAATGAGAACTAAACCAAAAACAAGACAGGACAAGATAGGTGATGTCTATAAAGTTATGTTCTTTGGAGGTGGCCTCTGAGACAAAATAATAATTTTCTCTTTAGAACCACATAACTTTCTCAAGATCCTTTGAATGGAAAGGAGGATCAGGAGGAAAACAGTAGTGATGACAAGGGGATGTTCATTTGGGATCTAAAAAAAATTCTTCTTTTGCTTTTTCCCACCAATGACTTATTTTAACGAACAAATTTGTAATGGGTTTACAAGGCCAATAATGCAGTAGGGTAGAGTAGGGTGTGGCTGAAAGAAGTTGAATTAATTTTGCATTCCTTACAGCAACCTTTTGACTCCATTGTTCCGGGATAGGGTGAGGACTAGAAATAATGCTCTATTGCAGGGAAGAACAACCTTTTGATGCCAAAGGCTATACATAACAACTGGGATGAAAAAGAGGGTTTCTTGGTGTTCTCTGAACTTGGTTTTTTCTTGCAAACTAGGAGTATGGCAGGTAGGGCAGTTATGCAAACCAGATGGGACCATGTCACACACACACAGAGAGAGACAAGGCCAGGCTTGTTTTAGGTTCTTTCTTTCTGTCTTTCTTCCTCTTTTTTAACTATTTGAATCCTATTTTAGGGCTTATACATTTTTGCACATCTTCCACTTGAAACAATGGCTGTAAATGAGCCAACTTGCAAGTTCAGTTGGGAGCTTTGAGGGTCACAGAAAGTTGACTTTAAGACAGAATGAGGTCCTGGAGCCTCATTTGACCCATCTTGTTCTATTTGGAGAATAACTTTACAAGATTTAGGATTGGGGAAGTACAGGGGAAGGTTTTCCTTTTATCTCCTCAGTAGTTACAATGTGTTTTAACTTGTTTTCAATCTTGAAATTATGGTTTCTCATTTAAGACTGCATGTTTACCAAAACTTCCTTTTGAAACTACTGTACAAATTCTGAAGCAGAGTTAGTCTTTTTGATTTGCAGAAGAGATGCACAAGTAACAGATTTTACCAAATTACTCATCTTTGTTCTGTTTCAAAGAACCCAACAATTTGGAAAATTGAGTGAGGTGTCAGTCAGGCTGAATAATCATCATAGGTGGACTTAAAATTAGTTGGGTCTAACGTATGTTAAGGGCATATACTATGCTCAAAATCAATATCCTGCTAAATTATAGTTTAGTATTTACAAAATAAATTTCATTCTGGAACAAAATGTCTTTACACTGTTTTCTGAAATGACATATAAATTTTGCTCTATGTGAAAGTGTTATTTATATAATCAGCCAGATGTTTAGACTGGATTTGGTATTTTTTCTGTCTATCAAGTCCTTTCCAAGGACTTGGGATAGGCAGATGATGTTGTCTGATGATGTTAAAGGTATCCACGTAGGGTGTAAGCTATTCCAAGTTAAAGCTGCCTTTCATGATTGATGGTAATGTTGTTAATGCTGATGGCATTCAAGCAATGTTCCAGATGTTTTGGAATTTCACCCAAGGCACCGAGTAATTATTATTATTAATATTATTAATATTTGTTAATAGCTTATTTAAATGCCTAGTAGTCCTCATCTGTTCTAATCAATTGAGTTATGAAATAATGTAAATCAATTAAACATTAAATTAAAACAAAATTAGTATTATAAATCTCACCTGTCACTGCCACCCTAATGTTTTGTCTTCTCAAGCCATTTTGGAATGCGCTTGTTCTGCTTTCTCAAAGTTGCCATTTTTTTTGCCTCTTAACACGTTTGTGCTGTCATTTTTATTTAAGGTTCTGGGAATAAGTTGAGTTGAATTCAATGAGACTTATTTTTGAGCAGACCCTCATGGAGGTTATGTTTGCAGACAAATATTTGCAGCATTTTTAGCCTAATTAGCAATGCCCATGCAGAAAGGTAACACAGTGGCCTTTGGAAACTAATAAGGATTTTCCTCAACAGAAATGTATTTATGAGAATACTCCAGTAGGTTATATCATCAGAATTTCCAGTCATTCACAGGGGTCAATACATATATATTGTTTCTGGAAATGTTCTTGCTATGAAATTTATTGTTTTGAGTTAGGAAATTTCTGGAGAACTCAGCCTGCCAGTTTCAGGATTATGAATCTAGCACTCCCACAACAGCCACCCAACCAAAAGAGATCTCCTTCACCTCCCATTTCAGCCTAGTTCTAAAGCTATGCTAGATCTCTTCAAATTCAATGACCCATAGGTATCTCAAAGATACCTTTTTACAAGGCAACTGGACTTTCTTATTTTCCTTTGAAGACGTTTCACTTCTCATCCAAGAAGCTTTTTCAGCTCTGACTGGATGGTAGGGAATGGAAGGATTTATACTCGTTGCAGACATCTGGGCATTTGCATTCTTTTAGAGAGTCGTTGATGCCACCTGGAAGTTTATCTGTTTCTAGAAGCCTGGCACTCTGACAAAGTGTAAAAGAGCCTGGGTGGAGCAGTGGGCTGATGCCTCCTTAAGTAACACCAGCTGCCTGCAATTAGTGCAGGTTCGAGTCCCACCAGGCTCAAGGTTGACTCAGCCTTCCATCCTTCCGAGGTAGGTAAAATGAGGACCCAGATTGTTGGGGGCAATAAGCTGACTTTGTAATAATGCTGCTTGGGGTGTGTGTGAAAGTCCTAATAAGCAGGCATATACATAGAATGAAGGCTACTGCTAAGCTTGTAAGCCGCCCTGAGTCTTCGAAGAAGGGCGGGATATAAATGGAATTTAAAAAAAAATCAGCCATCAATAGGCACATAAACATTAACCACATCTATAGACTATGCAAAAGAGACAATCAACTAGCCCCAAAGAGAAAAAGACTCCAGCATCTCTCCACCAGTAATCAGCACTCAGATCAGCATACAGTAGCTCCAAGGTCAACTTCAGACCAACAATCAAGTAATCAATACCCCAATCAAGAAAGTGCTAAAAAGCCATTAGTAAAGAGCCCAATCAAAGAATTCCTAAGACAACCCACACCCACACAGACAGGCAAGACACCAGAATATAAACTGACAGCAAACAGCACTCCTTACTAGCACTGGTGATGTTACCTACAAGAAAATGACTGCAAGAAACCAAGCAAGCTCAGAGAGAACCCACAGGTTTATCTCTGTTGTCAGGATCACCTGAGTAGTGCAAATGTTGACCCATAGGCCAACAGAAGAATGTCCCTCTCCCTGATCCATCCATCATGCTCCGTGATATGATAGTCCAATTATAAGCAGCATGCTCTAAATCGGGGTTAAGGAGTTCATGGCCCTCTAAATTGGGCTGAATTATAATTGTCAGAATTATAATATTGCTGGGAATTGTACTTTCATAATATTGGGATCTCATCCCAGATGGTGATTCATATTGCCATTTCAAAGATGGGAAAAGATGCATCAGAGAAGAAAAAAGTTCACTTGGTTTGTATTTCACATCTACTCAGTTCATTTTTTATTTATTTATTTTATTTTTTTATTTTAATTCCATTTATATCCCGCCCTTCTCCGAAGACTCAGGGCGGCTTACAAGCTTAGCAGTAGCCTTCATTCTATGTATTTAATTAACATTTTATGCAAGATAGGATCCAATCCAGCTAGGTGGCCTTTACACCTGTAATCTAGAGATGTTACAGGTATAAGCAATGCAAAAATTGCGGCTCTCATTGTGCCGAAGGATAGAGTAAAAGCTTTGACTTTGCCACATGGAGAATGGAGCTGGGGAGGGTCAATAAAGTAAGGATAGTGACCATGTTCAAAGACCCAGGCCTTTTTTTAAAAAAAAAAACTTTTGGACTGTTCTGATTATCATCATGCTTGTTATAAGGCTGGTTTCATGCATGATTAAAATTGCTGTCTGTGCTTTAAATTATATTCATAGTGGTGGCATTTACAATCTCGGGATTCTTAATTGCATTTTCTCTCTGGCTGTAGTGATATTGCATGGTGGCAGTGCCCTCTTGACTTTTTTTTAACCTCTACCACAGATGCCCTGGTTCACCACCACTGAGAATTTTATTTTGGGATGTACCCTGCCTTCTAAGAACTCAGAGATTTCCCATCTGTTTCAAACATTTGCAGCTGTAAAGGCTTTAAATACCAAAATGAAACCCACCTGGTTTCCAGATTTCTCTAGCCTCTGAAAACACTCACTCAGTGACCTCATTGACCTAGTTTCCCAGATACATTGAAATAATTATTAAAGATCTTGTGTTTTATTCCTAATGAGAAGGAAGGACTCACTGGAGAAGAGCCTAATGCTGGGAAAGGTTGAGGGCAAGAGAAGAAGGGGACGACAGAGAATGAGGTGGATGGATGGATGGAGTCACTGAAGCAGTAGGCGTGAGCCTAAATGGACTCCAGAAGATGGTAGAGGACAGGAAGGCCTGGAGGAACGTTGTCCATGGGGTCGCGATGGGTCGGACACGACTTCGCAACTAAGAACAAAAATGTTTTATTTAAAAAGTCTTCCCAATACACATTCTTCTTCCATTATCATGCAAACTGTGGCTGAAATCCAGGATTTCCCCAATGATAAAAATACCAGTAGTCCTTGACTTACAACAGTTCATTTAGTTACTGTTCAGAGTTACAATGGCACTGAAAAAGGTGACTTATGACCATTTTTCACACTTATGACTATTGCAGCTTCCCTGTGGACCGGGATGCCCTGTGTACGGTCACTCATGCGCTCGTGACCTCTCGCCTAGACTATTGTAATGCTCTCTACATGGGGCTTCCCTTGAAGACCACTCGGAGGCTCCAACTGGTACAGAATGCGGCCGCGAGAGTTGTCTTGGGAGTTTCCCGGTACTCCCATGTTACACCTTTGCTCCGCGAGCTGCATTGGTTACCAGTTGTCTTCCGGGTGAGGTTCAAGGTCTTGGTTATGATCTTTAAGTCCTTACATGGCATGGGTCCGGGATACCTCGAGGACCACCTGCTGCCGGCGTCAACTCCCCTCCGCCCTGTGCGTGCCCACAGAGAGGGCCTCCTCAGGGTGCCTCCGGTCAGGGAATGTCAACTGGTGGCCCCCAGGGGGAGGGCCTTCTCTGTGGGTGCCCCGGCACTATGGAACCAACTGCCGGTTGAGCTCCGGATGGCATCGGACCTCCGATCCTTCCGTCGCGGGTTGAAGACCCACTTGTTTGAGTTAGCTGGTGTGGCCTGAAGGGGAATATGGGTTTTTAATTGGTTTTATTTTTTACTATTGCTGTATTTTAATTGGGCATGGTTTAATTCTTTTTTAATTTTTGTACAGTTATTTATATATGCCCTGTGAACCGCCCTGAGTCCCTAGGGAGAAGGGCGGTATAGAAATCCAATAAATGAAATGAAATGAAATGAAATAATCAAAATTCAGACACTTGGCAACTGACTCATATTTCTGACAGTTGCAGCATCCTAGGGTCAAGTGAACACCTTTCGTGACCTTCTGACAAGCAAAGTCAATGGGGAGGCCAGATTCACTTAATAACCGTGTTACTAACTTAACAACTGCAGTGATTCACTTAACAAATGTGGCAAGAAAGGTTGTAAAAAGGGGCAAAACTCACTTAACAAATGTCTCACTTAGCCACAGAAATTTTGGCCTTAATTATGATTGTAAGTTGAGGACTGCAACATGCTACAATTTTCTTTGGATTATAACTGGTGCCTATAATTAATTATTTAATGAATACAACTAGGAACTGGCTAGATAATTAAAGATTTTTTTATTATGCCTTTCAATAACCTTCCAGAGTAATGTAAAATAATTTAAAGCTATCATCACCAACAACGGCCAGCAATAAAGCTGTGGAAATAGCAACAGAGACAATTAAAAAACAATTGTTTCTCGAAGTTCATACATTCATTTTCATAATAGGACTGAGCCAAAAGCTGTATCAGACATTTTTCATGAAATGAGACTGGGCACGGAAAGAAATTTTCCAATCTGTGTCACTACCGCAGCTTCTAAAAGAGGTTGTGAAACTGGGGAAAGCCTTCAACTCACCCCTAAATAAGTTCCCAGAACCAGTCATGCTATCTTGGGTGCCTTTCCAACTTCCAGGCCACCAGGCTGGAGAAGGTGTGGAAGTATACTATCATTTGCTGAAGGGGAGGAATCATAGGATATGAATCTAATGTGAATCTAATGAATCTGAAATGATTTTTGCTACCAGAGTCCTCATTTGAAACTCTCATAAACTGACACAATTCTCCCACAACATCACCAACTCTGGTAGTAAGTACTAAGGGGAGCAGTTTTTTGCAGTCAGGTAGAAATTTGACTACTATGTGCTGTTTCCATCTTTCAGCCTTTTTCCCATTTTCTAGCATATGAACATTGAAGAACTATGTTTCCTTCTTTCTTACATTTTACTCGGCCACTAGTTTTAATTACAGCCTTTGCTTTGTTTAAATAACTATTCTTTTTTAAGAGAAAATAGTTTTTGGGTAAAAAAAAACAACCCTCTCGTTTCTTGTTTTTAGTGCTAATTTAGTTATTAGGTTCTTCTTTTTAGTTTAGCTAAAGAGCCCTTTAAGTCTTTTGGATGAACAAGGTTGCTGGATTCTTCATCCCTTTTTTATTTATTTTATTTGTTTAAATTTATTATCAGCCTTCTATGCCACCCATCTCGTTAAGGTGACTCTATTTAGAAGGGCAATTAGATTAAAATTAATTTTCTTGTCTTATTCCTTACTTCAGTGTTTTTGCTTTGAGCAGTTTATGGATGTCATTACTCACAGAAAGGTGTTACTTTTTAAAAAAAACCCCTTTTAACCTATAAGCCAATGTTATTTCCAATGCCATAGCTTAGCTCAGGGGTCTTCAAACTTGGCCCTTTTATGACTTGTGGACTTCAACTCCCAGAATTCCTCAGCCAGCGTGCTGGCTGAAGAATTCTGGGAGTTGAAGTCCACAAGTCATAAAAGGGCCAAGTTTGAAGACCCCTGGCTTAGCTTATTTAAAATTGTCTTTATGATTTATTTCATGGTAATGGCAAATTCCATTTAAAGAGCTTATTTTAAGAACAAGAACAATTTTAGATTTCATAAAGCGACAAGTATCATTGTTGCAGTAAAAATGCAAAAAGTCTACTCAATTCAAAATTCCTTTGATTCATGTTGGGTCTTTAGTTATAATTTAAACTATCCTAAAAATAAAACTATCCTAAAAATAAAACTATCCTAAAAAAAAAGGGACGCAGTGGCTCAGTGGGTTAGGACGCTGAGCTTGTCGATCAGAAGGTCGGCAGTTTGGCGGGTCGAATCCCGAGTGCCGCGTAACAGAGTGAGCGCCTGTTACTCGTCCCAGCTTCTGCCAACCTAGCAGTTCGAAAGCACGTAAAAATGCAAGTAGAAAAATAGGGACCACTACGATGGGAAGGTAACAGCGTTCCGTGCGCCTTTGGCATCTAGTCATGCCGGCCACATGACCACGGAGACGTCCTCGGAAAAGCGCTGGCTCTTCGGCTTTGAAACGGAGATGAGCACCGGCCCCTAGAGTCGGAAACGACTAGCACGCATGTGCGGGGGAACCTTTACCTTTACCTTAAAAATACAAACATTGTAATAGTGTTGAATGTTATAGTGTTAAAGAGTTAAATATCAGAATTTTTTTCAGGTTAGATTCTGTTATTTAGAGTTTTCTTTCTTCTGTTTTCAATTTACTTTACTCAGCCAGCAATAAAAACATGTGTTTGTTTGTAATACCAAATGAGTAAGAATCATAACAGTATGACAGTAACCAGAAGGATTGGGTGTAATAAACCAGTGCCATAAATTAAATCATCTCATCCTTGCAGGCATAGTAATGTTGACCCGGAATTAGAGGACAGTATAGGAAATATCAATTGTGAATGTGCAGATGGCCCTACTGTCTTCGGGCTCTTGCAAAGTCCTGGATGCAGGGTCATGAAAGGCCAGCAAGGAAAACACCCAATGTCCTAACCCACCCGAGAACATACAATATATTTAGGGAAACACCCAAAAGGGAACATATTTGTTACTTCTGCTCTCTTATCTACAGTATGCCAGACTTACTGGGTGAAAATCTTTATCGTATGCATGTCAGCTTTGCTGGATGGCTTGCTTATGTAACAAGAAAGAATAAATACAAGGATTTCTTGTCTTTCGGGGCTGCTCTCATTTAGAGGAGCCCGTCTTTTGTTCAGCTGAATAAAAATGTAAAGCGTAAAGGCAACTTCTAGTTTCCTGTATTTTTTTTACCAGCAAAACCTCAGAACGTGCGTATCATTTTTGGCGAGCCAGGCAGGAGAGGTGGTTGGTTGGTCCTAGGGAGGCTCAGGAAAGGGGAAGGCACCGAGCGCACTCTGGGATTTCCTGGAGGTGCCCCCCCCTTTGTGCTTGGATTCATCACACTTGTCTTCGCTCTTCTTCACCACCTTCTGACACTGAAGACCAAGTTGCTTGGACTGTGGCTCCTGGTGCTGAGGAAGACCTTGGGCTGAAGCTTCTGTTTTGGGGGCCAATGCTGATCTGTATGCTGGGATGTTTTGGTCATTGTGATAGCTGTGCCCACTGGGCTTCTACATGGGCGATTTCCTCTCACCGGCTTCCTGCTTACTTACACCGCAGGCGTTGCTTCTCTCTCTCTTGGCTGACATCTGGTTTTTTTCTTTGGGTTATTCATCCATTAGCAGAAAACATGGGGTCCCAATATGCAGACCCTGGGAGCATTATCATCTTCTAACCTTGGAGACACCTCGGGAATATCTTGGAAATGCTGTACAACGTCATCTGAATTGCAATAAAGGCTCATGCAGAGGGCTGAGAAAAGTGATACCCCTGAGCAAATGTGAAAGGTGCTCAACTAAGATGGCGGACGTGTCGAGCTGAGCTCTGTGAGTTTGGTGTGGTTTGGTGGTCTTGGGGGCGCCCTTGGAGTGCATAATGCCTCCACGTTAGGGCTGGATGACTAGACTGCTTTGTCGTCCCTGTTTTTGGGGGCGTTGGTGCCCTCCATATCGGCGAGAGGCAGCTGGAGGTCTGGGCAGGAGATTGTAGCCGTTTTGAAACACCGCGTCTTGAAACGCCCAATCAGCTGATTTTCGGGTGGAAGAGCCGCGGCTTGAATCTGTTTGCATCTGCCTGAATTAGACCGAAACGGCCTGAATTTGACCAGAGTTGCTTTGTAATAGCTGGAGGAACTGCAGAGGAGGTCTTGCCGGGAGATTGTGGCCGTTTTGAAACGCTGCGGCTTGAAACGCCCGATCAGCTGATTTTCGGGGTGGAAAGAGCCACGGCTTGAATCTGCTTGTATTTGTTTGAACTTAACCAGAAACGGCTCGTAATGGCTGGAGGAACTGCGGAGGGAGTGAATGCTCCAGCCTGGAATATTTGGAAAGGCTGGGGGAACCGGATGAACTGCAGCTTAAGCGACTGTTGCCGGAGGAGCCATGGCTTGAAACGCCCTAGTTTTGGGGCAGATAGAGCCATGGCTCCAAATGGCCGGATTAACTGGAGAAACCGCGGCATGGGTGAATGCTGTTGGAGGAGCTGGATAATTCCATCGATTCCTCGCTTGCTCCTTGCTCCTAGCTGCTCGCTTTCTCCTAGCTGCTACCTGCTGCTATCTACCCACTGCTGGTTTAAAGCAGCCATTGAAGACTATCGTGGGAAAGATCAGGACGGTGTTGATCTCCTATGTTGATTAAGACTTGCTGCCTTAAGAGATCTGAGGCAGCTTTCAATCATGGCCTGAAGTTACGGCTTCCAAGTTGAGCTGGGCTTGCCTATCGCCCATATGGAGATGGACTCTTGTATGCTATCTCTCCCATCCCCCATAGACTCAGGAGGACCCGGGGTGAAGAGTCACTGTGAGAGGGCGGCTCAGTTTCTTTTCATCTACAACCTCTCCGGATGTGAGAGATCCGTGAGGGATATGTTCTCTCTCCCTGGATGGGGTTTCCATCTGCCTCCCAGATCAGCCTCGAGGTCAGGGTGAGAGATCGACTGCTGACTGTTTCTGGGGTATCCAGCACAAGTGAGAGTGGTGCTGGACTGGCGGTTTTTAGACTCATATACTCCTCCTGATATGACATCATCTTTCAACATCTGACTGCCACTTCCCGAACTCACATGGCCAGTTATGGCACGCTTACGTTATTCTGACACGGACTTACTCGTGCTCAGGGGTGCCCCCCCTTCCTGGGTGCAACCCGCCTTCATTTCAACCTATCCTCTTGATGACGGGCCCAATTACTGGGACCCTGAGAGATGGTTGGGCAAGGGCAAGGACAGGAGCCTCCACCACAAATTTAATAAGAGGCCCCTGGTGCATTTTTTATCTCGATTTTTTATGGGGTTAGGGAGAGGGGAGGGTTCTAAAAAGGTTCGGTTGGAGACTGGGGGGGTTCCACCAACCGTTTCTCAGACCAGGCCGGGGATTGCTCGCGCCGTGGTGGGGCTTGGGTTGGGGGCCTACGGGGCCCCGGAGCGGGGTGTGGGATTGCCTATTCCCACGGCGGTAGGGAATGGCCGCAGGTGTATGAACAGAGGGCTGTATCAATACCCGGGAGTGCGTCCCCGCTGTCTTCAAGCGGTGATGCGCTCCGACCCTCTGATTTCGGCTCGTGGTACCGGGAGCAAGGATGAGCAGCCACCTGAGCTCAGGCTCGTGTATTTCAATGCCAGGTCCATAATGAATAAGGCTCCTCTCATTCAGGAGTTGATTGAGGAGGAGCATGCGGACCTGGCTTGCATTACGGAGACCTGGTTGGGCCCAGAGGGCGGGGTCCCCCTGGTTGATCTTTGCCCATCAGGCTTCCGGGTGCTGCACCAGCCTCGGGCTCAGGGTAGGGGTGGTGGAGTGGCAGTAGTCGCAAGGGAGACCTTATGTCCACGGGAGGCCACCATGGTCCAGATAGTCGGGTGTGAGTCCCTCCTCCTGAGATGTGGTCCCAGAGCTCAGTTGGGCTTGCTGCTGGTGTATGTTTCACCTAGACACGTGGCAGCAGCCCTGCCTGAGCTTCTCGATATCCTCTCAGGGTTGGTGGTTGAGTTCCCCAAACTTATAGTTTTGGGTGACTTCAACCTACCATCCCTGGGGGGATCATCTGAGTTAGCTCGGGAGTTCATGGCTTCCATGACGGCCATGGACCTGAAGCAGGTTATTCTGGGCCCAACTCACGGGGGGGGGGTGTCACACGCTCGATTTGGTTTTTCTATCCGGACGGTGGTTAGATGATCTTGGGGGGGGTTCTCCAATTATTTCACCCCTGTCATGGACCGATCATCATCTCCTGCGGATGGTCTTCCATTTTGCCACTCCCTGTCGTGGGGTTGCTGAGCCAATAAGATGGTTCCGCCCTAGACGCCTTATGGACCCTGAGCGGTTCCGAATGGCGCTTGGGCCCCCACCTGCCTCCTTTGCTCACAGCTTGGTCGATGCCCTAGTGGAAGCCTGGGAAAGGGCAGCCACAGAGGCACTCGACCAAGTTGTACCCATGCGGCCCTTGACCCGACGCAGATCTCAACGGGCCCCATGGTTCTCCATGGAGCTCCGCGAGATGAAGCGTCGGAGACGGGGCCTAGAGAGCTGTTGGCGGTCCAGCCGATCCGAATCCGACCGGTTATGACTAAGGTCGTTTACGAGAACTTATCTCACAGCGTTGAGGGTGGCTAGGTCCAACCACTTTGCCACCCTCATCGCGTCCGCAGATAATCGCCCGGCCGCCCTGTTTAGGGTAACTCGCTCCCTTCTTAATCAGGAGGTGAGGGAGGAACCCTTGCAGGGTCGAGCCGAGGAGTTTAGTCGATTTCTGTCGGACAAAATCGCTCGGATCCGGACCGGTTTGGACTCCGACTGGGCAGAGTCTGACGAAGAGGATACGGGCGGCCTTGTCGATTTAATCTGGGAAGAGTTCGATCCTGTGACTCCTGAAGAAGTGGACAAGATCATGAGGAAGCTGAGCTCCACCACGTGTTTGTTGGACCCGTGCCCCTCCTGGCTGACTTATGCAGCCCGGGATGGGACACGAGGCTGGCTCCAGGCAGTGATTACGGCCTCTCTGAGTCAGGGTAGCTTTCCCGCCGCCTTGAAGGAGGCGGTGGTGAGACCCCTCCTCAAGAAGCCTGCCTTGGACCCAGCAATTTTAAACAACTATCGTCCGGTCTCCAACCTTCGCTTTTTGGCGAAGGTTGTTGAGAGCGTGGTGGCGCAGCAGCTCCCTTTGTTCTTGGATGAAGCTGATTACCTAGACCCGTACCAATCGGGTTTCAGGCCCGGGTACAGCACGGAGACGGCATTGGTCGCGCTGGTGAATGATCTCTGGCGGGCTCGGGACAGAGGTTGCTCCTCTGTCCTAGTCCTTTTAGACCTCTCAGCGGCTTTTGATACCATCGACCATGGTATCCTGCTGCGACGTCTCAGAGGGTTAGGAGTGGGAGGCACGGTTCTCCAGTGGTTCTCCTCTTACCTTCTGGGACGTTCGCAGTCGGTGTTGGCAGGGGGGCAGAGATCAACCTTGAGACCTCTCATTTGTGGAGTCCCTCAGGGATCGGGTCTCTCGCCTCTCCTGTTCAACATCTATATGAAGCCGCTGGGTGAGATCATTCGTGGTTTTGGAGTTGGGTATCACCAATATGCTGATGATACCCAACTTTTTATTTCTACCCCAAACCACCCCAGCGATGCCCTCGACGTGATGTCCTGTTGCCTGGAGGCGGTTCGGGTCTGGATGGGGAGGAACAGGCTTCGACTCAACCCTGACAAGACTGAGTGGCTGTTCGTGCCGGCATCCCGGGAAATTCCGATTATTCCATCATTGGCCATGGGGGGTGAGCTATTACCCCCCGTAGATAGGGCTCGCAACTTGGGGGTCCTTCTAGATTCACAGCTCTCTTTGGAAGAGCATATTGGAGCTGTGACTAGGGGGGCCTTTGCCCAGGTTCGCCTGCTGCGCCAGTTGCGGCCCTATCTAGACCGGGATGCCTTGCGTACAGTCACTCATGCGCTCGTGACCTCTCGTCTGGACTACTGTAATGCTCTCTACATGGGGCTGCCCTTGAGGTCCACCCGGAGACTTCAGCTGGTGCAGAATGCAGCCGCGCGAGTTGTCTTGGGGGTTTCCCGATACTCCCATGTTACACCTTTGCTCCGCGAGCTGCATTGGCTACCGGTTGCTCTCCGGGTGAGGTTCAAGGTCTTAGTGATGACTTACAAAGCCCTTCATGGCATGGGTCCGGATTACCTACGGCAACACCTGCGACCGGCGTCAACTTCCCTCCGTCCGGTGCGCTCCCACAGAGAGGGCCTCCTTAGGGTGCCGCCGATCAAAGAATTCCGATTGGTGGCCCCCAGGGGGAGAGCGTTCTCTGTGGGCGCGCCAGACCTTTGGAACCGCTTACCGGTTGAGCTCCGGATGGCCCCCGACCTTCGCTCCCTCCGGCGCGATCTTAAAACCTTCTTTTTTGAACAAGCTGGCCTGGTCTGATGGGATGGGGTTGGGTTTTTATAAATAGCTCTAATTTTAAGATGTATTAATTATTATGGGCATAATGGTTTAATCGCTTTTAATTTTTGTATTCGGTTTTTACTATGTATTGCCCTGTTCACCGCCCTGAGTCCCTCGGGAGAAGGGCGGTATACAAATCAAATTATTAAATTAAATATTAAATCCTTTCTTTTTGTGGTTCTCTGTCTTATTTTTCTTTCCCTACTCCATGGTCTCTTTTGCAGGGGGAATTATTGGCGGTGGTCAGGTTCAATTATGGGAGGTGCTCCCCAATTTCCCAGGCCCTCTTTGGGACTTGGGGCTCCAACACCCATATACTAGATATGCAAACATGGGTTAAGCTTTTGAATGTAACAGATTGGTGAATCTGCGCACTTATATCCCCCACTGGTATACATGGATTGGCCATGGAAACTACACCCTTGGAAGCCTTCATGTTCAGCATGGCTAATTCAACAAGGGGCTGGGCTCTTTCTTTGTTTGGGGCAGGAAAGTTCTTCCAGAGATAAGTTAGGGATCTATACACCTTGCACAGTCACACGGGAGGTCAGTACTGGCATGTGGGATGGTTGGCCTAGATGTCATCAGACCTCTGGCCTTGACTACAAGATGGTCCCCTCTGCTCTTTGTAGTTCGTTTGCAGCAATGGGACTCATGATTTATATGTCTGGTGTTAGAGCTTATATGCCTAAGGGGTTGGAAGGCAAACCAGGCATTTATCTTGCTAACACCCGGACTGGTGGTTCCTTTGTGGTTGGTTTGCCTGTAAGTCTTTGCCAGCTTACTGATCTGGTATGTGTACCATAGGGATTATCTTTCCCTCTGTTCATATTATCCAACATAAGGATACCATTCATCTCATGGAGGAAGGAAGATTTCTACTGATACTGTATAGGGATGGTTTAGGGAATTATTCTTGGTACTCTTTGTAGTATTCCTTGTTCTTGTATCCTGTTGTGTCATTCACTGCTTGCCCCTGTTCACCTCTGCCTGTCCTCAACAATGTGGCCCGCATACTGCGGAAGCCTATCCCGTGTTCATACTTTTGCGCACTGCTCTAAGTATGAAAAGGGGGGATTATGTTGACCCGGAATTAGGGGACAGTATAGGAAATATCAATTGTGATGTACAGATGGCCCTACTGTCTTTCGGCTCTTGCAAAGTCCTGGATGCAGGGACATGAAAGGCCAGCAAGGAAAACACCCAATGTCCTAACCCACCCGAGAACATACAATATCTTTAGGGAAACACCCAAAAGGGAACATATTTGTTACTTCTGCTCTCTTATCTATAGTATGCCAGACTTACTGGGTGAAAATCTTTATTGTATGCATGTCAGCTTTGCTGGATGGCTTGCTTATGTAACAAGAAAGAATAAATACAAGGATTTCTTGTCTTTTGGGGCTGCTCTCTTTTAGAGGAGCCCGTTTTTTGTTCAGCTGAATAAAAACGTAAAGCTTGAAGGCAACTTCTGGTTTCCTGTATTTTTTACCAGGAAAACCTCAGAACCTGCATATCAGTAACTAAACCTTTTCTCTTCTTTTTCTGGGTCACTATTTGATACAAAGGATACTTTTTTTTATAAAAAGGCCCTGAACATCAAACACCTGTTTTTCAGAAATATTAAAACAGGAAGAAATGTTTGTGATTAAGCTTTGCCTCTTTCTATCTAATCAATTCAGAATCCTTTAATTTCCTCCCTTTCTAAGAATTCTGAAAACTTTGGGGGATGTCTAATTGGTAGCTTTTACATGAGTCAGTGCCTGGGCATTATGGTAAGAGTTTAATTAAACAAGATTAATTAATATGCTTGTTGTCAGGTTACCTAAAACACATATTCATAAGGCTCTGTGTGAGTATTGCTTAGTACAAATACATAACATTGGACTGTATTGATTATAACCATACAAGTCAATGGTTGGGAAACATCTTTGTTTTTCAAAGCTGGTTTCGTTTATGATCAAAACTGGTGATCATCTTTTAAAATACAGTACATTTCCTGTGCTTACTTGAAAGCACTTACAATCCATAGATGGTTAGTTGTATTTTCCTTTTGGCTGCACAAGAATCTGGAGTATTAGGGGAGATAAGCCCCTGAATAGCTGAACTGGCTCAGGACAAGGTCAAACAAACCACAGTGGTTAGTCAGCTCCAGAGGCAGTTACACCATTGAGACAAGATAGACATCAAGGCAGAAAAGGCTAAGTAGCAGACAGAAAAAGCTTAAAAGTTTATACTTTCATCTTAGAGACAAAAACAGCAAATGAAGCAGGTTTTTCTGGCACTTGCTGGACCAGGTTTGTCTTGCAGTCATCAATAATGCCTAGCAGACTTGTACTGCAGACTAAAAGGCAGGCTTAGATTCCAGGGCTGGGAACCTGTGGGCTGGCAAAAAGTGCTGGTGGTGAGATTCTAATTATCAGGCACTTTTGAGAGTTATGTGACAAAGCAGCACTCCCAACTGTCCTTCAGCAATCAAACTATTATTATCAAGAGGTTGTAATTATGTAATACCTTGATATATATCCTCAATGTTTATGTGGATGTGGAACTTCCTTTTCAACACAGTTGTTTTTCTGAAACTTAGAAGCCGTTTAAAAGAGAATGAATGTCATTACTTTGGATCACTTTCTGGACAAACTCACCTTGATTAAGTTCAGGACATAATTTTGCTTCAGGGCTCTCAGGTGGCCATGTGCCCCTTTTTAAAAAAAAATAATGAACAGTTCTGCCCTTGGAAGGACTTCTCTTTGTAGAAGATAATCTCCTGGAAGTTCTGTCCTGTTCAGATATTAACACCAAGAAGCATCTGAATAAAGAAAAACAGGGACCTGAAATTTCCTACCATAGTTGGCACCCATTTCATACACTGAGCAGGAGGCACCCAGCAATTCCAGTCACAGACTTTTCCACTGTAACATGCTTGCTATTATTTTAGATTTATAATTATAATTTTTAAATATCTATCTGCAAACACACACACACACACAGTATGATTGTTGTACAGATTTGTGTTCTTTTGGTTTTTGGGTTTGTATGGAAGCAGAGTGTCAAATATCTTTTTTAAAACGTACTGTTTTAAGAGCAGGGACTAACCAATCCTTCTCTGATGAGTAAGCTCTGTAAGGAAATTGGTTTCTTCTGAGAATTAAGAGCTACGTAGAAACTGCACAGATGGTTAAATGGAATGACACCAGTGATGACGAAAGGAGATGTGATCAAGAAATGGATAATTTTACTGAGAAATCCTTCAAAAGTAGTGGTTTGTTTATTCAAAACATCCTATTGAATGAAGGCTGAGTACATCACCCTTATATTCAGTTCCAGTTCAAACTATGAATGATGCTTCGAGACCAATTATTTCTTTTTATTTCAAATGGAACTATGAACCCAGATTATATAGAGTCGCCTCAGTTGAAGCCATTCGGAACAGACAAAATGGTTCTATGATGTACCTGTTCTCTGTTCTCTGTCACGTCTCCTCTGTAATAATCTCCCTGCCTTCTTCTTTTTCTTTTCTTCCTCTCACCCCCCCCCCCTCCCCGAATCTTTATCACATCTTTGATGCAAAATTTCTGGCTCTAGATATTTACATTTTCAGTCTTGTGTTCTTTTGAATCAAGAGTTAAAGCCTTTCAATAATGTATAAAAATAATATAATAATATAAACAGAGTGGTGTGGTGGCCTAGCAGTGAAGATACTCACCTCCCACTTGAAAGGTTGAGAGTTCAATCCTAAGCAGCAGAAGTTGTTTCTCTCCCAGGCACAAAAAAAAAAATCTGTTCTGAACTCTGTGTGGCATCAGGAAGGGCATCCAGCCAGTAAATGCTTGCCCCGACTCTGCCCTAAATCAAGGAATTACATGGTCATAAAAAGAGTTAATATAATAATATAAACATAATATTATTATTTTTTAGAATTGTGGAATATTTGTTATTTTATATGCTTTTTAAAAATTGTATACCACCCAAAGTCATGTCTTGGGAAATGGGAGGCCATATAAATATGATAGATAGAAAGATAGACAGGTAGATAAATGCTAATTAGTTGGTACATCCTTTAAAAATGAGGCAGTATTTTTCAAGTTAAAGGCCCATATATATTTAATTTTTTGATTAGGAAGCTCCATGAAAACTGTAATGGAGGTAACTGTATATAGTTTGATCTGTACACGACATTCTCACACCTGCAGTGGCTCCCTTATTCCCTACCATGGAGAAAAATGTTCTGTGTTCATCCTTTGAAATAATGGGTGTCAAGCAGATTTTCATGAGCTTCAGAAAACATTAGTTCAACTGATTACAATTAAATCAGTTTCCTAAGGTAGCTGCAACTTTTTTCCAGATTTGCATAGAGTCTGAAAAAGCTTATGAATAGCAGAGGAGTAATGTATTTATGTAAGACACAAAGTACTTTTTCCAATCATTTTCAAAGTGTGCATAGGTCTATAAGATACTGGAGAAACCAAACTTTTGGATAGCTTCCAAAAATGTTGGAAATATAGGCCACTGCTTTTTAAAGAGCTTCATTTGGTACCACAAAGCACATTAAGAGCTCCAGTGTTTACAATAAGCAGTAGAACAGTGTTAGGGGATTTAGGATTAAACTATCTTTATCACTTTTGTTCTTTGCATATATTAATGATTTAACATGCCAATATTATGTCTTCATTTGTACCATATACTCAATATGGTTATTGAATTAACTAATTTTTTTGAGTTTACATTACAGGTAGTCCTCAACTTACGACCGTTCATTTAGCAACTGTTCAAAGTTACAGTAAGTGCTGAAAAAAGTGACTTACAACTAGTCCTTGTGCTCACAGTCATTGCAGCCTCTATTTGGTCATGTGATAAGAATTCATATGCTTGGCAACTGGCTTGTATTTACGATGGGTACAGTGTCCTGAGGTTAAGTGATCCCTTTTTGCCACCAGCTGGCTTCCAACATGCAAAGTCAATGGGGGAAGCCAGATTTGCTTAACGACTGTGGCAAAAAAAAGCTTGTAAAACTGGGTGTGAGTCAGTTAACGACCACATCACTTAGCAATGGAAGTTCTGGTTCTAATTATGGTCATAAGTCAAGGACTACCTGTATACAATGAATCATAAAACATAAACACAATCTAGCTAAGTTTGCATTGCGTGCTAACACAAAGCAAACTATGGTTAAAACTAGTCAAGATTTTTGCAATATAAAATGCAGCCCCTGGGTCTTTAATGGACCTTGATCATTTTGTTGTGCAAATAGAAACAAATATAACTCTGAACATGGTACTGTAGCTCCTAGGAGGAAGTCATTTCGTTTTATTTCAGATTTCAGTAACCTTTCATCAGCTTTCAGAACAAATTATTATCACAATGTGCTTTAATAATAGCTTTGATCTGCATATGAGATAGGCCGATGCAGGTAGTCTTCAACTTACAACAGTTTCATTTAGTCACTGTACAAAGTTACAGCGGCATTGAAAAATGTGACTTATGACCGTTTTTCACAGTTACGACCTTTGCAGCATCCCCCATGATCATGTGATCAAAATTCACATGCTTGGCAATTGGTTCATATTTATGACCGAAGGCTGCAAAAGGTGATCACAAAGATCATGTGATCACCTTTTGCAGCCTACTGACAAGCAAAGTCAATGGGGAAGCCAGATTCACTTAACATCCGGATTAACACCTTATCAATTGCAGTGATTCACTCAGCAACTGTGGCAAGAAAGATGGTAAAATGGGGCAAAACTCACTTAACAAATGTTTCACTTAACAACAGAAATCTTGCTCTCAGCTGTGGCCATAAATTGAGGACTACCTGAATTCAGATATTGGGTCAATATTAATGAAATATTGCATGGCTGAGAGTTAATCTCTCCCCTTTCTGCCTCCTTTTTTTAATAGTTCATGACAAAGAATCCTAAAATGCGACTAGGCAGCAGTGCCTTGGGTGGAGAGAAAGCAATTCTCCTGCATCCATACTTTAAGGCACTGGATTGGGACCTGCTAAACCAGCGCCAGATTGAGCCACCTTTCCGACCTCGAATCGTAAGTGTTTAAAACTGTGAGTTGTGTGTGTATATTAGTCCATGCAAGGACAGATCACATCCGGTAAAGGAATACATGCATTATATGCAAAATGTCAGAGGTTCAATCGGGGTCCAGCCAATGTAGTAGAGAAATGGACTAGTACCTACTTGATCTGAGGTGACTTCCTGGCCATTTCTTTTTCTTTCTTTCTTTCTTTTTAATGAATATGGGCATTGCCCAAGTTGTGCTTATGTGCTTTGGCTGGGATGCTGCCCACTTTCAGAACTCATATTGGCTGCTTCCAACGTGAGAAATACCAGGTTTGCATTTGTTTGCATGACCAGCAGAATTTAACCAAAGAAAGAAACGTTTGTTTTATTTATTTGTTAGTTGTCAAAGTCAGGTCAGGTCACAAGGGGTCCAGGCGCATCTGGCACATCATTATCGTCAGGGCTTTTTTTCTCATAGAACGCTCAGAACGGAGTTCCGGCACCTTTTTTGGATGGAACCTTGTAGGGTAGGCAAGGCAGGTTGTATGACATGTGTGAGTTCCGGCACCTTTTTCTTTTACAAAAAAAGCACTGGTTATTGTCATCAGTTAGATGTGACCTTGGAGGTCTTCTAGCCTAACTCCCTCTTAAGCAGGAGACCCTGTGCCATTTCAGACAAATGGATGTCCAGTCTCTTCTTAAAAACCTCCAATGATGGAGCACGCACAACTTCTGAAGGCAGGCTGTTCCACAGCTGTTAGGAAATTTATCCTTGGCTCTAAGTTGCTTCTCTCCTTAGTTAGTTTTCATCCATTGCTTCTTGTCTTGCCTTCTGGTGCTTTGGAAAATAAGTTGACCTCCTCTTTTTTGTGGCAGCCACTCAAATATTGGAATACTGCTATCATGTCACCCCTCATCCTTTCTTTTCACTAGACTAGACATACCCAGTTCCTGCAACTGTTCTTTAGAGTTAAATTTATATTTTGTCTTTCTGCCCAAACTTCAAGGCAGCCTACATAGCAGTTCCTTCTCCAATTTTCTTTTGTGACAACAACAAGGTTGTGAGGTAGATTGGGCTATGAGAGAGTAATTGGCCCAAAGGCCCTCAGCAAAATTTGTAGGTGAGGGATCTGGTTTTTCCTGATCCTAGACCAATATTTTAAACACTGCATCAGTTCAGAACATATTCCATAGAATATACTGTCAGCAAGAAGAACTCTTCACATTTGTGTATCGGGTCACATTTCCTGACTCCAGTGGGGAGATAAGAAGCTATTATCTATAGCTCAGACTATAGACTTTGGCCAACATAGTATCCTCCAAGTAATGTCATCTAATATTTATTTTGTTTTCATTTTCCAGAAATCAAAAGAAGATGTGAGTAACTTTGATCCTGAGTTTTTAAAGGAAGAGCCGATCTTGACTCCCATTGAAGAAGGAATACTATCCATGATCAACCAAGAGGAATTTAGAAACTTTTCTTATTCAGATCCAGAATTAGAGTCTTAGCTTCATGTTGACTGGGCTCTCTGTTCAGCAACAAAGAAGGATTGGAATATGGGATTGCCTAGTCATTTTTTCAACTGGACCATCCAACAGGCAGACTTATACTATGCATCAGAGTAAAGAGGAGAAAAATGAAACTGAGGAGCTCAGCATGAACAAATATTTCTTCCAGTAAATGAATGATGCACAAAAGACAAATGGGTAGAGCTTGTTAGCTCTGAATGGCTACTGAAGTAATTCTGCAGTAACTGTGGGGAATTTCTGGAAAAACAAAATCAACTCTGAGCCAAAACTACCTTTTTGCAGCACTGATTTCCCATTAAATAACTTGGCTGAACTACCTTCCACAATCAAGGAAGCAAAAAGAGAATAGGGCTGACTGATTTGAACTGTATTAGAGAAAGGTTATGTGTGCTACTACTTTGCTTAGAGGTTATAGGTTCAGGTTTCCTCAAATCTGAGTGAGTACACATCTGTTAGAAATATTTTGGATGTCCATTTACAAATATATGTAATTATACACATTGACAGGAAATAAAAGAAAAGAGGGCAGGAGGGTTGGAGAGAAGGAAGGGAGGAAGGAAGGAAGGAAGGAAGGAAGGAAGGAAGGAAGGAAGGAAGGAAGGAAGGAAGGAAGGAATTCTGCATTGAATTCTACTGAGGATGTTTGATGATACTGTATGTATGGGATTTGGTGGGATGCTCCACCGTGCCCATCTTTATCATTATCCACTACATACTGGCAATCAGGTAAAAAGGGGAACACTATGATATGCTCTCATGCTATGGATATGTGTCCATGTGAAGGAACAGGAGAATCAATCCACCTGCTACCTCTGCATTAGAATGTGGAAAATACTGTCTGCAGATTTGTAAAATATCGAGGTTTTGTAAAATTTGGCTAATTTAGTTTTTAGGGTTTTCTTCTTTTTAGGACTTTTATTCTTCTCTCTTGAATTTGAAGAACAACGTACAACTGATTCTGTTTTTTATCCAAAGACAACTTTACTCTGGATTCCCTTTACAAACTGATGGCATTTCTGAGCTGCTCATTTTTTTAAAATATGGAAATTTAAAAATGTAGCAGTTAAATTATTTGTCCACCTGTATGAAGGACAATACACTGAAGCTATTTGTAACTTAATTCACATACTAAACCTGAATTAAGAGAATCCACACAATATTTGACATATTGTGATCATGTGATCTCTTTGCCTCAATAGTAACATGGAGCTGAGAGTGTTATGCTCAAGTCAGGGAATTTAATCTGTTTTTATTGTTGCTATCTATTATCATTTTCAAAGCATGTAATAATGTATGCAAGTATCCTGGTATTACCAGATTCTGCTTTATACCTCTTCAAGCATATCAATCCACACTTTAATTAAACCAGATGTCAACTTTATTTATAAATCAATTTGAACTATAAAAGTAATACAATGAATTCATCAAAATATTGAAAAGATGAGTGGAAGTTTGAAGCTTGGTAAAATACAAGAAATAATATAGAACAGGGTTCCTAAATTTCTGCAGAAGACAAACATATAGTAACATTTAGCATGTAGCAAGATGATACTACTGAAATCCTCAAATCAGATTATATTTAAAGGTATCCAAAATTACTCTTAGAGTGTCAGGCAACCCTTGCCCCCCCCAACCAAATCATAAGGAACAATCTTGGGAAATAAAATAATAGGGTTATATCCAACTTTAATTGAAAATACTTTGTCTTGACAATGAGATTCTCCATTACTTTCCTACTTCCAACAATACATATCTCATGTCTGCCCTGAACATTACTGAAATGGGAAGCATGAAATCACCTAAAATGAATGATATGAGGGGATTGCTTCATTCTGTCTAATATTAGGACTCTCCTTAAATGGACTTGCACGTTGTTCAGTAAGTTATTTCTTTATAAATTGTCACCTATGATGATCTGTTGTTGGTGACCGCTGTACCTAAATCAATATAGCAGCGATTTCTCAAGGGCTAGCTTATGAAAATGTACAGCTAAAGTGTAAACTTTAGTTCATTTTTTATACTTGGTCAACTTATAATGGTGAGATGAGAGCTCCCTCATTTCCTCAGATATCTGACTGATTACAGGTCTATGATAACTGCCCCCACTTGGCTGATTTAATTTACAAGAACAACTGTTTCCTGGAATGCACCAATTTAGGCTACAGGAGGAGGATGTAGAGACTTCCTGCATAATAGGGTGTGTGTAGGGGGGAAATCTAATAGCTGGCATTTTTGAGAGAAGACTAAATTACAGTAAACCTTCAGCTTAATGCAGACATGTCAAAATCGTGATGTCACGTGACATCGCACAATGTATCGGGACAGTTTTGCCATTGCTGCCAATGGGGTGGGCGTGGATAATGCATCTGGCCTGCGGTCCAGGAGTTTGACACCCCTGGCTTAATGGATTGTAAAGAAATGGGCCACCTTCAAAAAATTGTTTTGCTCATCTTGAGAAGCACATATTTGAACAAAATGAAAGAGGGTTATTAATATTTAACAGATGTTAAATAACAGTATGGCAAATTCAAATGGACAGGAATACAGTTTGGATTAACTAATTGCCCTGCAGCCTTCTCCGGGTTCATGAATTAATTTTTTTCTGGTGCTTTGAACAAATAAGTAGAGGTGTACTTGGATGACAAAATGATTTCCCCCCCCCCTCAAAGTCCCATCTCATAAATATCTTAGAGCACCTCCCAAACATTTTACTAAGTTGAAAATGTGATTGTGTGATCTTCCCCAATTGGATTATTTGGGTTACAGATGGAATACAAATGGTTTCCTCAGAAATAAGGTCCATCCTTTCATTTCAGACATCTAGAAATGCGAAGGATGTCCAAATCTTTCTGGTCTGTGCAATATCTATAGAATTAGCCCCAATTTTGCTGAATACACAAGACCACTTTCTCAACTTCTAAAGAAAGGACATAAATTTAAACTATCTACTGAACAGCAATTTATCAGGACTGAAAAAAAAATCTTATTTCCCCAAGCCACTGTTCAAACAGCTGGATCCTTCTTGTCCCTTTATTGTGCAAACGGATGACTCAGGCTATTTTAGGGTTGATCTTCAAGCTTCAGCAAAGGGAGGACAGGATTTCTTGCCTTGTGTATTTTATTCCAGATTTTTATACCAGATTCCAGGTAAAAGGAATTGTGGCATTTTCAAGAGAACTGCTTGAGATAAAAGCGGCATTCCATTAATGGAGATATTTTTTGGAAAGAGCATCTACTCAGTGTAAACACTCAAGTGCACATAGATCTCAAAAATTTAGAGCACTTCCAAAAAACACAGGGGCGCATACCCTGTCAGATTGGATCAATGCAATTTTTCTTTAATTTCAGTGGTTTGCATCATCTATATTCCAGGATCACAGAAGAAGCTACCAGATGCACTATCATGTAAACTTGATTCTGAACAACTTTGTCCCTCTTCTAATTCTTCCAGAAAGGTTGGGGCCAAGAAGGATAGGTTTAGATTACAACAATAGGATCCATATGTCAGGACTCAGATGTGCGACCTCCAGGGCAACTTAAAGACTGATTTGTACCCTTTTTCTATAACTGACAGACAGTTGTTTCATAATGGCATTTTTTATGTTCTCCTTGGTATAAGGGAAGAAATATTGCAACTTTGCTATGACAATAGAAATGCTGGACAAGAGGAAGTATTTAAAACTGCCATGGGTATTGACAGAGTTCTGGCAGTCAAAGGTAGCAGAAGTCAAGGTCCATATTTCATGCTGCCATATATGTCATTGGGTCACGGTAGCCTGATTAATTTAATTTAGGACCTGCCTCTCCCTCTCTTGGGCCCTGAGACACAGTATCCATGTATTTTTACTACAAATCTTCTACAGATAAAGCGTTATAAACCATTTCTGTTATAGTGGATTTGTTTACTAAAATGCTCATTTCATTTTTGGCAAAGGCTTCCCTTTTACTCAGAAAACTGTACAACCCTGTTTTTAACACAGGAACCTGGATCATGGCTCTCAACTTACATCCAGGTTTTGTGAGGACCATCTCCGGTTATGTTGGATTAATTTGTTATTGTGTCATTAGCTGGGCACTATTGGGTAACTGCAGGACATGAAACAATCATCTCTGTCTGTTATCCCCAGAACAATTGGATTAAACTGTTGCCTTTTGCAGACTTTGTCTGTAACACAATTCATTCCTCCGTAGATATGTCTCCTTTTCAGGCAGTTTATGGCTATCTGTATTTTGTTTGCACAATCAACCTTCTTGATTGATGTCAAACTCGTGGCCCGTGAGCCACATCTGGATCACGCAGGCCATGCCCACCCTGGTGCCACAAAGGCAAAAAACTCCTGATACATCGCCATATGGCCTGAGGTGCGATTGGGCTTGCCACCCCTGTTCTATATATTTATATAGCAATAGCAGTGGTGGGATTCAGCCGGTTTGCACCACTTCGGCAGAACCGGTAGCCAATTTTTTGTTGCCCAGGCCAGAATAGACTTCCGCAAGCGGCATCCACACAGAGAACCGATTGTTCACATATTTGAATCCCACCACTGAGCAATAGCACTTAGCAATACCACTTAGACTTTTATACTGCTCCATAGTGCTTTACAGCACTGTCTGAGTGATTTACAAATGCAGCATATTGCCCCCCAAAATTTGGGTCCTCATTCTACCAACTTTGGGAGGATGGAAGGCTGATTCAACCATGAGCCAAGCAGGATTGAACTCCAAGATCTGGGCAGAGTTAGCCTGCAATACTGCATTGTAACCACTGCACCACTACAGCTCCATCCTTAAATGCATCCAATCAATCAGAATAGAGTGGGAATGGAGGAGGCCTTCTAGTTCAACCCCTGCTCAAGCAGGAGATCCTATACCATTTCCAATAGGTATGGCTGTCCAGTTTTTTCTTAAAAACCTCCAGTGATGAAGCACCTACAGCTTCTGAAGGCAAGCTGTTCCACTGTTAGGAAGTTTCTCCTTAATTCCAAGTTGCTTTTCTCCTTGATTAGTTTCCACCCACTGTTTCTTGTCTTGCCTTCTGCTGCTTTGGAGAATAGGTTGAGCCCCCTCTTCTTTGTGTGGCATCCCCTCAAATACTGGGATACTGCTATCATGTCACCTCTTTTCTTTTCTCTAGACTGGCCATACCCAATTCTTGCAAGCGTTCTTCATATGTTTTTGTCTCTGGGCCCTTAATCATTTTAGTTGCTCTTCTTTGCACTTTTTCCAAGTCTCAACAATCTTTTTTGTAATGTGGTGACCCAAACTGGATGCAGCATTTCAGGTGTGGTCTTATTAAAGATTTATAAAGTGGTATTAATACTTCAAAATCAAGATCATGGCATCCGGCCCTCTCATTTCCTGGCAAATAGATGGGGGAGAAATGGAGGTAGTGACAGATTTTATTTCCTGGGTTCCAAGATCACCGCAGACGGGGACTGCAGCCAAGAAATTAAAAGACGCTTGCTCCTCGGGCGGAAAGCAATGGCCAATGTAGACAGCACACTAAAAAGCAGAGACATCACCCTGCCAACAAAAGTGCGTATAGTCAAGGCTATTGTCTTCCCAGTTGCAATTTATGGCTGTGAAAGTTGGACCATAAGAAAAGCCGAGCGCCAAAGAATTGAGGCCTTTGAACTATGGTGCTGGAGAAGACTCCTGTGAGTCCCTTGGACTGCAAGGCGATCAAACCGGTCAGTCCTAGAGGAGATCAACCCTGACTGCTCTTTAGAAGGCCAGATCCTGAAGTTGAAACTCAAATAGTTTGGCCACCTAATGAGAAGGAAGGACTCACTGGAGAAGAGCCTAATGCTGGAAAAGGTTGAGGACAAGAGAAGAAGGGGACGACAGAGAATGAGGTGGCTGGATGGAGTCACTGAAGCAGTAGGTGTGAGCTTAAAAGGACTCCAGAAGATGGTAGAGGACAGGAAGGCCTGGAGGAACGTTGTCCATGGGGTCGCGATGGGTCGGACACGACTTCGCAACTAACAACAACAACAACAACATTAATACTTCATATGATTTTAATTCTATGCCTCTGTTTATATAACCACAGATTGTATTAGCTTTTTTGGCTGCTGCCATCATAAGTTATTGCTTAATTAGTGATCAGATATTACTTCCGCCGTCTGAGGTTATGGATTATACAGCAGCATGCAAAAACTTTTTTTGTTGCATTGAGAGCTGTTCCTTATTTCCTTGGCCTGTCCATCCTGACTGAGTAAATTTGCTGTTGGCTGTGAAGCAAGTGCTCTCATGGCTGTTGCTTTTGGGGTACTTGTTCACGTGACTTGGCCTAAGCATTATAGCTATGCTAATACTTGTTCAATCAACAGGGCGACAGAACTGCCCATTTTCTTAACAGCGTACAACTCTCAAAGAAGGCTTCAGTGACCCTTATTCCAAATCACAAGCTCAGAAGAGTCATCAGACCAGCTCTTACTGAATCTTGCCATAAATATTACAACACCATTTCTCACCAAAGAGATTTGCCTGCTGTCGTACACTGTGTGGTTTGAGAGCAGTAAAAGTTGAGTAAACATTGCAGCTAACAATGAGTCAGTGTTTTAAGTTCAGTTCCAGGCAATGCACTTATCTATCATACCCTGAATTTAATCTTTTAAGCTCATAACTATGCCTGCTGGCACTTTTGGTCACTATGAACTAAACTCTACATCCACTTTTATAAATTTTTGGTTCTTTCCTTGCTCCATGCATACTTCCAAGCATTATTATCATGCTTCTTAATGGTCAGGAGTTGTCCCAGAATACTAGCTGAAACAGGGGAAAACCATGCCTGTGAACCATCCAACCCTGTGCTTAGAATTTTCCAACTCTGGCACTCTAGATGAATTGGATCATGAACCATCATTGCCAGTTATTTTAAATAGATGGGAGCTGTAATCCAACACTTCTAGAATACATTAGCCTAGGTAAGGTTGGTATACATAGACTGAGAAGATCTACTATGTATCCAGAAAGTCAGGTTTTTTTTCTTATTTCATTGCTAGCATACAAATTAACAGAATAACAGATTTGTAAGGGAGCTTGAAGGTCTTCTAGTCCAATCCCCTGCCCAGGCAGGAGACCCTACACCATTTCAGACAAATGGCTGCACATTATCTTCTCAAAAGCCTCCAGTGATGGGGCACCCACAAGTTCTGAAGACAAGCTGTTCCACTAATAAATTGTCTTTACTGTCAAGAAATTTCTCCTTATTTCTAAGTGAGTTTTCTCCTTGATTAATTTCTCTCCATTGCTTCTTGTCCTGCTTTCAGCTACTTTAGAGAATAGCTTGATCTCTCTCTTCTTTGTGACAGCCCTTTAGATATTGGAAGACTGCTATCATGTTACCCCTAGTTCTTCTTTTTATTAGACTAGGCATAACCAATTCCTGCAATTGTTCTTCAAATGTTTTAGCCTGCAGTATCTTAATATCACAGGGCCAAAACTGGATGCAATATTCTATGTGTGGTCTTACGAAGGCATTATAAAGCAGTACTAACACTTCACGTGTTCTTGCTCAGATATTGCAAAATTAACATGACACCCTATTAGAATTCTGATCCGAAGATGTGGCAGAAGCCAATTAAATTAAGAAGTAAAGCAGGGCAGGATTCAAGAGACAATATAATCCAATAAATTTTGTTGGTACCGAACTAATGGGATTTGTATTATATCAACTATTAATTGCCCTACTTTGCTATTAGAAAGAATAAAATAAAATAAATACTTCTCAGAATACCTTAGACATGTCTGCAGTTTAAACTCGTCCTGATAAAGGCAATATCAAAAACAGAAGAGAAGATATTAAAAAGTTAAAACGGTTTCCTGAATAAAAGGTCCATAATAAAAGTTAAGTTCAAAATTTGAGAAAGTTGCATAATGCTATTGTGGAAGATGAAAAAATCCTCCTCCAAAGATATTAGAAAATAAATCAAGAAAAAGGAAACAAAGAAGTCTTACTTACATGCAATTTAGCAATTTTTCAATTTATTTTCCCAAAAGTAAACCATATTTACGGTTACTAGGAAGATTAAAGAAAAGAAAGTCAATATTATTAAGATCTAAAGGTAAGAAGATCAAAAATAAGAATTAAAATGATCAATATAAAGTTTTGCAAATAAATTTTGTTGTTGTTAGCTGCAAAGTCATGTCCGACCCATCACGACCCCATGGACAACATTCCTCCAGGCCTTCCTCTCCTCTACCATCTTCTGGAGTCCATTTAAGCTCACGCCTACTGCTTCAGTGACTCCATCCAGCCACCTCATTCTCTGTCGTCCCCTTCTTCTATTGCCCTCAATCTTTCCCAGCATTAGGCTCTTCTCCAGTGAGTCCTTCCTTTTCATTAGGTGGCCAAAGTATTTGAGTTTCAACTTCAGGATCTGGCCTTCTAAAGAGCAGTCAGGGTTGATCTCCTCTAGGACTGACCGGTTTGATCACCTTGCAGTCCAAGGGACTCGCAGGAGTCTTCTCCAGCACCATAGTTCAAAGGCCTCAATTCTCTGGCGCTCGGCCTTTCTTATGGTCCAACTTTCACTGCCATACATTACAACTGGGAAGACCATAGCCTTGATTATACACACTTCTGTTGACAGGGTGATGTCTCTGCTTTTTAGTGTGCTGTCTAGATTTGCCATGGCTTTCCTCCCCAGGAGCAAGTGTCTTTTAATTTCTTGGCTACAGTCCCCATCTGCAGTGATCTTGGAGCCCAGGAAAATAAAATCTGTCACTACCTCCATTTCTTCCCATCTATTTGCCAGGAAATGAGAGGGCCGGATGCCATGATCTTGGTTTTCTTAATGTTAAGTTTCAAGCCAACTTTTGCACTCTCCTTCTTCACCCGCAACAAGAGGCTCTTTAGTTCTTCTTCACTTTCTGCCATTAGAGTGGTATCATCTGCATATCTTAGGTTGTTGATATTTCTCCCGGCAATCTTAATTCCAACTTTTGATTCATCTAGCCCTGCCTTTCTCATGATGTGCTCTGGATATAGGTTAAATTGGCAGGGCGACAGTTTACAGCCTTGCTGGACTCCTTTCCCAATTTTGAACCAATCAGTGGTTCCGTGTCCAGTTCTCACTGTTGCTTCTTGGCCCACATATAGATTTCTCAAGAGACAAATAAGATGGTCTGGTACGCCCATCTCTTTAAGAACTTGCCACAGTTTGTTATGATCCACACAATCAAAGGCTTTGGCATAGTCAATGAAGCAGAAGTAGATGTTTTTCTGGAACTCCCTAGCTTTCTCCATGATCCAACGTATGTTGGCAATTTGATCTCTAGTTCCTCTGCCTCTTCAAAATCCTGCCTGTACTTCTGGTAGTTCTCGATCCACATACTGCTGGAGTCTAGCTTGTAGGATTTTAAGCATAACTTTACTAGCATGTGGAATGAGTGCAATGGTGCGATAGTTTGAACATTCTTTGGCACTGCCTTTCTTTGGAATTGGAATGTAAACTGATCTTTTCCAATCCTGTGGCCACTGTTGAGTTTTCAAATTTGCTGGCAAATTGAGTGTAGCACTTTTACTGCATCGTCTTTTAAGATTTTGAATAGCTCAGCTGGAATACTGTCACCTCCACTAGCTTTGTTGTTGCTCAGCTTTTCTAAGGCCCACTTCACTTCACATTCTAGGATGTCTGGCTCGAGGTCAGTGACCACCTCATCGTGTTTATCAGGGATGTTAAGCTCGTTCTTGTATAGTTCTTCTGTGTAATTTTGCCACCTCTTCTTAATCTCTTCTGCCTCTGTTAGGTCCCTACCATTTTGGTCTTTTATCATGCCCATTTTTGCATGAAACATTCCCTTCATCTCTCCAATTTTCTTGACGAGATCTCTGGTCCTCCCTATTCTATTGTTTTCTTCTATTTCTTTGCACTGTTCATTTAAGAAGGCATTCTTATCTCTTCTAGCTATTCTCTGGAATTCTGCATTCAATTGGGTGTATCTTTCTTTTTCTCCCTTGCCTTTCGCTTCCCTCCTGTCCTGAGCTATTTGCAAAGCTTCCTCAGACAGCCATTTTGCTTTCTTGCATTTCTTTTTCTTTGGGATGGTTTTAGTTGCTACCTCTTGTACAATATTGTGAACCTCTGTCCATAGTTCTTCAGGCACTCTGTCTATCAGATCTAATTCCTTAAATCTATTTGTCACCTCTACTGTATATTCAACAGGGATATGATTTAATTCATACCTGAGTGGCCTAGTGCTTTCCCCTACTTTCTTTAGTTTAAGCCTAAACTTTGCAACGAGAAGCTCATGGTCTGAGCCACAGTCAGCTCCTGCTCTTGTTTTTACTGACTGTATAGAGCTTCTCCATCTTTGGCTGCAGAGCATATAGTCAATCTGATTTCTGTGTTGACCGTCTGGTGATGTCCATGTGTAGAGCCGTCTCTTGGGTTGTTGGAAAAGAGTGTTTGCTATGACCATTGTATTCTCTTGACAAAATTCTATCAGCCTGTGCCCTGCTTCATTTTGTACTCCAAGGCCAAACTTGCCTGTTATTCCGGTTATCTTTTGGCTTTCTACTTTACCATTCCAATCCCCCATGATGATAAGGACATCATGTTTTGGTGTTAGTTCTATAAGGTGCTGTAGGTCTTCATAGAACCGATCAATTTTGTCCTCTTCAGCACTGGTGGTTGGGGCATAGACTTGGACTACTGTGACATTGAATGGTTTGCCTTGGATTTAATTTAAGATTAACTTAAATTTAATTTAAGATTATTTTTCACAGTGGTTCTTATAAATACAAATGAAGCAGCAATAAACGTGCTTCCACATATCTCTATACACCTTCATGACGAAAAGATGAAGCAACAGCTGGGGCTCAACTTCACATCCATTGAATCACAATATGAAGATGGCCCATGAATCATTTTTTAAATAACGCGATGAAAGGTGTAACGTTGTCTCATCTCTAGCCCAAAGTGAAGGCAGCTTAAATTTATATTTAGCTATTCCGGTTTTAGAGTGTGGTTTGCACTTTCCTCCTAATACATTTTTTTTTGCCATGGATACTATCTTGCATACTTCCTTGACACTGTGATTGATGACAGAGTGGTGAGAGCTGCCCAATTTCTACTGGCTACTTTAGACTGTTGTGAGCATGCTCCACTGTTGCAAACTGGACACTGTCTTGGGCTGCAGGATAAACTGGACAACTGGCTTTCAATCAATCACAATAGAACTGGAAGGGACCTTGGAGGTCTTCTAATCCAGCCCCCTGCTCAAGCAGGAGTCCCTATATCATTTCAGACAAATGGCTGTCCAGTCTCTTCTTAAAAACCTTGAGTGATGGAGCACCCACAATTTCTGAAAGCAAGCTGTTCCACTGGTTAATTGTCCTCACTGTTAGGAAGTTTCTCAATTCCAGGTTGCTTCTCTCCTTGATTAGTTTCCATGCATTGTTTCTTGTTTTGCCTTCTGGTGCTTTGGAAAATAACTTGACCTCCTCCAGAGGTCAAGTGCTGGCGACTGATCATCACTTTTGAAATCACAGATTAGACATTACATGGGCTTCTTCTATATACAGATTTAGTACTCTGATGAAACAATACTTAAGCTGTTTTTTTTTAAATATGAGTGTAATGTTGAAAAGCTGTATTTTAAAAAACAGGATAGTGTTATTCTAAGTTGCTCAGAAAGCTGTTTTAAACCAGGAAAGAAAACAGAGTTTGACCATCTGCATATTGCTGGCTGTCACCCAAATAAGTGCATTATACATTTTCATAAAATCATTAAATGTAAGGTTGGAGGTGATCTTGGAAATCCTTTAGTCAAAACTTGTCCACTGCAGGAACCCACCATGCTAGGATCCCTGATAGCTGACCATCCAGACTTTGTTTAAACACTTCCACTAAGAAGAACTCACTGTCTTCTGTATTCCATAGTTGAACAGCTTTTACCATAAGGAGTTATTTTTTAAGATGACCAACTGACATCTGCATTTTTCAGCTCAACCCTATTGTCCCTTGTCCTATATTCTGGAGAATATTCTGAGGATGACTGCTCTTTCTTCTACATAACAGTCCTTCTATGGTACTTCTATGTCTCCTGAAGTTTTCTCTTCTCCAGAATAAACACAGCCTATGCTTATAGCCAGTCTTTATACATTTTTCCTTTTAAGCCCCATATCATGTTTATAGTTCTGTTCTGGACACACTTTAATTTATCAATGTCTTTCCCAAAACGTGGCTTCCAGAATGGAATGAAATATTCCAGCTGTGATCTAAGCATCAGAGATTAGAGAAGTGAATGTTTGGTATTGTAGCCTAGAATTACAATATCCCTCCCCCCCTATTTTGGCAGCTGCATCACTATTGGCTCTTGTGCTGTTGGCAATCCACTAAGACCTCCAGAACATTTTCACATGTATTGATGCACAAAATGTTCCCCCATCTTTCATCCAGCCTTTGATTGTCTTTCAAAATATAGGAATATAGGGAATTATAATGAATCTTGAGACTTCCCTCTAGGAAGTTTGCTATTCTCCCTAAGTTTGTAATCCATGAATTCAATAATATTTTCTAGATCTTCAACCATGTCAATTTTCTGCTGCTTCTGTTGACAATGAATTTTGCATACCGTATGTTTGACTGTTTTTAATGGGGTGGGGAACAGCAGCAACATTTTGCATACCCTAATAAGCTTTTTCCATAAGCAAGTCAGAATTGGAGTATGATCATCCGGTATTAGCACTGCCACTCATTTGCAGCAAATCACAGTTACAGTGCACTGCAGAATAAGCAGAGTGTTGCAGGTTCTCATGTACATTGCTGTCAGTGACATATCACCAGGAACAGAAGAGGGATGCTAGGTGAATCGAGAGGAAGTACCTCTGATATCACTCCTCAGAGTCCCTCCTCTGTGATCTGTCAGTCAGACTATTTTTTTGGACACAAATCTAACCCTCTTTCAAAAAACACTCAACTCATGTTTAAAAAGCAAGTCTATTGTATAGGACAGGGGTAGGCAACCTCGGCTCTTTTATGACTCATGGACTTCAACTCCCAGAATTCCTGACTCAGGAATTCTGGGAGTTGAAGTCCATGAGTCATAAAAGAGCCGAGGTTGCCTACCCCTGGTATAGGACGTTACAGAGCTTACCTGTTTGTTTTGTGAAGTAGGACTCTTCAGAAAGGGACTCCACTTCCTAACATTCCTTTATAAATTAGTGGTTAATTGGCAGGCATTTCAGCAGAGCTGTAATCTGCTAAATATAGTTGTAAAAATATACAGAAGACTAAAAAGCTATCATGGCAATCTAAGGAGAGTCTAGTAAGAGTTAAAAAGGAGTGGTTTAGTCACCTATGCTTGAACTACTAGTGTCATTTGAAGGATATGATGTAAAACTGTAATCTCCAAACCACAAGTTGCCTTGGGGCAGTCCCTTAATCAACAGTGAAATTTCAGGAAGATTGTCTGGAAATTGTGGTTGAAAGCATGAATTCTGAAGGTTAAGCACTGGAGCCAGATTCTGTGCTATATTTTTTGGAAAGACTGCGCTTTCTCTTCTTGCGTGGGAGATTGACCTCTAGGGAGAATGCCACAACTGTAGTCAGAAGAAAACTGAGAAAGCCAGAATGCCATAGGTCATGCACCACCACCACCCAGGGCTCCCTCCTCCCCGTGATTCTAATTTGTAATTGGAGATGATAATTTTGTGGCTGCATTCATACAATATGCTGAGTCTGTTTATTTATTTCAATATATTTGATTTGATGAATATTCTGCCTTTCCAGTAATTGAAGCACCCAAGCTGACTAAGCACCAATAAAATATAAAGCATCAAACATACAGACAGACACAGAGACACTTCAAAGAAATAATTCAAAATCAAATATTAACAATTAAAGGCCAGGTGAAGCAGATGGATCTTGAGGACTCTTAAAGGCAGGAAATAAGTGTGGAACACAGTGTCTCTTTGTACAGGTGTTTCTCCACTTTGGACACTTGAAAATGTGTGGACCAACTACATGGCCGACTGGAAACCTCTGGGAATTGAGGTCCACACATCTTCAAGTGGCCAAGGATGAGAAACATTACTTTGTACTGTACCTTCCTTAGCCTGGGAAATGTCCTCTCCCACTTGCCAAAGAAGTAAACCTCTGTGACAACAGGGACAACTTCAGAAGGCCCTCTTCTGTAGATCTTAATGCCTGTGCAGGCTCATAATGACAGATGGGAAGGTGCTCTGCTCTAAGCCATTTTAGGTTTTAACACCAGCATCTTAATTACAGTCAGGACAGAATTTTCAAGGTTTCAATATATTTCACCATGAGATACCTGCATCTTGTATTGATAAGCCGACCGATATGTAAGTTGGTATACTGTGAACTATTTTGAACCTATGGTCAATTCAGCAATTAGGGTGAGTAGACATTTGGAATCATGCCATTTAACATTTGCCCCCTGTCTGCCTCCACGTTTCAGCAAAATAACCTTTGGTGTGCCTTTTTTTTTAATCTTGGTGACTGCTTTCTTTCCCACAGAACTACTATAGGACTTTCAGAAATAAAGATGATTGCTAGATGGCTTCAAAATCTCTCTGTTGGCATCTATAGGGATATTGGCAGCCCTATATAGTAGCTCTACTCCTAGTATCCTGTAGGATCTGACTGAGAGATAATAAGACTGTTTTGAATAACTTTCGTCCGGTCTCCAACCTTCGCTTTCTTGCGAAGGTTGTTGAGAGTGTGGTGGCGCATCAGCTCCCTCTGGTCCTGGATGAAGCGGATTATCTAGACCCGTACCAATCGGGCTTCAGGCCCGGGTACAGCACGGAGACGGCATTGGTCGCGCTGGTGAATGATCTCTGGAGGGCTCGGGACAAGGGATATTCCTCTGTCCTAGTCCTATTAGACCTCTCAGCGGCTTTCGATACCATCGACCATGGTATCCTGCTGCGGCGTCTCAGGGGATTGGGAGTGGGAGGCACGGTTCTTCAGTGGTTCTCCTCCTATCTCCTGGGATGTTCGCAGTCGGTGTTGGCAGGGGGGCAGAGGTCGACCGCGAGGCCTCTCGTTTGTGGAGTCCCTCAGGGGTCGGTCCTCTCGCCTCTCCTGTTCAACATCTACATGAAACCGCTGGGTGAGATCATTCGTGGTTTTGGAGTTGGGTATCATCAGTATGCCGATGATACCCAACTTTTCATTTCGACCCCAAACCACCCCAGTGATGCCCTCGACGTGATGTCCCGTTGCCTGGAGGCGGTCCGGGTCTGGATGGGGAGGAACAGGCTTCGACTCAACCCTGACAAGACTGGGTGGCTGTGCGTACCAGCATCTCGGGATATTCAGGATATCCCACCCCTCACTATGGGGGGGTGAGTCATTACCTCCTGTAGATAGGGCTCGCAACTTGGGAGTCCTCCTAGATTCACAACTCTCCTTAGAAGACCATATTGTAGCTGTGACTAGGGGGGCCTTCGCCCAGGTTCGCCTGGTGCGCCAGTTGCGGCCCTATCTAGACCGGGATGCCTTACGTACGGTCACTCATGCGCTCGTGACCTCTCGTCTTGATTACTGCAATGCTCTCTACATGGGGCTACCCTTGAAGACCACTCGGAGGCTCCAACTGGTACAGAATGCAGCCGCGAGAGTTGTACTGGGAGTTTCCCGATACTCCCATGTCACACCTTTGCTCCGCGAGCTGCATTGGCTACCAGTTGTCTTCCGGGTGAGGTTCAAGGTGTTGGTAATGACCTACAAAGCCCTTCATGGCATGAGTCCGGAATATCTTGGGGAGCACCTGCAGCCGGCGTCAACTTCCCTCCGCCCAGTACGCTCCCACAGAGAGGGCCTCCTCAGGGTGCCACCGGTCAAAGAATGCCAACTGGTGGCCCCCAGGGGGAGGGCGTTCTCTGTGGGTGCACCGGATTTATGGAACCATCTTCCGGTTGAGCTCCGGATGGCGCCCGATCTCCGCTCCTTCCGGCGCGATCTTAAAACCCATCTCTTTAAACAAGCTGGCCTGGCCTGATGGGACGGGGTGGGATTTTTAATTAATGAATTTTAATCTTAAATTTGTATTAATTTTATGGGCATTGTTTAATTATGTTTTAATAATCTTAATTTTTGTATCTAGTTTTTTATGTATTGCCCTGTTCACCGCCCTGAGTCCCTAGGGAGAAGGGCGGTATATAAATTAAATAAATAAATAAATAAATAAGAATACAGCAAACCTTCAGCCAGCTGCTCACAACCTAGAAAGGTGTATTCTCACATTCTCATGTTTCAGATTTATTGAATGGAAACACAAATTGGGTTACAGAATCCTGAAAATCACATATGTGTCATGTGGCTCCCACTTTATGTTACATATGACTATGTTAAGGTGGGGTCTCTTTGATCCTCTTGACACAGAGAAGGAAGTAGTCGAAGGAAACCAAACCAACGCGCCCTCAAGCTATTTTTTTCTCTTGACAGCTGCCAATGCAAATTTTTAGAGTTTACTTTCTCACTTTATGCCAGGGTTACATTCCACAAAAGCCTCATGTAAAACAAGACACTGAACTAATTGAAAAAAGGGGGTTGTGGAATTGGTGTAAAATTTTAAAATCAAATGCATTGACAAATTTGCTCATAATTTTTAGACAATTATTCCTACACACTATGTTACTCATACCTGTTTTTTCCCCCAGTGTTGTGTTCTATCATACTGTGAAAATGTGTTCTTCATCTTTTCCACAGCTGAATATATAATGCATGTGCTTATCATCGCAGACAAAGAGGTGAATCACAGCACCACAATTTTGGTTCACATTATCATGTTGCACACAAGAGATTCACTCAGGTTGAAAGCTTGGCCTGGGGCTGAAGATGCTTCACTAGCTTCAGCGCAGCGTAATATGTCCAACTTTGTTTCTAGAGTTGGAGAGGCTTTTTTTCCTTTTTCCTTTTGGATAAGAGGAATGAACAAGATGTTAATGGCCATTTTAACCCCAGAGTAACATTAGTAACTATTGCAGGAACACAAGTAAGTGGAAGACAGGATGCACAGCTAGAGCACATGATGATTAATGTGTGAGTGAGGAAAGAAAGGGGGTTTGGATGGGTGGGTAAATGTTCAAGCAATTTTGGCAGGAAGAAGTCTTGGTATGTTTCCGGACCACAGGCAGAAATGGATGATGCTAGCACAAATTGCAAATTTTCCACATAAAGCAAAATTTTAATTGAAAATGATTGTGTGGTAGCCAATTTGCATAAAGCGAGGTAGCCTAGGCTCCTAGGGTAGCTGATGTTGCTAATAAGAAAGCCAAAAATTCTACGTGTGTATGTATGCATGCATGTATATATGTATGTATATGTTGAAGAAAATTGTACAGGTAGTCCTTGGTTTATGACCACAACTGAACCCATACTTTCTGCAGTTATTAAGTTAATAACACAGCTGTTAAATGAATCTGGCTTCCCCGTTGACTTTGCTTGTCAGGAGGTCACAAAAAGTGATCACATAACCCCAGGACACTGCAACGGTCATAAATATGAGTCAGATGCCAAGAGTCTGAATTTTGATCATGTGACCACGGGGATGTTGCAATGGTCATAAGTGTGAAAAATGGTGAAAAACAGTAAATGAACTGTTGTAAGTCAAGGACTACCTTGACTTATATGCATGAGAGAATTGTGTGCAAGAGTTTTTTTTACACCACTTTAATCACCAAAGTAATATTTGTTGGTTTAAAGCTCTGAGGTAAGTCTTTGTACACTGGATGGGTATATTGATAACAATCACGCCATAGGAGTTTTTGGTTCAGTTTTAAAATCATTATTCCTCAATATGCTCTTCCTTTTGGTAAATCCTCCTTTCTGAATGTATGTTAATAGCCTTCTTGGCAACAACTTTAAGAACATCGTTGACCAAGGATGGATCTGATAGACCCGGGATCTGACTGCAGTGAGAGGGCAGAACAATTAACTATCAATCCACCCCCTGATGTGAGAGATCAGCTGAGGTGGATTTATCCTGGTTGTCTTTAGCCAAGTTTTGCCCAGATCGATTTGCCATCTGTTGTGGGAGAACTGCCATGGCTTTTATATCTGCAGCCAGCTCTGGTGAGAGTAGAGCCGGCTTGGCTTGGCTTGGCTTGGCTTAATGGTTCTGTTTTGCCGCCCTGGCTTAATAACGTCAACAATATTCTTTAACATCTTTTGCTTTAATTTAATAAATAATAATTTAATAATTTGATTTCTATACCGCCCTTCTCCCGAAGGACTCAGGGCGGTGAACAGGGCAATACATAATAAAAATCAGATACAAAAATTAAAAAAACATTAAAAAACCATTAAACATCATGCCCATAAAATCAATACATATTAAGTTAAAAACTAATTTTAAAAACCCAACCCCATACCATCAGACCAGGCCAGCTTGTTCGAAAAAGAATGTTTTAAGATCGCGCTGGAAGGAGCGAAGGTCGGGGGCCGTCCGGAGCTCAGCCGGTAAGCTGTTCCAAAGGTCTGGCGCGCCCACAGAGAACGCTCTCCCCCTGGGGGTCACCAATCGGCATTCTTTGATCGGCGGCACCCTGAGGAGGCCCTCTCTGTGGGAGTGCACTGGACGGAGGGAAGTTGACGCCGGTCGCAGGTGTTGCCGTAGGTAATCCGGACCCATGCCATGAAGGGCTTTGTACATCATAACTAACACCTTGAACCTCACCCGGAGAGCAACCGGTAGCCAATGCAGCTCGCGGAGCAGAGGTGTAACATGGGAGTATCGGGAAACTCCCAAGACGACTCGCGCGGCTGCATTCTGCACCAGCTGGAGTCTCCGGGTGGACCTCAAGGGCAGCCCCATGTAGAGAGCATTACAGTAGTCTAGACGAGAGGTCACGAGCGCATGAGTGACTGTGCGCAAGGTATCCCGGTCTAGATAGGGCCGCAACTGGCGCACCAGGCGAACCTGGGCAAAGGCCCCCCTAGTCACAGCTCCAATATGCTCTTCCAAAGAGAGCTGTGAATCTAGAAGGACCCCCAAGTTGCGGGCCCTATCTACGGGGGGTAATAGCTCACCCCCCATGGCCAATGATGGGATAATCGGAATTTCCCGGGATGCCGGCACGAACAGCCACTCAGTCTTGTCAGGGTTGAGTCGAAGCCTGTTCCTCCCCATCCAGACCCGGACCGCCTCCAGGCAACGGGACATCACGTCGAGGGCATCACTGGGGTGGTTTGGGGTAGAAATAAAAAGTTGGGTATCATCAGCATATTGGTGATACCCAACTCCAAAACCACGAATGATCTCACCCAGCGGCTTCATATAGATGTTGAACAGGAGAGGCGAGAGAACCGACCCCTGAGGAACTCCACAAATGAGAGGTCTCAGGGTCGATCTCTGCCCCCCTGCCAACACCGACTGCGAACGTCCCAGGAGGTAAGAGGAGAACCACTGGAGAACCGTGCCTCCCACTCCTAACCCCCTGAGACGTCGCAGCAGGATACCATGGTCGATGGTATCGAAAGCCGCTGAGAGGTCTAAAAGGACTAGGACAGAGGAACAACCCCTGTCCCGAGCCCGCCAGAGATCATTCACCAGCGCGACCAATGCCGTCTCCGTGCTGTACCCGGGCCTGAAACCCGATTGGTACGGGTCTAGGTAGTCAGCTTCCTCCAAGAACAAAGGGAGCTGATGCGCCACCACGCTCTCAACAACCTTCGCCAAAAAGCGAAGGTTGGAGACCGGACGATAGTTGTTTAAAATTGCTGGGTCCAAGGCAGGTTTCTTGAGGAGGGGTCTCACCACCGCCTCCTTCAAGGCGGCGGGAAAACTACCCTGACTCAAAGAAGCAGTAATCACTGCCTGGAGCCAGCCTCGTGTCCCCTCCCGGGCTGCATAAGTCAGCCAGGAGGGGCACGGGTCCAACAAACACGTGGTGGAGCTCAGCTTCCTCATGATCTTGTCCACTTCTTCAGGGGTCACAGGATCGAACTCTTCCCAGATTAAATCAACAAGACCGCCCGTATCCTCTTCGTCAGACTCTGCCCAGTCGGAGTCCAAACCGGTCCGGATCCGAGCGATTTTGTCCGACAGAAATCGACTAAACTCCTCGGCTCAACCCTGCAAGGGTTCCTCCCTCACCTCCTGATTAAGGAGAGAGCGAGTCACCCTAAACAGGGCGGCCGGGCGATTATCTGCGGACGCAATGAGGGTGGCAAAGTGGTTAGACCTAGCCACCCTCAATGCTGCGAGATAAGTTCTCGTAAACGACCTTAGTCGTAACCGGTCGGATTCGGATCGGCTGGACCTCCAAACAGCTCTCTAGGCCCCGTCTCCGACGCTTCATCTCGCGGAGCTCCATGGAGAACCATGGGGCCCGTTGGGATCTGCGTCGGGTCAAGGGCCGCATGGGTACAACTTGGTCGAGTGCCTCTGTGGCTGCCCTTTCCCAGGCTTCCACCAGGGCATCGACCGAGCTGTGAGCAAAGGAGGCAGGTGGGGGCCCAAGCGCCGTTTGGAACCGCTCAGGGTCCATAAGGCGCCTAGGGCGGAACCATCTTGTTGGCTCAGCAACCCCACGACAGGGAGTGGCAAAATGGAAGACCATCCGCAGGAGATGATGATCGGTCCATGACAGGGGTGAATTAATTGGGGAACCCCCCCAAGATCATCTAACCACCGTCCAGATAGAAAAACCAGATCGAGCGTGTGACCCCCCCGTGAGTTGGGCCCAGAATAACCTGCTTCAGGTCCATGGCCGTCATGGAAGCCATGAACTCCCGAGCTAACTCAGATGATCCCCCCAGGGATGGTAGGTTGAAGTCACCCAAAACTATAAGTTTGGGGAACTCAACCACCAACCCTGAGACCATCTAGCTGCTTACAAATAGCCCAATGCGGACATTCTGGCATATGGTTCGCTTATATTATTCTATTGCGGACTTATATGCCCTTAGGAGAGCCCCTGCCACCTGGGCACAACCTACCGTCTTGTGTTCTATCTCCCTTGAGGACGGGCCCAATTGTTGGGACCCTGAGAGGTGGTTGGGCATAGATAGGGGCTGTTGGTTGAAGCGGATTAATAAGCCCCTCTATGTTTTTTAGCCGGTTGTTTTAGGGGGTTAGGGAGGGGGGGTGAATGATAGGGGTGGGAGGGATAAGCAAAATGAAACCACTTCCATAACATCTGTTTTTTGCATCTGTCTTTACACAAAGGGAAAAAACAGCCCAACCTACCAAAACCAGTGCCATAAAAAACAGAATAGAAACCCAAGTTAAGATAGGCAAGAAAATGGTAAGTGAGCACCTGTCCAGCCTAGACGAGTTCAAATCACCAGGACCAGATGGATTACACCCCAAAGTTCTCAAGGAACTGGCAAATGTGATCTCAGAACCACTGAACTATATTTTTCAAAGATCCTGGAGCACTGGGGAACTACCAGAGGACTGGAAGAGAGCTGATGTAGTTCCCATCTTCAAAAAAGGGAAAAAAACAGATCCAGGAAATTACAGACCTAGCAGCCTAACCTCAATACCTGGGAAGATTCTGGAAAAGATAATCAAACAACAAATCAGCAAACACCTAGATGCAAACAAAGTCATTTCTAAAAGCCAACATGGGTTTGTCAAAAACAGATCATGCCAGACAAATCTTATTACATTCTTTGACCAAATGACAAAATTAGTGGACGAGAGGAATGCTGTGGATATAATTTACTTGGACTTCAGTAAGGCATTTGATAAAGTAGATCACAACCTACTACTTGATAAGATAGAAAAATGTGGGTTAGACAGCATCTCCACCAGATGGATTTGTAGCTGGCTGACAGGCCATACTCAGTGTGTGGAACTGCATCTATATGGAGGGAAGTGTGTAGTGGGGTGCCCCAGGGCTCTGTTCTGGGCCCAGTGCTCTTCAACATCTTCATCAATGATTTGGATGAGGAGATAGATGGGGAACTCATTAAATTTACAGATGACACCAAGTTGGCAGGAATAGCCAATACTCCAGAAGATAGGCTTAAAATACAGGAGGATCTGGACAGACTCGAACACTGGGCGCTATCTAACAAAATGAAATTCAATGGTGAAAAAAGTAATGTTCTACATTTAGGCAGGAAAAATCAAATGCACAGGTATAGTATAGGTGATACCTTGCTCGATAGTAGTAACTGCGAGAGGGATCTCGAAGTCCTAGTGGATAATCACTTCAATATGAGCCAGCAGTGTGCTGCAGCTGCCAAAAAAGCCAACACAGTGCTAGGCTGCATTAACAGAGGGATAGAATCAAGATCAAGTGAAGTACTAATACCACTTTACAATGCCTTGGTAAGGCCACACCTGGAATACTGCATCCAGTTTTGGTCACCACGATGTAAAAAAGATGTTGAGACTCTAGAAAGGGTACAGAGAAAGGCAACAAAGATGATTGGGGGACTGGAGGCTAAGACATATAGGGAACGGTTGCTGGAATTGGGTATGTGTAGTTTAACGAAGAGAAGGGTGAGGGGTGACATGATAGCAGTGTTCCAATATCTCAGGGGCTACCACAAAGAAGAGGGAGCCAAGCTATTCTCCAAAGCACCTGAAAGCAGGACACGAAGCAACGGATGGAAACTAGTCAAGGAGAGAAGCAACCTAGAACTAAGGAGAAACTTCCTGACAGTTAAAACAATTAATCAGTGGAACAACCTGCCTCCAGAAGCTGTGAATGCTCCAACACTGGAAGTTTTTAAAAAGAGACTGGACAACCATTTGTCTGAGCAGGGGGTTGGACTAGATGACCTCCAAGATCCCTTCCAACTCTATTGTTGTTGTTGTTGTTGTTGTTTTTGATCATTGCACAGTCAGCCAGATGTTCAGCCTGGATTTGGCATGACTCAAGATAGTCATTCTTCATTAAGCTCTGGCAGGGTCTTGGTATTGTTATAATGAATGAAATCAGTTTTACAATCCTGAAATCTTTCCGTGCTTGCTGGATGGGCAGATGTTACTGGGGGAGAAATGTGAATAACAAGTGCTGCAAGTTTAAAGAGAATTATTTATATTTTAATTTAGATTTTGAGAACTTCACAAACAGAAACATCTGTGTAAGCTTGAGGCCTCATGGACAGAGCATGTGAAGAGAAACTGCAAATAGTGGTCTATTATGTTTCTAGGGTGGTTATTGGGCAACAGGTCAGTAATCCGCAAATCATAACAAACTGAGAAAGCATTTGAGAAATGTTGCAATGATAGCACATTCTTGCAGCTTAACCCAATCACATATTGTTTTTGTGGACCAAGAGGAATTATACCTCTGGAGAATTAGGCCAGAAATGGTTGGCCTCGGCTCTATTTTTATGTTCCTAGAGCTTTTCCAAGATGAAGCTGCCAAAATCTGACTGAAAATCACCAACTTTGGATAGCATGATTTTTGCCATTAGGACAGTAGAGGAAGCAAAAATTAGGATATATCTGTTAGGGATGGCAGATTTAGTTATTTAATTATCAGGTATTTTTTTACATTTCTTGCAGTAGGTCAAGGCAGCATATACAACCCTCTCTCCACAATAATCTGATGAAATAAGTTGGCTGCAGAAATAGTGACTGGTCCAAAGTTTCTATCTCTCTCTGAACTTGGATTAATTTTCCCACTTCACAGAAAAAGATTAAAAAGAGTCAGGGCATCAATCTATCATGGTAGGCACATTTACAAATGCAAGCTAGATACGATAAAGATGTTAAACTGTATGGATTTACAAGGAACAAACTGTTTGATAAGATGTGGTTAACTTTGGATGAGAAACTAATTAAGAAAATGTATAATTTTCTATAATTCTGAAAATGGAGAGCAAACAACTTAAAGAAACAATGATTAGAGGGGCAAAAAATTTGGGATATAATATAGAGTTAGAAAAATGGCAAAATTTATGGGAAAGAAATTACAAACTGACAATGTCAACTTCCTACAAAGAAAATCTATATAAAATGTTCTATAGATGGCACTGCCACCAGCAAGATTAGCAGAAATGTTTTAAAATATGTCAGATAGATGTTGGAAATGTAAACATAAGTCAGGCATGTATTATCATGTTTGGTGGACATGTGACAAAGTAAAGAATTATTGGAAAAAAAGATACATACCTGGCTAGAAAAGATGTTGGGAGAATATGTAGATTTTAAATCTGAACTTTTTTAAATTAGGAATAATGCAGAAAAGACTAACAAACAAAGCTTATATTTGATTTTGCATTTCACAACAGTGGCAAGAATTATATTTGCGCAATACTGAAAAAATGAAGGATTACCATCAGATGAAGAAATAATAAAAAAGGCAAACTATAGCTCAAACAATCAGTCAATCAAATAAATAATATGGCTAGCTTTTTGATGCTTTCACTATTTTACTATTATGTTTCTTGTGCCTTTGGAGATAGAATTAATTTAAAAATGCTGATCACCATTTGTCCACTTCTGTTCTTGTAAACTACCTAATCCGCTATTCACTTTATGGTATTTAGATTCTCCTAGAAGATGGGACTGGAGTTGAAGGCTTCTGGTCCATTATTCCTTTCAGCCATTGGCTTAATTGCTTAGTTATTTTCAAGCTGTTTCCCACACACACAATCAAGAAGTTTCCATCCTTTAATTTAATCCCTTTACTTTATTCTGCCTCCTATCTACAAAGATGGCGAGTACCAAAATCTAACCTTTGCTCTAGTTCACAATTGCTTGATGTGTAAGTACCTCTGAATATGGGTATAATATTCTCGGTGCTCATTTTATCTGTTTCTCCATAAAGTTAATTTCCATTTCACAAACAGATAACACAACACAGATATATATGGTATATTGAAATCCACTCTCCCACACTCATTCCTCGTTTTGCTTGTTTTGGTAACTGCAATTAAATAAAAAGTCCAGATGTATACAACAAAAAACGTATTAATATACTAATCAGTGTATTTTAAACTGAAATGCAGACATATCAGGTATTACATTTCAGTTAATTAGTTGAAAGAGAATAGCATGGTGTACATTTCAGTTTCACTATTCTGACTAATTTCACATCTCCACTTGAACTCTTCTCATAATGTGTGTTTTGTGTGTATATGGAGAAAGAGGGAGAAGAGAGAGGAGTGGGGAATATATAATATAAACACCTCCACACCTTTTCTGCTAGCGTGCTGACTTTTAAAAATTTAACAAAAGAGTCTCTGATATTTTGCAACAGTTAGAAGTGCTTTATAGGATGTAAAGTACCCTTTCTGAAGCCATTGATAATTCAAACTGTCATAAAACAAACAGTCATAACTCGAGGACTTATGTTGTGTAGCCGGTTCTTTGCAGGCATTGAGCGAGATGGAAGGTTCAAAACAGCAACAGGCTTTATTGAAGGTCAGAACATAACAGAAGCAACAAGGGAGCTGCTGCACAACTATTTATGTGGTTGGCTGATAGGCTGCGACCAATAGGTTTGAAGCTGAGGTTTCCCGCCCAAAGACCTACTTAGCCGACTGGAGACAACCAGTCTGGGCCGGCTAGCAACTGTTACAAGCATACACGTGAACTAGCACTTAGCAGTTGAATTCAAGCAATTAGCAAGCAGTGCAATATAAGCAAACACTTACACATATAATAAAGGCCAATACATTATACCCCTTCCCCCTGGATGGAACGCACATTCATTTGGTTACAAAATCTTGAAGATATTTTGGGGTGTCTTCGGGCTTGTAGCAATTGCTCTCTACATTATTTATTATTATAATATTATTATTATTATTATTATTATTATTATTATTATTATTATTATTGTTATTATTATTATTATTATTATTATTTAAACTTGTATACCGCCCTATTCCCGTAGGACTCAGGGCGGTTTACAGGGAAAAATTAAAAATACATAACATACAAAGTTAAAATCGATTAAAACTAAGATTAAATTAAATCCCTGAATTTAAATTAAAACCCCATTAATAAATAATTAAAACCCCTCACTCTGGGCCAGACAGCTCAAAAAACCAGGTTTTCAAGTCCCTGCGAAATGAGCGAAGGTCGGGGGCAGTCCTAAGCTCCGTGGGAAGTTGGTTCCAAAGGGCCAGCGCGCCCACAGAGAACGCCCTTCCCCTGGGAATAACCCGCCGGCATTCCTTGACCGGCGGTACCCTAAGAAGGCCCTCCCTGTGGGAGCGCACGGGACGATGGGAAGTTGATGCCGGCAGCAGGTGTTCCCTTAGGTACTCCGGACCCAAGCCATTTAGAGCTTTATAGGTCATTACCAGCACCTTGAATCTCACCCGGAGGGCAACCGGAAGCCAATGCAGCTCACGGAGAAGAGGTGTTACACGGGAGTATTTAGAATCATAATATATACAAATTATATGCCTTCTGAAGTGGTCAAAAGAGGGAAAGGAATATACATACTAATGATGCAGTCTACTGTTTATTTCTACTTGCAAAGATTATGTGGGGAATGCAGAAATAACAGCAGAAAGTTCTGCCTCAGATACTAAAATGTTTTGACTTGTTTCTGCTTGTTTTTCCTTTCCACTTTAACTCCAGATGTCCCTTTTAAATTCAGTTAGAAAATTGTTTAGTTTGGCCCTTGTTGTAACTTGCAATTCAAGTTTCCCAGAACATCATCTGACCGTTCCTATCCATGAATCAAGTACAATCAAGTCTGTGCCAATTGCTTCATTTTTGCATGGTGAAGGCAATACTTATGGAAAAAAATAGCTGCTGGGAAAGATGATGCAAGTTACAATTGCTTCCCATGCTGCATTTCACTTAGGTGGAAGAAGAATGGCAGTGTATCTGAAAAGACCGAATAGATCAATGTTTTTTCATTCACAGCAGTAAAATACAATCCAAAGAGATTGATATTTCAAGTTTTTCCACGTATCCATTTACTGCCCTCCTTCTTCCCCACAAAATGTACTGCCCTCCATCTTCCCCACAAAATAAACCACAATGAGAAAATAATGCATGGAGGGAGGGTCTTCAGTAAATGTTTTTATCAGACTCTTAATAAAAGCCTCCTCTCACTGATCACAGAGGCCTGCTGATGCTGCTGTTGGCTGTAAACATGCCTACTTGGGAGCATTTTGTACTTAAAAGTAGTGCATTCTGTACAAAAGCTCATTGGCTTCTGAAGTTTCATCACACATCATCCGTGTTCTGCATGCTTTAGGACTAGGAAGTTGGCTTTGTTTTGTGTTTCTTGGTTCTAAGTTAGAATCGCCTGGAATGCAGATTCTTCTTGGGTTCTTGTTGTGGGGTTGGGAGGCCAATAATTACTGAGGGGTAATAAACTACTGAGAGATCTGTATTGGTGTCAGATGTCCCAACACATGTATGTAATTGTGGCATTTGTGTATCATTGAACTCATATTGTCAGTTTGGTGACATGGATATCTCTGCTTAGCCTGCTGTGCTTGAGATGCCTCAACAAAACCTTTTGAACTGTTTAAAAAGTTCATTTAGTAAGAAAGGCCTTGCCAGATTAGGAAATGTATGTCCAAGTAGTCACATTTACTCAAGATGATTGTTAGTTATTGAATTAATTCAATTCTGGACTTGTATAATACATTGCATCATAAACATAAACTCATCAAGTGAGCTGAGTTTGCATAATATGATATGCTGCACGTAACTTTACCAAGACTTTTTCCCCCTGTTGTGTCCAGTTTTTGGAAACTGCCTGAACAAGCCCCTCAGTTTTTTCTTAGCAATTTTTTTTAGAAATGGTTTGCCATTGACTTCTTCTTTCTAAGGTTAAGAGGTTAAGATTGGCCCAAAGTCACTCCTAAATGACTTTAAGAGTGATCATCCCCCCCCCAAGGTGGGACTAGAACTCATGGACTCCCTGTTTCTAGCCTGGTGCCTTAACCTCTACACCAAACTAGTTCTCTAACTAATTTATTTTATTTCTTTGTTTAACAAATGTATATGGCTACTTGCCCACTGTAATCCTGGGCAGCTTACAAAATATCATAAAAATCATGTTTAATTTTTCTTTAAAAAGGGTGAATATTGTTTTACAATGTACCTTTAATATATTCTTCTCCACTTACTGAATTATTGACACATATATTTGTCCAATTGGCCAGTTGTTTTATTTTTATGATGCTTTATTTGCTGGTTTTCTTTTTGGTTCTAAGATATTTTTCTTGGTTGCCTTGTGCGTTTTGATGTCAAAGCAGGTTACGACTGATGTAATCAAGCAAACAAACAGCCATTAATAAAGGCTGCAATTCATGATTCTATTTAAAAATCAGTGGCAAGGTTCTTCGTGCTTAAAATGGTTCTGGATTATACCCAATATAAGCAACATTTCTTTCCATGGATAGCCTGTCATTTTTTTCTTTTGCTGGGAGCAAAAGATGATGAGAGTGCAAGTATTTACAATGCAAACTGGGTGGAAATGGGAGCGGAAAGAAAACTTGGAGTTGATTTCTGTGGTATTTCACCCTGCAATTAGAGTCTCTTGGCATTGTAGAAAACATCAATGCAACAGGTTGGGTTTTTGTAAAATGGAGACATTAACATAACACCAAATTTTTAAAAAATCTTACCTAGCAAGGTGGAAATCAATATAAAAGCAGATCATTTATAAGATGACAGCCTTATTAAAATGAGCCTTGGTGGAGCAGTGGGCTAATGCCTCCTTCAGTAACACCAGCTGCCTGCAATTAGTGCAGGTTCGCATCCCACCAGGCTCAAGGTTGACTCAGCCTTCCATCCTTCCGAGGTAGGTAAAATGAGGACCCAGATTGTTGGGGGCAATCAAGCTGACTTTGTAATAATGCCGCTTGGGGGGGGTGAAAGCCCTAATAAGCAGGCATACACATAGAATGAAGGCTACTGCTAAGCTTGTAAGCCGCCCTGAGTCTTCGGAGAAGGGCGGGATATAAATGGAATTAAAATTAAAAAAAAAATAAAAAAATTTATTCATTCTGGGTTTGAAACATTTTTCTGCTTACAGAAAAAATGTTCTAGCACAGAGGTGCCATGGAAATCTCTTCAATTAGTCCTGAATTTCATATGAAAAAGTCACAGGTGATGGATGGAAACTGTAATAAAATATTATAGCATGGGGTATTCCTTCATTACGTTTTTGCCAGTTGGCCATACCTTCCTCTATAAAATGTCATTCAGTTCCTCCTACCTCCTTGACTTTCTAATTTTGTGTCCAACTTGTTGGTTTCGCCAAACATTAATGGGTGGAAATATGAATTTGGGCTGGGGAGGAGAAATGTAGCAACCACTGATAAATCTCTGTTGGTTCAAGTTGAAAGCATTATTTATAGATTAAAGGCAGAAGTCAATGAAGGTTTAATTGGATTTTTCTTCCAGACAGCGTTGGGTGGATCTTGCTAAAGCTTAGTTGGCATAATTGTGAAGTGTGCAAATGAAGTTCAGTATCGTGTTCTATTAATCTTCTCCTTGAATGTCCTAGTCTTTGGGATGACACACGCTAAGCTTGCTCATGTGACCGACATACAGTATAACAACAAGTCACGTCCCAGCTGAGCTGGCCTAGCACTGTGACTAAGGTTCTGATTTGCAACTCTTGGCTTCAGAACCTAACCAAGCCTAGATTTGGGCAACTCTGCTTCAGCTTCTCCTTCTTTCATATGGAGGCATTTACACTAACCCACCTTCAAGGACTGTATGTGATTGCAGGTATTCCTTGACTTACAACAGTTCATTTAGTGACCATTCAATGATGCTGAAAAAAGTGACTTATGACCATTTTTCACACTTATGACCGTTGCAGGATCCCCATGGTCATGTGATCAAAATTCAGATGCTTGGCAACTGACTCATATTCATGTCAGTTGCAGTGTCCCGGGGTCATGTGATCGTCTTTTGTAAACTTCTGACAAGCAAAGTCAATGGGGAAGCAAGATTCACTTAACAACCCTGTTACTAATTTAACAACTTTGTGATTCTCTTAGCAACTGTGGCAAGAAAGGTCATAAAATGGGGCAAAACTCACTTAACTATCTCACTTAGCAACAGAAATTTTGGGCTCAATTGTGGTTGTAAGTCGAGGACTACCTGTACAGGATCTGCTTTGGTTCAGATTTAACTGCAACATTTCATGAAACCAAAAAATACTGCCAAAGGCCTGCCCCAATATTAAACTTAAAATTGTCAAAAAGCTACACAGTTGCACACAGTTCTTCTTCTTTTTTTGCTTTTATTTTAAAAACCTTTTCTATCTTACACATAAAAGTAGTGTTTTTAATGTTTGGTAGTCTTGTGGGTTCCTCATGCTTACTGAGAATCTCCTGGGATTTGCAGTGCAGATTTTCAAACTAACCAATTTTTATTTTACTCATCCAGGCATATCAGTCAGTTTTATTTATGTAAAGTTATAGAATGAACACGTGCTTGAAAGTGACAACACCATTTATTTGAGACAATGAGGAGGGAGGATCAATCAGTATTTCCGGAAAGTAGATGGAATATACTAGACAAACCTGACCATTAAATTTATCTTAATTGCAGCATCAGTTAAAGCTATTAAGGTGTGAGTATGGGAGGAAGGAAAAGGGAGAGCTGTACCTGTTGAGTTACTGTGTATGCTTATTTCCTGCTCTCTTTCTTTCTCTTAAAAATCATGTTAAAAGGGAAATGGATCTTGATGGTCATCTAGTCTAATCGTTGTTCATGGTAGAAATTGGGAAAATGAGAGAATCCCTTAGAAATGGCTACCCAGCATCTGTTTAAAGTACTCCATGAAAAGATAGCCCAACACCTGAAACAATTGATTCCACTGCTAAACAGCTAAAGGAACTTCTTGTGAGTTTTAGTTTCCACAGAGTTTCTACTTGGAAGTTCTTCTTCTGCTTCCTGGAGAAGCTGATTATAAGTTGGTGCCATTTTATATAGCATTTCTGTACTGGATCTTCAGTTCTCCAGAATTATTGTATCCAGCATGTTTTGTTCTTCCTCATAGAAATGAAGGTTCAGCTGCAACATCATTAAAAGCTTGACATATCAGGATATCAATAATCCAGATGACCACTGAAGGTCCTTTGCTGCCATCCAGATTTTTGCAGATCAGATATTGTTGCCAAGGACAGAGAGAACCTTTTTTTTTCAAGTGGTAAAACTGCTGTAGAATTTTCCAAGTGTTGTAAAATGTCTTTGTAGCTCATAGTTTATTTTTGTGCCTTGGGTTTTCTAAATGGAAGCCACTTTCCTGGACCACTCTGGATAGATGACCAAAAGAAAAATGCAACCAAACAAGTCAATATATAATTTATTTATTTTAAAAAAAGTGGTTTGTGGCATGAGAGAGAGAGGCATCAGTCTGGATTTTTATTTTAGTCATGTAAATGCTATGGAGCCTTTTAGTCACTCAGCAGAAAGGCTAAATGGTGTCATAAGGTTAATAGCAAGACTTCAAATGTGTTCTTGAGAGTCTTTGGTGAAAACAGTGGCACCAATACCTGACTATGCAAATGCAAGTTACAAATTGTAGCCTCCTGTTCTCCAGGGTCTGGTTTGGTCTTTGGATAAACTACCCGTTCTTAATCTAGAACTCTTTTATTTTTTGCTTTAAGTGTAAAGCCTAAAAGTACTCTTGTGCCCTGGGTTAGAATCAGGAGTGGCCTGCTGCTGCTGCTGCTATATGTTGTGACCTCATCACTGAAAGAAAATCAGTGAGTCATTATTATTTTTTTAAATGCAGTAAAACAACAAAAACGGTTAGAACTGGGCATAAAGGTGGGAAATCTCCTAAAGAATCCTAACCCTCAGAGAAAAGATTGTGGTCCTTCTATTGGTGGAAGCCCATCTCCCTGGGAGATGAACATTCCGTCAAAGGGATATTACCGCCCAAGAAGAAAGAAGAAAAGCTTGTTTCATCTCTCCATGAATATAATCTCTACAATAGATGGTTCTGTTTGGAGTGAGCACAAATAGGCCACTTGCAACTAGGCAACCCCAGAAAGACAAAATTCTTGCATTCCTCCCAGTGACCCTTCTGAAGATCTTCTCTCTTACTAATGAATGCAAAGAAACAATGCTTTGGAGCAAGACTGCTGTAAGAGCAGGCTGGTAGAAATTTATTTTATTTATCAAATTTATTTGCCATCTCCCAGTTCATGCGACTCTGAGCAGCTATGTCTTGAGTTTTCAGATGATGCTCTAAAGATATGTATTTGTGGGGGTTGTGAGTTTCTGTGTATGGAAGAGAGGGATTTCTCAGGGGGATCCCTCCCTCCTAATGTAGAAGTTCCACTTGCAAACCTTCTTCCCATTAAGATAAAATGCAGAATGCCACTGTTATGTGGTTATATCCAGAAAGTGTTATTAGCAGGCACAGCATAGTTGTTGACAGAAGATTGTGATGAGTTTTCCCACTGATAGCAGGGGGTGGGGGTGGAGCCCGTCTGCCTGGAAGGGAAGGAAAATCTGGCTAGGGCTTGTACAGGAAATGAAGTTCCCATTCAATACTAATTAGAAAGAGATTTTAAGAGGATCACGCAGGACAGAGCAGATCTACAGTATAAGCTGCAGTTACCTCAAATGACCTTCCAGAGCAAACACAGCTTTCATAAAATGCCAACAGCAGATGATCTACTCTTAAGAGTGTGTGGAAGATTGATCTCCATTCAGTTCACAATTGCACCATCATGGAAACATAAAAAACTGATGGCAGAAAAAGACCTAGTGTCTATCAAAACAGTCTTGGTGAATTATTTGTGAATAAATGATGGAAGGACCATCCCAGGGCTTACATAAAGATGTACTGAAATCATTTTTAAAAATCCACTGTTCTATCCACAGGAGGAGAAATTTTAATGTAATTATTTACATTGAACAATCTTTACTTGGGCATGTGTGTACAACAACTTTGCATACAGTAGGGCTACCAGTTTGGAACTGCAAAGATCTGGATGACCAGGAGATTGCAGCAATGAGACATTGAGAATCTAACACTTTTTGCCTTTTAATGATTGTCCAGTTTTGTTTTGTTTTTTTAGATCTCAGAGCTGATAGCCCTTCCTTCAGAGAACACTGATGTCCTTATTTCCTACTGGTTAAATACTGAGCCCCCTTCATGGATTACTGCCTTGTCGTGGCGAAGGGGCTTGCGTAGTTCAATGAAGCTATGAGCTATGCCGTGCAGGGCCACCCAAGACGGACAGGTCATAGCAGAGAGTTCTGACAAAAAGTGATCCACTGGAGAAGGAAATGGCAACCCACTCCACTATCTTTGCCATGAAAACCCTATGGACAGTACCAAAAGGCAAAATGATATGACGCTGGAAGATGAGCCCCTCAGGTCGGAAGGCATCCAATATGCTACTGGGGAAGAGCAGAGGGCTAGTACTCGTAGTGCCAGAAAGAATGAAGCGACTGGGCCAAAGCCGAAAGGACGCTCAGCTGTGGATGTGTCTGGTGGTGAAAGGAAAGTCCGATGCTGTAAAGATTTTCTCTCCATAGGAACCTGGAATGTAAGATCCATGAATCAAGGAAAGCTGGACGTGGTCAAACAAGAGATGACAAGACTGAACATCGACATCTTAGGTATCAGCAAACTAAAATGGACAGGAATGGGTGAATTTAATTCAGATGACCATCAGGTATACTACTGTGGGCAAGAATCACTCAGAAGAAATGGAGTAGCCTTCATAGTCAATAAAAGAGTAGGAAAAGCAATACTGGGATACAATCCTCAAAATGACAGAATGATCTCAGTTCGAATCCAAGGCAAACCATTCAATATCACAGTAGTCCAAGTCTATGCCCCAACCACCAGTGCTGAAGAGGATGAAATTGACCGGTTCTATGAAGACCTACAGCACCTGGTAGAACTAACACAAAAAAATCATGTCCTTATCATCATGGGGGATTGGAATGCTAAAGTAGGAAGCCAAAAGATAACCGGAATAACAGGCAAGTTTGGCCTTGGAGTACAAAATGAAGCAGGACACAGGCTGATAGAATTTTGTCAAGAGAATACGATGGTCATAGCAAACACTCTTTTCCAACAACCCCAGAGACGGCTCTACACATGGACATCACCAGACAGTCAACACAGAAATCAGATTGACTATATGCTCTGCAGCCAAAGATGGAGAAGCTCTATACAGTCAGTAAAAACAAGAGCAGGAGCTGACTGTGGCTCCAACCATGAGCTTCTCGTTGCAAAGTTTAGGCTTAAACTAAAGAAAGTATGGAAAAGCACTAGGCCACTCAGGTATGAATTAAATCATATCCCTGTTGAATATACAGTAGAGGTGACAAATAGATTTAAGGAATTAGATATGATAGACAGAGTGCCTGAAGAACTATGGACAGAAGTTCGCAACATTGTAGAACAGGTAGCAACTAAAACCATCCTAAAGAAAAAGAAATGCAAGAAAGCAAAATGGCTGTCTGAGGAAGCTTTGCAAATAGCTGAGGAAAGGAGGGAAGCAAAAGGCAAGGGAGAAAAGGAAAGATACGCCCAATTGAATGCAGAATTCCAGAGAATAGCTAGAAGAGATAAAAATGCCTTCTTAAATGAACAGTGCAAAGAAATAGAAGAAAACAATAGAATAGGGAGGACCAGAGATCTCATCAAGAAAATTGGAGAGATGAAGGGAATGTTTCATGCAAAAATGGGCATGATAAAGGACCAAAATGGCAGGTACCTAAAAGAGGCAGAAGAGATTAAGAAGAGGTGGCAAAATTACACAGAAGAACTATACAAGAATGAGCTTAACGTCCCTGATAATCTCAGTGAGGTGGTCACTGACCTTGAGCCAGACATCCTAGAATGTGAAGTGAAGTGGGCCTTAGAAAAGCTGAGCAACAACAAAGCTAGTGGAGGTGACAGTATTCCAGCTGAGCTATTCAAAATCTTAAAAGACGATGCAGTAAAAGTGCTACACTCAATTTGCCAGCAAATTTGGAAAACTCAACAGTAGCCACAGGATTGGAAAAGATCAGTTTACATTCCAATTCCAAAGAAAGGCAGTGCCAAAGAATGTTCAAACTATCGCACCATTGCACTCATTTCACATGCTAGTAAAGTTATGCTTAAAATCCTACAAGCTAGACTCCAGCAGTATGTGGATCGAGAACTACCAGAAGTACAGGCAGGATTTCGAAGAGGCAGAGGAACTAGAGATCAAATTGCCAACATACGTTGGATCATGGAGAAAGCTAGGGAGTTCCAGAAAAACATCTACTTCTGCTTCATTGACTATGCCAAAGCCTTTGATTGTGTGGATCACAACAAACTGTGGCAAGTTCTTAAAGAGATGGGAGTAACAGACCATCTTACTTGTTTCTTGAGAAACCTATATGCGGGTCAAGAAGCAACAGTGAGAACTGGGCACGGAACCACTGATTGGTTCAAAATTGTGAAAGGAGTCCGGCAAGGCTGTATACTGTCGCCCTGCCTATTTAACTTAATATGCAGAGCACATCATGAGAAAGGCAGGGCTAGATGAATCAAAAGTTGGAATTAAGACTGCCGGGAGAAATATCAACAACCTAAGATATGCAGATGATACCACTCTAATGGCAGAAAGTGAAGAAGAGCTAAAGAGCCTCTTGTTGCGGGTGAAGAAGGAGAGTGCAAAAGTTGGCTTGAAACTTAACATTAAGAAAACCAAGATCATGGCATCCGGCTCTCTCAATTCCTGGCAAATAGATGGGGAAGAAATGGAGGTAGTGACAGATTTTATTTTCCTGGGCTCCAAGATCACTGCAGGTGGGGACTGTAGCCAAGAAATTAAAAGACGCTTGCTCCTTGGGAGGAAAGCCATGGCAAATCTAGACAGCACACTAAAAAGCAGAGATATCACCCTGTCAACAAAAGTGTGTATAGTCAAGGCTATGGTCTTCCCAGTTGTAATGTATGGCAGTGAAAGTTGGACCATAAAAAAGGCTGAGCACTAAAGAATTGAGGCCTTTGAACTATGGTGCTGGAGAAGACTCCTGTGAGTCCCTTGGACTGCAAGGTAATCAAACTGGTCAGTCCTGGAGGAGATCAACCCTGACTGCTCTTTAGAAGGCCAGATCCTGAAGCTAAAACTCAAATACTTTGGCCACCTAATGAGAAGGAAGGACTCACTGGAGAAGAGCCTAATGCTGGGAAAGATTGAGGGCAATAGAAGAAGGGGACGACAGAGAATGAGGTGGCTGGATGGAGTCACTGAAGCAGTAGGCGTGAGCTTAAATGGACTCCAGAAGATGGTAGAGGACAGGAAGGCCTGGAGGAACGTTGTCCATAGGGTCGCGATGGGTCAGACACGACTTCGCAGCTAACAACAACAACAAAAAAAAAATACTGAGCAAACTATTGTTGCTAGTTTCTGGGGGAAAACTTTCATTTTCTAAAATATCATCTATCAGATCCTCATACAATTGAGAATTCTATAGCTTTGGGCTTACCAAATGTTAACATTAAATGACTTATTCTGTTTCTCATTGGAGGAGAATAAAAATATTCAGAGTTTCAAATATTCAGTTATCCTAGAAGGCCTCTCTGTAACTGTGATCCTATGATTATTTTTGAAAATAATCTTAGCAAAGAAGGTGCTTAAATTCAGAAATCCAACATTGAGTCAACCTTTCTATATTCAAATTGGTTTCAAAGTTCCATTACAGTTGTGTTATATTGATTTTATAACATTTGCAGCACATAACTTACACCATGTCATACTATTCTGTGATATTATGTGTGACCTTAGCCACTCTCAGAAAGTTTTTACCACACCTTCCTGATTGTTTGGAAATGAACACCATTTCCCATGCATCTCCAGATGGAAAAAAGAGAAGAAGAATATCAACTACTGAGTGTCTGTGGAGATTCTCGGTCATCCAGGTCATAGTTGTCCCACAGGTGCTTTTTCAGCAGGACTTTCTTTGTTTTTCCTTGAAGATGTTTCATTTCTCATCCAAGAAGCTTGCTCAGTTCTGACTGAATGGTGGGGGAATGGAAGGATTAATATCCCTTGCAGTCATCTGGTCGTTAGTACTCTTTCTGAGAAAGAGAAAGCACTCAAAAAGAGTGCTAGTGACTAGATGACTGCAAGGAACTTAAATCCTTCCATTCCCCACCATTCAGTCAGAACTGAAGAAGCTTTTTGGATGAAAAGCAAAACATCTTCAAGGAAAAACAAAGAAAGTCCAGTTGTCTTTTGAAAAAGCACCTTTGGGATCAATCACTGAGAATAAACTGAGCATCTTTATATCAAAGGTGAGAGACTAACAAGAGCAATCACTTAGTTTAAGTGTTTTGGGGACGCTGGAGCACATTGGACTTATTTTAAAAACTGGAGCTTTTTTGAAACATTTTTTATTATGCAAGTAAACTAAGATGTTGAATGATTAACAGAAATGAGAAATCCAAATCAAGGTATTTGAAATCAGGTGAATGATGTACACTATTGCCAAGAATCAGAGCATTGCCTCTCACCCCATCATTCTCCAGAAAAATATTGATCAGCCCTTTCCTGCTCATTTCTTAAGGATAGAACATCCTCAACAAATATGTTCTTTGTAAGAAAAAAATTGTATTCCACAACATAAGCATTTTTGTTCTCTCTTGCCAAGAAAACTGCTTTTCTGTCACTTCCCAATAACAGATAACAAAATATATTCTGCCTGTCAGTTAACTTCCTTTCAGAGCATGTTTGCTTTACAAGTTTCTCCAGATCTCAGTGATACAACTAAAATAAAAGACTTTGCATTCTGTGTTGCTCTCATGACTAATAAACTCTGGCTTATGCCTTAATTGCATGTATTGGGCCATAGTTATTCAATAAATTAGACTGAAAACAAATCATACTGTTTTCCATAATGTGTGAACTCAGCCAATACTTGCCTTCTAGAAGATGGGAAGCTGGTTGTCTGAATCTCTCTTCTCTTTCGCAATGAGTGATTGACTATGCAGAGACCCAATTATAGAAAGGAACTGAGTTAAATAAGAAATTCTTAAGAGAACGTTCTGTGTAAAAAAGAAGGAATCTTAATATAGATTCCCTGCCAAAACACATGAAAGTGACAACTATTTTTCATTACTCTAAAAAAGGAATAAACCAATTTAGAGGGAAAAGAAATGGTCAGTCCATGATTATTAGCTCTAAAGTCTAATAGAAATATCTGAACTATTAGTGGCAGCAAAGTTGAAAAATGTACTCCGTACTTTGAATCCCAGTTGCTGGAAAACAGCAGAAGGAAAAGGAACTTTCTCCTCCTATGTCTGGCCCCCAGGTTTCTGGGAATATCTAATTAAACATTGCGGGAAGCAGGAAGTGGGGACTCAACAGGCTTTATTGTGTTCCAGTAAGGCATATGTAATATATATTTTATTATATAAATATTACTAAGGTTTATATGCCACTTCAATCATAACTGCAATCATGCATGCACATTTAGTAAAACAGATAAAGCATCACAATATAAAACTTAGGAAAATAAATCAAATTATATTATGCCACAGAATAACCATACCAAAATTGCTAAGTATCGCTTGCTGCAGGGAGGATCCCAAGCCTCCATTCCAACCCCAAAACCTTCTGGGAGTGGTGGTGGTGGGGGGAACAAGTGTGAAGAGCTTTTCTTAAAAGCCTATTATAAATAGTCCTTTTTTAGTGACACAGTTGGGACCAGCCATTTGGTCATTAAGCAGAGTGTCCACTAAGAGAAACCGCAACTGTGATTACAGTCTTACTTCAGCTTTCCTTTGTTTTACAGTCCTGCAAAGATCATAAATGTTACTTTTTTATTATCACCATAATTACAAACAGATGCTAAAAGGGGCAGTCACTAAATGAGAACTACTTAGATAGGGTTGGTGCTAACCTGAGGGGGTGCTGTTCCACTAAAGGAGGCAGCAATGGAAAAAGCCTGTCTTTATGGCCTGATGGTTAATGGTCTCTTACAAGGATACTTCCCTTCCATATTGTATGAATAGATACCAAAGGAGCAAGTAATACCAAAAACATCTAGGTCCTGAGCCATAGAATCTTGCATTGCAGCCTTGCCAATAGGCTGACCAAAGCTTTTCCTAAGCACCCTTCCCTTGTCTTTCATGCTGGTATGATTACCTGTTGTTCCTCCACCCTTTGTCTGCTACAGACAAAGGGAGCTTCAGAGACATTACATTAAGAATGGTAGCATGACTGGTGATTTAAAACAGTGGCCCCAACCTTTTGGGCACCAGGACCAGTTGTGTGGAGAGAGGTTTTTCTGTGGACCTGAGGGAGCGTGATTTCATGTGCTGTCTGCATCCCATGGATGGGGCTTCACTTGTTTGCACAGACCAGTTTCTGGCATGCTATGAACTGGTGCCGCCCCATGGACTAGGGATTGGGGACCCCTGATTTAAAAGCTACTCAAATGCACTGGGGGATACTGGACCACAAGAGCTGTGGTGGCACAGTGGTTAAAATGCAGAATCCACTGCCAGGATTTCGAGCCTGACCAGCTCAAGGTTGACTCAGCCTTCCGAGGTTGGTAAAATGAGGACCCGGATTGTTGAGGGCAATAGGCTGACTCTGAACTGTTTAGATTGGGCTGTAAAGCACTATGAAGTGGTATATAAGTCTAAATGCTATTGCTAGTGTGTTGACCAATGACCATTGTGCCAAAGCCTTTATTAGTTTAACTACTTAATTAAAATTGGCTAAATTCTCAGGACTATCAAGTCAAAATAAAAAAACCCATTATGATTTAACCCATGTGTGAACACAGCCAAACTGATTCACAGAAATGATGTCCATGACTTCATTAGCATTCAATTTGGTTCAGCTTTACAGGTCACCTTTCCCAAATTTGGATACATCCTTTGTCTAAATAGCCTAGTCACACTGGAAAGAATCCCATTTGCTTTCTCTCTACCCTAAGACACTAACTTGTCAATGTTCAAATGATTCCATGGACTTGCAAATCCATTTGCCATCTGGCTTCTCTTTGTATAAGCTGTGATCTTAACTCCCACCAGTTTCCTCATTCATTCCAAAAATAATAATCTTCCTGATATCTAGGTTGGCAATTATTTGGCAAAAATTGGAACCTTGTAAATTAGTGTTCAAAGAATGAGACTGTTTATATTGACTAAGTTTTTATGTAATATTTATCAATATTGAGTGAGATGAGTTCCATTACTGGTGGGGAAAAAAAGTATTCTCAATCAAGTTGTGGGGGTTGGAGGGTGGCTATGTCCCAGACAAAATGGAATTTGGGAATATATACAAGGGACACAATAAAGAAAAAATTCAAAGAAATGATAGGTCCATGATTAGCTGCTTACTGCTTCTTTCAAATAAATATATACTGTAAATATCACCCTCCTTTGTGAATGAAGGCAAATAGAAGTGTCCCAGGATAATGCTGCAGGATCCAATCTGGGGCAGTCACCGGGACCAGAAGGTTTTGTCTTCTGAGCTTTTGGACTCACGCTGGAGCCCCTCCTCAGGGAACTTCTCTCTAGCCTAGGCCCAGATTCGACCCAGATTGGACCTTTCTTTACCTTTGCAACACATGGCAATGCTGTCCTATCTTTTGGAAAAGATAATGTGCTTCATAGTCAAATCAGCGACTTTACTTCCCAGCATTTCCAGTTCATCAGAGATCAAATAGCAGGCATAGATGCAGTACTGATAGGGCTTTCTGCCAGAATAGAGCAATGCAGCCAATTCCAGCCAGTGGATCCTTTTGATAGCTTATATGGACCTGCTTTTTTGACTACCAGACTATCAGATCTGGACTCAAAAATTGGCACCTAATAAAAAAAAATCCCTTTGTTGTTGTTGTTGAAGGAAAAGTCTTCATCATGGTTCAGTCCAAGCCAAGAATAAACAATATGGCGACTGCTTTAGAAAGAAGGCTGCAGTTTATTGAAGAGGAGAGCCGGACAGAAAGATGGCTCTGGAAGAAAAGAGAGAGAGCACATGTAGGAAGTGGGTTTTTATACCCTCTGGGGCTGTTGAAGTTGTTTCCTGTTCCTGTTTGAGGCTTTGTATTTCCAGTGTCATGTATTTCGATCTGAGTCTGAGTGTGCCCTTTGGCATCTGTGAGTTAATCCTATTATGTCCTGTCTTAGACTTTGGGTGGGTTATGTAGATTTTAGGTATCTTTGTTTTCTTAATCTTCTAGCTTCAACCTTCCTGAATTATTTACATCTGCATTTCTACAGACCTGGTTTCTGCTTGGGGGACAGAAACCTGGGACTATTAAGAAAACTGGGCATGCTTTTCTGCCTCTTTAAGATCCCTTGAGAAAATATATTTTTTGCCCTTTTAATATTTTCTTCTGTGTGGGAGCTGACTTCCCACACTCTCATCTGTTGATTTTCTGGACTTTTGCAGTCTGGATATCTTACCTCTATTTGTGAAAAAAGAGAGATAGGTTTGACTGTGGAAAAAAAATTAGATTCGGCTTTGAAACTACATACAGTACACATTACTACTGACATGAAAACTGAAGATGGGTAATCCTGGTTCAAAATATATAGTCAGATAATAACGTTTTACTCCATGGATTGAGAACTACAATGTGCCCTTTTACACGCCTGAAGTCTCTTCTAACTGTGAATGAGCTGAGAAACAATTGCTGCCTGTTTAGATTATAATATGAATTGACATCTAAAAAATTGCTCAAAGCCCATCTACGGAGGTTATATAACTCTGGGACCTCAAGCAATGTTAGGGGGGGAAATTTATTGCACAAATAGTACAATTTCTCATCAGATGTTTAAGGAGAAAGCTGACAGGAGGAGGAAAAGTAGACAAATTACCCTAAAAGGCCACTGTCTCTGTATGTACAAGTAAATAAAAAACCCCCACACAACTAGGCAAATATAGCAGTGACTCCCTGTTTGCTCATGCAAAGATTCTAGAAAAAAAACCTGGGATTTTGCTGAGATAATATCATTTCTGAACTAATTAATTGAGGTGTGGAAAATGAAAATAATATCAAGCTCTGGATCATGAGGATTAGGAAATGTGATTCAATCATACTGTATGCTTTGAATGAAAATTAAAAAAAAATATTTTTCTTGTTCTCAATTCCCCATTTTATTTGACTTTATACAGCTGCTAACATTGAGCAAATTCAGGTCATGCATGTCCTAAAACAACCTCTTATACCAGCAGTTACAAAAATCATTATAAATAAAACATCCTCTCTGCTAGGCTTCAGGTTCCTTTTTAATGCTATTCCATAGTTATCCTACCACCAATTGGCAGGGTGGTCCATAACAAAGAGAAAAAGTCATGATGATGGCCAAAACCAGGTGACCAAGGCCCTGCCCTTTTTACATGTGTCATTTTGATGCCATGTTTGTGATTGCTATCATGATGTTTTGGACCCCACTATTGTTGTTGTTGTTGTTGTTAGTTGCGAAGTCGTGTCCGACCCATCGCGACCCTATGGACAATGTTCCTCCAGGCCTTCCTGTCCTCTACCATCTTCTGGAGTCCATTTAAGCTCACGCCTACTGCTTCAGTGACTCCATCCAGCCACCTCATTCTCTGTCGTCCCCTTCTTCTATTACCCTCGATCTTTCCCAGCATTAGGCTCTTCTCCAGTGAGTCCTTCCTTCTCATTAGGTGGCCAAAGTATTTGAGTTTTAGCTTCAGGATCTGGCCTTCTAAAGAGCAGTCAGGGTTGATCTCCTCTAGGACTGACTGGTTTGATCGCCTTGCAGTCCAAGGGACTCGCAGGAGTCTTCTCCAGCACCATAGTTCAAAGGCCTCAATTCTTTGGCGCTCAGCCTTTCTTATGGTCCAGCTTTCACTGCCATACATTGCAACTGGGAAGACCATAGCCTTGACTATACACACTTTTGTTGACAGGGTGACGTCTCTGCTTTTTAGTGTGCTGTCTAGATTTGCCATGGCTTTCCTCCCGAGGAGCAAGCGTCTTTTAATTTCTTGGCTACAGTCCCCATCTGCAGTGATCTTGGAGCCCAGGAAAATAAAATCTGTCACTACCTCCATTTCTTCCCCATCTATTTGCCAGGAATTGAGAGAGCCAGATGCCATGATCTTGGTTTTCTTAATGTTAAGTTTCAGGACCCCACTATAGCTCCTCCTTTAAAGAAATTGTAATTCATGAGAAGGCAATCATTGGAAAGTCTTGTAAATATACCTTTTGGACTTTTATTTGTATACAACTACCTTGTTGTTATTTTTGGCTTGTTTGTTCATACTTCGTTTAAATATGCAGTACTTTGAACACATGGTACGGGGATGTTGCAAACTCTTAGGTCTGGCTTTGAAAAGCTGATGGTATTCATCCTTTAAAAATATTGTCTCGTTTATGCAGGCAATCTAGAAACTGCATAAACAGGGGTTTTTTGTGCTTTTCTCATGATGGTTGCCACCTTGTCAATCTGCCTATGCTGCTGTGCATTTAAAAGAGGTCTGCAAAAATGGAACAATATCTGGATGGAACTTTTTAACTGAAAAAGCATCGAACTGTGGTTAAAGACATAGCAACAGGGGTGGATTTCAGCTACAAAGTGGCAACTTGTATCTCTTCCAAGAAGGATTTCAGTAAAAAGGCTATACTTGAAAAAGGTTGCAAGAATTACATGTGATTTTGCTAACTGAGAGGGTGGCTGTGAAAGCACTTGGAATTTGGAAACTATGCCATCAAAACTCTCACAATATGTGTGCCATTTTGACTATGGAAAGCTGTGATGGGTGTGGCAACCAGGAAAAAACCATTTACCAGAAGGCAGAATTGTGAGGTTGTTTCTTGTTATCACTTCTAGCCATCTTCCCTCAAATATTCTTTATTACTCTAATTTACTTTTATTATATTTTGGGGGATGCAGGCAACTTCTAAGCAAAGTATCATACTGTAGTCACCTATTATCTGTATTCTTTAAAAATCCCCTTAGGGCCTATGTGGGAACCAGAGACAAATTTATTAATAAAGCTTATACCAGTGACTATATCAAGCCAACCTCCATTTTTAAACAATTTGAACAAATGAAACAGGCACTATGGTACTGATTCAATTAATTTGGATCGTACTATAGTGCCTGCAATTAAATGCAGATTTGGAGATACAACCTATGCTTTTAATAATTGTATTTAAAAGAAACATTCAATGGAACCATTTTTCCCACACCCACACAAACCACAGTTACTGAGTTGGTGCCAATTACCTTACATGACCCAAGTAATTTTGAAATCCTACTGAAAATACTGACTGGGTTCAAATATGCTAAACCACTGTTTTTTTAATCAAGATTTTTTAATTGTTCCAAATGATTGTGTTCAAATATCTGAAGCTTCAACTGAAGTGATATGGATCATAATGCTATTATTCTCAATATGCATGTGGGGGCCCAACGTAATGTAAACTTTCAGCATAAACAAGTGTAAAATAATGGTTGTTGGTGTTAAAAAAAAATCAAAACTTCGTCTACATAGTACATCTATGCTGAACTGGCAGTGACAGATTCATAATCAGATCTTAGAATCACAGTGGAGAGCTCAATGGAAATGTCTACTCAATATGCAGCTGCTATTATTATTTTTTATTTTTTTAAAAGCAAACTCCATGCTTGGTAACATTAGGATGTAAAATGAAAACAGAACAGCAGGTATATACTAAAGCCCATAAACAAATACACCTAGAAGATAGTTGTAATTATCCCCAATCTTAAGAAGTTTAAAAAAATGCAAAAAAGGGGCAAACAAAATGACAGCAGATGATGCAGCTCTTTTATGAAGAAGGTTTAGAACATAGGATAATGAGAGAAACAATGACAGAACTATATAAAAATACATGGATTTATGAAATCGTCACAATGAGATTTCTCTCTTTTTTACAGTTGGCCCTTCACAATTGCCTTAACTATGCAATAAACACTCACTGTATCTGATTTCTTTTGTCAACCATTTTTTTTGGCAATTCAGATAAGTAACTCATAGAGGATGGAATTAGTCCAGAGGATACTGGCTACTTCAGGCTGCCCAGGTCCCTGAGTGCTTTCCACCATCGCCATTTCACCCTCCCTGCCAAACAAGCAGAGTGCATATTCAGCAAACTTGCAGATCTGAGAAGTTCTGAAAAGTGCTCGTCTTGTGTTCTGGGAAGAGTGAATAAACAAGAGAAGATGGATCTAGTCAACTCTCACAACTTTGGTAAGCTAATCCTAATGTGGATGCTTAGGTTCCTCAGCTCACTTTGTGACTTAGGATCCATCCTGTTCACTTCTCTTTCTGATACTGGTTAATCTTCACTTTCCAACAGGAAGAGCATAGAGCATTAAAGATGTCAGACATTGTAGGTAAAGTTTGTGGATTAGTATTCTGTAAATAGAGCCAATATCTCATTAATTTTGGATCAATCAGCTAAGAGTTATTAACTTGATACAAGAGATGTGGGCCAGAGGGTAAGCAATGGCTACACATATTCAATGAGTTCTTTGGTAAGGCAAAGTTTGGATTTAGTACTCATGAGTCGAACTAAGGGTCCCTGGTATACTAAGAGCCTTTCTCTTAGTATTTAGTATTTTCTCTCTATTTATTCCTTATGTTTATGCTGGACAATCTGGATATTTTCTAGCCAAAGTAAAGGAAACTTGCTGGCTTAAATTAATCATTTTGCTACCAGGATGAGTATCTATATACATATTGCAAGCTCAAGTGCGGAGATACCTGCAGAAAATTAATCACATAGAATTGAATTTTGTACCTAAAAATAGTAGCCGAAAGTCTTAAATGAACATGTCTCTTTGTTTATCTTTGAATTTTTCCCAGCCTGAGTTAACCATCATGCTAACTATATTGTAGATAACAATGGAAGTCAAACTTATACCCATAATGCTGTACAAGTATTGGTAACATGCCAACTTCTGATGCGGCTTGGAATATGTTGAACTAGGATTCTAGTGTTTGACCTTTCCACATTAGCTGTCAGCATTTTGTTGTGCAAAATACTGAAACTCCCAATAATCTTTTCCATGCTTGTGAAAATGCTTGCTCAATTGGCACTGGGCCAAGCAAGCAAAAGATTGCTTCCCTTTGCCTGGAATGAAGGAAGATGCTTGCTGGGGTGGAAAAAAAGGTCATCCTCTCTTGTGTAGAAAAGTAGGATAGGAGTTAAGTTAATAAACAACAACATGGAGCCATAAATCAGCCACTCATATTTTAGTTCAGTCTATTGTGAGAGCCAAGCGGGGTTAGCTCAGTATGTCACTAGAATCCAGAGAACTGGGTTAATTAAATAACTGACAGCAAATGTACTGTGCAAACACAGCCAGTCAGCACAGCATGCCCACCCATGAACTGATTCCTTTACAATAAGCGTTAAGCCTTAAATCTAGACAGGATTCATTTTGTCTAGTGTTGAGTCTGCCTAGCAAATGGATGAGAATCAGTGTTTTTGAGACTGCTGGCAAGAAGAAGTGGTTAAACATCTACTACTTTGGAGAAATCTGTGTAACCAAAGCATGAGAAATCTGGGAAGGCAGGCACATTCTGTTAATTAGGGATGGCGGGGATATCTTCTTACTCCTTTGATGGATCAACACTCTGTTCACTGGAGCCCATCATGTGATGTAAAATGCATTACTGTATATTTGTAATGTTATGCCTGGCCGATCATAGAAAGCGTTCATTGCAATTTCTTTTGTTAAAGCAGCAACCTATGGGGTTTTTTTTCTTTTAACCAGAAAAAAAATCTTTAATACAGGGATGGACTCTGAAGCCACCCAGGGTTCTGCTACTGAAATTTAGGGGCAAAGTATTGAGTTACACTGGTATGATTTCCAGCTGGTTTTTGGCAGGCAATGAAAGGAAATGGATTGTTAAATCTCCAACAAATACTCATCCACCCACTCACCCATCACAAAAAAGGCAGGAAACTCCAGCCTTGACTGTTCTGGTGATATCATCACATCACAATGAGGTTCCCTACTTCCTTCATTCATCCCAAACTGTGCTAAAAACACACATACAAAAAGTGCCCTGATTTGCCTTTGCCCACTTTTCTCTATAGATCAATCAGACTATCTATAACTCGGGTTTAACTGGCGTATAATTTCAGAATTAATTTGCCAGAATTGGGACTTATAACAGAACATTTTTAATTCTTGACTCTAGTTGTCCAGGGTTGTTTTAAGATGGTTGCCTATAAAATGAAGGACTGAATGAATAAAGGGCACCTATATAGGAGTCCAGCTAGTCAATCATAACATTTTCCAGGAAACCCCATTCCGTTCCCCTCTTTCCCGCCCTGAGAGCATTTTTTCCCTCTCTATCACAGAATTGCTCTGAGAGTGAAATGGGTGGTCTATACATTTGATAAATAAAAATAAATTTAAAAAAATAAGGCTCATTACTTAATTATTTTTTGTGTCTCTGACTTAGGTGCCTTTCTTGTTTGTAAATTACTGTATGTTGTTTTGACCAAGCCTCACAATCAGAAAATAAAGTATACAGTACAGATCTAGGTGTTTACAAAGTTTTTTTTGCAAGTTTTGCCTCTTCCAACATAGGCAGAGCTGCAGACTCTGTTTATTTTATTGCCATCTTGAGCACCATTTGATGACAGAGTTTATCTCTGTTGGTTCTTGTCTGCATTACAATTATATAGTTCAGTTTTCTGGTCAAGGCATTGGTTATTCTGGGGTATTGGGCTTTGTTTGCAACATACAACAGTGACTTTATTTTTCTGTCTCTTATTAAAATGAAGTTTGGGCTTTCATCCCAAACAAGCTATAGCTGGAGATTGAGGCAAGAGGAGGATTGATACAAATTTCACCTATTTCTTTCAAATGTACACACATAGACTATGGGAGACTTCTGATTGGCTACTGAAAGAACAGACTGCTAGATAGATAGGCCAGTTGGCTGATCCAGCATGGCACTGCTTACATTCATATATCTTATGTGCTATATCTGGGCTGGATGACCACCTGATGGCAGCAAAGAGATTCAGAAATACCTCTTTTCTCCCATCTAGTGATTGCCCAGACATTTGCATCTTAATAGTGGAAGCCCTAGATTTCTTCCATCCCTTTTTGTTCCCATCTGACTGACTCTTGGCAATTTAAGTGAGGAAGAAGCCCAGACATGGCAACTCTATTGTGCTTGCTTTAATAGAATAACAGAGTTAGAAGGGACCTTGGAGGTCTTCTATTCCAACCCGCTTCTCAGGCAGGAAACCCTATACCAGGCATGTCAAACTTGCGATGTCACGTGACGTCGCATGACGTATCGCGACTTTTCCCCCATTGCCGGCAATGGGGTGGGCGCAGTTTCAGTATGATGCATCTGGCCCATGGACAGGCAGTTTGACCCCCTCTTCTTTGTTCCACCTCCTCAAATACTGGGATACTGCTATCATATCACCCCTAGTCCTTCTTTCTTCTTTTTCTTTTCTTCTCTTGATCAAACAGGTAAGCCTTTAAGATATTACAAAACCTGAAAAACCTGTGAACTGCTGCTGAGATAATTGTTGAAATGGAAGTGTGCTTTGTAATGTGTCTCTATTTTCTGTGTTAAATGCTGTAATGCTAATTGATTGTGTCAAGTGTAATTCTGCTTATTTCTGACTGCATAATAACACTCAATATGTAAAATACAATGCATTTTAACAAAAGATCTTTGCACTTAAAAAAGATTATCTGCAGGGTGGAATCAAAATATCGAGAAGACAGTTGAAATCACACAGTTGAAGCCTTACTTTATTTTTATGTGCATTGTGAGACACATAAGAAAAAGATGGATTGCATGGATGTAGATGCTCTATTGACTTTTTTGACTTGCCCTCCCCAATCCCTCCATGGATGTCTGTAGTTACAAAAAAAAATCATTTAAAATTAATCTATCCAAAGCATCTCTGTCTTGATATTAAATTCGCCTTCTCAATTTTCTAGCTTTTTCTTCCAGTTGACATGAATGTTGTGCTTCTACAATTTACATGAATCTTCTCTATTATGTTTTTCAGTTGACCTGTTTGGTGTTTATTCACACTCACTGACTTCAGTTCATTTTAAAGTTGTCTTGGCATGATAAGTAGTGAAATAGCAGGGTGGCTGCATTATTATTAACATCCCTTTGTTTATTAATTTAGTTTTAGCATTTTTTATAGATTTAAGGTTTTAATGCACAGGTGTCAAACTCAATTGTGTCATGTGATGTATCGTGACGTATCATGTTGTTTTTTGCCTTTGCGGAGCCAGGGTGGGCATGGCCTGTGCGTGACGCATCCAGCCTGTGGGCCACCAGTTTGACACTCCTGCTTTAATGTGTTAATATTGTGTTAATATTTGTAAACAATGATTTTAAATATTTATTATTTTAGTTTTGTTGTACACACCCAGACACACTTGTGAGATGGGTATGTGTATAAATTAAATAAATAAATAACACTCTGAACCATAAACTAGACCCATCTTAATCTAACATGAAAGCAATAGCACTTAGACTTCTATACCACTTCACAATGCTCTCTAAGTGGTTTACAGAGTCAACATATTGCCCCCAACAATCTGAATCCTAACTTTACCAACCTCAGAAGGCTGAGTCAACCTTGAGCTAGTAAGATTTGAACTTCTGGCAGCCAGCAGAATTAGCCTGCAATACTGCATTCTAGCCATGGTGCCACCACAGCTCTGAAGATGGACATTGTGTGAACCAAAGTGTTTGGGTTAACTTAGTAGGAAGTAAATTTATGCTACCTTCTTTGTCTCCAACTAATAGCTGTCTGGATTTTTGCACTCTAGATGTGGCAGCCCTAATTAAAAGTGAGCTAGTGTGTAGGGTGAGCACAACCTAAGACAGAGGAATATATTCTGAGACCTGAAAAAAAAAGCTACTCTGAATGAGAGTTTCTCTTTCTACAGTAATTAAGACATTCTTTTATTAGGTGACACTTGCCTTGCCATGATAGTTTCTATAGTTCAGATGACACATTTACCAGGCTCAATTTATCTGTTAGTCAACTCAGTAACCTGGTATTGCACAGCAGATACAATTATAAGCTAACTACAAAGAAATTGTTTTAAAATAAGATTAAATGAACATGTCAATGATTAGTAGCCAAGATAAGTGCTAAATGGGGTATATCTTGGATTTTAAAGGTAATATTTTTCCAGATGTATTAACTGCAGCATGTAACTGGGGACAGGATATCAAATGGGATGCACCCTCGATCTGATGCAGCAGGACTCTTGTGTTCTACTTCACTTGAGCAGAGAAATAAAAAGCAGACAAATTGAACCCCTTACTATATAGAACTTTCGACAGATTGTGGCTTCCCAGAAATTTTCATGAGCAAGTTTGCAATTGACTGTAGGACTCACTACTGTTTGGCCAGTGCGCACTGGGTACTTCTCTTAAAAATTAACTGCACTAAGGCAAAGGTTAGGCAGCAGCATGTAGTGGCTTGTATGCTGTGTGTGTATCTGTTGTGGTGACTTTATCTGCATGAAGTGGAATGTCTCCAGCATCATGTGAGCAGATTGCATCATTCAAACTGCTTAGAGCCTGTTGCTTTCCGAGTCTGGGGAATTTGTACAGTGGGAAGTAGCTTCTTTTTGCTGTCTTTTGTTCTTCCTCTTTTTGCGTATTCCTTTTTGGCAAAGGGCAGAGAGAGCTGCTCAAATAGGTGGCATACAAATGCTGCTGATAAATAAATGATTAATAAATAAAATGATGGATGTCACAATGCAAAATCTCTCCAATGATATTTGTGTCATGTGAAGAAATGTACATCAAGACATAACATTTTTTTCTTATTTTTTTCATCACATCTGAATCTATCTAGGCATTATTTAAATGATGAATTCAGCTACTCATGGTTGAACGTGGTCAGTAGCAGTAGCTGGGAAACCATTTGTGTCAATACAGGCCAACCTCTATGCCTGTTGTTTCATGACTTAGATGCTCTTTCTGCCTCTAAGCCAATGACTTTTAAGTGGTAGGGTAGACTGCAAAGAGGGGTATGCAGTGGTGGTTATGGAGCGGTAAGGTGGGCAGTTTCTCCTGTGCGACAACTCTTGCCGTACCCTTCCTCCTGGTTTCTTATTTCTCTGCTTAGTTATCCGCATGGCATCTTGATACCTTTACACAAGGCCTTTTAAATCAGGTTCTCTTTTCTTGTTCTCTTACTGTGGAGTACATGTAGTGAGATAATTACACAAATGGGCAAGGAGGGGAGCAAGAAGGTTGAGTCCTTCACTCGACTGGAAGAACCACTGATCAATTCATAGAGAGGATGAAGCATTGTAAGGACAGTAGCTAAGAGGGTGGACAAATTCTGAAGGTTTATCAGGAATACAAGCGGGTGCATGGAAGTGCTGTCTGATTTCTGAACTTCTAAAAAAAATTTGCATTGGCAGTCAAACAGGTAAAAGAGTTAGCAAAGTCTGCCTCACTTTTTCCCTGTCATATTTCCTGTTTGAGGTCTCCTGACCATTTGCCCTCTCCAAATGAGTCATTATCTTGCTCAAACAATATCTAGAGTCAGGAAGTTTTTCTCATAAAGTGCAAATTTAAGAGAACAACTTTGTAGATCAACAGAAAGTAGGAAAAGTAAGTGACTCATGGTCTGCTATTAACATGTTATTATACTTGCTTTATAAAAGGGAAGACTAAATAAGCAGCATATGATTTGGAGGCTTTTTTAAAGTTAGATAGTAGGACAAAATATATAGTAAACTTATACAAAAGAGCTCATGATATGATCATAGAGCAATATAAGAACTGTACAAGGGTAGAATTATAGTTTGAGAAATACTCAGAAGAAGCAAAAGTACTGGTGGAAATCAAACAAAAATTCTGCTTCAAGGCTGATCAAAGGCAGTCCAAGTAAAGTAACCAACTAGATTCTAATAATTAAAACTTCCACCATGTTTCATGGGTGGAAAGATAGCACAAAAAGTAGATACTCTATGGCACATCTCCTCTGATATTGCAATAAATGATGGGGGGTGAGGTGTTACCCCCCCCCGTTGATAGGGCTCGCAACTTGGGCATCCTCCTGGATTCAATTTTGAAGATCACATAGGAGCCGTGACCAGGGGGGCTTTTGCCCAGGTTCGCCTGGTGCGCCAGTTGCGAACCTACCTGGACCGAGATGCCCTATGCACAGTCACTCATGCGCTTGTGACCTCCCGGTTAGACTACTGCAATGCTCTCTACATGGGGCTGCCCTTGAGGACCACTCGGAGGCTTCAGCTGGTGCAGAATGAGGCCATGTGAGTTGTGATGGGGGCTTCCCGACACTCCCATGTAACACCTCTACTCCACGAGCTGCATTGGCTTCCGGTTGCCCTCCGGGTGAGATTCAAGGTGCTGGTGATGACCTATAAAGCCCTAAATGGCTTGGGTGTGGGATATCTGAGGGAACACCTGCTGCCGGCATCAAGTTCCCTTCGCCCAGTGCGCTCCCACAGGGAGGGCCTTCTCAGGGTGCCGCCAGTAAAAGATTGCCAGCGGATAACACCCAGGGGGAGGGCCTTCTCTGTGGGTGTGCCTGCCCTTTGGAACCAGCTGCCTGCGGAGCTTAGGACTGCCCCCGACCTTCGTTCATTTCACCGGGACCTGAAGACCTGGCTCTTTGAGCTTTCCGGCCCAGGCTGAGAGTTTTTAATTAGGGTTTTTTATATTTTTTTCAGGGATTAAATATAATCTTTTTAATCGTTTTTAATTTTTGTATCAATGTTTTAAGTACCCTGTAAACCACCCTGAGTCCTTCGGGAAAGGGCGGTATATAAATTCAATAAAATAAATTGAACCATAAGTAATATGTTGAATTCCTTAGACAATTCCTTTATTTCTATAAAGAAATAAAACATATCTTTTGGGCAGACTTTGACATGTGGATTTGAATTGTTTCAAAGTTATATATGTCTGTTTAAACAAAGAATATAAAGCAGTAAAATCAAACATAACTTTTTTTTATTAAAGAGGTTTTTTTGTAAAAATCAAACATAACTTTTTGTTCATATAAAAATACTGTTGTAATTTACCTAGTCGCTCAACTGTAAGATGGGTGGCATATAGAATAAATACATAAATAAACAATTAATAAATAAATAAGACTTTCTGCAGTGAACAGAGTATTATCCAAATTATCTTTTTTGGATGCGGTTCTGTTTAAGTTATTACACACTCTTGTTTACCAGGAAGTTAACAAATGTCAAGGCCAGAATTCCATTTTGGAATAAGTGTGTTCCAATTGATCTTTAAATAATTAATCTTTATTTACAGATAAACAACAGAACATTAAGTAGTTGCTTTTGATCAGTGATAAAATTCATGTCTTCCATGCAAAAACCTTTGAATTCAAGCAAGCAGCTCCATGTTTTGCTCCCTGGGAGAAAATATGAAATTTGTTTCTGAGTTAACTATTGTGATAATCTGTAATATAATTTGTTTGGTTTTCATTCTTTGAATTTTATAAACCCATAGTAGTGGATGGACATTTTAATTTATGGCTTCATGTAGTGCTTGAACTCAATCAACTGAGATTTATTTTATGGTTTCATGAAATGACAGAATTGGAAGGGAGATTTGGGTGCATCTAATCCAATCTCAGTGAAGGATATCTCTGACATGACTATTCATCCTCCATCTTCTAGTGAAGAACAATTCACCATTTGTGTGATTAGAATGCAGTATTGCATGCTAATTATGCTGACTGCTGATTGCCAGTTGGCTCAGTGTTGACTCAGCCTTCCATCCATCCAAGGTCAGTAAAATGAGGACCCAGATTGTTGGGGGCTAGTTGACTGACTCTGTAAACCACTTAGAGAGGGCTGTAAAGCACTGTGAAGCGGTGTATAAGTCTAATTATTATTTCATGTGGTTCCACTGACTGACATCTTATATAGTCAGGATATTCCTTCTGATGTCTAGCCTGAACTACTCCTTAGAGCAGAGGTCTTCATCCTTTTAGGCACCAGGGACCGGTTACGTGGAGAGAGGTTTTTCTGCAGACGTGTTTTTGTGTGCATCCTGCATCCCTCAAATGGAGCTTTGCTTGTTTGTGTGGCCCAGTTGCTGGCTTGCTGTGGCCTGGTACTGGTCCATGGACTGGGGGTTAGGGACCTTGTCTTAGAGCTCTAATCCATTGGTTCTGATCCTGCTCTCAGGAATAATATAGAAGTCCACTTTCTATTCTGTGTGGCATTCCTTCAGATCCTATCAAACTTTCCCTCACGTGCCTTCTGTCTAGGCTAAGTATTCCTAGATCCTTTAACAGTTTCCCATAGAACTTTTTTTTCAGATTTCTCACTATCTTAATGGTGTTTCAACTAGCTCCAATTTGTCATTCTCCTTTTTGTATTGTAATGCCCATAACTGGACATAAAATTTCAAATGGCATCCAATAAAGGCAGAGTAGATTTGAATAATTGCTTTCTATGATCAGGACTCTGATCCTGCTTATATATCCTAAGATAGCATTTGCCTTTTTAGCAACTTGATCATACTGCTAGCTCATGTTTAACTTGTGGTTGACAAGGACACACAGATCCTTTTCACATGTCCTACTCTCAAGCCAAGTCTTCCAATCCTAGACCCATGTCTTTTATTTTTCCTACATAGATGCAGTTGTTTACATTTTTCCTTGTTAAATTAGACCCTGTTTTTGACACACTCTCAAGCCTAGCTAGATTTTATTTAATCTCCTCACCTTTAGATTATACTAGCCCTCCCTCTCCGTTTTGTGTCATCTGCAAGTCATAATTCCTTTATCTAAGTCATTGATAAAATGGTGAACAGCACAAACTCCAGGATAGAGCTCTGTGGCACTCCATTTGATAATTCCTTAAAAGATAAGTAACCACATTCTCTAGGAACAATCATTCAGCCAAATGCAAATACATCTAAAATAATATTATTTAAACCATATTTTATCAGGAGGCATTCGGTTGAAGGCTTTGCTATGGTCCAAGTACACTAAAGTAATCTGTCAACAAAGAGGATAAAATTAGTTTAGTGTGATCTGTTTACAACAACAGCTAATGCTGGCTCCTCTCAATGTTTGCATGCCTTTCTACAAACATATTGCTTTTTTTAAAAATCCCATTTATATCCCGCCCTTCTCCGAAGACTCAGGGCGGCTTACAATCTAAAGCACAAATCAATGTGCTTAACAATAGCCTTCATTCTATGTATATGCCTGCTTATTAGGGCTTTCGCCCCCTCCCCCCAAGCGGCATTATTACAAAGTCAGCTTATTGCCCCCAACAATCTGGGTCCTCATTTTACCTACCTCGGAAGGATGGAAGGCTGAGTCAACCTTGAGCCTGGTGGGACTTGAACCTGCACTAATTGCAGGCAGCTGGTGTTACTTAAGGAGGCATTAGCCCACTGCTCCACCAAGGCTCTTTAAAATCTGCTTTAAAATCTGTTTGAAGACTTGGTCCCATCTAAGTGTTATAAAGCTGACAGATCTATAATTTTCCAGAGCTACTTTCTTCCCGATTTCAATGATGGGAACATTTTTTCTTCTTCTGGGTCCTTGTCAGTTTTTTAGGAGTTCTCCAAGATTATTAAGAATAATTTCCCAGTCATCCCCACTAGTTCTTTTAATAACTTGTGATATAATTCATTGGAACCCAAAGATGTGATTTCATTTAAATAAATGAAATCCCCATTTTCTTCCTCTCTTTTAGTGTTCTAGTTGACTTGGCAATGTTTTCACAAGTTGTTTCCCATGGCCTTCTTCCTAGAACTGGGAGGAGGCAACTGGTTGCCACTCAGCTGGTTTTCATGTTTTCATGGCGGCTACAACTCACAGAATTCTAGGATTCATTAGCACTCACTCTCTTGGCTTCTAGACCAGCGAGTTTCACTACTTTACCAAACTGGCTCTCTAATTATGTCTCACCATCTCCTTTTTTGCCCTAAGCTACAGTTCTCTTTCCCCCCAATGGCTTTATACTGACTAGTTAGGTCTCCCTTTACCTTCTGAGAGAAAAGAGATCCAAAATAGGAGTTAAGAGGGTCTGTTTTGCTCCAGTCAAGAATGTTTTTTAAGAAACAAGCTTTAAAGGAAGGTGGACTGTATTTATCATTCTGAGAGCACCAAATACTAAGCACCAACATTTGGTTAGCTTAAAGCTACTGCATGGTATACAGTCATCTTGAGTGTGAAGGTCTCTGCATTCCATTTTTGGTAAAGGGTTGGAACTTCAAGGCATAACATCTGCCTTCCTATGTTTGATTAATCTCAAAAACAAGGAAATGATCATCTGGTGCCTGCTTCCTGATGGCCAGTGTATCTTTTTAAATAAATAGTAACTTTGATAAACATACCATTTGCTTTTCTTATGTTTTTCAAAATGTAGGCTACGGTATTGATTGATAAAGAGTACCATGAATTCATGTAAATAATGGTAACATGTAACCATAACATGTAAGATTTGATGTCCCCATGTCAGAAGTAGTTTAAACAGACTATCATTTCTTGCAACATTGTTATTCTGGCTTAATACCATTGATGGTGCTACAGATGAAAGTTTGCTATAATCTTGTATCCTTGGAGTTTCATTGACGTGAACAAAAGAATTATGCTTATAGTTCATATATGTTTTACTGTTGCTTAAGCAACTAATTAACAGATTTCACTTCAATCCAAAGTAACAAAAATGAATTACCGTATATACTTGAGTATAAGCCGACTCGAGTATAAGCCGAGACCCCCAATTTCACCCCCAAAAACTGGAAAAAGTTATTGACTCGAGTATAAGCCGATCCGCCGTTCTGCAAGCCTCCGCCGCCGGCGGAGGCTGGATCCGCGCTCTGCAAGCCTCTGCCGCCACCAGAGGCTCGATCCGCCATTTTGCAAGCCTGAATACACAGGAATACCCTGTGTGGCCACGGCTCTCGGGGAAGCCCTGGCTGTCCGCTTCCTTGCTCCACGCTGCCATTCGGGGCCCACGCGTTCCCCGGGCAAATCGCGACGCCCAGCAGGTGAGGAAACACGCCCTCTCCAGTCGCCCCCCCTTCCCTCAGGAGACGCGAAGCAAGTGACCGCCCGGAGCTTACCGAGGACTTGCGCGCGGCCGAGGCTTCGGTGCTTCCAGGATCGCGCGCACCTCTCCCAAGCCGCCGTCGTCCGGAGACCTGCCGAAGTTTGGGGAGGTTTGGGGAGGTGCGCGCGCACCTCCCCAAACCTCCCCAAACTTCGGCAGGTCTCCGGACGGCGGTGGCTTGGGAGAGGTGCGCGCGATCCCGGAAGCACCAAAGCCTCGGCCGCGCACAAGTCCTCGGTAAGTTTTTTTGTTGACTGGAGTATAAGCCGAAGTGGAATTTTTCAGCCCAAAAAGTGGGCTGAAAAATTCGGCTTATACTCAAGTATATACGGTATGTTTCTGTCATATAACATTGATTCAAAGGGGTTGGGTAAAGGGCTGATAAATTTTGCTGGAGGGGTAGGTTTTTGAAAATGTGGCTAGAAAGTGGCTACAGAAAGAATAAGTAATATGGTTTAAAACAGACTATGGGCCCTAGAGAATGTGGTAAAATAAGATACTGTAGATGTGCCCGTGGGGAGGATTGGGGGCAGAGAAGTAAAAAGAGGTAGAAAGAAAAGGATTATAGAAATGGGCAGGAGTACTTATAATGGGAAGTATAGAGCAGGGTACTCTATATTATTTTATAGGAACCATCTAATTGTATATTATAACATGTTTTGTTTATGAGTAAAGTATGCCTTATTAAGAGAGGATTGTCTTGGATAACAGGTTTTTAAAAAGATGTAAATAATTCTGTCAACAAAAAGGAAGAACATTCTGACTTCCGGTTTTGCGCCTGTAGCACATGGCCGCACGAGAGTGGACCTCCACTCCCCATGGCTAGTTTTGTCCTGCCAGGGGTACCCTAGATGGGTCTGAAGTCGCCCCGAAGAGGTGACTGTGAAGGAGGGGCACCCCACTGATCATGAAGTGATGGCAATCACTTTGTTTGATCTGGGGAAAGCCCTCCAAACCCCACAGGAGAAAGGCTAGCATGAGATCAGTGTCTAGCCCAGACATGTCAAACACAAGGCCCGGGGGCCAAATCCGGCCCGTGAAGTGGTTTCATGTGGCCTGCGAAGCCATCCTGGAAACAGTGAGGGAATGGCCCCCACTGCCTTGGCCCTGGCCCAGAGACCCTCCTCCTGCCAGAGATCCTCAGATCTGTCCCACTCCTGCCCAGCCCCCCATAGGCACCCTAAATGCGAACGATGTAGAGCTGGCCATGCCCACCCCGTAGGCCATACGCACTTTCGCCACGCCCACCCAGTAGGCCACGCCCACCCAGGCCACGCCCACCTGGCCCCCTGAGGGCAACCGCAATGCTGATGCGGCCCTCAATGAAATTGAGTTTGACACCCCTAGCCCAAGCTACTTCCAGCTGAAGTCCCAGAGCACGAACCTTAATCACTAGGCGGAAAATTCCTATTCAAATATTTATTAATATATCACATTTCTAAACTGTCCATCTCCCTCAGAGAGGAATTCTGCATGGAATTGTATGCTGGTTTCCTACAACATATCATGCCAGCTATACAGTTTGACTGCCTTTTTGTTAATGTTTATTATGTGAACCTACTCTATCATGCCCTCTAAAAAGTTAAACAAACAATAATTTATCTGATTTTATATAAAATCCTTGTATATAAATACTATATCACATGATCAGGAACTTCTCTATATGTTGGCATCAGTGTGGGTTTTGGGAAAGAGGTGGTTGTTTTCTCTTATGCCATAGAAGAGATTTGGGGCATAATGCTCCAAGCATATCAGTACAGCACTTAATGGGCAATGTAATATTTGCTTTTTAATATTAAGGGGACATTTGCAAATGGAACCTAACCACATGCTATGCTTCGTTGTATTTGTCTACAGAGTGATCAGTGCCCTTTATGTTTTGTATAAACCCATAGACAAGGAAAAGTCTGTAGTTTTACAGGTGGAAAATGATTGTTTAATCTCTAGCATACAGCTTTAAAAGGATCAGGTAGCAAGTGGTAATAAATCCCACTTTTGACAAATAAAGATACACAAGGGGACAGATGGACAGGTATGTTAAGATATATTCAGTGTATTACAATGTATTGTTTAGGGACTTTAGCCGATTATACCTCATTTTTCTGGGAATATATATCCACATTATTTATATTTGAAATTATGCTCTATTAAATTTGGTGAGATTTGCTCCAAATAAGTGCACATGGATTACAATCAGCATATTTATTAGAAGAAAATTCTAATTAGTGTACTGAAATATAACCCCTTGCTCACTTTTTTATGTAGATAGTTGGAAAGTGTGACAAAAACTTGTACCGTTAATTGGGGAACATTTCAATAGACCTTTGGGTAGTGTGGCACAATCAATTCCCTTTTGATAGTTGGTTGGGAATATATTTGTGCACTTTATAGTTTACTACTGACTTTTTCCTTTAATCTTTTTTTACATTGTTTTAATCATATCCTGTAATCTAGCTAAAGCAGCACTTCCCAAAACTGGCTAAAATTGAGTAAAACTGTTTTTTCTTTAAAATAAAGGTAAGGTAAAGGTTCCCCCGCACATGCGTGCTAGTCGTTTCTGACTCTAGGGGCCGGTGCTCATCTCCGTTTCAAAGCCGAAGAGCCAGCGCTTGTCCGAGGACATCTCCGTGGTCATGTGGCCGGCATGACTAGATGCCAAAGGCGCACAGAACGCTGTTACCTTCCCACCGGAGTGGTCCCTACTTTTCTACTTGGATTTTTACGTGCTTTCGAACTGCTAGGTTGGCAGAAGCTGGGACGGGTAACAGGCGCTCACTCTGTTACGCAGCACTTGGGATTCAACCAGCAAAACTGCCGACCTTCTGATCGACAAGCTCAGCATCCTAACCCACTGAGCCACCGTGTCCCTACTGTTTTTTCTTTGGGTAACTACATAACCCATTACCTAATCATAATAGGGGCATCTGAAACAAGACTTTCTGATAAGCAGTTTTGGATAATGAAGGAAAAAGCTTGGAAGCACTGAGCTAGACTCACTTCCCAGCTTAGGTAGCATGTAATAATTAAGCTACATTTAGTTTTGTCATATGAACCCAGCCTTTGTGATTAAATTTACAGTATGGTCAATTTATTGGGTTGAGTAAATTGATAACATTGTCTTGGCAAACACAGTCTCTTAGAAATAAGTTTCAGGTTTACATCAATTTATGTTTAAGTTACTCATATATTTTTTTTAAAATCCTTCAATATTGCTGTTACATTGCTCTCTTAGTATATATGCAATCTAGACTGCATTTTAAGGGTGGAATAAAAGCAATTCAGATCATGCAGCAGCATTCCACATTCCACCCAAGATAAGCGTAGGCCCACTCGTGGCTGAGCTGGTCAGCGAGTGTGAAATGCGCCAGGCGTGTGTAATCACGCTACAATGCGCTCTTCGGGCCTCTTCGAGCAGGAGAACTGAGCGCCGGGGCTTTCAAACGACGTTTTTCTTTTAACAGTAAACTAAGCCAGCGTTTCCCAACCTTAGGAACTTGAAGATGCGTGGACTTCAACTCCCAGAATTCCCCAGCCAGCATAGCTGGCTGGGGAATTCTGGGAGTTGAAGTTCACGCATCTTCAAGTTCCTAAGGTTGGGAAACACTGAACTAAGCAAAGACGAAAAGCAGCGCCGACGCGGGCCGGCTCTTCTTTCGCTTCCGCAGATTGCCTGACACGTGAAGCCGGAAGACGCGCCACGCCTTCCCACGGAGGGCTCAGCCAAGCAGGGGTTGTGAGGGGGGCCGGGCCGCCAGGAGGCTTCTCATTGGGGCAGAGCGCGCTGGTGATGAGAAGGTGAGGCCGAGGCCGGCGGGGTTTCGGCTCCGCCTGTCAGACCTTCCTCTTTTCCCCCTCTGCCGCCCCCTTCAGAGCCCGCTCCGCTTCACAGTCGGGAGGCCGCTCGCTCGCGAAGCGCCTCTGATCCGCTCGGAGAGACTTTCCCCGCCTCCCGCAACTCGTTGGCTTCTTCCCTTGGCGTTTGCAGGCCGCTGAAGCCCGCCGTCCTGCGAGAGCCTGTTACGGCCAGCCAAAAGCTGGCCTCCGCCGTCGCCATGGAGCCTTGCCCGACGACGGATGGCCCCTGCGAGAAGAAAAGGTAAGGAGATGATCTTTTGCCCTTCACTGCCGGTCGCGGCCTGGGAGCCTTTTTCCGGATCGGGACTGCCTGCCCTTGTTAGGGTCCAGGAGGAGAACAGAGCTCTCCTCCCCGCCTTCCGTTTTCTAAACAATGTAAATTGTGTGTGTGGAGTTTGAGGAAAGACGGAGCGTCTGTATGCGAGGGAGAAGAACCTTTTTCCTTTCCCCCATCTTTATAATCTCTCGCTCTTCACGGGCAAACCCCCCCCCCCGGTCAACCTAGGAACGATTATATTCACCCCAGCCTTTTCCCCACCGTGTGATCGCAGACAGGCTCACACCGAGCGGGATTATGGATATTGTAGTCCGCCGTGTGTCTGGAGGTTGCCAAATTAGGTACACTCCCGCCTTCTACCCAGTTTTAACCTGATCGCCTTGCTCGAAATTTTGTGTCCCGTTTTTAAATCGGTGGACGTGATGATTCTAGAGGAGAGTGAATTTGGAAGATCTGTCTTTGGGGACCTTTTTCCAGGAATTTGTTATCTCTTTATACTTCTTTTTTGTGCCCATCTTTTGTTCGTAGCGATACCCCCCCCCCCTCTTTGCTTCTCAACTACCATTTTTCTTCCTATTTTCCGTAAATGGCTTTCCGTCCATTCACATTTGTATTCATCTTTTTTTTCTTATGTCCTCTTATGCCCTCCCTCCTTCCCCCTCCCTCCTTTTTCTTAGGATGTTTTCATTCTTTTATTTCTTCTCCTCCCTCCAATTGTCCACGTCGCCATTTTGTGCTGGGGGGGGTATGTGTATGTGAATGTGAGAACCTGAGAAAGAGAAAGCAGTGACCAAGATTTGATAGCAGATGTTCTTAGCTTGCTAAATATGCAACTTTTTTACAAGATAGTTACTAATGTAGGACATGGAATATCTGCATTTGACTTTTTTATTTTTTTGTTCCTATTTAGATTAAGGCATAACAAAAAAGATCTGGCATTTCAAAAGAGTCAGGAAATGTGATGGCTTTAATGATTGTCTGGTTTTTAGAAGTCTCCTCCACAAGAGTTATGTTAATGTGTCTTGACTGTAAATGAATATGAAAAGGATGGCTCTATCTTGGTTGGTTATGATTTGGAAAGAACAGCACTTTGCCTGTGTACATTTTCAAATTCTTTGTAGGCAGACAATAAGAGAAATCAAATAGAAAGTCAGGTAGAATAACTATTAATAATAGAGATGGATTTCTTAAGTGGGGGGGGGGTCAGTGGTACTTTTAAATTTGGAGATTTTCAGATTCTTTCAGTGCTGTGACAGATTAGATTGCCCAGGATTTTTTTTAGCAAAATGACACTGAAAAGGGCATTCATTGTATCTATTATCCTGCAAAGTCCGCACAAGTTGTTCTAAGTACCCAAATTGTGCTTCTCCTACCTGAATCTTTCTGAGATAATTTCAGCTTGAGTTCCCTCCAAGCTACTCTTGCCAAACTATGGTTGTTACACTTCAGTGAAATTATTAGCAATATTTTTTTTGGTTTGTGGTAAGATTTGTATTCATGTGTTTTTGGAAGTTGCAGGTCCTTAGATGGTCTGTTTTATATTTCACTAACTCCAAACCTTTTATGTAGGGTTAATTTTATCAATTGTCTCAATCAGAATGCCATTTTTCTACTTCGTTCATTAAACCAGTTTAAAATATAATTGCTTTTTATTTGGTATTATTGAATATGAACAAAATGCTCACAGCAGTGATAGATATTAGTGATCTGTGAGAATCCTAGTTTTGAACTGAATTAATGCTATTAATGTAAAGTATTCCTACTAATGTTTCTGGGTATGCATTATTTATGGATATAGAGGATGCATTGTATTTGGTAAAAGTATGCATCATATATTGACTTAAAGTACCATTGATGGTAATTGTGCATAGAATATAAACTTTTCATCACATCATGGCTGAAATAGCTTATACAGGATATGTAAACAATAGGATGACCACTCTCTACTATGTTAAAATAGAGTGTTTTAATATCATGGGGCTTCTTGATTTATTTTATTTTATTATTTATTTTTATTTTAATTCCATTTATATCCCGCCCTTCTCCGAAGACTCAGGGCGGCTTACAAGCTTAGCAGTAGCCTTCATTCTATGTATATGCCTGCTTATTAGGGCTTTCACACACACCCCAAGCGGCATTATTACAAAGTCAGCTTAATTGCCCCCAACAATATGGGTCCTCATTTTACCTACCTCGGAAGGATGGAAGGCTGAGTCAACCTTGAGCCTGGTGGGATGCGAACCTGCACTAATTGCAGGCAGCTGGTGTTACTTAAGGAGGCATTAGCCCACTGGTCCACCAAGGCTCCACCAAGGCTTGATATGGTTAGGTGGAAAAATGGCATTATTGGTTCACAATAAAGAATAATTTGCACTGTGGGTAAGACTAATTGAGGCTTTTTGCTACCAGTTGTGATATACACTCCTTCCATTCCCATTTAATATTCAGTAATTGACCAGGTGGACAGTTGTATAGCTGTGACAAAACAGTATATTTTATTGGTAGCTGGGGCAGGTACACAACAGCTGATGTGACAATATAAAGTTTTGAATATCCCCATCTCTAGGATCAGTCTCATTTTTTTGTAATAATAGGGCAGTCTCGATCTTGAGAAACATTTAAGTTGTATGAAAAAGATAATTATCCCACTAAGTTTCAAAAATGTCTCCCTGCTCTAAGAGGAACAGTATAGATAATACAACTTCCCTTTGGATCAATTTATATGTTAATCCTTCTCTTGAGTCTTAATGTGAATACTTAGCAGTTTTTAACCAAATATGTAGGACTAGTGAACAGCTTCCATAAGTCTTATCCCCACCCCTAAGTTATAAAGCAATTAAAAATTCTTCAACGGGGACTGAATTGCTTCATACATTTATAGGCCTTGCATAGAAAACAGGTGGACCTTATTAAAAAGGTAAAGGTAAAAGTTCCCCCGCACATGCATGCTAGTTGTTTCCGACTCTAGGGGCCGGTGCTCATCTCCGTTTCAAAGCCGAAGAGCCAGCGCTTGTCCAAGGACGTCTCCGTGGTCATGTGGCCAGCATGACTAGACTCCAAAGGCGCACGGAACGCTGTTACCTTCCCACCATAGTGGTCCCTATTTTTCTACTTGCATTTTTACGTGCTTTCAAACTGCTAGGTTGGCAGAAGCTGGGACGAGTAACAGGCGCTCACTCTGTTATGCGGCACTGATCGACAAGCTCAGCGTCCTAACCCACGGAGCCACCTTATTACATCACCTGAAATGTGATTTTTTAACCATTCATGATTTACAATATTACATTTTTCAGAGTTTGGGGAAAGTGACTTGCAAAGATTATTGATTTGTCTTTATCTTTAATCTTTCAGAACTTGAATAAAATCTGGATTCTTAAATTTTTGCATTGTAAATATTTTATGTATTGATCATTTCTTTACTCACCTGATATCCCGGGAACTCTTCCAAAAGACTTAATAGAATTTTGTAGAGCTGTGTGATTAATAGGTAATATGACAGGTTTTTCCTTTCACCCCCTATTTCACTTACATCAATTCTAAATTACAAAGAAACAACATGTGATGGAATGATTCATGATTTGGGGTGAATACTTCTGTTAAACTTAGTAAAAGAAGCTGCCTGTCAGAGAAACTGAAACATGATTCTTTAAAAATCATGAAGTCAAGAAAGGTTTGCTTTCCTCATAGCAGTTTTACCTTCCAAAGGGAAAATTAGAAAGAATCTTAAGCTCCTTTCTGCTTTGCAGAGGTCATATTTTACCATATTGTACCTGTAGTTATATAAAACCTGTTTTGGTCCTCCCCTCCCCCGGTTTAATTCTGATTCAAACAATGCCCCATTGCTTTCATTAGCCCAGGTCTTTTTTGGTTGAAAAATAAAAAAAAAATTAAAATCAAAGATGAAGGGAGTTATGTACAGTAATGTTTGATAATATTAATAAACAGGGGCGGTGGGTTAAATAGTGGTTTACTCCAAAATACTTGTTTGCTTTCTGCCCAAGACTAGTTTTTGTTTGCACCAATCTTTATGCTATTTAATATTTTTTTCATTGGAGTGTAGGAATTAACCATTGAAAAGATGGATAAGTTGGATTCTGGCTTGCCAGCTGACTTTAAACCATTCTGCTACTCTACTGCCTGGAAATGTAAAAATTTCCATAATGCTCCACACTTAAGTTTCATGTTTTCCTTAATGAATGGAAATAAACAGGCATATACTTCTGGAAACTTTATGCAGCTGTTAAAATTATCTCTCCTTTTTTTCAAAAAACAATTGCTTTAGGCTTAGTTCTCTTGAATAGGATAGCAAAATGCAGGTTGGTCCCTATTGTTTTGTTTGAACTTACAGTAACAGACAAACAGGGATAGTGATAGAACTTTTTGAATTCAAAACAAGCTGTGCTGCCCAGCTCAGTCTTACATTTGTTTGAAGGTGAAAGATTAGTGACATTCTAACTAGAGCATGATATTCAGATCAACCATTTAAACACAAGTTTATGTTTTTATTGGACTTGATATAATAATAACGCTCTGCTAACCATAGCTAGCTAATTTGGAACAAGAATTAAAAATGGATACTTTGTTCACCATATTGTGCATAAGCCATAGTGTGATTCATTTGTTTTTAATTTAGTAAGTTATGTGGATCCAGACATTTGTGGTTTATTCAGTAGTCCAATATTAAGTAAAACCACTTCTTAGTTATATATTGGAGTTGTAACGTCTTGGAGATTTAGGATAGAGAAGGTATGTATATAAATATTTTTTTGTTACGTGTCTCAAGAGTTTTAAATGTTTTGTTAAATCCATTGTGGATATTTTAATACTGATTGAGCATTAAATGCAATTTGTTGGAGTCCTGTACTGTTGCTGATTCATACCATGGTTGTTTTATATTTTTACTGTTATTTTTTAAAAAATGTATTTATTTATTTATTTTATTCCATTTATATACCACCCTTTCCCGAAGGACTCAGGGCAGTTTACAGGGTGATTAAAAACAAAAATACAAAAGTTAAAAACAATTTTAAAAATTATATCCGTCCCTGAACAAATAAAACCCCAGTTAAAATTAAAATTAAAATTAAAATTCTCAGCCTGGGCCAGAGAGCTCGAAGAGCCAGGTCTTCAGGTCCCGGCAGAATGAACAGAGGTCGGGGGCAGTCCTAAGCTCCACGGGCAGCTGGTTCCAAAGGGCAGGCGCACCCACTGAGAAGGCCCTATCCCTGGGTGTCGTCCGCCGGCAATCTCTTACCGGTGGCACCCTGAGAAAACCCTCCCTGTGGGAGCGCACTGGACGAAGGGAGCTTGATGCCGGCAGCAGGTGTTCCCTCAGATATCCCGGACCCAAGCCATTTAGGGCTTTATAGGTCATCACCATTAATGAAATTAATGACATTAATGAAACTTAATCAATACATAGTAATAAATATGTATATGAATGCAAGCTGTCTATCAATACTTTTTGCTGAATAATGAGTAATCAAGACTTTCTTTTGAAACAGATACATAAAAACAATTAGAAAGTGCTTAATTAATACTATGTTAACCATTTAGAGACTAACTATGAATTGGATTGTGTCCATGGGGAAAACAAGATTAAATATGTTATTTCCTATGAGTGATTATTTTAATAATAAATTGAACTTTAAAGGGGCACAAAAATATTTATTTTTGCTGAAAACTCTAAAATGTATATCTCTCTGGAAATTATCCACTTCAGTATTATCTCTAAACGGAAAAATAGATTTAAATAATTTGAGTATATTTAAAAAAATAAAATTACTCTTTTAATATCTACCAGTTGAAGTGATCCAGAGCTTTTGTTGCATACCTTTTTTCCTTAGGCATGAACTTTAATGGTAAGCGTGTTCCGTTTTGTTTTAGAATACCGATTGGATATGAAGTTTTGTTTTAAATTTTTATTTCTGCGCTCTAGATCACAGATTCCCAACTGGGGGTGCGAGATGATATTCCAGGGGGTGCAAAAACTTGGGTTTTCAAAATTATAGTGTATATGCATAATTCATTGCCCTTATTTCGAACTTTTATAAGGGGTGTGAGAATATATCAGAAGCATTCTAGGGGTACGGGATGTAGAAAAGTTTAGGAGCCACTGATCTAGATGGTACACCAATTGAAATACATTTTTAGGCACTGCGCATTTGTTCTTATATTCAGTTTCATAATGCATTAAACATTTTTAGGTTTTGGTTACAAATGTGACTTGTGAAAATAATAATTCTACTAAGATCTCACTCCTAGTTCTTGAGAGGAGCTAGCTGTTTATGCACAGAAAAGAATTGTGATACATTGCTCTCCTGTATTCTGCAGTTATGCATTTTAGAGCGTGAGAATGTATAACTTTTGTTGAGGATTTTTGTTAACTAATAGGAATATTCACTTTGATATCTGTCAAATTAGAATGCTTTTTGGATATGCTGTTATGCTAGCAACTGAATTGATCTGTACTAGTTGTGAGACTGGGCCATGATTGCGAACCCAAAAACTTATACTAAGAATACATCAAAAATGTGAACTTGTATGATACATTTTTGACCTTCAGTGTGTTGAAGATATCCTTTCCAGAAATAGGACAGTTCACATAAACTCTAAATGATAGTGGATGATTGTTTCAGTAGATGTCATAAAACCTTATAATTGTGATAAATCTGGAAGTGTCCCTGTACTGCAAGCTCATTCTTCCAATGCAACCTTATTCAGAATGAGCAATTCCTATACTATTTGAATGGAAGAACTACTTATGCTATGGCCATCTTTTCAAATTCAGCTTATTTACCTAAAGCAGCAATTACATTATTTAAGTGTTAAGTATTAGTTTAGATTGGCCTCTCTTGATTACAATATTGTAAAAAAATACTGCTGGATGTCTTCAGCATAACAGAACTTCAGGCAGATATTAAGCAGCTGACCAGGAGACGAAGGTAATTTGAGGGAAGACAAAGTATTTAATTTGTTAGTTGTCCTGACTTGTTTAAATTTAGTAAAGTAAATAAATATAAATAAATCAAGGTTACTAAGGTGCCAAACTACAGATAGTCCATAACTTACTTAGCAACTATTTGAAATTACGACAAACCCTACTACCCAATTTTGAAGTTGTAATAGCAATAGGAATAGCACTTAGACCAGGCATGTCAAACTCGCAGCGTCACGTGATGTATCACAACTTTTTCCCCGTTACCGGCAATGGGGAGGGCGCAGTTTCGTTGTGATGCATCCGGCCCTCTGGCCGGCAGTTTGATATGCCTGACTTAGACTTATGTACCATTTCACAGTGCTTTACAGCCCTTCTAAGTGGTTTACAGAGTCAGCATATTGCCCCCAACAATCTGGTTCTTCATTTTACTGACCTCAGAAGGATGCAAGTCTGAGTCAACCTTGAGCTGGTGAGAATCGAACTGCTGGCAGTTGGTAGTCAGCAGAATTAGTCTGCAATACTGCATTCTTGCAGTCACATGATCACATTTGGGCACTTGTCTTTGTGAACATTTGCAGCACCCCATGGCCACCATTTTTTACCTTAATGAATTTTTTCACTTAATGAATGCTGAAAAAAAAATCAAATCGGATCCAGTCACATGGTGTCTTGACTTACTATGTTGACAAAATAATTCTGTCCATAGCAAGGCAGAAGCCCACATAGAAATGGATCTAGAAAACGTTTTTTCTAAGAATCTTTGCAGTTGGATTACTTTCACTCTCTTCATCACATTGCCCAAGAGGAAAAAAAATATTTCCCATTGAATATACTTATGATAAAATTCTATCTACCAACTAAGGATATAGTTATGACATTATTCTAAGAACCACTTTCAGGTGTTCACATCATTGACTCTTTAACAACATATTATTCAATAATATATTTATGTAACAACATGTTCATAATTCACTGGAGCCATTTATTTATTTATCCATGACTAGCTGAATTAGCCATTGTGGTAGAACATACCATCACAAAAGTCTTGCACACACTGTTAGACTACAAAAACTAAATCTGATCTCATATAATTGCCACAATGGACATGTCATTTGGAATTGCATTTAGATAAGTTTATCATATCAGGCCTCTAAGGGTTGTAAAACAGCATTTCCTGGAAGATATCATATATAGCTCAGTAAAGTTTCACTGTGTAAAATCTGGTCAACTGAACAAGGAGGCATCCTGTACATCCTGGACACTTGGGGATTACTAAATTGATAAATTGTTCCTATCTTGCTGTCCATACTGAGGCCAAGACTTGAAAGAAACACTAGATGTAGTTATTGATAAATCTCTAGAACTTCCAATTGGAAATCAATTGGATTTCATGTTTCTCCCAAAGGACACTGTTTGGCCTATAATCAACCAGACTAGACTTTTCTCTATGCTAGTGGAAACTGCACTGAACAGAGGGTTCAACTACTAGATGACCTATGTGGTACCTTCACTTCTATGGACCTAGCAGTTCTATAAATTTGGATACCAATTTGGATGTGAGGAAATGAACTAGAAATATGTTTTAAATAGCACTTTTTTTTTACAGGACAGGCTTTTGGGAAAATCATATAATTTTGTTGTGCTAGATTTATAGCATAAACTCCTTTGGACTACAGAAAAAAATAATTGATTGCAAAAGGTATTTGCTACTTTTAGTTATTTATTTTATTTATTAGTTGAATTTATATACCGCCCTATTCCCGAAGGACTCAGGGCGGTTCACAGGGCAAGTCAAAAACAATACAAAGAGAGAATAAAATAAAATAAAATTAATACAACCCACAATTAAGATAACATTAAAAATTAAAATTAAAATTTAATTTAATTTAATTTAATTAATATAATTTAAAAACCCTCAGTCCAGGCCAGACAATTCAAACAACCAAGTTTTTAAATCTTGGCAAAACGAGCGAAGGTCGGGGGCAGTCCGAAGCTCCATCGGCAGTTCGTTCCAAAGGGCAGGTGCACTCACAGAGAACGCCCTCCCCCTGGGGATCACCCGCCGGCAATCTCTAACTGGCGGAACCCTAAAGAGGCCCTCCCTATGGGCGCTCACAGGATGATGGGAAGCTGATGCTGGCAGCAGGTGCTCCCTAAGGTAATCCGGACCCATGTCATTTAGGGCTTTATAGGTCATCACCAGCACCTTGAATCTCACCCGGAGGGCAACTGGAAGCCAATGCAGCTCGCGGAGGAGAGGTGTTACATGAGACTATCGGGAAACTCCCATTACTACTTGCGCAGCTGCATTCTGCACCAGCTGAAGCCTCCGAGTGGTCCTCAAGGGCAGCCCCATGTAGAGAGCATTGCAGTAGTCTAACCGGGAGGTCACGAGCGCATGAGTGACTGTACGCAGGGCATCCCGGTCCAGATAGGGCCGCAACTGGCGCATCAGGTGAACCTGGGCAAAAGCCCCCCTGGTCATGGCTCCTATATGATCTTCCAAACTGAGCCGTGAATCCAGGAGGACGCCCAAGTTGCGAGCCCTATCGACGGGGGGGTAACACCTCACCCCCCATCATTAAAGATGGAGAAGAATGGTTCACTCGAGATGCCAGTACGCACAGCCACTCAGTCTTGGCGGGATTGAGTCGGAGCCTGTTTCTCCCCATCCAAACTCGAACCGCCTCCTGGCAACGGGACATCACATTGAGGGCATCACTGAGTTGGTTTGGGGTGGAAAGAAAAAGTTGGGTATGTATCATCATGATACCCCACACCAAAACCACGAATGATCTCGCCCAGCAGCTTCATATAGATGTTGAACAGGAGGGGAGAGAGGACCGACCCCTGAGGAACTCCACAAACGAGAGGCCTCGGGCTGGACCTCTGCTTTCCCGTCAACACCGACTGCGAACGGCCCAGGAGGTAGGAGGAGAACCACTGTAAAACAGTGCCCCCCACTCCCAACCCCCTGAGATGTCGCAGCAAGATACCATGGTCGATGGTATCAAAAGCCGCTGAGAGATCTAATAGGTCTAGGACAGAGGAGCAACCCCTGTCCCGAGCCCGCCAGAGATCATTCATCAGCGCGACCAACGCCGTCTCCGTGCTGTACCCGGGCCTGAAGCCCGATTGGTACGGGTCAAGATAATCATTTTCCTCCAGGAACAGAGGAAGCTGATGTGCTACCACACTCTCAACAACCTTCGCCAAAAAGCAAAGGTTGGAGACCGGACGATAGTTATTCAAAATAGCTGGGTCCAGGGCAGGCTTCTTGAGAAGGGAAGACACCCTCACTCAAAGAAGCAGATATCACTGCCTGGAAACAGCCTCGTGTCTCCTCCCGAGCTGAATAAACCAGCCAGGAGGGGCACGGGTCCAATAAACAGGTGGTAGAGTTCAGCCTCCCCATAATCCTGTCCACCTCCTCGGGAGTCACAGGATCAAACTCAGTCCAGATAATACTACTCTCAAGACCGCTTGATTTTATGAAAGTAGGAAAGCCTTTTTGTATTAGCCAGTTGGCTGGTTGTCTGAACTATTTGTTTTGAAGCATTCTCCAGCAGTACTGTGAAGTAACTATGAAGAATGCATTTGCCTACAATAATTGAAACTTGTTATACAACTTTCATTATCATAAGATCACTTTGTCCCTGTGGCTGACCTCAGTGAGGCTGTTTTGGAACAAATGTTTGTGGGATCCAAACCTAAATGTAGGATTCATACAGCCACAAATCCACAGTAGTCAATTTGATTTTTATTTATACGTGGTATGTCTCAACTCTCATTGGTTTATTCTATAAACCATGATTTATTTGATTCTGGTATAGTGTTAGGATTAAAAAAAACACTCAGATTTATAAATCTACTCAGAATAACAATAATGGAAGTTTAAACTTTTAAACGTGCCTATTTAAACTTTTTAGAAAAATTAAAGAAGACACTGCAGATTGACTGCTTTCAATGTTCTGGCACATCTGTCTTCTTTCCATTGGACATTGATTTGTGTGTGTGTGTGTGTGTGTGTGTGTGTGTGTGTGTGGAGTGAAAGAATAATGGATAATATTTTATGCATAAATGTGGAACATATCCAATGAGTGTGGAATAGCCTGTTTAAAATCCAAATGTGTAGAATTTTGAATTAAATTTTTTTAAATAAAATTTTGGAAGGCTTCCAGAGTGTAATTTGCTTAATGTATGTTTACATTAATATTTAACAAAGTAAAAGTAAACCTTGACAAGCAAATAATAGTAATAGTAATTGAGTTACTTCAGTTTTAAGCTATGTTTTATTTCTGGCATTATAAATACTTCTCTGAAACTATTAAAGAACACAAGAGAAGAGGTGATTCATACTCTATTTAGTGGCTTTGCAGTTGGGTATTGTGTGACTGAATATTAAATGACTCCCAGAGTTTGCCCAAATTCATACTATCTTTCCCAACATCAGGGTCTTTCCAGTGAGTCCTCTCTCTTCTCTTTTGGTGGCCTAAGTATTTGAGCTTCAGCTTCACTATCTACCCTTCCAAAGAACAGTCAGGGTTGATTTAGTTTAGGAGTCTGGATATTTGCATATGCCTTTGTTTTTACCACTTTTCCCATATTTTCAATTATTGGATCTTGTTTATTTCAACCACAGTTTATAGAATAAGTTGTTGGATTGATACTTTACTCAAATGTATAAAATTTATCATTTACAAATATAATGGTCAAGCATGTACAACATACTACGTCAAAATGAAATAAACTACATTGTAGTTCAAAACAAAGGTTTCCAAGCTCTTCATACTAATATGTTGCTGATAATTTTGGAAAATGGCGAGCTTACTTACTCACTTATCAAATAGCTGCCCAAGTATATTCAACAGTTCTAAGTACTAGTTCTTAGTCACTCCCTCTACATCCCTTTCTGCAAAATACTGCCTTAATTTTTGCCTTTAGAAGATTGTGATAGATTTAAGAGTCAGTACATTAGTCTGTAAATGATAATTTCAAGGAGAATACATCAGAGAGTAAGTGTGCAGGTGATTTAGTAAATTGTTTGCCAGTTCTGTGGGTTTATATTTCACTTGCTGCAAGTTTGTGCAAATATTTGGCTTCCAACAGCTATACTTGCATTCATATATTTGGTGTTAATCTTCTGGATGGGTTTCTAGAAGACTTTAATCACACTTTTTGTTAAAACTAGAATTGAGATATGCAAACTAATGGAAGAATCTCCTAGTCATTTTTATTTTTACATTCCTGATATATCTGAAATTTTAAGAATATTTTGTGGGCATTTTTACAAAATGACTGCCATCATACAATAGATCCATGGGGATCTGCTGTATGATTTACTATATAGTAGTAATTTGAAATGACAACTAAAACAAATTACAGATAGAATAATTTAATATATGATTAAATTAATCATAGTCAATTTTTTGCTGTTTTGGATAGTATATTTTTATAGTTTTTTTTAAAAATGTGACTGTTTTTATGTATTTATTGGTTTTTAAATTAAGTGTGGTATGCTGCCCAGAATCACTTGCATGTTAGATGAGCAGCTACATAAATTGAAATAAAAAGTTTGATGTTTGGGGAAATATTTGCATTGGAATGTATTTTCTCATTTGCTTTTACTATTTTTGAAAGTAACTTAGGGTGCCTCTGGCCATTTCTTTGTGAAGGCAGGAAGATATTTTTAAAAATTACAAATTTAGTAGAAAATGGTATAATATAGGTTTCTAGAGGTAGGTTTCTCTATTGAGCTTTGTCACTTTGCTTCTTCCTTTTGATTTTTCTGGTTTGTAATTTTTCAAAACAAGTTCTGTGAAACATTAAATGCTTCTTCATTCTCACAGTGCTGTTAGTGTATTCTTGCTTGCAGTACTTTACAGGGTTTTTTTGTTGTTGTCATCAGTGGCTTCTTCATAAGATAATGAAATAAGATAAGATATGCTTTCTCTCCTCCCCCCAGATTAGGCATTAAGCAGATCAAGTCCTTTTTACAATCAGGTCATCAGAGATGGCCATTGCATCTCTCAAAGTCAGGATTGAGCATTGTGGAACTAACTTCTGGCCACTTCCTCTCTGTTTGCTTCACAGCAGGAAGTCTGCCATGCAGCACTGGCCACATGGGGGGCTGAAGGAAAGAACAAGGATGCCTTCTTCCTTATTTTGCAAATTAAGCCTCTCCCTTCTCTTATTTCCTATCTTGGAACCAGCCTTCAAATATCTGCTTCTCGGGTATTTTTAAAAACATTCATCAGTAAAACAAACATCATACAACTTTGAAACTCTTAAATTTGAACTAGGTTTTTTTTCCCTGCAGAAACTTTGGACGTTCCCTTCCAGTTTTTTCAGCTTATAACTGTTCTCAGAAATGAATTACAAAATGCCCAACTTTATCTCTGGTATGACAGAACGATGAGTATACTATCACATTCAGTTCTGCTTTCTTTTTTTTATAATTATTTGTGCAAATCCACAGGAATTAAGTAATTTTATGGGGATTGTTAGGCAGTTCTTAACATGTTTAATTGTTGCAAAATGTGTAGGTAACTTTGTTTAAATTCAAACTAACCCTTCCTCCCCATCTCAACTGTGAAACTACTGTTTTCAAGTGCAAAAAAGGTTTGTTTTCAAGATTTGGGAAGTGTTCTACAAAACACAACTAAAATGTTCATTTTAGCCTAAAAGAAGTTTCAGATTTGAAACAATTCAAATGATTTTCAACTTCACAAAGTTGCTGGAGTAAATTTAATAAATAATAATCACAACATTTGGAGACTCAGGTTCTCTAGTACTGTTGTGTGTTGGTGACTTTAAATGTGAATCACTACACTTTGGAAGGTCATGATCAAAAATGAAAGTGGTAGCAAATTTGTGGGGATGTAAAGCCATATAGCTGTAACAATTTAATTCTGTTCTGTTTGTTCGAGCTGGGACAAGCTTTGAATAGAAAGAAGAGGTAAAGAACCTATTTGATGCTAACTTGATACATTTAATATTACAAAGGACAACATTATTACTTTTATTCATGGGTGAATTAGTTGGAAGTCAAACTAATATATAGTTTGAATAAAATACTTGTTATAGTCTTAAATTACAGTGAGTATGAGTCTCTAGTTGCAAGAAGTTGGATAATATACTGTAATACAAACAGCATGCCTACTTTAAGAAGCCTGAATTTGGTGCCTTTTTGCCTTTGTCAGCTGAAAATCAGTAGTAATTTCTGGGTTCAGAGAGAAATATAAATATTATGTATTTATTCTTTTAAATCCAGACTTTTAGATGGATGTAGATGGTTATCTGGAAGCAATTATACATAAGAGAGAATAGGCAAGTGCTGAATTACGGTATTGAAATAGTTTTTTTGAAACTATGGGGAAGAAGTAATACAATTAATTTACAAATAAAAATGAAAACTGTTGCGCTATCTTTCTGTGGTTATCTATATATTAAATGAATAATTGTAGCCTAGAATAGAGTGCTTAGATTGTTTCCATAAAACCTAACCTAAATAAAAACAATATTTTAAAAAAGAACTGGCCTAGTTCTCATGTTACTATGAAGTTCTTGCATGGGTTTTTGGTAGATTTTAGGGAAGAATACCAGACTTATATTTACCATCATGTTGATGAAATTGTCAATTTTTTTTAAAAAATAGACTGTAACAACAGTGATGCCTCCACAATTACATGAAAATATGTGTGGATTGATTGATTGATTGTTTTGATTTGATTTGTGTGCCACCCATCTCGTCTAGAGGCATATCATTATCCACCACTACAAATGGTTGCCAAGTCCAACTACTACTATCATGGTAATTTGTAATCCGCATGAAAAACAATTTGTTGAAATATAATACAGATATAAAAAAGTAAGTTGATCTGTTTAGTTTGACTCTTACAATTACATGTCTGTAACTGAGTTTTCTGAGCAACCTTATGGAAATGGTCTATCATAAAGTAGTGTTTGTTTTAACTTGCCAGTCTAAGCTACAATCTTGGAATTTCTTAGTGGTCTCCCATCCAAATGGTAATTGGACTATATGCTTCTTAGTTTTCAAGTTAAGATCAGATGTGGTTTTAAACTGAAGTCAAAATCATAGTAGTGGCAGTGGCAGTAGAAGTTCAATAAAAAAGATATTCTGTAGACAGGTTGCTGCCATATTGAATATTATCTGCCTTTTTTCCAACAGAATCTTTCTTGGTAGAGGGGTGAAGACTGGTTCAAGGAGATATGCTCCTTTCAGTCCTTGAGCATTTAGAATCTAATGGACCCAAATGTAGTGCTTAAAAATGTATAATACTTCCATGCAATTCTTAAACAACATTGGCTGACTCCAATGAGTGAGAGAATTACTATTGTCATTTCACTCCAGCCTTCCTGATTTGTTCGACTGGCAGCTTTCTGTTTAAAATTATGAAGATGAAGACAGGGTATTGGTGCCTTCAGTTGTACAGAAACTCCCCCATGCTTATTTTTGAAATGAACTCTGAAGGGAAAAAGAAATCACTGTGTCTTTGCTTGCTTCCATTCCATCAAAATACCAAGGATTATATTATAGTAACAAAAGTCATTGAGAGGTCAAGAAGAATTGGCATGTCTACAGTTGCTTACCAGAAACACAGAGGACATTTAATAGCCTGTTCAAACTTGGAGAGTTTACAACTTACATTTGTATTTTTTCTCTCTGTGTATTTCCTTTGGTCTTGATCATTTTCTTAAGGGAAAGGGGACTAAATTGCCTGTAAAAACAATCTGCCTTTTGAGCAGTACCTAAAAGCTCCTGTGGCTTTAATATAATTCATCTAAGAGTTAGCACTGGTTGCAGTATAATAAAAGGGAAGCTAGCAAGTAAACAGAGGAAGTATTCTTGGAACAAAACTATGCAAGCCTTCTTTTATTAGACCTTTTTGGGCAGTTGATAGAACTTGCTCAGAAGTTTAAAAGTAAGTTCATAACCAGATCAACCCTGAAATAGTGTTTCCTGAGAAGAGTTAATTCTGTACTTGCACACACAGGTCACACTTCTCAGTAAAATTGAAAATGCTCAGTCACGTTTAAATAAATTGGTTCATACAACCTAGGCCATAAATCATGATTTATAAACCTTTGTGGGTGAGTTCACAGAAAATACTAAGTTTATATTATTTATGATTTAGTGTGGTGTGTGAACACACACACTCACATCTGTTAATGGTAACAATTCTGAGTACTCTTTCACTCTCCCATAGCATTGTTTGTAATGTTTTTCATCTCGATCTGACAATGGAAGAATGGTTTTAGGATATATGGGACATGCCAAAGGTATTTGAAGCTATATTGGAAATGTGGTGGACTACTCCCAGTGATTAAGATCAATTTTACAATAGTTAACAGAAAATATTTAAAATGCATATTAAAATGGATTAAAACTCTTTTTTTAAAAAATGGATAAAATATTTTTAGTTAAATTAACATTTAACATTTCATTTCAACTGCATGTTACTTTATTTGCTTTCTGAATTCACAGATTCAGAAAGGCCACAAGTCGATGGAGGCCACAAGTATAAATTTATATTGGATTCAAAATCATAAATGCTATGCTGTGTAAGTTGATTTCAAAATAGTTTATTAATATTTATATTTATATGTATAAATATTTATTTATACAGACTATCACATTTAGAAACCACATTTAGTAAGCACATGAATCAACACATGAAACAAGTATTTAAGAGTGTTTTAAAATATCTAGCTACCATAGTAATTAGCCCTACGTATGGAAACACTGAAAAATATATTTTTTAACTTCCTGGTGATTATATCTAAAACAGAGGTCCCCAACCTTTTGGGCACCAGGGATGGTTCCATGCAGAGGTGTTTTTTCCGCAGACTGGAAGGTGCATGGTTTTGTGTGCTGCCTGCATCCCACGGATGGGGCTTTGTGTGGACCGGTTGCTGGCATGCCACGGCCTGGTACTGGTACACGGACCAGGGGTTGGGCACCCCGATCTAAAACATTTATGTCAGTGTCTAGTTGTTAAACTTATCAACAGAATAGGTTTCTTGAAAAAAAGAAATACCTGAATATGTTTATTTTAAAAATAAATATAGTAAAAAAATTTGATTATTTGGTGACAAATTCTATTGAACAACTGATAGTGGCTTTAACCAGACTCTTAATTCACTATTCATCTATAAATCCTTGCTGTAGTTTAGCTAAAGTCTATAAAATCAGTATCTCTAGTAAGTGTCTCCATGTCTGCTGTATTCTTATCTTCTTAGACTTGGGATTAATAGTACACAAAATAGCAGCAAAAGGTATTTATTTCAGCCTCTTGAAGACTTAACAATGTTGACTTCAAGACTTTAAAAAATCCCTCTTTACATAATGAAGTAAACTTTCTTGTCAACAACTGTAGGTTAAGGGTTAGGGTCAGGTAATAGAAAGTATACATAATCTTCGAAAGAATATAATGGATATAGATGATCAGTAATCATTTCTTAAATATGTTGCATTCTTAAACTTTCAAATTCCAGACATTCTTTTATTCTTCTTAGTGAATTTTAGTCTTGGCAAGTAAAATAAAGGTTTATACTGTACATCAGGGGTGTCAAACTCAATTTCATTGAGGGCCACATCAGCATTGCGGTTGCCCTCAAGGGGCCGGGTGGGTGTGGCCTGGGTGGGTGTGGCCTACTGGGTGGGCGTGGCTACAGTGTGTATGGCCTACTGGGTGGGCGTGGCCAGCTCTACATAGTTCGCATCAAGGGTGCCTATGGGGGCCTGGGCAGGAGTGGGACAGATCTGAGGGTCTCTGGCAGGAGGAGGGTCTCTGGGCCAGGGCCAAGGCAGTGGAGGCCGTTCCCTCACTGTTTCCAGGATGGCTTCGCGGGCCGCATGAAACCACTTCGCGGGCCGGATCCGGCCCCCGGGCCTTGTGTCTGACATGTCTGCTGTACATCATCAAATGCAATGTAATAAATTGTGTTGTAAGTCCTCTTTTGGCCTTTCTAGATGATTTTATCATACAATTACATTTTTTTTAAAAAAAATCTGGACCACATAATAAGGATTACAGAGCAGAAACTGCGCCATGTGGAAGTGCCCTGAAAGATTTCTTGAAAAAGACCTGGAGGTCAGAGTTAATCTGATAGTAAAATACTCAGCTTGTTAAGTGTGATTGAAATTAAAAAGAGGCAAAGCAATAGAAGGAAAAGAATCATTGAAGGAATCAATAGAAATACCAATTGAATTGGAAAGCAAAAAAAGAATTTATAAAGAAGGGGGGGGGAAATAAAAAGGACCTCAAGAAAAGAAAGGCAACTAAATGAAACTTGAGGGAAGTGTAGAAGGGTCTAAGAAAAGTCAAGTGTAGAAGGGTCTAAGAAAAGTCAAATATGCAGCTGACATAGTCCAAAGAACATTGTCTTGAAAGAGGCGGTGGTGAGGCCTCTCCTCAAGAAGCCTGCCTTGGACCCAGCTGTATTGAACAACTTTCGTCCTGTCTCCAACCTTCGCTTTCTTGCGAAGGTTGTTGAGAGTGTGGTGGCACATCAGCTCCCTCTGGTCCTGGATGAAGCGGATTATCTAGACCCGTACCAATCGGGTTTCAGGCCCGGGTACAGCACGGAGACGGCATTGGTCGCGCTGTTGAATGATCTCTGGAGGGCCCGGGACAGGGGGCATTCCTCTGTTCTGGTCCTATTAGACCTCTCAGCGGCTTTCGATACCATCGACCATGGTATCTTGCTGCGGCGTCTTGGGGGATTGGGAGTGGGAGGCACGGTTTTACAGTGGTTCTCCTCCTATCTCCAGGGACGCTCGCAGTCGGTGTTGGCAGGAGGGCAGAGGTCGACCGCGAGGTCTCTCATTTGTGGAGTTCCTCAGGGGTCGGTCCTCTCGCCTCTCCTGTTCAACATCTATATGAAACCGCTGGGTGAGATCATTCGTGGTTTTGGAGTTGGGTATCATCAGTATGCTGATGATACCCAGCTTTTCTTTTCGACCCCAAACCACCCCAGTGATGCCCTCACCGTGATGTCCCGTTGCCTGGAGGCGGTTCGGGTCTGGATGGGGAGGAACAGACTTCAACTCAACCCCGACAAGACTGAGTGGCTTTGCATACCTTCATCCCGGGTTTATTCGGACATTCCACCTCTTACTATGGGGGGCGAATTATTACCCCCCGTAGATAGGGCTCGCAACTTGGGAGTCCTCCTAGATTCACGGCTCACCCTGGAAGACCACATAGGAGCTGTGACTAGGGGGGCTTTCGCCCAGGTTCGCCTGGTGCGCCAGTTGCGGCCCTATCTAAGCCGGGATGATCTATGCACAGTCACTCACGCGCTCGTGACCTCTCGACTAGACTACTGCAACGCTCTCTACATGGGGCTGCCCTTGAGGACCACCCGGAGGCTCCAACTGGCACAGAATGCAGCCGCGAGAGTAGTGTTGGGAGTTTCCCGATACTCCCATGTCACACCTCTGCTCCGTGAGCTGCATTGGTTGCCAGTTGTCTTCCGGGTGAGATTCAAGGTACTAGTCATGGTGTTTAAAGCCCTACATGGCAGGGGTCCGGAGTACCTCAGGGAACACCTGCTGCCGGCGTCAACTTCCCTCCGCCCTGTGCGTTCCCACAGAGAGGGCCTCCTCAGGGTGCCACCGGTCAGAGAATGTAGATTGGTGGCCCCCAGGGGGAGGTCTTTCTCTGTGGGCGCCCCGGAGCTATGGAACCAGTTACCGGTTGAGCTCCGGACGGCGCCCGATCTTCGCTCCTTTCGCCGCGATCTGAAAACATACCTGTTCGAACAAGCCGGCCTGGCCTGAGGGGGGATTGGTGGGGTTTTTACTATCATTTTATTGGGGTTTTATTAATGTATTTATTGTTTTTTATGGGCATGTATTTAATTACTTTTTAATTTTTGTAGCTTTGTGTTTTATTCTTGCCCTGTACACCGCCCTGAGTCCTTCGGGAGAAGGGCGGTATAGAAATATTAATAAATTAAATTAAATTAAATTGTGACAGCCTTAATTTGTACTCAAGCAACAGAGGGGAACACATTGGCTTGTGATGATTTAGCTCCAGGACCTGTGAAGAGAAGCTGGGCTGGCTTTTAGAAGATCTAGGAGGGTTTGGCAGGATAGCAGAGATCGCTGCTTATGCTGAATATAAAGATAGCAAGTAGGAACAGTAGGGTAGCTGTGAATGAAACAGTAGCACAAATCCCTTGAGATTTCGGATGGAACTGAGCTAGGCTTGGAAATTTGAAGAACAGGATTTGATCATCTGGGTCTTTTCTGGGATGAGAGAACAAAGAGGGGAAGGAAAGTTGGGGAGATGGCTGCAATAATTACTTATTTGTGTCAGAAGGGCAGTAACCAGATGCTCGGCTGAATGGTGTCAAGTTTGAGGGCTTTTGTGTGAACCTCGACTGGTTTGGGGGGATAAATGGGAAGTATCATAATATTTTTATTTAAAACCAATTCAATTCTGATTTAGTTTTTTAAAACTTTTCTACAATTAAAAATAGTTTGATTTACCTCAGAATGCTTCTGATCTGGTTTATTCAAGTTAATTTGCATGATTTTGTCCTTATGCTGGATTGGGAGCTATATAGATTTCCAGGGAGATGTAATTCCAGAAGGCAGACACCATGACACAGATGTCACAGTTCCTAGGCTCAGATCACAATGTTTAATTGAAATAATAGTTTATGAGTTGGATGCCCTTAGTATATGATTTGATTTAGTTTCAAACCCAATAGAAAGCTAGGCAATATTCTACATAGAGAACATTGCAAATAGCTCAAAAGGGGAGGCTGGGCAAAGAGATGGCTGGGAACGGTCAGATAAGAGGGAGCACACCCCACAGCTGTATAATTGATGGATCAAGGGGCTCAGGAGAGACTCCATAAGTTATCAGGCTATAAATGTGGTGGCAGCAGAGAATTGTACTTTCAGACTTGCAAGAATCTGTTAATATACCTTTACAATAAATTAGAATTAGCATATCTGGCTGTGTTTCCTATCTGATACCTGATAAGGCTGGCAGGTAGAAATTGGGTATTGGCCAACAAATTGCAGCATGGTATGTGCTTCTTATGAAGAGGTAGTGCTTAGATATCAACACATGAAGTGCTAGCCCTAGGAGATTTTGGTATTTTGCATTGGTTGCTGTGCTGTGCTGTGCTCTTTATTTTGCAATATTTATATGCCTCCCTAATTTTCAAACTCTGCACAGTGTACAAACAAGAATTCAAGAAAAGAACATAAGGATTTAAAAAAGACCTAGATTGCTGCTCAGGATCTTGGACAAAAGGTGGATGGAGAAGAATAGTCTTAAATGCCTTACAAAATGTCAGAGGGTTAGGGTCTGTATGTATTTCTGGAGGCAACACATTTCATAGTGTGGGAATTACTCTAAAAGGACCCATCTTCAGGTCCACACTCTTAATGTGAAGATGGGAGCTTCAGTACACCCTCTCTGAGGATTAGACTGGACAGGTACAGTCACTTTGGAGTGATAAAAGCTGTTACTATATTCTATAGTTCTTGCTAGGTAATAAGCAGAGGTTTGAATTGGTTCTGGAAACCTACATAATATGAAGATAACTGTGCCAAAATGGATTTATCCATTAGGAGTTTGGGAACTGTGTTCTATACAGTGAGCTTCTGAGAATTCTTCAAAGGCAATCCCATATAATGTATGTTGCAGTAATCCAGTTATTTGGTGATCACTAAAGCTATTCTACAGGGATGTAACCGACATACCAGCCAAAGCTGCATGAAGATCCCACTATTTACAACCTCTGTCTACTATAGGTAGAGTCTCTGTTGTAATCCATCTCCTTCAGAAGAAGTGTAACCTTACCTACAGTGGCCATCAAGATGAATATTTCACTTAAAATGTTTGCAAACAGCACTCTATCTTCTTGAGGTTTTGTCTGAGCTTGTTTCTCCTGGTCCAGTTGCTTTCAGGCTCTAGACTCAGGAGGATATTTATAATTGTTTGACAGTTTCTTCAGAAATCAAAGAAAATTGACTAATATGATCCTTTCAAAGACATTGGACTTATGTGAAGGAAAACTATTAGCCTGAATTTTGAATTGTTATATGTAATAGATGTTATACTATTGATAGAGAGTAATTCAAGATTTGTGTAAACTTCACTTTTGCATTCAATTACTTTTTAAGAGACGTCATGTGAGTATATAATGTATATACTTTCTTCTCTGCAAATGGTGATTGAATAAAGGATAACTTAAAATTAAATTCAGGGCTTCCGGTTGCTGTTTTTCAGCGGAGCGGTTAGAAGATTTGGAATGCCAAATCCTTCAGCTGAAATTTCTTTTTGTTGGGGACCCTAAGGGGCAGAACCCACCCTGAAGGGGTGGAATGAAGGAAGGAAATCCCAGGGACTTAGGAGAGATGGCGGTCTCTCTGAACAGTCCAGGAGAAGCCTCCCAGAAACCAACAGAAGAAAAGGCTGGCTAACTCCAAGTCCACCCATAGTTGAAAAAAAACTGAAGCCATAAATTTTTAAACTAAGCGGATCTTAAACAGCATGCTTGAATATGGGTAACAATATTGATTTTCTCCATCCTACCTATTTTCCTGAAGAAGAAAGTCCCCAAAATAAGATATTTCCGAAGAAGGAAAGGGGGAGGGGGACTCTGCTTCCTTCCTTTTGGTTAGCGGTGAAATTTACTCTTTAGAGAGAGAAAAAAAGACTAGAAAGACCTGAAAAATGAGCAAATGCTGACACCTGCTGGTGGATGAGGATTTTTTTTCTCTGACCCTCAAAGTTTTTAGAAAATGCAGCTGTGTAAACAAAGTGAGAGTAACAAAGTTGAAGCAATGAATACTTCACAAAAGGAAACATATGATAAGAGACAATTTCAAAGGACAATGATTTTAAACTAATAGAAATCCAGAATAACTTTGAGAGCATGAATCAACTTATTTCCAATTTAATTTCACTCCAAGAAGTTTCCCAAGAAAATACAGTAGAGATGACTAAATATAATTCTGAGGATAGAGACTTGAAGATGGAACCATATAAAATAAAAATTTCTAATTTAATCCAAATGGGAAATATTTCAACACGTCTAAGCAACTTTGAAGATAAGGAAAAGAATGAGAAAAAATTTCTTACAGGGAAACAAATGATGCAGCAAAACATATTGATTAAGAAAGGCAACGGCCAGAGAAAAAAATAGAAATTCAGAAAAAAGAAGATGGAGTTTATCAGAAAGAAACATTTGTTTGAATATGGCTAAAGAAATGGAAAAACTTTGAAATGTACTACTCTTAGAGGGATGAATTTTTTTTCCTTAACATAATATGTTTTTTTCCTTCTGAAAAAAGTTGAAATGATTTAAACAAAAGCAAATGTTTTAGTTATTTAAATGTGACGATAAGAAAAGCATAAAAATGTGTTTTGAATGAGAGTTAAAGGATTAGATGATTAGAACTATTGAATGGAATGGAATGAATGGAATGGAATGCTTAAAGTTTAACACAGATTAAATACATTCTTAGCTAAAAGAATAAGAAATGGTCAAAAAGAATAAGAAATTGAGGGAATAAATACTGTATATTAAATTAGGAGGGATACATATTTTAAGTTATATGTTATTTTTTGTATCTCAGTGCTGTTGTCTCTTTTTCTTGTCTCCCTTTTCTTTCTTCTTTTTCTTCTTGTTTGTCTCTCTTTTCTTTTCTCTTTCTACTTTTTTATTTATTGATTAAGAAATGTAAAAGAATGAGAGGGTCTGTATGGAAAAAACAGAATTAAATCTACCAATGTAAATATAGTTAAATGTTGAAAAGATTGTCACTTGTAAGAATATTTAGAATTTGGGGGGAGAAATAAGCTGAAATAAACAAGGTAACAGGATTTATAATAAGGCAACTAAAATGACAAATAGGATTACTGAAACTACTATACGTAACTGTTGTTAATTAAAATAATGAGAATTGTCTTAATCTAATGTTTTGCAAAGAAAGATACTTTGGGGAAAGGGGAAATCAAATGAAATTAACATATGGAATATAGATCATAGAAATTAATTGTTAAGGACTGTCTTATAAATGTTACCCAGACAACATTCTGTTAACAAATTACTGAATGATTTATGTTATGTTAAAAAATTCTAATAAAATATTTATACAAAAAAATTAATTTCAGAAAGGGTATAGGTCTGTGGTGGCGAACCAGGTGCCACAGGTGGCATGCAGAGCCCTCTCTGTGGGCACGCGCGCCGTCGCCCCAGTCCTAGGCCTTCAGCTGGTTTTTATAATTTTTTTTCGCTTTAGGCCTCTGTCGCCATGTGGAAAAAAAAAGGTTCAATCAATCAATTTCAACTTCTTGCGGGGGAAAAAAAAAGATCTCGCAAAGTTGGAATTGATTGATTGAACTTTTCAGTCCCACCCAGTCTGCCGTTACCACCACAGCCATGCCCACCCAATGGGCCACGTCCACCCGGCACCCGACGATACATAAGTGGGTTTTGGATTGCAGTTTGGGCACTTGGTCTCTAAAAGGTTCGCCATCATTGGTATAGGTGCTTACTGTAGTGATTTACAATTCCAGGGTATATGCTAGATGATTATGTTTTTCCAAAAGGGGTTGGTGCATGATTTATGGATGCTTTGAACGTGATCATGCTGTAATTTCCGAGATTAAAACTATAGCCAAGACCCTTTATATCACTTAAGGTTTTTATAGGCCAACTCTTTCCACTTTCTGAAAGAAAATGACACTATGAGTGCTACTAATAACCTTAAGATTTGACTACAAAAAAGATCTCCACAAGGGACTGTATTTAGAAACTTTAATTAGTATGGGAACTATTGGTTATTATCTTTAAAATTCTGTGTGGTTTGGATCATCCTGCTCACTGAAGCAATCTGATAAGACTCACTTCCTGTTACAATGAGCTATTAGAACTTGGCTTTTTTAAAAGGGTTCTAAAATGCACATTTCAAAACAAGGTTTTTGTTGCTGGTTTTAATATTTCAGGTGTTAAATATTTTTAAATTGTAAACTATTGATAGATTTGATAATCTATACCATACTTTTTTGTGGATTGTAAGGGCATGATAAATAGATACAAAAACATGCATTTGTTTGTGAGTCTTGATTAAATAGTCTAAGTTTATTTTCAGCCAGCCAATACATGATATTTTTCAGCCGCGTATATGGATTTGGATATTGTGTTTATTTTTCTAGGATTAGCTCAGAACGTAGAAAAGAGAAGTCTAGAGATGCAGCCAGATGTCGGAGGAGTAAGGAATCAGAAGTGTTCTATGAACTTGCTCACCAGTTGCCTCTTCCCCATCATGTGAGCGCACATCTTGATAAAGCCTCTGTTATGAGGCTTACAATCAGCTACCTGCGTATGAGAAAGCTGCTTGATGCAGGTAAGCATTATTCTTGCAGATGGGTGAAAATTTTTATGTCCACTTTTTTTTAGAAAATTTTATTAAATATACATTTAAAAACAAAAGTGGACATGATTCAACTTCCCTAGCTATAACACTACTATTAGTATTATCTTATGTTACAGAAAACAAATAACAAAAACCTAAAATACAATCTATAACAGGACAAAATATATTAAAAAGTACATATAAGATCTGTCGGGTTTTTTTTTAGTAAACTGTCATTCAGTTTTATGTCCACTTTTATGGCAGTTGATACATTGTTTTTTAAAGTGATAGGTTGCAGGCATTCAATTTGTACTGATTCTTCTAGATGACTTAGAGGCAGAAACTGAAATGGAGACACAGTTGAATTGTTTTTACTTAAAAGCTCTTGATGGATTTGTTATGGTCCTCTGTGAAGATGGTGACATGATCTATACTTCTGAAAATGTGAACAAGTGTGTGGGACTCAGTCAGGTATGAAATGACCCATTCTTTTGATTGTGTAGAGTGTTATTTGTTTTTATTCATTTATCGACTAGATCTGTAACCATTCCTCTAGGACAGGGGTGTCAAACTGCCAGCCCATGGGCCGGATGCGTCGTATCGAAACCATGCCCACCCCAGCTCCGGCAATGGGGAAAAGTTGCGATTTGTTGTGACAAGTCACATGATGTGGCGAGTTTGACACCCCTGCTCTAGGAGTTCAAGACTGTGTGCATAGGCCGCCTGCCATCAGTTTTTTCCCCCCACTATAGCAATCCTGGGGGAAAATAACTAGTCTGACATTGCCTAGTTAACTTCTGTGGCTGATAGTGGATTTGCTCACTAGGCCATAATATTTGAAGACTGAAACCTGGTCTATGAGATAGATTCTTGTCTTTCATTAGTATCCAAACATGTAGGATTTAAAATAGTTTCTTGTGAGCCTTTCCTATATAGCGATCGGCAAGGGCTGTAGATTCCTTCTGAAGTCAATATGAATTAGAGACAGTGTGGCTGCATCATTGGCATAGTGAATTCCTAGTGACTATGAACAAGATAGTGAACTAGGATTATAACCAGTGGTTTTTCCCCCCTGCTATAAATATACAATGCTAAATGGAGTTTTTTTCCCCCTTTGGCAGTTTGACTTGACAGGACACAGTGTGTTCGATTTCACACACCCATGTGATCATGAAGAGTTGAGAGAAATGCTCATCCATCGAAATGGTAAGAAAGAAAAGATAGTGGAAAATATACGTAGCTTGAAGTGGAATTGTTGGTTTATTGGTGTTCTCTGAGGTTGTTTTCTTGCAGACATTTCATTATCCGATTGGGTAACTTCAGTGCATCAGAGACTGAAATTTGCTGGCTTTTTATATATGTTTGTCGTACTGGCCTTGATTGGGGTATTATTATTTCTTGATTTTATTTATCTGATGTTTTGATGAAAATCAATGCTGGTAAGAGAAATCAGTCCACAAACTTCACTTCCTTAGGCATGATGATGATTTCTATCCTTGTAATGAAACATCTGAAAGAAAAAAAGCAAGCTCAGAGAACACCGAGAACAAAAGAAGAGACAAACATTCAGAGTTCTGCTTTGAGGCCAGATGGCTTCTCCTTAAATATGTGCTTGATTAATGCTGTTAAGCAATACCATAGATTTATGTTAATTAATTTATAACAGGTCCTGCCAAATATAATCTTGTGAAATTTTAAATTTGTAAAAATTGTAACTTCTATTTTGAGGTGATTATTGTAACTTGAATTTGAATTGGTATTTAAAAATTAAAAAGTTGGGATTTAAAAATTAAATTTTAAACATTTTAGGTTTTTCGGTTGACATCTGAAACTTGTCTTGAATGCTTTGGATTAAGCAGAAATTTTCACCCGATTCATTTACTTTAAGTCCTCGACTTACAGTAGTTCATTTAGTAACTGTTCAAAGTTACAACTACACTGAAAAAAGTGACTTACGACTATTTTATCACACTTATGGATCATTGCAACAACCCTGTGGTCATGTGATCAAAATCCAGACACTTGGCAACCGACTCATTTATGACGGTTGCAGTGTCCCAGGGTCATGTGATCACCTTTTGTGACCTGATAAGCAAAGTCAATAGGGAACACAGATTCAATTAACAACCATGTTAGTAACTTAACAGCTACAGTGGTTCACTTAATAACTGTGGCAAGAAAGCATGTAAAGTGAAGCAAAATTCACTTAACCAATGTCTCAGGAACAAAAACTTTGAGCTCAACTGTGGCCGTAAGTTGAGGACTACCTGTATATACCCTTCTCAAGACTTTCTTGATGTGATATAGGTGATTTTGAGGTGATTGATAAGGTTGATACCCTGTTTCCCGTCCTGATTTTTTATGTATACAACACATGCAACAATGTACATGATCTAGAATTGCCTCATAACAAAGCATTTAAAAACAAAACAGTAAGTAACTACACAGTACTTAGAGACATACAGTTGGAAGCAAATTGCTGATTTCCTCCCAACACTCTAATCTCACCTCACCCCAAACCTCTAACCAACAGCAGTAGGGACAAGATTTTGGGGAAAAGCAAGAAAGTAATAAGTAATTCTATGCAAATACAGGTACTCCTCCATTTAAGAACACATTTGGGCCTGGTATCTTGATCATCGAATGAAGCGGTCATTATGCAAATCACCGTGGAACTATTTCACTCAACAACTCCAATCCTGGCTCTCACAGTTGCAGTTGTTAACTAGAGCACTGGGAGAGGTCCTCAACCTCCTGGGCATGGGGAAAGTGTTGGTAAACACCATTGTTGTGGGAGCTGCACAATGCTGGGGTTCTGGCATTTTTTCCCCTTAAAAGGGGTGGAAATATTGGCATTCATTTAAAGACCGTTTCTCCCATGTATCAGAGGATTTTTTCCTCCCTGCAAGGGGAGGGGAAGGGAAATTCTTTGTCATGCTGGTAGAATGGATTTAAAATCCAACATCCCTTCTGCTTGCAATCTTCCCTGACAGCTTCTCCATTGACTTTCTAGGGAAGCCAGCAGAGAAGATTGCAGTTGGTGCTCAAATGATTTCAGGGCACTTCGCAACTGGTTACAAATGCAAATAGGTTGCCAAGCACCCAAAATGGAATCATGCAACATTTTATGACAGCTGTAAGTGCTTTAGGGGCCATGGGCAATGCTATTGTGACTGCAAATGGTTGTATGTTGAGGATACCTTTACAGTCGCTGTTTAAAGAGATTCATAGGTGAAATTGAATATAAATTACACATAGTATTTTCTATTGTGTTAGTCTGTTTCTGTATTTCAATTCTTATATTAGGATCTGTTAAAAAGGGAAAGGATCAAAATACAGAACGGAGTTTTTTCCTCAGAATGAAATGTACACTGACCAGCAGAGGAAGAACTGTGAATATAAAATCAGCCACATGGAAGGTAATTTTTCTTATGCTTTGAAAGAAGTATATAAATAAATGCTTCAAAGAGCATTTGAAGAACATATGTTTTATAAGATGCTCCCTTGGCATCTCACATTGTTTGGATGCTCCATATTTTTACCTTTTTAAAGTCACATTCTAAACTGCATTCATCTCTTCTAAGATTATAATGGCGTTTTAAAGTGCTCTAAGTTAAGAACAAAATTTCTTATAGTCTAGAATTTTGTTCAATGCTGGCAATAAATGGAGCAAACTCTTCCATGTTGCTACAAATGTTCATCCACAGACAACAATGGTACTTGAAACAAACTTTTTCTCAATTTTCATGTTAGGCCCCAGAAATATGGGGATGATAACCCATGGAGCTACCAGTAGTCCAGTCTACAGAAAAAAATCCAGAATGACATGGCTGCAGAAATTACACTTTCTGCAGTTGTTAAGCATATTATTTCATTTCATTTATGTAGTCTGAAGTGGTAAGATTTCCAATCCAGTGCTCGCCCAGCTTGAGTAAAAATAGAATAGTTGATGTTATCTATAAAGATTAAATAGAGTAGCTTTTTCTTCGATAACTTTAAGCAGTTAAGCAATCATGATGGATATGAGTGATGAGATGTTTCACTGAAAAGTAGCTTTGTGTGAAATATGTTTTTAAAAACAATAGTACATAAAAGTTTTGGGACTGGTTTTATTGTGTTGTTCAAGAACTTAAATCTAATATTTTAGCATATTAAAATAATTTGAAGGATGGTGAGATAGACACAGTGTCAAATCTGTGAGAAAAATCCTATGTGTTTTACATTAAAGGTTTCCTGATGACGCTTGGGGAGTTGCCCAGCGATCTGGAGGGCGACTCTGTTGAGCGCTTTATTGACCTCTGGAATACGGTGGCGGCCAGGGCACTCGACAGCATTTACCCCTGAGCAGCCTCTTGCCCCCTCTCCCTCCCCCCCCAATCAACCCCTCACAGCTCCTTGATTCATTGAGGAGCTCCAGGAAATGAAGGAAGTGAAGAAACGTCTAGAACGATGCTGGTGAAAACAAGAAGCGAATGTGACCGGACACGAGTAGGAGCCCAGATTCGAGCCTACTCTGTGGCGATAAGGGCAGTGAAGCATAATTACTTTTCCTCCCTTATTGCGTCTGCGGAATGTTGGCCAACTACACTGTTCAGAGTGTCCTGGACCCCTTGGGAAAGGAAGGAAAGGAAGATCCAGTTTATGTAAGTTGTGATCGTCTGGCCAAGCATTTCGTGGATAAAATCTCTCACATTCACTCTGAATCACAACCTGGATGGACAGAATCCACTGAGATGATAGAGGTGATGCCTTGTGCGGTGCCTGAGAGATTTTGATTCTGAGGAAGTAAAGTCCTCTGCAGCCTGGAATTTGGATCCTGGCTGCGGGACAGCAGTTTGTTAAGGGAGGGAGAAATAACAGAAGATACACTGGTCTGTCCTCTAGTGAAGAGGCCAGGCAGGCCTGGATCCAGCAGGATTGGACAACAACCACAACCTTATCGTTCACCTTGTTCTTTCTCAGGGATTGAAATGATGAGGTTATAGTTGCAGAGGACCCTGGAGAATATGAATTATCTAGACCCATGACAGTCTAGATTTTGATTGGAGAAAAAAGGCAGACTCGACCCAATCTGGGCATGATTGAATAGACTATCTTTTGGTTCCTGATGTTCTGTTTCTCACAAAAGAGCAGGGCCACAATCAGGAGCTTTTCCTGAACTCTTGTTAAATGTTGCACTTGAGCTGTGGGAACAGCATTGGTGCAATTCAAGCTGCTTGTAACTGCATATAAAGTACTGTATGGCACAGGGCCCAGAAGTCTTAAGACACCACTGTTCCCCAAAAGTTTCTGCACATTCTGCATGGAAAGATAAGAAGCATCTCCTAAGGATCCCTAACTACTAAGGAGGTAGGAGGAGGAGGAGGGTGTTCTCTGTAAGAGCTCCCCTTTAGTTTGCCCCCACCCTCAAGGCCTTCGAGAAGCAGATGAAAATCTGGCTCTTCCGAAAGACCTTTGAAAATTAATTATAACTATTGGCACCATACCAAACAAATATTAACTCATTAATTTTAGTATTAAGTTGTGTAAATAGATTTTGGATTTTGTTGTTTTAATTAATTATAATATTGATTAGCCAACTAGAATCTTAGGTTTCAGGTGCTGATAAATCTCATTAGCAAATTAATTAACTTGGGATGAAACAGACATAGACATTGGTATGCTTTAAGTATATTACAAACCACAACCTCCCCTTCCTCCCTCTGCAAAAAATGTCTTCCTTTCAGTGATAATTGCTCAATCATATCTCTACTCGGGGACTATTTCAAGAGAGAAGACGGGAGCAATATGGATCTTTTTCTGTTGATTTGAGTTCTCTGGGCAATAAATAGGCAACCAGACCAAAACTATATAGCTCTGAACTTTATTTTCGACATTTGTTTTAAATAATTAAAATAGTTTTCAGTGAAACCTACTTGCTACTGCTGTTGGACATAGTGGTTAATTCCACTTAACTTATTTAATACTTAAAGATGAAACAATTATCCTTTCGTGCTGCAGACTAATGATGTGAATGTAGGTCCAGCAACAACGGGTAGTTGTGCTCCGTTGGCAGTAGTGAGAAACAAGCTCCTTTTGGCTACGTTTGCCCAAATTAATTCCCAATTCAACTGCGAGTTAAAGAAAATGACTTTGTAATATAAACAAATGGTGCTTGAGATTGCTTTTGTGGTTATATATGAGGTCAGGGATAAAATATGTTTCTTTCTTTTCAACACTCAGGTACTTCATTGTACAGGTCATATTCGTGTTTATGAGAATTGCAACAATCAGACTGTGTGCGGCTATAAAAAGCCTCCCATGACATGTTTGGTATTAATTTGTGAGCCTATACCTCATCCATCAAATATTGAAGTCCCATTGGATAGCAAAACGTTCCTCAGCCGCCATAGCCTTGACATGAAATTTTCCTATTGTGATGAAAGGTAAAGCCTCTGCACATCTATTGCATACTTCACTCTCCTCTACTTCCAAAATAGATTCCCTGTTAATTATGATACTCACCTGATTGCTGATAGCATTCTGTGCCCTTTACTGTACGTGCGTTTATTTGTTAAAATTGAGGGAGAGAATTAGTTAAACGATGCTGTAAATTTATGTGCATCTTCCAGTTTTATAATTTCAGTTTCATAATTTTCAATTCTGAACAATGAGGGTGCAAAATGTTTTCTATTCTGTTTTCCATTTTCCAAAATGTTTTTTAAATGATAAAAAAATTAAAAATCATTTTTAAAATTTTTCAATGTTTTTAAGCAAACTATTGGAAATAATGTTTTTAATTAGCTAGCATATACTAAAGCTAAAGCAATAGTTACATTAATGGTAATATATATATATATATATATATATATATATATACAGTATATATATATATATATATATATATATACACAGTATATATATATATATATACAGTATATATATATATATATATATATATACACAGTATATATATATATATACACAGTATATATATATATATATATATATATATATATATATATATATATATATATTCATTTTAGAAAGAAACACTTCTGCTTTTTCTGAGTTTTGTAGCATTTCTTTTCCTTGTACTGGTGTTCTGTGTAACACTGCCATCAAGTGGCTGAAATAATTTTAAATTTGGCATTCCCAAGTCTGGTGTTCTTTAGATCAGAGGTCCCCAACCTTTTGGGCACCAGGGACCGGTTCTGCGAAGAGAGGTTTTTCCGGGGACTGGAGGGGGCGTGGTTTCATGTATTGTCTGCACCCTGGGTCTTTGCTTGTTTGCGTGGACTGGTTTCTGGCATGCCGTCGCCCGGTGCTGGTCCATAGACCAGGGGTTGGGGACCCCTGCTTTAGATGTGTTGGACCACTTCTCCAGCCTCCAATTATTAGCCATGCTAGGTTGGAACAACAGGACTTACAGTTCAGCACATCTGGAGGCATCTGATTCGGGAAATGAACTAATAAGACAAAGATAGTATTCTTATATAGGAAAAGAGTAATTGGTATAAGGCTGAACTATATTTCATTTTGTGCTTACGATTTTTTTCTTTGAGATAAACAACAATCCTCTTTATCTTTATCTCTTCATTTTGTCTCCGAGCACAGATCATATTGCAGCTACTAGTAAAGCTTGCATTGTGGTCTGTTTGTTTAATTAATGCAATGTTTACTTCCATTTTATTTTGCGTTATTTCCATTGGAATTTTATTTATAATATATCCCCATGCACTTGGGAAGAAGTATCTTTAAAAACATTTAAAAACATTTACAACATCCTATTGATCCCCAAAATGCAAAATAAATCCAGTATGTAAATATTTTTCAATTTTGATTTATTTTCTAAGTTGCTTTGAATCAAGCAAAATCCCGAACCCTTAATCTTTCTAGTTCATTTTGGCTCCAAGCCGAGGTGATGTTATAGTTATTAGCAAAGCTTGTATTATGCTTTTTGTTTTATTTTAAACAGATAATAAATTGCAATAGTTTTCTTTTCAATAAACTTTCAATACTTTTCAAATAAACTTTACCTGTAAGCTTTAGCGATATCACAAATTTACTTTGTCTTTCCTTTTGCATAAAGGATTACAGAACTAATAGGGTATGAACCTGAAGAACTCCTGGGGCATTCTGTATATGAATATTATCATGCACTGGACTCTGATCATCTGACCAAAACACATCATGACAGTAAGTTGATGAAGGCAAGACAGCTGCATGCTATTCAGGTTTCATTAACATATTCTGTATGATTTATGATAAATCTTGTAAATATCACACCAGTGTTTTGTCAGATACTGTATATGCCAGGGGGTCTTTAAACGTGGACTTTTTATGATTTGTGGACTTCAGCTTCCAGAATTCCTCAGCCAGGCATGCTGGCTAAAGAATTCTGGGAGCTGAATCCCACAAGTCATAAAAGGGCCACGTTTGAAGACCCCTGCTAAATGCTATTGTGAAATTCTAAGCATTTCAAAAGTTCTGAAACTTTTGAGGCTGATGAGTATATTTCGAATGTTGAGAGCTAATTATGGGAACAGATTTTCTGCCATAAAGAAATGACAAATTTAAAAGTAACTAATTTTAAAACAGCCATGCAGTAAAAATCATTCTGGTGCTAAATGGATGTAACTTGCCCAATAACTGAAGAGGCAGAGGAAGTGTCTGAGTCCCAAATACTAAACTATTTATTTATATCCCTGGATGTCTACTTCATTAAATGCAAACTGGTAATGCTCACAGAAATGATCCTCAGCATATTACTCTGATTCATAAATACACATACCTAAGAAAAGTCAGCACTAGAAACAAGCCATCTAATTATTCTCAAAAATAATCAAGAACACAGTATATATGCACATGTATTCCATTATTCTTTGTCTTCTCCATTAGCTTACCCAGATCTCCTACACTGATTCTAACTTCCATCACCATTTAAATATTTTACAAGTATTATTTATTCATTTATTTATTTAGAAAAACGTTACGATCACCCAACTCAGGGTGAATCCAGCCAGCTTGCAAAAATGATACTCCAATATAAAACCCAATAAAACTCCAACCCCCATTTTAGTATTGCAAATATTAATGTTGAAAGCATTGTTGGGAAGACAGATGTTTTAAGAGGCTTTATTTAAGAACTTATTTAAGAACTAAAGCAAAATAATTGCTTTTAAAAATGGCAAGGCCAATTAGAGTTGAGTGAATGTCTGGCAACCTACTGGGCAACCCAGTCTTCGGTATATAAATAATTTGGTCTCTTTCCTCTTCCAGTGTTTGCTAAAGGGCAAGTCACCACCGGACAGTATCGAATGCTTGCCAAGCAAGGGGGCTATGTCTGGGTAGAGACTCAAGCAACTGTTATATACAATACTAAGAATTCTCAACCACAATGTATAGTGTGTGTGAACTATGTCTTGAGGTGAGTTTTGTCTGTAAATGCTATTGGGAGGGGAAGTGCAAATAATTAGCCAAGTACTAAGCTGGCTTTTTGAAGAGAAATTGTGGGTATTTTGTCCATTTGATGTAATGTCCTTGGTAACAAAGTTTACTTCTTCACTATGTATTTTTTTGTAAGCACATTTATTCATTTCTTTGTTATGTTGACGAGATTTCTGCATGAAATTTTTAGTTTGCCTTCCTACTGATTGCCCATAGGTTTTCATATCTGCTGTTGTTGCAGTGTTATTTATACTTTGGGAACCTGCATCAGGATTTGATAATGCATGTAGTTATTGCTACAAATAAGAGTCTGCATGTGTGCCACCGTAGGTTTTCTTCACTCCATGTATAAAATTCTGTTGGAATATTCTGCCTTCAGATAGAAATACATACTATACTTACTAATCTTCAATGCAGATATTATTGATAGATCATGTGCCATCAAATTAGTGTCAACTCTTTTCTTGGCTATCCATGGTATTCTCAGGGGTCTTCTCCAACACCAAAGTTCAGAGGTGTCAATACTCCTTCTATCCATCATCTTCAAAGTTCAACTCTTGTTTCCATTGAATGTCAGAGGAAAAACAGTTACTCAGATTATTCTGATCTTCGTAGATATAGACATATCCCAGCATCTGAATATCTTTTCCAAGGTCTTATGGCTACTCTATGGGAAGTATTTAATCTCTGCTGGTTTCCTCACTGTTGATAATCAATTAAAAAATGCAAAAGGTATCCATCACTTCAGTATCTTGCCTTTTCTAAGGCTGGTTGCTGTGTTTGAGGTAATTCACATAGTCTGCTGTATGTTTAATCTTAGTCCTGTTTTTAATATGCTCCCTGACTTTCATTACTAGGACTTGTAGTTCATTTGTATTTTCAGCTTAGTTTCATCACTATAGCACCAGTTATTGATGTTGCTTCCTCCAGTTTTAAACTATGCTCATCTTCCAGTCCAGCTACTGCATATAGGTTGAATTAATAAGGTGAGAGTATATATTCTTTTCTCACTTTTTTGCCAACCTGGAGAATCTGTTTCTCCATTTCCTGTCTCTACTGTGTCTTTCTGACTTTGGTCTAAATTTCACATTAGGACAGTAGGGATTCTCATTTTTATACTTGCATAAGCACTTTCCACACTTTGACATGATTGACCCAATTGAAGGTCTTCCTATAATCAATGAATTGAATATTCTTGGGCTTTCTTGATTATGCAGTGTGAATCAGCAATTATGTCTCATGTTTCTTGGCTTTTTCTAAAGTCAGCTTGAACCTTGGACATCTCCCTTTCCATGTTGGAAATATTAAATATTCTAAACATTTGCTTGTGTGCAAAGTTAAGAAGATTGTTTTAATGTTTTCTGCATTACGTTAAGTTCCCTTTCTTTGGTACTTGTGTATGAATTGACCTCTTCCAGTTTTTGAGGGTTAGAACCTTTGCCTGAAATGTTGAATTTTCTGATTAATGCATTTTTCAACTACATTCTCACATTTATATTTATATTTAGTTACAGATTTTTCAGACTGTTGATGATGCATATTTCCCTTTTTTATAAGTGTGTGTGCATGCATATATACAATTGAATTCAGGCCTATTTCCAAAGGAATGTTATGTGGTTCTTTTAAACTTGTATCTAGAGAGTTATGTGGTTAGCGTCTCCCAAAAAATAAACAAAACACCACCACAACAGATTCTTTTTCTAGTGGATAGTTTGTTCATCACTAATATTTTCCTACAATATATGATTATGAAATATTATTAGAAGTTATTTTAGGGTGCAAAGTGGGGGTAAAATCTAATAGTTTTGGACATTCCACCATCTATATTTACACCTAGAGCAGACATTTCAAACACAAGGCCCGGGGGCCGGATCCGGCCCGCGAAGTGGTTTCATGCGGCCCGCGAAGCCATCCTGGAAACAGTGAGGGAACAGCCCCCACTGCCTTGGCCCTGGCCCAGAGACCCTCCTTCTGCCAGAGACCCTCAGATCTCTCCTGCCCGGGTCCCCATAGGCACCCTTGATGTGATGTAGAGCTGGCCACGCCCACCCAGTAGGCCATACGCACTCTAGCCACGCCCATCCAGTAGGCCACGCCCACCCTGGCCACACCCACCCGGACCCTTGAGGGCAACCGCAATGCGGCCCTCAATGAAATTGAGTTTGACACCCCTGACCTAGAGAATACCGATAGTTTTCTTCAGTAAGCAGAAACTGTGATAAAAGCTCAGAGGCTCTTTGCCATGATAGAGCAGGATAAGGCTAGAATATATTACATATATGTTTCTTGTACAATAGATGAACATTATAAATATGCATTATGCAGCTCTCAATATCTCTCTTATCCTTACTTTCTTTATTCTTTTGCAGTGGAATTGTTCAGAGGGACTTGGTCTTTTCACTTCAGCAAACGGAGCGTATGTTGAAACCAGTGGATTCTCCCGAGATGGAAATGATGAAAGGCCTCAGCAAGAGTGATCTGGAAGATAGCAGCAGCCTCTTTGAGAAGCTTAAAAAGGAACCCGAAGCATTAGCTTATCTTGCTCCTGCTGCTGGAGATACCATAATAGCGTTAGATTTCGACAACGATGGTGTGTGTATATTTAATGAAACATTTAAAGGAAAAAGGCTAATTATCCATAAATGCTGACCTTTAGAATTTCTTAAAGAGATGTCCTTGGCATATGCTGAATCATAATAAGGCTCTTAAATTGTGACGCAATATTTTTCCTTTGTTTGATGATGTCTTTTTAAAAATTTTTGTAGAGTCAGAAGAACAACCGTCTGATGATGTTCCTTTGTATAATGATGTAATGCTCCCCTCATCCAATGAGAAGCTGCAGAATATAAATTTGGCAATGTCTCCGCTATCTGCTTCTGAAACAACAAAGCCACTCTGTAGCAGTGCTGATCCAGCACTCAATAAAGAGGTGGTGACCAAACTGGAGCCCAGCACGGAGCCTTTAGATCTTACTTTCTCCAGCCGGCAGACCCAAGATCAACCAGCTACTCCTGATAGAAGCACTAGCCAAAGTTCACCTGAGGTTTGTTATTTAATAATCTTTTGCAACTTTCCATTGTTTCTGTATTAAATTTTATACACTTATCACCTTTGTATTACGTCATTTTTCTGGGAAACACCAGAATAGGATAGTAGGGAGAAAAGAAAAACCAACTGAATCTTTTCTAGTGAACTCTGTGCTGAGTGAGGATTCCAATTTGAAATCTTGTATTAGAAATAATAAAAATGTTCACATTTTTCTTTTCCAAACAGTAACAGTTTTTTACTCTTTTGCTCAGCATGGAAACTAAAGATTGACACAATTCACTTCCCTTCATTTGATTCATCTCTGTTGGTAGTTAAGATTTATTGCATATGACAATTTGCTTCATTATTAATCAAGAGCCTTGGTGGAGCAGTGGGCTAATGCCTCCTTGAGTAACACCAGCTGCCTGCAATTAGTGCAGGTTCGCATGCCACCAGGCTCAAGGTTGACTCAGCCTTCCATCCTTCCGAGGTAGGTAAAATGAGGACCCAGATTGTTGGGGGCAATAAGCTGACTTTGTAATAATGCCGCTTGGGTGTGTGTGTGAAAGCCCTAACAAGCAGGCATATACATAGAATGAAGGCTACTGCTAAGCTTGTAAGCCGCCCTGAGTCTTCGGAGAAGGGCGGGATATAAATGGAATTAAAATAAATAAATAAAAAATAAAATGAAATGTGCTGTTAGAAATCCTCTATGTCATAACTTGTTAGGCATAAAGTAGTACAGTCTTGTTTCCTAAGCCTTAAGAAAGTTTTTAAATACAACTTTAAAATATGAGGAGCTATGTGTCAAAATGATTATGTGAGCTTTATTATTCCAATATTGATTCTTATATATCTTAATTGTGCCTCATCCTAATTGTAGAAACTTAATGGTTTAAAATTTCAGTAAATAGACCTCTGGCATTTTATTTATTATGAAAGTGCGTTTGAAATTTGGTCTCATTTTACTGAACAAAGTTGCTGATTATTTTTACAGCCCAATAGTCCTAATGATTATTGCTTCAATGTGGATAATGAGATATCAAGTGAGTTCAAGCTGGAATTGGTGGAAAAGCTCTTTGCAATAGATCCAGATTCAAAAAACCCATTTTCAATGCAGGTGAGCACATTAATTGAAACTTTTGGTTTATTCTATTTTAATATGTCTATATTCATGATGTGTTACTAACAGTGCTTGGTGTAATTTTTCAAATACCAAAGTAAAATACTAAGTTCATTACTATCTGATTGGATATAGGTTAATAGGTGAGGGAATTGGCAAGATGGGTGGCACACAGGTCAGATGATAGATAGATAGATAGATAGATAGATAGATAGATAGATAGATAGATAGATAGATAGATAGATAGATAGATAGATAGATACTATGATCCAGATGCTGGTGTACTGTATAGATAGTCTTTGATCTCTGATCACAGTCAGGATCGAAATTTCTGTTGTTAAGCAATACAGTGCTTTGGTGTTAGGTGACTGCATTACTTGGCAACAGCAACAGCATTCCTGGCACTTCCCATTACAAACATTAACTGAATTCTACCTGTTGTTAGCCGAGGACCCACCTCGATCTAAGGCATTCCAAAGTCCAAACCTCAGCTCTTCCGAGTAAGGGACTGCCTCCACTTCAACCCCCCCCCAACTGCTTATTCCCTGCCATCTCTGTCCTTTTGGCTACCCTTCACCCTGTCTTCATCCTGTGAGATGTCAAGCAGCCCAGAACTGTGTGGCCTCAGTCCCACAGAGCAGCTCAAAGGATAATACAAATGGGTTTATTGATGCCCCATGGCTCTGGGGTTGCAAAAAAACCTAGTGAAGCATGAAGCCCAGCCTGGCCCAGCAGTGTGATATAAAGGCACTTCTTGGCACACTGTAGCTCTAAGACTACAAATACTCCTAGCTTGGCTCAGCACTACAATGCAGAGCAATGGCTATTTGGGGAAGTTACAGCCCCCCCCCCTAGCTGAGTCCCAGATGCAGTCACCCTTGTCATGTTGTGCTCTCAGTCCCCTGCTGCCCTACACAGTTAAATAGGTTGGTGTGTACTGCATTCTAACCACCGCGCCACCACAGCTCAATGGTAGGAGATAGGCAGGTGGGAAATTGAAGCCACTCTTGTGATTGTAGATATAGGTGGGTTGCCAAGCACCCAAATTTTGATTACATAATCATGGAACAGTTACAGTCATGGCCGAAATTGTTGGCACCCCAGAAATTTTTCCAGAAAATCAAGTATTTCTCACAGAAAAGTATTGCAGGAACACATGTTTTGCTATACACAGGTTTATTCCCTTTGTGTATATAAAAAAGGGAGGGAAAAAAGCAAATTGGACATAATGTCAAACAAAACTCCAAAAATGGACTGGACAAAATTATTGGCACCCTTTCAAAATTGTGGATAAACAAGATTGTTTCAAGCATGTGATGCTCCTTTAAACTCACCTGGGGCAAGTAACAGGTGTGGGCAATATAAAAATTGCCTAATAAGCAGGCATATACATAGAATGAAGGCTATTGCTAAGCACATTGATTTGTGCTTTAAATTGTAAACCGCCCTGAGTCTTTGGAGAAGGGCGGGATATAAATGGGATTTTTTTTTAAAAAAAAATCACACCTGAAAGCAGATAAAAAGGAGAGAAGTTCACTTAGTCTTTGCATTGTGTGTCTGTGTGTGCCACACTAAGCATGGACAACAGAAAGAGAAGAGAACTGTCTGAGGACTTGAGAACCAAAATTGTGGACAAATATCAACAATCTCAAGGTTACAAGTCCATCTCCAGAGATCTAGATTTGCCTTTGTCCACAGTGCGCAACATTAACAAGAAGTTTGCAACCCGTGGCACTGTAGCTAATCTCCCTGGTCGTGGACAGAAGAGAAAAATTGATGAAAGGTTGCAACGCAGGATAGTCCGGATGGTGGATAAGCAGTCCCAAACAAGTTCCAAAGGAATGCAAGCTGTCCTGCAAGCTCAGGGAGCATCAGGCATCATGACATCTGAGGATTACCAAAGGATTTTGGGTCACACTGTAGAGCCCATTGTCAAAAAACTGGGTTTGCATCTGAGATCTTGGGTCTTCCAGCAGGACAATGACCCCAAACATACGTCAAAAAGCACCCAGAAATGGATGGCAAGAAAGCGCTGGAGAGTTCTGAAGTGGCCAGCAATGAGTCCAGATCTGAATCCCATTGAACACCTGTGGAGAGTTCTTAAAATTGCTATTGGGAAAAGGTGCCCTTCCAATAAGAGAGACCTGGAGCAGTTTGCAAAGGAAGAGTGGTCCAAAATTCCGGGTGAGAGGTGTAAGAAGCTTATTGATGGTTATAGGAAGTGACTGATTTCAGTTATTTTTTCCAAAGGGTGTGCAACCAAATATTAAGTTAAGGGTGCCAATAATTTTGTCCAGCCCATTTTTGGAGTTTTGTTTGACATTATGTCCAATTTGCTTTTTTTCCTCCCTTTTTTGTTGTGTTCCAATACACACAAAGGGAATAAACCTGTGTATAGCAAAACATGTGTTCCTGCAATACTTTTCTGTGAGAAATACTTGATTTTCTGGAAAAACTTCTGGGGTGCCAACAATTTCGGCCATGACTGTATAACTTTGTGGGCCAGTTGTAAATCCTTTCATTTAGCTTTGCTGTAAACTTCAAGTGGTTGCTGACTGAATTGTCATAAGTCAAAGACCACAAGCAATATCCACTTCTGAAGATTTTGACTAAAGTGACTGTAGTCAGAAAATCTCAAAAGGGTATGTAGTAGGTCTGTGTAGCACTTCAGATTTATTCTCTAAAAAGATGCTTCTGAGCGCATGGCAGTGTCATCATGTACTTGACTGCACATGGAAAGGGTATGGCTGCATGGCTGCTATAAACTGTCATAGACAGGTTGTCAACGCTGCTAACATCAAATGTTATTGCTTGACAAGAGATGAAGAAGTAGCTATTTCATATGTTAAACTTGTGTATTGCTTTAAGACTTGTGTATTGTTTTAGTTTAAAGTTGGGAGGAGGGAAGAGTAGGAATGCACTTTCAGGGCCATTTGTCTCTCTAAAGAAGATAAGGCTTTGGCAGGTCTTCTAACGGAAGGGAAGCTGATTCTTTAAATTAATTGGAGAATATGATTAATGACAAAATTAGAAAGATGGAGAATTGTGTTTTAATATATTGTGCAAGGGGCAGAGATTTCAGATTCCAGCTTCCTTCGAGCAAGCATTTGCCGGTGTATTAGGCTAATAAAGAACTTTTAAGGTAAACAATGCCTCAGAGTCACTTGAAAAGCCCATACGTTGGAAACTTGACACAGGTGGTATATTTGTGCAACTGTGTGTTCTGGAGCTCCTGCTGGGAAAAGAATTTGAAATGCTGCAGAATACTAGTGTAGTCTGTGGACCGACACTGGTCCACGGCATGCCAGCAACGGGACCACACAACCAAGTGGGCCCCCATTTGTGGGATGTAGGCAGCATGCAAAACCATGCCGCCTCTGGTCCACAGAAAAACCTTTCTCCACAGAACCGGTCCCTGGTGCCCAAAAGGTTGAGGGCCACTGTTCTAGATAATGTTAATAAAGGTTATTTTTGAAATCCTCATATATATATAAAATAAGGATAAGGCCATTTTATCAGACTAATAGAGCTGAACCCCATAAATGCCTGAAAACTATTTTGCTTGCCATTTCCATTTCGGTAGCTTTCCCTGATAAGCCTGAAAGAGGAACGGGGTTGATAGATTCTTGGAAGATGACAGGCCTGATAGCAGTTTAATCACAATCCTGTGTCAGATTACACAATTATGTCCTCTTCTTCTTTCAGGAAACAGATTTAGATTTGGAAATGTTAGCACCTTATATCCCCATGGATGATGATTTCCAGTTGCGCACCTTCGATCAGCTTTCTCCACTGGAGGGCAGTACTGCAAATTCTTCTAATGTGACTCCTGTAACAGGGTTTCAGCAAACTCCAAAGCAGTCACCTGCCACTGACACGGTAAAATCCACGACAATCAAATATGAAACTGATCCGAAGATGCTTGTAACATCTGCTCCTATTAACCCCAAAGGACTCACAGATCCTGCTCCCATAATCAGTGCCCCGGCATCACCTTATCCTAAGAATCAAAGTCGGACTTCATCTCCAGTCAGAACAGGAAATGGCACAATAGACCAGAGGGACCAAATGAGTCCAGGAGCACCAGACTTGTTGACAGTTACTTTTGGTAACAGGTAAATAGAGTTATCTGTCAGATCTTAAAACCAATATGTGATCTATACGCCTAAACACAGAAAGGCGAATGAACTTGTGAATAGTAGTGCTTGCAAGCACTATTAAATCCACTGATCCTATTTGTCTTTCTTTTAGAATTTGTCTTATTAAAAAATAAGGGCAAAATGCTAGCATTTGGGCTGGAATCTATTTCCAGAAAAGCCTTTGTGAGCGTGAAAGATCACTGGGGAGGAGATTAATTTATTTTTGTTAAAAAGGTATTTTGCTATTGGCTGTGACAACTAATTTGTAAACAGGGAAATCTCCTCTGATACAGGTAGTCCTCAGTTAAGGATCCTAATTGGGACAGGAATCTCCATTGCTAAGCGATGTTGAGACTCTAGAAAGCGTGCAGAGAAGAGCAACAAAGATCATTAGGGGACCGGAGGCTAAAACATATGAAGAACGATTGCAGGAATTTGGTATGTCTAGTCTGAAAAGAAGGACTAGGGATGATATAATAGCACTGTGCCAATATCTAAGAAGCTGCTACAAAGAGGGGGGTCAACCCATTCTCCAAAGCATCTGAAGGTAGGACATGAAGCAATGGATGGAAACTAATCAAGGAGAGAAGCTACCTAGAACTAAGGAGAAATTTCCTGACAATTAATCAGTAGGACCAACTTGCCTTCAGAAGGAAGTTATGGGTGCTCCAACACTGGAGGTTTTTAAGAAGAGATTGGACCACCATTTGTCTGACATGGTATATAGGGTTTCCTGCTTGAGCAGGAGTTGGACTAGAAAACCTCTAAGGTCCCTTCCGACTCTGTTATTCTGTTATTTACTCATTAGACAAAACATTACATGACCATACCACTTATTGGTATGTCTTCTGATCATTAGATGAAATACATCAGGATACAAACATATTATAGGGGCTGTGGTTGGTGCAGTGGTTATAATGCAGTATTGCAGGCAAACTGCCCACTGCCAGGAGTTTGATCCTGACTGGCTCAAGGTTGATTCAGCCTTCCGAGATGGATAAAATGAGGGGCAATATGCTGGGAGCATATTTACATTTTAAAATCTGAAAATATCTATTTTTCTTCCTAAGTCCACCCCAATTACCCACGTAAAATGCACATACATATACCTTGGTCTGAACATTTCAGTCCTTTTCATTTAAGGATATCATCAGCAGTGTGTTCAAGGCACAGAAATGGTACAATTCCATGCTGAAAAGAATTTCTCACAACTGGTCTACACCCTGATGAGCTGACATTATTATAAAAGAAAACATTCCAGATTTTATTCTGTGTAATTATTCATAAATTTAGTTTTAATTGATATGGAACAGTTGTTAACACCCTGGCTTTATATTCCACACTAGATCGAATGAAGCAAATGAAGACATCAGTCCAAGGATAATAGCTCTCCATAATATTCAGAGGAAACGGAAAATGGAGCAGGATGGCTTGCTTTTCCAGGCAGTAGGAATTGTATGTTTTTTTAAGGATTCTCCCCTCCCTTTTAACGTTGGGTATTGCATCTTTAAAAATGTATTTTTCTTGAGTCATCAGGTTATTTTACAAGAACATTACAATTTTTAGCTCAGTTGTCAGCTAAATGAAAGGTCAGCTGAGCTCTAGTATTCTCACTTCTGTGTCCTTTAACATTATCTTTCATTACTCACGCTCTTTCAGAGTTGTAATACTACAACTGTGACCTTGATGCTTCAGCTAAACAGAGTGGGTCTTGTTTAGTTGTGGGTTAGGAGACCACCAGACCTGTAAGGATGTCAAAGTGGAAGAAGGCAGGGCGTCTTGTTTTGTTGTAGCATCCCCATGGTTATGTGACTTACATTTGGCTGCTTGATAACCGACTCACATTTATGACGGTTGCAATGTCCTGGGGTCATGTGAACGCCTTTTGCAAACTTCTGACAAGCCAAGTCAATGGGGAAACCAGATTCACATAACAACTGTAGTTGCGCTTATCAAATGTGGCAAGAAAAGTCATAAAATGGGGCAAAACTCACAACAAATTTCTCACTTAGCAACATAAATTTTGGGCTTAATTGTGGTCATAACTTGAGGACTAACTTGTACTAACCTGTACTAACTTCAGCAAAGCATTTCACCCATTGCATGCTGACTATGGTTAGTTAAGTGTGGGCTGTACAGAAATTAAGATAATGAGCCAGTGGTGTGTTATGGCTGCAAAGAAAGCAAGTATTGGAGTCTTGGATTGAACTATTATAGAAATCTTACAAATCATAATCAACAGTGTGCTGAGCACATTGATTTGTGCTTCTTAGATTGTAAGCTGTCCTGAGTCTTCGGAGAAGGGCGGGATATAAATGGGATTAAATAAAAAAAATAAAATAAAAAAATAACAATAGTATAATTTAAATTCATGAAAGAAAATACTCTCCTATTGTTTCGTCAGAACTCACCTTGGATACTGTGCTCATTTCTGAGCAGAACAGTTTTAAAAATAACTCAGTGAAAGTGAAACAGATTTGAGAAGGTAAACTACCGTATATACTTGAGTATAAGCCGACTCGAGTATAAGCCGAGACCCCTAATTTTACCCCCAAAAACTGGAAAAAGTTCTTGACTCAAGTATAAGCCGAGGCTGGGATCCGCCGTTCTGCAAGCCTCCGCCGCCGGCGGAGGCTGGATCCGCACTCTGCAAGCCTCTGCCGCCAGCAGAGGCTCGATCCGCCATTTTGCAAGCCTGAATACACAGGAATACCCTGTGTGGCCGCGGCTCTCGGGGAAGCCCTGGCTGTCCGCTTCCTCGCTCCACGCTGCCATTTGGGGCCCGCGCGTTCCCCGGGCAAATCGCGGCGCCCAGCAGGCGAGGAAACACGCCCGCTCCAGTCGCCCCCCCTTCCCTCAGGAGACGCGAAGCAAGTGACCGCCCGGAGCTTACCGAGGACTTGCGCGCGGCCGAGGCTTCGGTGCTTCCAGGATCGCGCGCACCTCTCCCAAGCCGCCGCCGTCCGGAGACCTGCCGAAGTTTGGGGAGGTTTGGGGAGGTGCGCACGCACCTCCCCAAACCTCCCCAAACGTCGGCAGGTCTCCGGACCTCCGTGCCCTGCCTGCCTGCTTCTTTCCGCTGCCTGGCTGCCCTACGATGTAACCCGCTTCATGATCGAGTGCGACGCCTGCAAGGACTGGTTTCACGGCAGGAAGGGGATCTCTGCCCTAGAGCGGGAGGGGGGAGGGAAAGGGGGGGGAGGAAAGGCCCGATCGCTTTGTGTTACCTGCCGTGAAACCAGTCCTTGCAGGCGTCGCACTCGATCATGAAGCGGGTTACATCGTAGGGCAGCTAGGCAGCGGAAAGAAGCAGGCAGGCAGGGCGCGGAGGTCCGGAGACCTGCCGACGTTTGGGGAGGTTTGGGGAGGTGCGCGCGCACCTCCCCAAACTTCGGCAGGTCTCCGGACGGCGGTGGCTTGGGAGAGGTGCGCGCGATCCCGGAAGCACCAAAGCCTCGGCCGCGCACAAGTCCTCGGTAAGTTTTTTTGTTCACTGGAGTATAAGCCGAAGTGGAATTTTTCAGCCCAAAAAGTGGGCTGAAAAATTCGGCTTATACTCAAGTATATACGGTAAGTTGAACAAGCAGCTAGAAACAGCTCAGGGGAAAGAAATGGAAGAAGCTGGATTTGACTAGCTTTAAGAAAAGGCAAGATATACAACATGGATGAATGCTTTGAAGCTACCGTATTTTCCGGCGTATAAGATGACTGGGCGCATAAGACGACCCAACTTTTGAGATGATTTTCAAGATTTTTCGTCTTATACGCCGGAAAATCAGCGAGCCCGGGAAGGCACGCCCTCCCCTCTCACTGTGGAGGAAGCAGGGCAGGCTGACGCCTGGCGGGAGCCCACAGGGCAGTCCTGCGCACACGCGCACTCCCCGGCTGCTCCTTAGCAGCTGGGGAGTGCGCGCGTGTGCAGGACTGCCCTGCCGGCTCCCGCCCGACGCTCTTCCCTCTTGAGGCAGCATCGCTCCCCGGCTCCTAAAGAGTCCTCGGGGATGCTGCCTCAAGAGGGAAGAACTCCTGCAGCACTTCCTTTATAGAATTATAGGAAGTCTGATACCTCTATCTGAGATTATTTGATCCAGGTTTCTAATGAAAGGATTTCAAGGGGCATCTAGCATTCCATATTTACAACTCCACTTGGAGGCAGATCTAATAAAAAATGAAATTAGAGCCTTGATGAAATATTTTGTTTTTTGATTAAGCAAACTTCTCATCACAACGACTGTGGTAGATCTTTATCATGCTTCCTGGAAGCTGAGGGTAGAAGAATAATGTTTCAGGAGTTAATACAAATCATCTCAAGGAAAACTGATTCATAGACTTACAGATATGATTCCAACACCAAACACTTCAACCAAGCTTGATGCTAATTATCTAACTAGAAGTTGGTTCTAAGAGGTATCTCCCCCCCTCCCTAAACCCAACAAGATGCAGATCAACAGCTTTATTCTTATTTGCATGGAAGTAAAGTTTGAAAAATGTTTTATGTTACTACACATATAATCAACATACGTACAGATACACAATCAGGTTTTCACAGATACAAGGTTAACTTCAACAACTACAAGGAAAATCAAAGGTGTTTGAATCTCAGCATCCAGAAGAAGAGTTCCATTTCTGGCTGCTTGCACTTTCTTATACTTCCTCTTTCCTGACACACTTGTAAATTCAAGTCAGCTGCTCACCCAAGCGAAACATTGGTTATTCCCCTCTTTCTTGGCTTCAAATCTTTCCACAATGAACATACAATATGAGTGTTTTCCTTAATGAATGGAACATAGATGGAGGCAATCCACATCCCTTGAAGTTGCAGGCATGCATGTCAGAAAAGCATATACCCAGCAGGGAGAAAAAAAATCATTTTCCTTCTACCTCTTACTTAGGACTGCTGCCTCAAGAGGGAAGAGCGTGTGCAGGACTTCCCTGCCGGCTCCCGTCCGACGCTCTTCCCTCTTGAGGCAGCTGCTGCCTCAAGAGGGAAGAGCGTCGGACGGGAGCCGGCTCTTCCCTCTTGAGGCAGCAGCTGCCTCAAGAGGGAAGAGCGTCGAACGGGAGCCGGCAGGTCAGTCCTGCACACGCGCGCACTCCCCAGCTGCTAAGGAGCAGCCGGGGAGTGCGCGCGTGCGCAGGACTGCCCTGCCGGCTCCCGCCAGACGCCAGCCGCTGATTTTCCGGCGTATAAGACGACTGGGCGTATAAGACGACCTCCCAACTTTTGAGGTGATTTTCATGGGTTAAAAAGTCATCTTATACGCCGGAAAATACGGTACTAGAAAATAGATTCTGATTGAATGTTGTTTAAAAAATTGCAAGAGCAATTCATTAATTGCTCAGAAAAGTGGTGGCCTACCCGTGTAGATATGGTTCTAGATACATCTACGGTAGATAGTATCTAGAGTTAAGTAGTCCATGAATGGCAAGTGAAGTGCATAATTAACAACTTTCCCATCCCTGCTTTCCTCAATGCATTCGTTAAACGAATGTGCAGGTTGTTAGGTAGAGCATGAAGTGACTCAAGGATGAGGGAAAACGTGGGCAGGCACAAGCATACGCAGGATTCTGATCTGCTATCAGAGATCACATGCTCTTCAGGATATCTGCTTTTAAATGAGTACATTTTTTTTTCATCTCTTTAGTAGTTTTGAGTAGAAGCTCTGAGGTTACATTAACAAAAGTGTGTATGTATTTTTAAGGGCACATTATTGGCACAACCAGGGCCTCCTGGAACAAATATATCACTGGCTTGGAAACGTGTAAAAGGATGCAGATCAAACGGACAGAATGAGGTGGCGGAGAAGACTGTAATTTTATTACCATCAGGTTAGTGTTGGTGTAATGCTAATGTAATCAGATATGATCCCTTCTCCTTTTCTCATGTAAACATCTGTAGTTGCACAAATGCTCCAGATTAGTTACCTAGTATATTAGTATACCTACTAATCTGAGGAACGGGAGGTTCTCTTTTATGAAATATTAAGTAATAGTAGCTTCATTATGAGGGACGCGGTGGCTCAGTGGGTTAGGACACTGAGCTTGTCGATTAGAAGGTCGGCAGTTTGGCGGTTCGAATCCCGAGTGCCACGTAACAGAGTGAGCACCTGTTACTCGTCCCAGCTTCTGCCAACCTAGCAGTTTGAAAGCACGTAAAAATGCAAGTAGAAAAATAGGGACCACTACGGTGGGAAGGTAACAGCGTTCCGTGCGCCTTTGGCGTCTAGTCATGCCGGCTACATGACCACAGAGACGTCCTCGGACAAGCGCTGGCTCTTCGGCTTTGAAACGGAGATGAGCACCGGCCCCTAGAGTCGGAAACGACTAGCATGCATGTGCGGGGGAACCTTTACCTTAGCTTCATTATGTTGGGGGCAATAAGCTGACTTTGTAATAATGCCGCTTGGGGGCCCCCGAAAGCCCTAATAAGCAGGCATATACATAGAATGAAGGCTATTGCTAAGCACATTGATTTGTGCTTCTTAGATTGTAAGCCGCCCTGAGTCTTTGGAGAAGGGCGGGATATAAATGGGATTTAAAAATAAATAAATAAATAAATAATATATTAAATATTTAATTAATATTAATAAAAATTGGAAATGATATGAAGGCCCAAGCTATATTGGGCTGTCTATTAGAGAAATTCTATTTTAATACATATATTGGGGAAAGGAATGAAATGGATAAGATCATAGATGCTTGAGGGTAAGGGGAACTTTGAATTGTGAAATTAACACTAACTAATATCCTTCCATAGGATTTGAGAACACAGCAACTGTGTTTCTTAAAAATAATTGGAGACACCCTCCTCCCATGCTGTATAGCAGGAGAGTTAAACTGGTGGCCTGCGGGCCGGATACGTCACATGCAGGCCATGCCCACCCAGGCTCCATAAAGGCCAAAAATGTCACGATATGTCACAATATGTCACGTGCTGCGATCGAGTTTGACACCCGTGCTGTATAGCATATTCTTGTGCATTGTTACTTATTTCCAGCAATGTCTATGAACCTGTCAGAAGCATTCTTAAATAATAAAAATGGTGGGTAGGACTCTCCCATTACTTAGTTGGGAAGAATGTCAGGCAAGGGGAAAAAAGGAAAGAAGATGTAAATAAGACACTTCCTTAGGGCTATAAAGAAGCAGCAGGAAGCACTCTCACCAATTTACCTTCTCTCATCCTATTTTCAGATTTCCAAACATGTTTATTATACAGACAGGTTGCTTATCTTTGCCTTTTCTGTTTGCTTGGCATCAGTGGATTAGTCTGTGCCTTAGGTTAAAGAAAAAGTTGAGAATTCAGAGTAATTCTATAGCCTGTATAAAATATGTGTAGTTGTATAACTTAATATTTCCTTTCACTGTTTCTCTTCTGAGCAAGGGCAAATCTTATTTCAGTTACTCCTTTAATTTAGATTTCTGTTAACTATTGTTTTTTTCAGGATATATTTCCATAATTCTGTTTTATTTTTTAAGAATACTTCACCTTATATTTATGTATTCAATACACACACACATACACACACACACTCTCCCATTGCACTTTTTGCATGACTATAGGCAATTTACAATAAATAAAATACAGTATAAAAATGAAATGCATATCAGCTGGGCATTATCTAACCCAGCGATGGCGAACCTTTTAGAGACGGAGTGCCCGAACTGCAACCCAACACCCACTTATTTATCGCCGGGTGCCAGGTGGGCGTGGCCCACTGGGTGGGCGTGGCTGTGGTGGTCATGGCAGATTGAGTGGTGTGGCCAAGGTGGGCGTGGTCACCTCAATGTTGCTCGTGGGACACCTGTGGGGGGTGGGCAGGATTGGGGGAGATCCAGGAGATCTCTGGCAGGTGGGGCGGTAGGCAGGAGACTCATCCTGTGAGGTTAAGTGAGGCAGGGCAGGGGTACCATTGCCATGAGGGAAGGCAAGGGGTGGGGCGGCTGCTGCCTGACACCATCGGCCCCCACACACAGAAGCCAGCGAGCGCATGGGGGCTGACAGTGTCCGTCAGCAGGCACAGCCTGCTGGCCCCTCAACCTGGGGCTCCGCAGCCCGCCAGCAGTTCAAAGTAGCAGCGTCTGAGCTGGATGGGCAGCCGACAGCTGAGGAGGCCATGCGGTGGGTTGTGCCCGGGAAAAGGAGAGCATGCGAGGCCAGGAGGGATGGGACATGGGGGGAGAGAAGCCAGCCGTGCCGGGATGCATCTGGCCACGTGGGACCTTGGCGAGTTAGCAGGCGGTTGGTTGAAGACGGACAGTTGCCATCTCCAGGGCATGGTGCGCGTGCCCATAGAGAGGGCTCTGAGTGCCATCTCTGGCACAAGTGCCATAGGTTCGCCACCACTGATCTAACTCATAATTCACCCAGTCAGGAGAAAGGCTTTGTCCAATACCGAAGGCCCCAGGTTCTACCTATTCTCTGCTGCCCCATAAAATGGAAACATTACATTTAGCTGTTATCAGATAGTCATAGCTAAATTCTCTAACAGATGACAAGTGACTTGTCTATTTATTTGTTCAATTAATTGCTCCAGAATGCTATACATTCAGTTTCTTTTTCCTTGTAGATATAGCAAGTAAACTTCTAGGGCAGTCAATGGATGAGAAGGGACTCCCACAGCTTACCAGCTATGATTGTGAAGTCAATGCTCCTATACAAGGCAACCGAAACTTGTTACAAGGTGAAGAGTTGTTCAGAGCCCTGGATCAGATCAACTGAGCTTCTCTTCATGCACCTCCCTGTTCATAATTGTTCTGTTTGTTTGGACATTGGTGATTTACCACCTAAAAGCAGTGTATTTATATTTTCTATATCTGATTTTAGAAGCCTGGATACAAATACTGCACTAATTCAGTTAGTTTGTATCTGATCCCCTTTCTACTTTGAATAATTTCTTACATAATGAGTCTTTCTTTCTTTCTTTCTTTCTTTCTTTCTTTCTTTCTTTCTTTCTTTCTTTCTTTCTTTCTTTCTTTCTTCTTTCTCTTTCTTTCTTTCTCAGTAACTCAGCTAATGAATGCATTTTTGGTATATAAACAGTTCAAGTCAGTTAAATTTAGAACATGCTCATAATGACAGCTTTGAAGTAGGCACCTTTTCAAAAAATATTTTATTTTTTATTTTGACTAGGAGTTTGTCACTGAAGAATTTCTATCTGATGATACATTGCCACAATAAATTTGTCTAAGCTTTCTATCATGTGGTTGTAGGCATACTTGAAAGCACATTGTGCTGTTATCTCTTAATGTTTGAATAAATTTTTACTTTACTTTTTTTTAAAAAAATAAATATTGCTTTGCAGCAGCGCATTTGTAGCCAGTCGCACAATCTATTTTCTTATGAAAATAAACAAAATACCAGCAGTTCCTTATGCAATATTGTGCGTTTATAAAACTAGTTTTTAATATAAACATTTTTTGTTTCTCTTTTATGTTATTTACATGTGAAGTTATGTAGAAATTTTGGAGTAGTGCTATATTTTTGTTTTATTGTATTTCAAGATGCTCCTAAACACTGTGTTTTAATATTAAAGCAGGATTAAGGGAAAACAATTTTAGTATAAGAGGCTAGCAACATCTGGAGATTTTTCAGGTCAGGAAAAAAGATTATTGGGGTAGATAATGGGAATCTCATGCAAATATTTGTGGAATGGGTGGATAGAAAGTTTTTTTCCCCTCTCTTTTAGATTTTTTTAAATTGGGCCCACTAAATAAGGTTGATCTTCAGGCAAGTTGAAAATTAGTTGTCTTCCTTTTTTAATTTCTTCTTTTTCTGCAAATGAATGAATTCACTGCCACAACATGGCTCTCCAAAAGATGTCTTTTTCTTTAAAAAAGTAGCTATGGTCTTAGGGTCAGCTGTGTTTGAAGGCAATATGTCTCCTAACAGTTTGCTGGGGGAGGGTTTTATTTTCATGCCTTGTTTATGAACTTTCTAGAAGCATCTGATTGGATTGGATAGACCAGGGGTAGGCAATCTTGGCTCTTTTATGATTCATGGACATAGCTGGCTCAGGAATTCTGGGAGTTGAAGTCCACGAGTCATAAAAGAGCCAAAGTTGCCTACCCCTGGGATAGACCTTTGGTCTGATCCAGCAGGGCAACTTGTTATTTATATGAAGAAATTTTCTTTCATTTGAAAGACAGTCCATTTTCGATGTTGAAGTTTTTGGCCAAGTCAAAATTCTCCCTAGCTCATAGCTGTGAAAGTATATGCTAATAGTATATACTTAACTTAAATGTTTCCATTTCTCTGTTTGGTAGAGGTAATATTTCAGACAAAATCATAAACCATTTTGCTTTTTTAGTATCTAGTTTCATCATTAAGTTGCTGGCTAATAATTCAGTGTTTTGGATTTTAAGTACCTTGTTGCTATTAACATTTTCCCATTAAACATAGCTTTCAGTAATGCTGAATATACTTTAGATTTTTTTAATTTAGGAAATAAGTCACAAAGCATCTTTCTTTCTTTCTACATGCTGTACAATAAATTCCACCTAACTTGTTTTTCTTTTTCTTTTTGTGATTGGATATGACACTAACTGTATTGTTTTATAACATCAATAAACTATGTGGACCAGGCCTGTAACAGAGGATTATATCTGCAGATGATAGTGAATTTCTAGTGTCTACTGTAATTTTTTGCTCAGAAATCAAATTCATCATGCCATGAAATTTTTGATAGTATGTCGAGCAGTACTGTAAGGATGGGTGGTACAGCTCTGATATGCACATGTTCTCCCCAGAAGATACAAGGCATGTATGTTTTTTATAGTGCAATCCTGAACATGTCTATTTCAACAGCATGCTGACAAATATGTGTCCATTCCCACTCTGAAGCATCTTTTCAGTTTCAGATCTGATGTTGAACATCCCTATGTCATAGTCTTTTCTATGAAGTAGTGTCTTGTTAATCAGAACTTGAAAAAAATATTTTAAAATTAATAACGTGAACATATTGTAGCCTTTTGATGGCCTTTCAATCTTACTCACCCTGATTGTTGATGTAAACTTTGTCCATTCATATTAATATATACCAACGCTTCACCAGGAGCTCTAGTGCAGTTACAGCTGGTGCACTGCTCTTAACCCTAGCTGATTGATAGGCAGTGTTAAGTCATCCTTAGACAAGCAAATCTGGTCTCCAAAGTATAAACCTGATACCTGTGATCACCTGATCAGTTCTCTGAGTAGCTTTTCCCTAGCCAGATTAGCCAAAACTAATCATCTATGTGAGGATCTCTTTACTTTGGTGGAACAGGTGCACATGAATGGATCTTGTGATAATCTGGTACTTGAATGTTAGATGAGGCCATGGAGTTGATCTGAAGTGAAAAATGGCCCAATGGTACTATGTCCAGGGCTATAACCATTAGTCCCTTACAATCTTGTTATAAAGGTCTGTCTTTTGAATACAATCTCTCTTGTAGTTTTTGAAGCTTGAGGGTGCTTTCCTAAGAGGGAAACGATTTCTTTTCCTCAGGCATAGCGTATCATGACCTCAACAAAGTATCCTTACTTATCTATTAATAAAATGGTAGAATAATGGCCATAGGATGAGATTGATAGATGGATTCATAATTGGTTGAATGCCCCCCCCAAATACTCATAAATTACTCTATATCACTTTGAAGATAGTATTGAGTACAGTGTCACAAGGCTCTTCCTCAGGCACTATACTGTTCAATGTTTTTATTAATACTCTTAAGGGGCTGGAGGAGATTGTAAAATTTGCAGGTTATGCAGAACTAGAAGGAATGGTTAAAAGGGAAGATTAAAAAACAAACAAACAATGAGCCAAAAGGAACAAGACGGAATTTGGTAGGGAAAACTAAAAATTATACCTCTGCAGAAAAAAGGCAGGCACATTTTGGAATGGGGAAGTTTTGGCTTGAAGTAGTATAAGTGAAAAAATAGCTGGATGTTCTAGTGAATCACAAGCTGAACATCAACTAATAGGGTTAGTTGCCAAAACAAAAACTCTTTTGGGGGTGTATTAAAAGGGATTTAGTATCCAGATTACAGGAAGTACTTGTTCTATTCTACTTGGTCAGGCCCTGTTTAGAGTATTACATTCAGTTTTCTGTGCTATAGTCTAAAAATGACATCAATGTGGTTATCACGATAGTGAGGAAGGCAGTAACCATGTTCTAAGAGGAGCAGTTAAAGGAACTGGTTATGCTTCATTTGTAAAAGAGGTGACTTAGAGGAAATATGATAAAGGGCTGTCAAATAGAGAAAGAAGTGGACTTGTTTTGTCACCCTGGAGGATAGAACCAGAATTGCTGTGTTGAAACTACAGGGAAATCAATTAAGGATAAGCATTTAGAAGAATTTCCTGATGGTAAGAGCTATAAATCAGTATAGGCTGACATATGAAGTAGCCATGGAGAATACTGGAAATCTTCAACCAGGTTGGACAGCCATCTATTTGAATCATAGAAGCTGAAGCAGGAGTTGAACACCAACTAGATGAAAACTTAATCTCACAACACATAAACAGACCCAACCATAGTTTCAACTGGAAACTGAGTATCATAGACAAGTTAAATCCAAAATGCTAGGTAATCCCTGGAAGCTTGATATTCAGATCTATCAGCCGTCAATACACACATAGAAATAAACCACATTTACACACCATTCAAATGACACTAAAAAAACCTAGAAAGGAAACAGACTAGAACACATTGTCTTTAATACCTACACCCAGATAAACAGACAAACAAAAATAATATTCTAATCAAGGAAGTATGAAGGAGAAAACCCAATCAATCAATCCCAGTCCCAACACTGGCAGAGCAAGCTACTGTATTTAAGTGGGGAGCAAACCCCACACTCATTTGCACTGATTATGTTACCTAGTTGGGTAATGAAACATCTGCAACAAACAACCAAGTTCAGAGAGCGCCAAGGATTCTACAGGTCAAACCTGAACTACATGAGGCCTTGGAAAAAGTTCAGAGAAGAGCAACTAAGATGATCCAAGGCCTGGAGACTAAAACGTGAAGAACGGCTTCAGGACTTGGATATGGCCAGTCTAAAGAAAAGAAGAAATAGGGGGGAAGGATAGCAGCATTCCAGTATTTGTGAGGCTGCTGCTGCTGCTGCTGCTTTTGGCAGCGGCGGCTGCTTTTAAATGTTAACATATTTTAAATGTTTTTTTTCCCTTCTGAAAAGTATACAGTTTGATATCATAGGAATGTCTTACCCTGTGTAATTTGTAAACAATATGGAACATATTTCTTTTTAAAATGATTTTATCTAGAAATGCCATCTTTATTCTTTAATGAACTCACAAACCATCAATTGACACAGTATTTTATTATTCCCTTCATCTCCAAATACAGATTTTCTATTAAACTTTGAGAAACACTACATGAAAACTGCAGTTTTAATTCAAGACAGCAGAGGAACTTGTCTAATGCTACCATCAAAGGCAATAATAATAGCTAAAATTTAAAACTGTTGAAATGAAAAAAGATTGGTTCCCTCACCTAGAGAAGATGTCCAGATGTAAAAGAGAACAGAAGTATTGGTGCTTTTCAGTACATTCTACTGCTACTAATCCCTACAAATACCTGTTCCTCTGTGCATAGTGCTTCAGTGGTAGAGGGGCAATGTAATAGGATCAGGGCTTTTTTCTCATAGAATGCTCAGAACGGAGTTCCAGCACCTTTTTTGGATGGAACCTTGTAGGGTAGGCAAGGTGGGTTGTATGACATGTGTGAGTTCCGGCACCTTTTTCTTTTACAAAAAAAGCACTGAATAGGATCCTTGTAGTATGTACAAAAGCTGAATTAGGATGGGGATGGAGGGGAGGCAAATTATAAGACATGCTTGGTCAGACAAAAGGAAATTTAATATAGCAATTTGGTTCTACATCTTGCCAATCAAACCCAGGAAAGCAAGATGCAGGAATACTAGGTATGTTTCCCATCTTGAGTTGAAAATAATAATACAAGACCAAGCTTAAGAACAAATGCGTACAAAGTCAGAATTGAGAAGATAGCAAATGCCACCTCTGCAAAGAAGCTCAAAAAACAGAACCACCTAGTTAGCTGATGCAAGATTGCACAGATTGACTACAAACAACAGAATGACAAAGTAGTAATAATAGTGCATTGGAATATCTGCAAAGATATACCATTTGCCTGCAAGTGAGAATTGGCGAGATCACAAAATAGACAAAATAATGGATAATGAAGACACTAAAGTGCTCTGGGACTTTAGAATTCAAACAGACAAGCACCTGCCACATAACATCCCGAAGTTAAGGAATGTTGATAAAGACAAAAAGTCTGGATTGTGGATATGGCAGTACATGGAGCCAACAGAATGAGAGTGACAAAAGAAAACAAAGTAACAAACCAAATTGTTTTGGGTGCACCCCAAAACAATTAGAGCACCATTTGAATACCATAGACATTAAAAAAATCAATCAATTGCAGAAGGCAGTTTTACTCAGAACAGCTTACATCTTGCAATAATATCTTTAACAACATCTGCCTATCTCAGGTTCTTGGGAAAAATAGATGGATAAAAGTGCGAGGAGGAAGAGGAAGAAGAGGAGGAAGAAGAAGAGGGGGATGGGGAGGCCAACTGGATTTATCTCTTGAAGGTTTCCTTCAACTTTCATAATGATTAACAATCAATAGCTTTATGCCTCATGCAATTATCTCCCGCTTTTTATCAATGCTAGACTTCCTAAAGCCACTTATATGTAGTTATTAAAAAAACCACAAACTTTCCAATTTTCAGTACTTCACTATTGTCGAAGCATTTCCAATCTCCAATAATCCATTATACTTACCAGTTTGCCCAAAACGTTCTCTTAAATAATTCACATCACAATGTCTATTGGAAATTGCTGTGCTGTGCTGGTCTAGTTTCAGCTGAGGATGCTTCTCCCAGATGCGGAAAGGAAATGCAAATGAGAGAATGTTCCGGATGCTCCCAGCCAATCCGCTCAGCGGGGCCACGCCCACTCTACGTGCAGCTCAGCACTCTAGACAGAGCCAGGAGGTATTTCCCACCCTCCCACTTTGTATCAGAAAAGACAGTTCTTGCCTAAGCTATTTTATTTTTCGGCAAGCTGCGCTGTATAGAATGAAGAAGGACAGAGTATTCTCTTACTAACTGAGCTTGTTCAGGATTTATTGGTATTGCAGACTGAACCCAATCTATAATTTTCTATTAGGCAGAATGCTTTACATTAATTTTTGAAGGACTGTCATAGAAACAATATGTGATTAGATGTTAGGAGGTAAGGTATTTATGGATAATTTTACAAAAAAGAAAGACAAAAAGCTAATAACCTGAAGAGATATAAGAAGAAGAAAGACAGAGAAGGGGGGGGGAGAGGGATATTTAGGATATAAAGAAGTAAAAGGTGAGCTTATGAAAAGTAATGTTGTTATGTAACTTTTATTTAAGGTTACTGTTAAATCATTCTGTGATAAGTTTGTAAATACTATTCTGAACAAATGAGAGCAAAGTATAACTATTACTCATTCCATACTAGTAAGAGAACAGATAATCAATATATTTAATTAATATTTATTATATACTGTTTGGTTATAGCAAGTTATGTGAATGAAATTATTGTGAAGATGTAGAATTACAGTTTTTTTAATAGGTGGTTCGACACTTATTAAGGAAATCATTAAGCGGTCGATTAAATAATATGTGAGGACTTCCAACCTGATTTATTACACTTGATGAGAAATTGCCCACGTCTTTGTGGCATATAATTAAAAAAAGACCATAACAATTTTCTAATGACTACAAATCCAATCAAAATAGATTTCCAAACAGAGTGGAAAGAGAAATAATTATTCCTTTTGCGTTTAGACGCTTAACAACCCACCCACCCCCGGTATTGCCCTACTTAGGTTGTTTTCCCACCCCTTCAGAAAATAACTTACCAGTGGTTTTGTGTGCATGCACACGCCCAAACACAAATGCACTTCCCCTCCCTCCGCTGACAGTTCAAATTCTAGTTTGGCAAAACACAGACCAGTCAGAGGACTGGAGAAACACGAGTAATGTTCAGGTAGTGCTTCTCTCTTGTTTCTCTTTTATTACTGGGTGGGTGGGTGGATTTCTTATCATTGGACATTGGTTATTCAGCTTTGCTACATGTACAGCCTGGACCAGACAAATAATTACCGATGCGCGAGAAGCAGGAAGGAGAGAGCCCGATGCTTTCACACAATATTAGAAGACCACCATTACAGCGGTACGAAGATATAAATATAGGAGGGGTCCTTGGTGCTCTGAGCTTGGTTGTTGCTGTGGGTAATGAAACGTCTGCAAGAAGACGGACCAAGCTCAAAGCATCAAGGACCCCCCCCTCATTTCAACCCTGAGCTATAAATATTCTTTTATCGGTAAAATAAATAAATCTTAAATAAATGAATAACATTGCAGCAGGAAAAACCAGCAATTGATATCTCCCCGGGACCCTTCGTTCTTTCCGATTCCAAGACAAAAATAAATAAATAAAACGACGCTCGCTCCGCCTTCCCGGATGGTGACGTCAGCCTTTGAAAAAAGCGGGGCGAAGAACCCAAAGTAGCCTGGGATTGGTCTGATTCTTTTCCTCCGCCCCCAAATTGTAGGAAGTCTTTCGAAGGCGGCGCGTTGCGAGTCCGTGTCGAGCAGATTCGAAGTTTTCTTACCTCGGCCGGAGAACGGGTTAAGTAGAATCCCGCCCATTCGGCAAGGCATAGTTGTTTGCGCGTGCGCAGTCGTACGCGGTGGTCGTACGCGGGGTTCTTCGCCGCGGCAGATCGTCGTGGATCATGAACGGGTGGCCCGGGCTGAGGACGGACTGCGAGGCGTTGCTTACTCGGTTCCAGCAAGCCGAGAGCGTCCGCTTTGAAGATTTCGCTTTGCTCTGGAGGCAGAACCGTTTTCACACCATTTTTTAGTGAGTAACTGCTGGTTGTCACCCCTTCGTGGTTTCAGGTCCCTCGCTCCGCCTTTGTGTTCTTCTTATTCACTGTAGGAAAATATTTGGGAAATCTTCCTGCACTTTTTAAAATATGGTTTTAGTTGCACATTCCCTGGTCACTGAAAATGCTGGTTAGGGATGAGAAAAGTTGTTATATGTTTGGAGGGATGGAAAAGGTTATATGTTTGGAGCAGCCCTCCATTTAGATGCATTGGGATGCAAATTTGGAAAACTTCCTGAAATGTTGGATGTTGGTTTGGCATTCTGGCAGTTTAGTCCTCTGCAGGTTTATTTTTTTCCATATTTCCACATTTTTTTCTTTTTTTGTGTGTTAATATATATCTTAGAATAGAATATCAAAGTTGGAAGGGACCTTGTAGGCAGCACACAAAACCGTCATCAAGTCCAGAGTTCCCCAACCTTTTGGGCACCAGGGACCAGATCCATGGAGATAGGTTTTTCCGTAGACTAGAGGGTGCATGGTTTTGTATGCTGCCTGCATCCCGCAGATGGAACTTCGCTTGTTTGTGCAGACCGGTTGCTGGCATGCCATGGACCAGTACTGGTCCACGGACCCGGGGGTTGGGGACCCTTGATCTAGTCCAACCCCCCCCCTGCCAAAGCAGGGGACCCTACACCAGGGGTCCCCAACCTCCGGTCCATGGACTGGTACTGGCCACGGTATGCCAACAACCCGTCTGCACAAACAAGCAAAGGCAGCACACAAAACCACCACCACCCCTCTGGTCCGCAGAAAAACCTGTCTCCACGGAACCGATCCCCGGTGCCCAAAAGGTTGGGGATCTCTGCCCTACACCATTTCTGACAGATGGCAGTCCAGTGTCTTCTTGGAAGCCTCCAATGATGAAACTCCCACTACATCTGGAAGCAAACTGTTCCATTTATTGATTGTTCTCACTGTCATAAAATTTCTCCTTATTTCCAGTTTGAATCTCTCCTTGATCACTTTCCATCTGTTATTACTTATCTGGCCTTCAGGTGCTTTGAAAATAGGTTCATCCCCCTCCTCTCTGTGACAGCCCCTCAAATATTGCTATCATGTCTTGATACAATTTTATTTTAATAGAATTATATTTATATACTTAAATTTTTAATATTCTATTATTTAGATATGTTAGAGTATTGCATATAGAAAACAGGAGAGAATAGGTGGATAGTTTGGTTCCTGGTTTGGTACAACTAAACAGGACAGATACAGACTTCTACAGATAGTTATGACTGAAGAAAAAACAATTATTCTTAAAAAGTACACTCCTGCTTTAAATAATGCTTGATTAAGAAGTTCAAATAAAGTGATTACCTGTTCCAAGCATCTTGTATAGAGAAATGTAATCTGTGCTACTTCTTATTCTATAAATGGTCCAGTTGTGAATGCAATAAACAAGTGAATAACAGTTATAACAGAACTTGTGCAGATTTGATAGAAAAAAATATTTCAATCTTTTCCCCTTGATGTAGATGAATAATTAATTTCTTCTGGGACTAAGATCTGACATTTTGGTTGAGGTTGATAAATATTGTATTTTTATATTTTTGTGTTGATCTTTTGTCTAGTGGTAAAATAAGGACTCCAGAACAAATCAAGTTCACTAAGGAAGCTTTAGCTTTGGTATGGCCCTACTTTTTGCCTCCTTACACTTTCCAGATCCGAGTTGGTGCTCTTTATCTTCTGTATGGTTTGTACAACACACAACTATGTAAACCAAAACAAAAGGTAAACTTATACTGCTTTTAATTCATTGTCCTCTACATTGTCCAGTGATCTTATGCTGTAACTGATTTTATTTTATTTTTTATTTTAATTCCATTTATATCCCGCCCTTCTCCGAAGACTCAGGGCGGCTTACAAGCTTAGCAGTAGCCTTCATTCTATGTATATGCCTGCTTATTAGGGCTTTCACACACACACCCCCAAGCGGCATTATTACAAAGTCAGCTCATTGCCCCCAACAATCTGGGTCCTCATTTTACCTACCTCGGAAGGATGGAAGGCTGAGTCAACCTTGTTCTTCAGTATTGGGGAGTTGAAATTTTATTTAATATAAAAGGTATGAAGGTGAACGGTGAACAGTAGCCTAGTAAATAGTATCTCAGAGCTGTCTGTGTTATATAGGATTAAAAATGGGCTTCTTTATGTGTTAAAGAGTGGCAATATACATTAAACATATTAGATAAGCTTCAAAAGCAGCATGTAGAAATGTGTACATACAAACTATCATTAATTTAAAAGCTATTGAGATACTTTAGAGCTGTTACTGACAGGAAACCACCAGCAAACCACCCGAGGCCATAGGCTAGCCTAGTGTATGAGACTTTTTAAAAATCCCATAAGAAGGCACTGCAAATTACTTCTGTATGGTTGCCAAGAAAATAACATGGATGTGTTTTTGTAATTGTCAGGAGTCAAACTCAAGGGAGATATTTTTTTCCTTTTAACCTGAAAACTATCATGTTAACAATGAAGTCTAGAAATAATTTTCTATCTCCTACTGTTAAATATTCTGGGAATTAATTGTAAGAAGGCCATATGTAAATCCCCACTCCCTGCATTCTGAATAAACTAAAGCATTCCAGTTTCTTGCTTCAGTTAGAGCTAGGTGATTTAGGTATCCAATTGTGCTAACATCTTTTGTAATATCTATTTAGTTAGCCACATAGGCTGTTTAATTACTTCACACTTCAGGGTATGTTGCTGACTTGTTTGAAGACACTTTTGTTTGTTTTTGCATTTCAGATTAGGGTTGCACTTAAAGATTGGGCTGAAGTCAGTAAATTCAAGCAGGAACTTTTAGATGCACAGCACTATGATGCAGCGTATATCTTCAGAAACCTTCGGATGGACAAAGCATTCTATTTCACAGCAATGCCCAAATTTGTGAGTTATTAAAACCATATTAACAGAAGTACTCATTGTACCCTCTCTCTTATCTTGCTGAATGGGTGATCTTATCATTCAGCTAACAAACTTGTGTTTGTTTCAGTATGGTATCCTACTTGCTATTCTCTATCCTGAAATATCAAAGCATCACAGGAGAATGAGAAAAATGCAGATTTTCTAGCACATATCCTGTTTCCTTTCTGATAGAAATGTTTCTTCAGTTAATATACTGTATTAGAAAGGTTGAGTTGACAAGCTGGTTTATAATGCTTGTTTCCACAGTGATTGGCTTTTCTCATAATGCTTGCTTGCTGCAAAACTGAACCTAAATATTTGGTGCTCTGTTGGTGAGATCTAATTCTGATAGAAAAGTCTTCTATGGTTCTTTGGATTATAGGTAATTGTAACAGAGTTTGGATGTTGCTTTGAATGTGATAATTTTTCTTGGCTCCACTCGGTTTTCTCCTCATTAAGAAGCTCCTTGGTTAATGCTGTTATTTGTTGAGAATTACTGCTATTGTGGCATAAACAAGGCTTGAAATTTCAATTAATGCACGCTGGGTGATTCAGATAATGCTTTTCCTATTGTTTTGATTCTGATATGACTGTCTCTTTCTTAGCTCTCATTTAGGACTAAAAAGAACATGCATCAAAATACTGAGATGAAAAGGGAATTCAGAGATCCTACTGATCGTGTTGCTATGCTTTGCCATGAAAATTTCTTGGAGGTATACTTAACAGCTTGCTCTAATATGATAATTTTTGGTTTATGTCCTATTCAGGATCACTGTAACAATGTTATCTATATTCAACATGACAGAGAAATGTAACTTTTTTTTCAAAAACACACCACTTATAATCCGAATATCTTCCTGTGGATGTAATCCAGAGTTTGTATGGATTATATCTGGTGATTGACCCTCAAGTTGTTTGCTGAATTTTGGGAGACCTCCAACTCCATCTGATTTTCCCCAGGAGATCAAAAGCCAAAGAACATAAAAACAAGAGATCCCTTTTTATATAAAAAGATATTACAATCTCTTTTAATTCCTAAAGGCACATTTCATAACCTACACCTTCTGGTTAACAAGTTCTTTTCTAACAATTCTGCTGTGATCTGACATATCCAAATCTTTAACTTAGTCTTACCAGCATATATTTCCAATATGAATGCAGAACTGATCATGTTTTCTGTTTGGATGAAACATTAAGAGCAGGAAGTACAACAGTCTCAATTTTTACTGATGGAGTTATTAAGAAATTTTGTTTTTTATCTGCTTTACTTATAAGGAAACAAAAAACATTCATGAGCACTACCAAAGAATGAAATGTCTGATCTCTATGGACCAAAGTCAGCCAGATAAGGCTATCAGTTTGATTAAAGATGACTTCATAACCAAGTTCCAAGATATCATTCTGGATTATCAGCAGTGGCAGAAAAAGAAAATGGTACATAATTTCATTTTTCTTTATAAATTGGTCTATAAATAGGCTTAAATACAGAAGGATCTTGACAGACTCGAACAGTGGATGTTATCTAACAAAATGACATTCAACGGTGAAAAAAGTCAGGTTCTACATTTAGGTAAGAAAAACCAAATGCACAGGTACTGTGCTGTGAAAAAAATCTGTCTTCAAGGTCTCTGAAGGATTTTGAGATAGATGCAACTCAAAACTGTTAATATTTAAAGACTTGTTGCAAAGACATGTTGAAAGAGGCAGACATAATCTTGCTTCATAAGGCAAGAAATTTCTGGTGGATGATGTTGGAACTAGTTTTCCATTTAAATGGAGTAACAATTCACTAGCTTTTAGAGCACATGCGTGTGTCCTGTTGTCATATTGCTGGGAGAGGAAAGCCACCTTTCATCTGTATGATGATTTAAATGTACAAATTTGATGTGTATCAATGCATTCTGGAATCTAAATAGTATTTATATTTTTCCAGGAATCACCCTTATCTACTGTGGGTGACGAAATGAGGAATGGAAAAGAGTCTGAAGTAAGGAAATCATCATCATCATGGTGGAATATTTAATTTCTTTATAGGAATTCCTAGTAGGATATAATTATAAAAGTCCTTTGCAGTCATTTCTAATTCAGCTCTTTAGTACAGAACCAAAAATACAAGAAGAGACGGATGGGTGGGGTGGAGATGGATTATCACTGGGTTACTATCCTTGTTGCCCCCAGAGCTTAGATATTTGAAACAGCAATTTATTTACAAAGAAAAATGATAAATTTCTACCATTTATTTCAATTTTTTTGTGCATGATATGGTTAATTATAAAACATTAAAGTCAAGAAAGAAAAAAGGTAATGCAAATTGTATTGGCATTCTTCTCTTTTCAGGGATCTGGCAGAGCTAAAACATTAGATGACATCAAATCCAGGTCATATTCTTCAGTTGCTCAGGTAAGTAAGTAAAGGCTTGGTTTTTTTGGGGGGGTGTGTGTTGTGTCCCTGGACATATCCCTGTAGTTTTCTTTGCAAGTCCCGGAAGTGCTTTTTAACGAGGCAACTGGACTTTCTTTTTTACTCTTTGAAGACATTTCGCTTCTCGTCCAAGCAGCTTCTTCAGCTCTGAGTGGATGGTGGGAATGGAAGGATTTATGTTCCTTGCAGACAGCTGGTCATTTGTATTCTTTTAGAGAGTCATTGATGCCACCTGGAGGCTTATCTGTGTTGTCAGGGTCATCTCAGTAGTGCAAATGGGTGTGGAGCCTTCTCGGAACTGTTGAAAGGACTGTGTTGTAGATTGAAGATAGATGATGTCGTATCCCTCCCCCTCTGCTGAAAGAAAGCTGTTCCAATTTTGACATGGCCTCTTTGACCCCTCTTTCAAACCAACGGTCCTCTCTTCCCAAAATGTGGCCTTTGTCTTTTAAATGCAGATGGACTGCTGAATCTTGTCCTGATGGGATTGTTCTCCTATGTTGTGCCATACATTTATGAAGTTGTTGTTTCGTTTCCCTCGTGGTACTGCATATACCACGTTGCTCAGTTTGTATCTGGGTGCTTTGTTCTTGGGGTAGACAAGCTTCTGCCTTAGTGTATTCTTGGGTTTGAAGTGTACACATATGTTGTGTTGGCTGAAGATCCTTTTGAGCTTTTCCAATATTCCTGCAGTGTATGGAATGACAATGTTGTTTCATTTATTGTTTCTTCTTTGTTATGGAGGGGCTCCTGCTGAGTCTTTTTGGGGATTTAATGAAGGCCCACTTGAGATAGCCGCAAGTTCTGGGGGCTTCCTTGATGTGTTTTAGTTCTTTTTCTTTCTCATCTTTGCTGGTAGGCAGGCCTTCAGTTCGGTGCTGTAGGGTTCTGATAACTCCCATTTTGTGCTCCAGTAGGTGGTGAGAATCAAAATGAAAATATTGATCTGTGTATGGGAGTTTTCTATAAATTTCATAGTTAAGGCTTCTATCTCAATGTAAATTGCACAGTCCAGACTATTTTCCTTACCATCTTCACGTGTGAATTTGATGTATCTGTCCACCAAGTTGATATGTTTGGTGAATGCTTCCAATTCCTGTGTTTTGATCTTGACCCAAGTATCGTCCATATACCTATACCAGTGAGTGGGTAAATTCCTGTGAAGGCTTTGATTTCTACCTCTTCCATGTAGAGATTAGCCACAATGGGGGACACAGGTGAACCCATGGCACAACTGTGTTTTTGTCTATAAAAACCTTCACTGTATTTAAAATAGATAGTGGTCAGGCAGAGGTCCAGCATGGCACATATGTGGTCTGGGCTGAGGTTGGTTCTGTCACTTAAAGTACAGTCTTGTATCAGTCGTTTCTTCACTACCATGACAGCTTCAGTTGTTGGAATGCAAGTGAAGAGGGAAGTCACATCATAGGAAACCATGGTCTCAATTGGTCCAGTTTTAATTTCCAAACCTTGCTGGTGAAGTCGTGTGAATTGTTGATGTAATGGGTGGTGTTGCCAACTAACCGAGCTAATAAAATTGAACAGCCTTCTCTCAGCAGAGGGGGAGGAATATGACATCATCTATCTTCAGTCTACAACACAGTTCTTTCAACAGTTCCAAGAAGGCTCCACACTCATTTGCACTACTCAGGTGACCCTGACGACACAGTTAAGCCTCCAGGTGGCATCAACGACTCTCTTAAAGAATGCAAATGACCAGCTGTCTGCAAGAAATATAAATCCCTCCATTCCCCACCATCGAGTCAGAGCTGAAGAAGCTGCTTGGACAAGAAGCAAAACGTCTTCGAAGAGAAAAAAAAGAAAGTCCAGTTGCCTCATGAAAAAGCACCTTTGGGACAACCATGACCTGGATGATTGAGAATCTCCATAGACATTTTCTTTGCAAGGTTTTTTTGGAAGTGGTTTTCCATTGCTTTCTTCCTATGGCTAAGAGAAAGTGACTGGCCTAAGGCCACCCTGTTGTCTTTGTGCCTAAGACAGAACCAGAATGCATTGTGTCCCACTTTATAGTTTTAGCCTTTTAACCACTACACCACACTGGCTCTCTTAAAGGTCATAATTATCTGAACATAAATACTGAACTTACTTTCAGTGTGTCTGTAAGAAAAGCAATTTGAAACAGTTAAATTAAATTAGTGCTAAACAAGACGTCCTGCTGATAAGTAGAATCTGCTTATGTAACATTGGATATAACCTTTAACATGCTTTTTTGGTATGCAAAGATAAAGTTGGCAACATATGATTCCTTTTAACAGCTTAATCCTGACTTAATGACTGCCATGACTTGCAACCGTAATTCCAGGCTCAATTACAGTTGTATGTTGAGGACTACCTGTAGCCATGGAGAGAAGAGGCAGCAAACCACTTCATTCCATGATTTTATTTAAGAAGTTTATATGGCTGCCCAATTCACTATCAGTAACTCCTGGTGATTTACAAAGATAAAAATCCATAAAAAGAATAACTATCAACATCCCTCCACAACAACAATCAGTCAATCGACTAAGCCACTTGATGGGTCCCATCCCACTTGGGTCCAGGTCTTTAGGACCTTGCACAAGGGTGTTAGAGTGGGACCCAATCTTATTTCCATGGGATGATGTTCCACAGGAGGGAGCCACCACGGAGAAGGCCATCCTTGGTCCTGTTAGATGAACCTCCTTAGGAAAGATGACCCATAGTATTCCCTGCCTCCCTGCTCTGGTGGTTGAGGAGAAGTTTCCTCTTTGAAACTGAAGTTTTCCCCATCTTTCCTGGAAACAGTACCATAACAATATACAAGCTTGTATTCCCAATTGCAGATAGCAGAGCCTAATAGTAGAATGGATATTTTTTTTCCCCATTGGTGCATTTTTAAACCTACCTACGCCGTATGACTTAGTTTTGGATTTAATTTTTGTTGTAAAGATGCTCTTGATAAACATGGCATAGGATCAGTTTACAATATAGTGGCAGAATTAAATATCTTAAGTAAATTCATTGGAGCACATCTTTCTTTCAGAGCAATATTAATCTGTTTTCATTGCTTGGATATTTATTTTTTGTTGCACTTTCTTTGGCTGAAAATCCATTTAGGCTCCAAAGTCCAGACGACATCGCCAAGTTAAGCTGGAATCTTCTGACTTGGGATCAAATCGTGGGAAAACCAGATTGCCTAGGGATAGAAGGGTCAGGAAATGTTTACCAAGAGCAAAGAAGGCAGAATGTCTGCAAAACAGAGGTAATTAGCATAGTAGGATTAATCCAGGGAAATCCTTTTTCTATTTTTACAATGCCCCTGGTGTATAGGTCCCTCTAATGGGATGTACCAGTGTGCATTGTGAATGCTGTACCATAACACAAGAGATGTAAATGTTTGATAATAAAGGTGAGTGATAAATAGATATGTGTCTTTCCTGAGCATTTCATTGTGCTTACCACTTAAATGTATTATTCATGAATGTTCTTTCTTGTCTTATAAATCAATCTGCCAGTAGTGTGTGTGTGTGTGTGTTTCTAATTTTATAACAGTCCCATAACTGATGAAAAGGTCTGATGAAAGACAATCAGTTCATCTGTAAAACATTGTTTGTAACAGTCTCGTGTCCAGTGGGAAGGATTTTGCAATTGTGATATAGGAAGAATTTAACCCAAGGGTTCTCAGGTCCCAAGCAGGACAATACAAAGGGAGATCCTTCTTCAGGTAATCAGGTTGTAACTTATTTAAGCATATGAGTTGGCTCTGTGACAAATAGACATACTGCATAGACCTTCAGCGTTTATTATTATCTGACAACTTCCCGATTGCATTTTGTTCTATCCACAATCCCCAGATTGTCTTTTAGGAAATCCCATGTAAAATGGATTACAGATAGTCCTTGAGTCAGGACCATAATTGAGCCTGGCAATTATGGTTGTAAATTGTGATGGTTGTAAAGCATGTGACTGTGTGACCAGATCCATTTTACGACCTTTTTTGTGGCAGTTGTTAAGTGAATCTATTTTTTGCTATGGGCCTTTTTTTGTTGTTGCCAGAAACCAATAGTAAATGTCAGTTTCTGGCAAAATGTGACTGTGGAGTGCTGCAAATGACTATAAATACAGACTGGTTGCTGAGCACCCAAAATGTGATTACTTGACAACAGGAGAGGTTGACATCCGAATTTTGAAAACAGATCATAAGTTCCTTTTGAGGGGGTCCATTGGGATTCTGAACAGTCACTAGCAACCATTTTTAAGTCAAGAACTCCCCGTACATACTTTCAGTGCGCTCCCTAAAGTATTACAGGAGCACTCTTTGTTATGGGAAATGTTCTTGTTTTCTTTTAGGGGGATGTAATGGCTGCTTAAACCATTAATACAGGTTTAGAAGATAGATTGAGTCTACATAAGTTACTCAATAACAGTTTATACTGAATTGTGATCCTTTGTAACTACAGTTGATTTTATGATCTGGGTTCAGGTGACACAGTAAACCAAGCCACATAGTGTGTTGTGCAAACTCAGTATCTCAGTATCCTTGCCATGGGGTTTTAGATTCTTGATCTGGGCATATGGGAAGGAAATTATGGATATTTGCATACTTGTATGGCTATCATTTATGTATTTTTTGAATGCAAAGATGGAACATACATGCTATGAGATAAACCAGAATAACCCTTCTGACTCAACTGCTGATCTTCAAAAATTAACTAAAGGCATAGTCTGTATGTTGCTTGTGAAAGTTGTCTGTTCTAGAGGCCTTTCAGATTTGAGTGCTATAGAAATATTGAGTGCTCCTAGAAATACTATAATAATTTTTATAATTAATTGTAAATTAATTTACTACAGATGTATTCATCTATAATTATTATTGTATTTTCTAATTGTTATAATAGCTGTTGCTTTTGTATATTGCATAGAGTTGGTAACTGAAGTGGTTAAAAAAACATAAATACCGTATTTTTCGGACCATAAGACGCACTTTCCCCCCCCCCAAAAGTGGGGGGGAAACAAGGGTGCGTCTTATGGTCTGAAGGTGATCCGTATGGCCAGCCCCAACCTCCGCAAGTGGAAAGCAAGGGAGATTGCCAGGAGCACAAATCGGCATGTGCTGAGAAACGCCAATCTCGCGCTCCTGCAATCTCCCTCGCTCGGTTTCAGCTTCCCTTGCTACAAGAGAAAGCAGGCTGAAACGGAGCGAGGGAGATTCCCAGGAACGCGAATCGCGCTGCTGCAATCTCCCTCACTCCGTTTCAGCCTGCTTTCTCTTGTAGCAAGGGAAGCTGAAACCGAGCGAGGGAGATTGCAGGAGCACGAGATCGGCTGATTCGCGTTCCTGGCAATCTCCCTCACTCCGTTTCAGCTTGCTTTCTGCAAGAGAAAGCCGGGCCGCAGGGCCGCCTCCACAGGTACTGTTCTAACGCGGAGAGGGAAGGACAAAGAGGGAGGGAGGGAAGGAAGAAAGGAAGGAAGGGACAATGGGAGAGGGAGGGAGAGAGAAAGAGAAGGAGAAAGAAATAGGGAGGGAGAGAGGGAGAGAGAGAAGGAGAAAGAAAGGGAGAGAGAAAGAGGCAGAGGGAAAGAGGGAGAGAAAGAAAGAGAGAGACAAGGAGAAAAAGAGGGAGGGAAATAGAGGGAGAGAGAGAGGGAAAGAGAAAAATAGGGAGAGAGAGAAGGAGAAAGAGGGAGGGAAATAGAGGGAGAGAGAAAGGGAGAAATAGAGGGAAAGAGAAAAATAGGGAGAGAGGGAGAGAGAGAGAGAGGAGAGAGAGAAAGAAAGAGGGAGGGGGAGAGAGGGAGAGAAAATAAATTAGTAACATGGTTGTTAAGTGAATCTGGCTCCCCCACTAACTTTTGCTTGTCAGAAGGTTGCAAAAGGCGATCACATGACCCTGGAACAATGTGACCATCATAAATATGAATCGATTGCCAAGCATCCGAATGTAAATCACATGACCCTGGGGATGCTGCAATGGTCATAAGTGTGAAAAATGGTCATAAGTCACTTTTTTCAGTGCCGTTGTAACTTTGAACAGTCACTAAGTGAATCGTTGTAAGTCTAGGACTACCTGTACTTTATCATTTTTTTCCTTTTTTGGGGGGGTGTCAAGTTTTTGACACCTTGCTGGGCGACTGGTGGTACTCAGACATTGCCTTGTCCTAAAAGTGGTACAATGGATGAAAAGGTTGAAAAGCCCTGTTTTAGTATACCGGTACTATTTGGTTCAGAATATTTTTTTTCTTGTTTTCCTGCTCTAAAAACTGGCTGTGTCTTATGGTCAGGTGCATCTTATGGTCCGAAAAATACGGTATGTATCTTTCAAAAGAAGCAAAATTTTCAAGCACTCTTGCTTGACAGTACCCTAACCATTTGATATCACTGGATAAATTCCTTGGAAATTTGGAGGCTGAATTATGGTTCCCAGTTCCTCAAATGTTGCTTGTTCCAATGTAAGGGTATCCTATAAGATTGGCTATCAAAAATATAATTTAATTTCAGTAGAGCTGAAATGAAAATTTCTTTTTAATTTTTTTTGCAGGAACATTGCTACTGACTGCACAGGAAAATACTGAGAGACTAAATATGCCTGTGATTGGAGATGATGATGATGATGATGAAGAACAAGAAATTGATCACTCAAGTGATGAAGGTATGTTGTAGTATACTTTTTGCACAACAGCTCTGATAAAAAGGGATGTCTGCAAAAATCATTCCTCTTCACCATTCTTAGCTACCTCCTACACAAGCAGATACAAGAATAGTCCTACTTACGTGCCACTTCTCTTCCATTTGAGAAGTTCCCCTTTCAAACATTACACTGGAGAAGAACATTCACCTGTTGAACTGTAAGCTTTCTTCATACATAGGTAATGTAATTCCTCAGTTGTTCAATAACTCAATTTTTCAACAAGTTGTTCTAGACCAAGCTAAAACCAAAAAACACTAGTTAATTCCTGGAAACTTGGCAACAGACAAATCAGCCATCAACAGACACATAGAGATAGACCAGCGGCCCCCAACCTTTTGCGCATCAAGGACCGGTTCGGTGGAGAGTGGTTTTCTGTGGGCCAGAAGATATTGTTTCATGCACTGCCTTGATCCCGTGCATGCGCAGACAGGGCTCCACTCGCTTGCGTGACCCAGTTCCTAGTGGGCCACAGCGCAGTGCCAGACCACGGTTTGGGGGTTAGGCAATATTTATACACCATTCAAAAGAGCTAATGAAAAAGCTAAAAGGAAACAAAAAGACCAGAACTTCTCCTTGTCCACATTCAACACCCAGATAAACAGGACTTTGCTCCAGACCAACACCAGGCAATCAAGCAGTAAACAATATCCTGATCAAGGGTAAAAGAGAAACCAAAGAGAAAGCAAATAGCTGACCTAGACTGATCGCAGAAAGCTAAGCAGGGTCAGATCTGGTTAATTTCTAGAAAGAGATCACTAAGAGATCATATATTGTTTTGAAAAGAAATGGAGTCAAGATTTGGAGTCTATTTTTTCTTTTATTTCAAAGATCCCAAACCCTATAGTTCTGAATACAGTTGTTGGGGAATTGTTAGGGTGTACAGGTAATTTTTTTTATTGCATTGATTCAGAATTAGTTTATATACAACTATACAAATAATCATTTGGTCTCCCCCCCCAAGCACATGAAATATCTACTATTACATTTACTAATGCATATGAAATGCATTGAGAAAAGCAGCAGTTTATGTTGATTGAAAATAGTTGTCATTGGTCATATATTTCTTTTAAAAATATTGGCAAAAAAAGTTTGAATATAGAGTTATTTTGTTCATAGCTATAAGCGGATTCATTGGATGATGATTGTGTTTCTTCTATTTTCAGATTTCATACCCACAAAGAGGAAGAGGGCTCATTAAAAGTGCATCATAAGGGAAATGGTGATAATGTAAATCATCTGGGTGAATGAACAGTGTTTCCCAGCCAGGGATGAGGCAATCTGAGTGACCCAGTGCTAAGTGGACACTTGTTAGAGTTAAGCAGAAAAGACATTCTATAAATGCTTTATAAGCATTGCATATAATTTACTTCATAGAAGATAATGGATTCTTCGCTCACATTTAAAATAGATTTTGGTAAAAGCTTGTTTCATTCTAAAAAGTCTTTAGCCAAGTTAATTACATGGAAGAAGAAACTCTTGTACTGGACAGTAACAGATTTATAAATGCAGTGCATATTTATAGTTCAGTGTTTTATGTGCCTATATTATTCCTGCTTCCGTTAGTTTATGTGTAATTTTGATAGCTAAGTTATTGTTAGGAGAAGTTGGAAAGAAAGAACATTCTGAAGAATTGTGAGAGTTAACATTTTTGTACTGTTGAAGGTTATGAATTGCATCTCTGCTTCTTTTTCTACAAAACTCTGGAATGAACTATTATGAGACTAAAAGATCCTTATGAAAATGTAATGTGAATCTAGATTTGTGTCACAAAGGAGAAGATAGAACACCATATGCTTCTCAGCTTAAACTAAGTGTTGAAATTTACAGGTGGCTGCGATGTGTTATAAGAAGTTGAAATAAATCATGCTTTTGCACTGGCTTGTTTCAGTATTATTTTAATAACAGTAGTAAAACACAATGCAAACTAAATTCAGAAATTAAAAATAATAAAGAAAAGTGCAAAGAGAAAGGAAGAATAAAAAAACACTTAAGCCATTTCTGATCATCACAAACATGTAGAAACAAACTTAATAATTCTTCACTTGCATAAGGTTATATGCAAACACCTTTTCTTCCCACATCCCTCATGCACCCGCAAATCCATAAATCATTAACATTTCAATCTTGGTGTCAGGAAAAAATCCCTAAATGATTTTTTTTAATGTGGAATCATCTTTTTGTTAATGTGTTAATACCACTTTACAATGCCTCGGTAAAGCCACACTTGGAATACTGCATCCAGTTTTGGTCACCACGATGTAAAAAAGATGTTGAGACTCTAGCAAGAGTACAGAGAAGAGCAACAAAGATGATTAAGGGACTGGAGGCTAAAACATATAAGGAATGGTTGCTGGAATTGGTTATGTCTAGTTTAATGAAGAGAGGGATGACATGATAGCAGTGTTCCAATATCTCAGGGGCTGTCACAGAGAGGAGGGAGTCAAGCTATTCTCCAAAGGGCCCAAAGGCAGGACAAGAAGCAATGGATGGAAACTAAGCAAGGAGAGAAGCAACCTAGAACTAAGGAGAAATTTCCTGACAGAACAATCAGTGGAACAACCTGCCTCCAGAAGCTGTGAATGCTCCAACACTGGAAGACTTTTAAGAAGAGACTGGAAAACTATTTGTCTGAAATGGTATAGGGTTGGACTAGAAGACCTCAAAGGTCCCTTCCTATTGTTATTTTTTAACTAGTCAAATCATCATTGTACCTTCTCACTTCTAACCACCTTAATTTCATTGTAGGATTGTTGGAGTATTGGATCTCTCTTTTAAGTTTTCCCATCTCATAGGCTTCAAGGCTTTGGTAACATTGTAGCTGCTATTTTTTGACCCCATTTTTCAAAGATTCCTAAAACATTTCATGTCACACCATTTGCTATTATTTTGTCTCAATGTTGACCAAAAAAAAGGTAAACCTTTCTCTTTTTTCCTTTTCTTCCTGGAATCTTTAGTCCCCTTCTATTGTCCAATTTCCAAAATCATAAAAGCGTGGAATTTCTTACAATTTAAAATAGATTAATTTAGCTCCCATAAAGGTACTATTTATTTAGATAATTATTTCCAAAATCTTATAGCAAATTTTCTAATATTTCCAAATTTGCCTGATGTTAGGTGTGAACATCAGTGAAGAATTAAAAGAAGAATTAAAATTGCTAGTTTATTGTTCTATGCCTATTTCATAGCAATATTCCCAGACTGGTAGTTTACCACTGGGAAAGGTAAAGCTCAATGGCATTTAAGCGGGGGGGGGGTGGGGGGGTGGGGGGTGGGGGGTGGGTGTGAATGGGTGTCACACCTTGCCTTCTTGTATCTAGGTAACAATTCCAGACTGATCCCGTTTGACCCTCCTGACTGGGATAATCTCTCTCATGGGCCTTTGATTTGTTCATAAATTTCTTGAGTTAAAATCTTTATTGACTTTTTGCTGTTTATTTCAAATTCTTTAAATTCTTAAGCTTATAGTTTTCTCAGAAATACAGGCATTTCTACTTTTGTGGCCTAAAGCAGAAAGATAAAGAATTCCATTTGTAAAAGTATTTTTCTGGTATTTGTTCTAAAAGAGCAGTGTGCAGATTGTATTTTCCTCTGTAAAACTACTAATCCTGTTTAAACAAACTTATGATGAGGTTTATACTAACCAGGGCTTTTTTCCTCATAGAACACTCAGAATGGAGTTCCGGCACCTTTTTTGGATGGAACTTTGTAGGGTAGGCAAGGTGGGTTGTATGACATGTGTGAGTTCTGGCACCTTTTTCTTTTACAAAAAAAGCACTGATGCTAACTGAAAACAGCATTTCAGCTCATATTAATGCACTAAATAATTGAATAATAAAATCTTTAGTATATTTTTAATGAGTTGGAACATAGGAAATTCAGAGTTGAAGAGTGCTCATGTTGTTGCATATCATGTTGAGGCTGTGAATAAAGAAGTCTGTTTTAGAACTGCTGAATAGCAGCTCATGAAAGTTCAATTCTACTAATTGAAAAGGCTATGTTTACAGAAAATGCTAAATCAGAATTCTTAAGAGCATGCAGCTACTGAATATGCCTAACAAAGCTGGATGCCTCCATGTTTATGTACTTGCATCATAGTTAAGCACAAACTGGCTACATGATTCACTCCTTTATCATCACCGTATGCCCTATGTTCTCAGTCTTGTTTGAAGATCACTCAGAAACTGCAGTTGGTGCAAAATGCAGCAGTAAGTTTGTTACTAATTGCTATTGTCTTAAGGCTTATATGGAAGCCTAATCAATAGGCTTCCAGCTACAATTGAAAGTGATATTTTTAGCTTTTAAACCTTACATGGGTTGGCATCAAGGTACCAGCAAAGACTATCCATTCTAACCAGAATTGAGATGTCTGAGAATGGCTTGCAGGAGAAACCACTTCTTGTCATGGGCCAGAATTCTGATTTGGGCACTGACTATGTTCCTCCAGCTGAGACTGTGGATTGTCCGACTTAGGAATCTTCAAGCTATGATTCATCTGAAGAGGCTGAGCAATCACAGACATTTTCTGATCAGCTGGAGCAGTTGGATGATTAGGCACATCCTCCAAGCCCAAGTCTGGATGCATGCAGCCGTGAGCAGAGCAATGTCAGTCAATGAAGCTTGTCACTAAGCAAAGGATGAGGCCTGAGTAAGTGCAGCCAGTTGCCTTCGATCTCTGTTGGAAACAACAGTACAAATTAATAGTTTGTGATTCTTAGACTGGCTGACTACCTGATTTGGCTTTCTGTGACTCTGGGAATGTATTTGGACTATGCTATTGCTTCTTGGACTGTATCTGCAGTTTTTCAGGAAGCACTCTTTGCTAGGGATTTAAATTACATTGCTGTCTGCTATTTGCTTCAGCTGTATTCCTGCAGCCTTGAAGCAGAACAGCTGCCAGCATTGTTCCAGTCAGGTGAAATGAATTCAGAAAGAGTAACTTTTGGATCTCCTGTGCTTTTGGAATCCTCTTTTGGGAATCTAGAGTTATGTCCATTCAGAAGCTGGTGACAGCTGAACTGTTGGAACGAGTGCCTTTGAGTTATGAATGGCCACGACTGCATTCCTATTTTAGACTATAATTCTGACCTTTATTTTTGATTTGTGATGAGTTGTTTTGTACTTGTGATGCTATTGGAATTATGAAATAATATTTTTTTCCATAATGACAGATATTTTATTGCACTTGGTTTTTTTTTTTACTATGGAGATTCTCAGTCATCCAGGTCACTGTTGTCCCCAAAGTGCTTTTTCAAGAGACAATTGGACTTCCTTGTTTTTCTTTGAAGACGTTTTGCTTCTCATCCAAGAAGCTTCTTCAGCTCAGAGCTGAAACAGCTTCTTGGATGAAAAGTGAAACATCTTCAAAGAAAAACAAGGAAGACTTTACTGTGGATGTTTTATTGCATTTTTATCTTATTATAAGCTATTGGAAGTTTGTTTCAGTGGCATACACATTTCAGTAATAAAAACAGCTATTTGCTTTTGACAGTCCCAGCTACTGGTGTCAATACTTGTATTTTTTTTTTAAAAGCCAGAAATTAATGTGAATGTGTCTGATATGTTAGAGATCATAGGGAGGCCATAAGCCTGATATCACTATCTTCCTTTTGCAAGAAGAGATGGAAACCGATGGTTAGCTTATTTGTTAAGGAAGAAGCAAAGGGCTTCTAATATAGATAGAATAGAATATAAGGGTAAGGTAGTGTATCAGCAGAATCTTATTAAGAAGACTTTTGTTGATTTTTACTCTAAGTTATATGCTAGAGATAAGATTAGTGAGGCAGATATTGATGTATATTTGATGAATGCTAATATTCCTGTTCTTACACAAGAACAAAAGGAAGAGATGAATCAATTGATAACTGAGGAACAATTTTTTTCAGCAATTAAACAATTGAAAGTGGGTAAGGCGCCAGGTACGGATGGATTGACTGCTGTGTATTATAAAAATTTACAGTTAGAGATGGTAAAGCCATTAAGGGAATTGTTTCAGACAATTTAAATGGGAGGAGGGGTGCCCCCATCCTGGAAAACTGCTTTTATTTCTCTGATTCCGAAGGAAGACCAGGATGTCACCCAAGCAAAAAATTATAGGCCAATATCACTTTTGAATACGGACTACAAGATATTTGCTAAGGTTTTAGCTAACAGATTAATGAGGGTACTGCAACAAGTAATTCATGGTGACCAAACTGGGTTTATAAGTGGTAGACAAATGAAGAACAATGTGAGGCATATAGTTGATTTGTTGGAATTTTTGGAAAGAAACAATCAGATCCCTGCAGCGTTGATCTTCTTGGATGCTGAAAAAGCCTTTGATCAATTGGACTGGCAATTTTTGTTGAAAGTATTAGATAAAATGAACTTTGGGGATAAATTTTTACAACCAATTAGGGCACTATATCAAAAGCAAACAGCCCGTATAATAGTTAATAATAGTTTGACGGAAGTATGTAACATTGAAAAGGGCACAAGGCAGGGGTGTCCGTTGTCACCTTTACTATTTGTTTTAACATTGGAGATATTATTGATTAAAATACGGGATTCGGAAAAAATTAGGGGAATTCAAATAAGAGATCAGGATTACAGACTGAGGGCATTTGCAGGTGATCTGGTTGTTACGGTAACTCAGCCTGAAGATTCAGTTATAGAGCTGATGGAGATAATAATGCAATATGGGAAAGTTTCTGGATTTAAGGTTAACATACAAAAAACTAAAATGTTGTCTAAGAATATGACAGTATCACAAAAGGCTGTTTTAGAAGGGCTAACAGGATTTGAAATTGTTAAAAGGGTTAAATATTTGGGGATATATTTGTCACCCTCAAATGTAAAGCTATATAAAAATAATTATGAAAAGTTATGGGGAAAAGTTCAAAAAGAATTGGATAGCTGAAAAAAACTACAATTATCTTTATTGGGAAGAATTGCAGCAGTGAAAATGAATGTTTTGCCGAAATTTTTATTTTTATTTCAAATGATACCTATTCTTAAAAAGGATTCAAATTTGGAGGAATGGCAAAAGGGTATTAATAAATTTGTCTGGGCAGGGAAAAGGCCACGAGTTAAATTTAAGATTATGCAGGATACGCGTGAGAGAGGTGGTCTTAAAATGCCTAATCTTAAACTATACAGTACTATGAAGCTGCTGCTCTGTCAGCGATAAGTGATTGGATTAATTTAACACAAGGGAGATTATTAAATCTTGAAGGCCATGATTTGTTATTTGGTTGGCATGCATATGTATTGTATGATAAGAAGGTGGATAATGTGTTCAAGGTACATATTTTAAGACATGCTCTGTTGCGAGTTTGGAAAAAGTATAGACATAAGTTAAATTATAAGATACCTATATGGGCAATACTGAAACACGCAATAGAAAATATAAGTGTTGGGTTTAAACATGATGTGACTACATATAAGGAAATTTTAAGTTTGGAAAGAAATGTATGGCATTTGAAGCCGTATAATATTTTAAGAGAAGAAAAGATTGTACAAACTTGGTTTCAGTATGGGCAATTACAGGCCAGGTGGAAAGAAGACCAGAAAATTGGTTTTTCAATGACTGATGAAAATCTGGTAAAGTAAATTAGAGATCAAGGTCAAGCACATATTAAAAGGATATATCTTGCATTGATAGAAATTGATTCAGAGACAGAACTTGTTAAAGACTGTATGATAAAGTGGGCTCAGAATTTTCAAGAAGTTATTACAATGGATACCTGGGAAAAGATTTGGGTGAGAAATGTAAAATTTACGCAAGCTCAAAACTTAAGAGAGAACCTTTATAAAATGTTTTATAGGTGGCACTTAGATCCTAAAAAATTAGCAAGTATGTATCCGAACTGTCAGCCTAAATGTTGGAGGTGTGGTGGTGAAGATGCAACGTATTTTCATATATGGTGGACCTGTAAAAAGGTTAAAGCTTTTTGGATTAAAATCTGGTGGAATATTTATTTATTTATTTATTTATTTTATTACATTTATATACTGCCCTTTCCCGAAGGACTCAGGGCGGTTTACAGGGTGATTAAAAAACCAAAATACAAAAGTTAAAAACAAATTTAAAAAAATTATATCTGTCCCTGTATAAATAAAACCCCAGTTAAAACAAGATTAATCCTCAGCCTGGGCCAGAGAGCTCGAAGAGCCAGGTCTTCAGGCCCCGGCGGAATGAACGGAGGTCGGGGGCAGTCCTCAGCTCCACTGGCAGCTGGTTCCAGAGGGCAGGCGCCACCACTGAGAAGGCCCTATCCCTGGGTGTTACCCGCCGGCAATCTCTTACCGGTGGCACCCTGAGAAGACCCTCCCTGTGGGAGCGCACTGGACGAAGGGAACTTGATGCCGGCAGCAGGTGTTCCCTCAGATATCCCGGACCCAAGCCATTTAGGGCTTTATAGGTCATCACCAGCACCTTGAATCTCACCCGGAGGGCAACCGGAAGCCAATGCAGCTCGCGGAGTAGAGGTGTTACATGGGAGTATCGGGAAACCCCCATCACAACTCGCACGGCCGCATTCTGCACCAGCTGAAGCCTCGGAGTGGTCCTCAAGGGCAGCCCCATGTAGAGAGCGTTGCAGTAGTCTAAACGGGAGGTCACGAGCGCATGAGTGACTGTGCGTAGGGCAAAAGATATTTAAGATATTTAAGAAAAGGATAAAGTTTTGTCCGCAATTGTTTTTACTGGCCATTATTACTGATACTACTGTTGTGGACACTAAGTTGATGTTGAATTTAATTACGGCAGCAAGACTTTTAGTAGGGCAATATTGGAAGAAGGAAGAACTGCCGACTATAGAAGAATGGACTTTAAAAGTTTCCAACCTGGCGGAAATGGCAAAGATCTCGGCGTACTTGAAAGACCATTCGCAACAGAGATATATTGTGGAATGGAAAAAATGGATTGATTATATCCAGAATAAATATGGGACTAAAAAGTTTCACCTAGCATTTGAATAAGTATTGATGTGATATTTACGTTGCTTGTAGTTATTTTATAAGAGTTAAAGTGCGATAGATTTAATAGTTTACTGTTGTTTGCATAAGGTAGATTATGATTTTTTGTATTTTTATACCCTGTATTTAGCTCTGGGAAGTCGGGGAGGGGGGAGGGGGAAGGGAGGGAGGTGTTGGGGAGGGTTGGGGAGAGGGGAGGGGGTTGGGAGGGGTTTTGTTTTGTTAAAAAAAATGTATTGTAAAACTTTTCAATAAAGAAGAGATGGAAACCAATCTGGTTCTATTTTCTGTGTGGAAAACCCAATTCTGCAGCATAGGGCTGGTTCCCAACCTGACATTCTCTGGTTCAGTTGAGACTCCAAGTCTCAGATTTTCCAGGATTTATGATTTTATGTCATTACTGGAGCTGGTCCCAACCAACCTTGAAGGTGCTGTATTAAGGAGGACTGAGGCTGCTGTTCACATCCTTATTAAGTGGGCTACTGGTTTAAAAGCTCTCATTACCAAGAAAAATATTTTAAATATACTTTATAGGATATTTATGTGGTTGAAGAAAGGCACCAACATCATTAACAGGTTCGGAGTCGGAGAAGAAACAGATTCCCCCCCCCCCCAATCAATGCAACATTATTGATTGTTGCAAATCTTGTTGGTAAGAATGAAGCTAATCATTTTGCATGCAATCAGTTTTGCACCATTTTAAATACAATATAGAGCCAGTTTGGTGCAGTGGTGAACGCATCAAGCTAGAAATCTGAGCCCACTTAGGCATGAAGCCAGCATAGCGACCTTGGGCCAGTCACTTTTTCTCAGCCCTAGGAAGGAAGCAATGGCAAACCACTTCTTGACAATGTTGCCAAGAAAATTGCAGGAACCTGTCCAGACTCCAGGCAGTCTCTAAGAACTGGACATGACTGAAGAGAAGAAGAAAAAAAGGAAGTTATCAGAAACGTTATTTTTTTGTGGCTGATAATATAAATCGATCCGAGCAATGTTCTCTTGTAGGGGGTCGATTTTCTATAGGATTTTCATTCTTATTGCGCGCATTTATTGCAAACATTCCAGGAAACCTTGCCACTGACGGCGAGGCGGAGGACCAGCACAACCGCTAAGGAGGGGCGTCGGTACCTTCCGATTCCACCTGGGTCTTTGAGCCGGAGGGGGGGGGGAGTTGAGGAGGGGCTCTGGGGCACGTGCTGAGCCTCCTGCCGAAGCCCAGCGCCTCCGCAGGCCGCCCCTCCGGCGAGGTACAGAATCCCGGCGAGCGCGTGCGTAAAATCCGCTCTCTCCCCCGCCTCTTTTCCTGGAGGGAAGCGAGCGAAGTAATGGATTGAAAGGATGCGCCTCCTTCCCGATTAATGGAAAACCTGCTGCTGCTGCAGCTGCTCCTGCGAGGTGGGAAAGGTGGTGGCTCGGGAGCGATTGTCGCCGCCCTCCGCAAGTCCTCGGTTGGAAAAGTGGGTCTCTTCAACCGCTGCAGCAGCAGCGATGGCGACCGATAGTAAGTGCCCTTCTTGCGGGCTTTCTCAGAATGCGGGATTCTTTGCGTGATTTTCCACTCTGCGCTTGTGTTTGTGTGTGTATGGGATTCTTGCTTGCTTTGCTTTTGTGGGAGCTTTGTGCCTGCCCCCCCTTATCCCTCCCCCTCCCTGCGGTCCCTTTTTGCAATCCGTTTTGCATTTTTTGTCATACTTCTTTCAGCTGGAGATCTTTCGATGTTTGGAATTTCATATCCCACCAGGCCTGATACAGGCTGACATTTTTGGAGGCTCTTTTTGGAATGGGGTGTGTGTGTCTGTGGATCCTCTCTTGCTCTTTGTCCTCACCTGTCCCCTCCCCATTTTTTCTATCTGCATTTAGCTGCTGCATCCTGAGTTTTTTTCTTTCCAGATCTCCCAATCGGTCTTCAAATTGTAGTCAGCTCTTAAAGTAGTATGTAATTTGACTCCCTTACCCACCACCCTGCCTTGTTCCCTGGAGTTATCTCTGGCATAACAGACAATGGAAGATTTATTTGGGCCACCTGAGTTTTGATCTGACTTCTAAGGATCTGAGGCCCTGGACTGGACAGCTCTATTTTATCTAAGGCTGTGTGGATTTGATTATATTATCACCATCATCTGCTAGCACAGGACTGGGCAGTATTCTAACCTTGTTGAGTCTGAACTCAGAACTAAGTGTAATTGCTGCTCAAGGATACAATATGTGCCTTTCCAAATGTTGCAAAGCAGTCCCAGCCATCATAGCCTATCTTAGATGCTGATTGGAAAACCGGCAATGAACAGTCAGATGCACCATTCCTGGAAAGCTTGTTGTTCTGTGGTCTTGATCTCTGCAGTGGGAAAGGTTCACTCTCAAGTATACTACAGGACATGAAGGAGACCTTTTGCAGTGAAGCATCCTTCTCAGCTATGATGAAATGGAGGAAGGAGATGGCCCAGGAAACCAGCAGCATCTTCTGTTAATTTCACAAGCAACTCAATCCCCCTAAAGTTGGTACAATATCAGCTTCTAGTGAAGGTGAATAAATGAATAACTTGAGTTCTGGTCTGAAACTCTTCAAGAAAAGGCACAGCTTTCACTAAATTTGATAACTTCCCATAATCCCCTGACTAGGAGTTGTGGGAATTAAGGACAATCCCCATTCAATTAATTAAACAATTAAAATCATATGGGGCTGTTGTTTAGACAGCTACACCCGTTACTGTTTGAGGGTCTTATTTAAGATATTGATATAAACTTTAAGACTCAAATGGATTAGGGCAGAACTATCTTTTTCTGAATCTGGACATTCTGATCTGCAAGAGAGGGCCCTATAAAGATTTCTGTGGCTTCTGATGGGCAAGGTTGCTGCTGCTCTTTCTGTCTTTAGAAAAATATTTAAGACACATATCCTTATAACTAAGATAAACCTTTTGGTTCTGATGAATTTTTTATTTGCATGTTAGATGTTTTAGTTTTCTTTTGAAAGTTTGTCTATTATGAGTTTCTTTCATGCTATGAGTTCTTTTTCATGTCCCAGTTGAAAAGGAAGTTTTAATATTACATAACTTGGATGCTCAAGTTTTTAGGGTGGCAGGTTTTTTTCATTACATATACAGGCTAACATAAAAGATTGAATAATACTATTTAATTTTTTAAACTTTTGTCGTATATTACAAGAAAAGATATAAGTATGTTTTTGCATCAGATTCTTTCTAGAATTTTATATCTTTGTACATTTATTCTTAGAATACATGGTATGAATTTGTCAAATTGAAACATTGACAGAAACGTTTAGGCCAGGGGTGTCAAACTCAATTTCATTGAGGGCCGCATCAGCATTGCGGTTGCCCTCAAAGGGCCGGGTGGGTATGGCCAGTGTGGGTGTGGCCTACTGGGTGGGCGTGGTTAGAGTGCATATGGCCTATTGGGTGGGCATGGCCAGCTCTACATCGTTTGCATCAAGGGTGCCTATGGGGGCCTGGGCAGGAGTGGGACAGATCTGAGGGTCTCTGGCAGAAGGAGGGTCTCTGGGCCAGGGCCAAGGCAGTGGGGGCCGTTCCCTCACTGTTTCCAGGATGGCTTCGTGGGCCACAGGAAACCACTTTGCGGGCCGGATCCGGCCCCCGGGCCATGTGTTTGACATGTCTGGTTTAGGCAATAGCTAAAAACATGGTAGGCTAGAGCACAGGTCGGCAACCCGCAGCTCCGGAGCCGCATGCGGCTCTTTAATCCATCTCCTGCAGCTCCCAGACGCCTGGTGCGCGCGCACCTCTCCGAACGGGCACTGGTGCGCGCGCACCTCTCCGAACGGGCACTGGTGCGTGCGCACCTCTCCGAACGGGCACTGGTGCGCGCGCACCTCTCCGAACGGACACTGGTGCGTGTGCACCTCTCCGAACGGGCAGTGGTGTGCGCGCACCTCTCCGAACGGGCAGAGGTGCGCGCGCACCTCTCCGAACGGGCAGTGGCGCCGCCCGTTTGCAAAGCTGCCGTGGCCCATTTGCAGAGCTGCCGCCTTCCTCCAAAGGCGGTAGCTTTGCAAACGGGCCGCGGCAGCTTTCCAAACCAGCAGCAGCACGTCTGCAAATGGGTGGCACCGCCGCCCATTTGGGTGGAGCTGCGCGCGCACCTCTCCAAAGGTTTGGAGAGCTGCGCGCGCACCTCCCCGAACGGGTGGCGGTTTGGAGGTCCCGGGGGTGGCTCCGGCGGTGCCTGGGCTGAAAGTGGCACCGCAACCCAGCGCCCGTCGCCAGGGAGACCCGTTGCCGCGCAGGTGCCTCCCGTTTTGTGCAGGTGCAAAACGTTTTGTTTTTTGCGCGTGCGTGAACGCACACACGGGCAATTTTTGCGGCTCCCACTTTTTTGTGTGTGTGATGGAACCGGTTCCGAGTGGCTCTTTTGCTTTTTCCAGTTGCCAACCCCTGGGCTAGAGACTTTCTCAGAATGTAGATTTTTATTATGGTTCATCACATAGTCAGCCTGATGTTCAGGCTGGATTTGGTATTTTTGTCTACCTATCAAGTCCTTTCCAAGATTATTGTGGTTGTTCTTGTTGTTAATAGTAGTAGTATTTAATTAATGAGAAAGTTATAATAAAAGTATCACCTGTGTCTTTTAGGAGGACAGCCCGTTAACAAGGATGAACATTATAAACTTCTCCATAATATGTCTGAAGTATCATTTGAGCCTCATTACTTGTGCCTGGAGTGAGAAGTCTGGATTGATTTGTTCAATGATCCATTGGTTTGTTTTCTTTGCTATCTTCTAAAAGTTTGAAAGCATCAACATTTCTATTTATTTCTCTCCTACTGTCATGGTTCCGATAGATGAAACCCATTAAAGAACTTTAAGGCAAGAATTCTTCCTTTAAGAACATTTTATTCAGGAAGCAAAGTATCAACACTACATAGTTGAACCCAAAACTAGATTCCTTTCCCCCAGATACAATGTAACAAGTTACAAGTTCCACCCCCCATGAAACAGTCATAAATCACATTCTCCAATTAGCCCGGAGTGCAGGCTCTTGCTCCAGCTCCTCAGCCTACAAAGACGTTATTGGTTTGTGTCCTTGAGTTCCCACGGAGCTGCATTATTATTATGACTAGCTGAGCTCAAGCATTCTCCCCATCCCCCCTTCAACACATGATTTCTAAACAGAAGAAAAAGCATGTTAAAAGCAAAATAAAAATGGCTTCAGTTTCCATCCGTTGTCACAGCAGGAACATCCATTATTACAGTGTTGACACCTACTTCTTCAAAATCCAACTTTCACTTGAATAGAGCATCGTAAGGAAAACCATACTGTAGCTTGCAAAATTCTTTGTAGGTATGGACGCATCATGTCATCTGAATATCTTTAACAAAGCCTTCATGGCTATTCTACCAAGTCCTAGTGACCTAGTCTGTGGTGTATATCTTAATTGCTGGTTTCTTTACTTTTCATAGTCAATCCAAAATAAGCAGAATCCAGCACTTCACTATTTTCACTGTTAGTTTTTAGGCAAGTTGTTGTTTCTGTTGACATTAAGACTTCATAAAGTGGGTTTTGATTCTATTTTAGAGATTGCGATGTTTAAAAGGAAAAGTTAGTAAGTGCAGAATCCAGTACTTTGCTCACTGAATCCTCTTGGCTTTTAATTTTAGTAGAGATTGGTAGTGGGGGTGAATTAAGCACGTTGAATGGGAGTAAAAGTTTATGAAAAAGTAGATTAAAGGTAAACCTGTTAGGCAAGTATAAATAAATACAAAAATAGCACTGAACCAAAGCTGATTCAATTAGCTATTTTCAAGTTGACATGGGTGCAGCCCCTGAAATTAAGGTATCATGGCTGTTTTGTTTTCTATTTTGATTTCTACAATGGTTGCTTAGTTACCTGAATTGTTCTGTTGAGGGATCTTTGTATGAGTTAACATTTAATTTAGAAGATACCTTTTCTGTTTCTAGTTTTGATCACAGTAGACTTTAAAGATTGTATGAATGAACAACTACTGCTTCTAAGATCTTCCAGTTGTGCAGTGTGCGGTGTTTTCATGTTTTCCTGATCTTAGGTGCTGAAACATATGTTTGTTGTTAGCTGCGAAGTCATGTCCAACCCATTGCGACCCCATGGACAATACAATACAATACAATACAATACAATACAATACAATACAATACAATACAATACAATACAATACAATACAATACAATAAATATTTTGAGTAGCGTTAGTCTAGGACAGGGGTGTCAAACTCAATTTCATTGAGGGCCGTATCAGCACTGTGGTTGCCCTCAGGGGGCCGGGTGGGTATGGCCAGGGTGGGCGTGGCCTACTGGGTGGGCATGGCTAGAGTGCATATGGCCTACTGGGTGGGCGTGGCCAGCTCTACATCGTTCGCGTCAAGGGTGCCTATGGGGGCCTGGGCAGGAGTGGGACAGATCTGGGGGTCTCTGGTAGAAGGAGGGTCTCTGGGCCAGGGCCAAGGCAGTGGGGGTCGTTCCCTCACTGTTTCCAGGATGGCTTCGCGGGCCACATGAAACCACTTCGTGTGCCGGATCCAGCCCCCGGGCCTTGTGTTTCACATGTCTGGTCTAGGAGGTTGGTCTTTTTGTTTTGTTTTTTTTAGCTTTTTCTTAATCCAGGACATTGGAAAGACAAGGGAAAAAATATGTTCGATGTATAAATAGGCTTGGAAGGGAGTCTGACTTAGGGCTCTTGTGTATTTTCCAGATTTGTTTAAAAACATCCCCTGGTCACATCCAAATAGTAATTTGGATGCTCTTTTCATCATGTCTCTCTCTCTCTGTGTGTAGTTACTAATACAGGTGAAATAAGGCAAAATGAAATTAAGATTTTACAATATTTATTGGCATTTTAAAAGCTAAGAACTACATTACACTACACTACACTGGTAGTCCTTGACTTACAACCATTTGTTTAGTGATTGTTCAAAGTTACAGCGGCACTGAAAAAAATAACTTATGACTGTTTTTACACTTATGCCTGTGAAATCCCTGTAATAATGTGATCAAAATTCAGATATTTGGCAACTGGCATGTATTTATGAAAGTGGCAGTGTCCTGGAGTCATGTAATCACCTTTTGTGACCTTCTAACAAGCAAAATCAATGGGGAAGTCAGATTCACTTAACAACTGAGGTACTAACTTAATCACTACAATGATTCACTTAAAAACTGTTGCTAGAAAAGTTGTAAAATGGGGCAAAACTAAATAAGTGCTTAGCAATGGAAAATTTGGGCTCTGTTGTGATCCTAAGCCAGGGGTAGGCAACCTTGGCTCTTTCATGACTTGTGGACTTCAACTCCCAGAATTCCTGAGCCAGCATGGCTCAGCTTGGAAACCTCTCCCTTTCCCCTCAGCATGGCTGGCTCAGGTATTCTGGGAATTGAAGTCCACGAGTCATGAAAGAGCCAAGGTTGCCAACCCCTGTACCTAAGCCAAGGACTACCTGTACCATACTACACTACGTGTATAGCTGATTAAGTAGGTTGTAGCTGATCTAATTAAGTATATGAAGTATTATTCTGAGTTGGAAGTATACAACTCCTCATTGTCATTAGGAACCGAATCTCTTGATGAATTGTAGCTTAACTGGTTTGTGATAAAATCTGTTTTCAAATATTTTAATTTTCTTAAAGAACCACAAACTCTACATGTCTTGGGAGTTTATACAAGCAAAAGAAACTTTTTAAAATTTAAGTAATCATATCTGGGCTGCAAGCATCCAAATAACCACCAAGGGACTAACAAAAAACTTTAATTATTCTATTCCTGTTTTAACTGCCTATTAAAATATTATATGGTTTTTTACATTTTTAATAGTTGCTCTGTGAGTGAGATGGATGGTCTTTAATTTAAATAAATAAATAAATATTTTTTTTAAAGACCCAGAAATCTCTGCTGCTAGAACTATGAATCGTTTAGATTTTTGCAGCCCAGATGCAGGCCCTATTTGAAATTATTGATTAGTCTTCAATTTTATTATTAAGACAGTGTGGTACTGTACGTGTTGCTGTTCTTTTATGTAGACAACTGTGGTAGTTGAAGGAAGAGAAGAGTGGGAGAAATGGAATAAAAGTGGCGGGAAGGGGGATGGGAAGTTACCAACATCTGAGAAGAAAGTTCTTGACAGACTTGAACATTGGACCATATCCAACAAAATATTATTTGGACAAGAAATATAAGGTTCTACACTTACGTAGGAAAACCCAGATGTAGAGGTACAAGGTAGGTAGTACATGGTTTAGTAGTAATTACTTGTGAAAAGGATCTGTGCATCTTGGTAGATCATAGTTTAAGCATGACATGTGCTAGAGCTAGCATATTTATTTTTTATTTTTTTATTTTAATTCCATTTATATCCCGCCCTTCTCCGAAGACTCAGGGCGGCTTACAAGCTTAGCAGTAGCCTTCATTCTATGTATATGCCTGCTTATTAGGGCTTTCACACACACCCCAAGCAGCATTATTACAAAGTCAGCTTATTGCCCCCAACAATCTGGGTCCTCATTTTACCTAACTCGGAAGGATGGAAGGCTGAGTCAACCTTGAGCCTGGTGGGATGCGAACCTGCACTAATGCTGTTTGAGCTGCCTTAACAGAGGCATGATGTTAACATTGTGGAAAATGGTACTCTTCATTTTAGAATAGAATAAAGCTGGAAGGGACCTTGGAGTTCTTCTAGTCCAGGCCCCCTGCTCAAGCAGGAGAACCTATACAGTCTCAGGTGAATGTCTAGTCTCTTCTTAAAAATCTCCAATGATGGAGCATCCATGATTTCTGGGGGTAAACTGTTCCACTGGTTGATTGTCCTCACTGTCAGCAAGTTTCTCCTTAATTCCAGGTTTCTTCTCTCTCTGATCAGTTTCCAACCATTGTTTTTTGTCCTGGCCTCTGGTGCTTTGGTGAACAATGTGATCCCCTTTTCTTTGTGGCAGCCCCTCAGATACTGGAACACTGCTATCATGTCTCCCCTTCTTTTCTTTAGACTAGCCAAACCCAAGTCCTGTAGCCGTTCTTTGTATGTTTTACTCTCCAGATGTCCTGGGTTTTCTATTACTTGAGGTTTTCAAAGGAAAGTTAGACAGCCATTTTGTTGGGATCTCTGAGGGCAGTGGGTTAGACTAGATTAGAACGTCTCCACGGTGACTTCAAATTATATATTTCTTTGATTCTAAAAGAAGGATGACTAAAACAGAGTTGAAGTGGGAGAATAGCAGCAGTAGCAGCAGCATGAATGAATGAAGCAGCTGAATGAAACAGTAAGCTGTGATGTCTCAGAGATGGGATGCTTTAAGCCAGGGGTCTTCAAACTTTGCCCTTTTATGACTTGTGGGCTTCAACTCCCAGAATTCCTCAGCCAGGCATGCCTGGCTGAGGAATTCTGGGAGTTGAAGCCCACAAGTCATAAAAGCCAAGTTTGAAGACCCCTGCTTTAAGCAAAGAACACGATGGGCAGTTAAGAAATTCTCTATATAAACAGATTGTCAACGCTGCTAACACCAGATGTTCTTGCTTTGACAACAGATGGAAATGCAGCCATTTTCGCTATTGCTTTTAGAGTTAGTTGATGCTGGGAGGGGGAATGTGAATGAGAGTCCAGCTAGTCATAACAATAATAACTGAGCCGTGGGAATCCAAGGTCATTGGGCCCAGAGTTGTTAAGAGTTTTGGTGGGCTGGAGAGCTGGGGTGAAAGCCCGTGCTTCAAGCTAATTGTGGAATGTGATTTGTGACTGTTTATTGGAGGAGTGAATTGTGCTTTGTTACTTTGTATCCAGGGGAGGGGAATTTAGTTTTTTGTTTCGACTATGTAGTGCCAATACTTTGTTTCTCGAATAAAAGATTCTTTAAGGTAAACAGTGCCTCGAAGTTCTTTTGAAGAGTTTCATCTGTCGGAACCATGACAGAAATATATAAACATTGAATACAGTTGATCTCCCAGAGGACTGAATCAATGTGTGCCAGCAAAAAGCCTGAGTGGCTGGTAAAATAGAATAGCCCAAATCATGGACCATAATGGAGTAGGGGGCATTAAAAGTAATCAACACCAGCTCGCTGTGTAGACCCAGGGCATGCCAGCCCTCACTACTAAAGGGAACTGCAGGGAATGGGTGAGAAACTGGAATCTATCTAAGAGCAAATTCCAGCAACCTCAACAGCACCTAATAGATCAAACTTTGGGACATCATGGACCAAAGGTCCCAGGCATGGATCTCAAGTTATAAAATACTGTCTGAAATAAGGAAAGAGAGACAAATGTTTTTGATTATAAAGAAATGTTTATGTTTATACTGTAGTATATAATAGAATTCCCATTTAAGGGGCAGTGTGTGATTGACTTAATACCAACTGACAGGTTGAATCTACAACAGTGACAATTGTCCAGGACCAAATGGATAGTCCCACTTATTATATACATTCATTTCTGAAATATTCTGCACTGAACTCGAATGAGCCTCAGATACAAAGTCCTGTGAGTGAAGAAGGTGTTGGATCAAATAAATTGTGGTGAGTCCAGATGATTGCCAAATGGCTGACAGGTGGAGCATTTCTAATTTATTCATTTCATTTTAAAAGATTTGTATGTTCTTGAGATCTTCACAAGACCCAACATACTTATAGTCTGCCTCTGCTTGTATATATTAATGCACTCCATGCCCCTTCTCCCAATGTTAATTTTGCAAATTAAATTACTGGGTTGCTGAGATGTCATAAAGCAGCAGGCTCTGGCACAATCCTTTACTTCCAAGAATATCAGACCCATAGGAATGCTTAGAAAATGGAAACAGAGGATTATAGCAACAAAATGCTTTCTTTGGAAGAGTGCCCAAAGTAAAAAAAAAAAAGAGGTGAAAATAGAAAGGACATTTTGGTGGTTGAGAAGCTGTCACTGAACAACTTTATCCATTTGTCTTCAGGTAAATAGAAGTTTGTGACTGGCTAAAGCCATTTTGGAAATAGGTGAACATCCACCTCCATAATGACTTTGGAGGGAGATGGGCAGCCTTATAAATCAGATTAACTATACACCTTTGTACACCTTTTAGGGATGTACAAAGCCTGGTTTTGTGTCTTTTTATTCATGTTGTATTGTTAAAAAAAGGTAAGGAGTTGTCTCAGTCTGACTACATACAGAGAGTTGTTTTGGGTAATTAAGAAATTTGAACCCCTTCCCCCATCATACTCAAACTCAGATCAAGTAATTAAAATTAGGGTCCTTGGTGCTCTCTGAGCTTTTATTAGAGCAGTCAGCAAAGTAAGCCTGAATTATTGAACCTTCTTGTTATTTTTCTTTTAAAAGTTTGGAGCCAAAGGAAGTGAGCTGACAAATAAATAATGCAACCTGGCTGGGGAATTTTCAGTGTGGAAGTCCACACATATTAAAGTTGCTAAGGCTGAGCTATGTGTCTCACTGAACTAGAGACATGTAGCTAGGCTATATAGGCTAAGTTAGAAGGGAGAGTAACAGTTTGATGGAGTTGTAAGTTAGTTATGTGCTCCTTCATTGTTGATAATTAAATTCATACGGCTTGTTGGTCTTTCTCCCTCTCATTTGGCCACTATCCCAGCCCTTTTACCAGGATGCCAGTTGTCCTTTCTTTTGCTTTTAACAGAAGAAAACAACAGAGTGTTATATTTCATGATTTATTCAGTTCTTTACGAGTATTCTTCATCTTGTTTTGTATATATTCTTCTAATATTTTTCAGTTGTTCTCGAACTTCCCCATTTCTGAACAAATTACAACTCATCTTCCCCAGCCTTAAAGATGCTGTCTATTAGTTGGATAGCTATAACACATTTAAATAATAAAATAAAATAAAACAGCATTTTATCCTTTCATTTTATTATTTATTATTTCCTCATAATAAAAATTGTAGTCAATAAGCTATCTCTAGATTTAATTTATAATCCAGAGTATTTTTCTTCATTTCAACTCCTATAATAAATAAAATTAAGAACAGCTACAATGGAAAAGTCTTCAGAAGACCATAACAAATCAAAGAATAGTTTCCATAAAAAAATTATTCATACAGTACCACTTATACATTTGGTTCTCCGTAATAAAACGTGCTGAGGATTTTTGCAGTGCAATTCATACATTTAGTAACACTAAGCCATACCTTGGTTTGTTTTGAGTTGGTGTATTGAATAAACCCAGTCTTTGTGGTTTACGGAGTTTCATTTATGTTTTTTTCAAATGTTAGGTTGAACCTTGTGTTGTCTACATATGATTTATTGAATTGGGTGGTCATAACAGTTGGATGGTTATAAGCCCCATGGTTTATCAACTACAGTGACTGAGTTCATGCAACATAATGAACATACTTGAGAAAGTCTGCTTAGCTGCAGAGAATATTTTTATAAACACCAGTGATTTCGCAAGAGAGACTTGATTATGTCTTTTAATGAATGATATTTGACAGAAAATGTTGATTCAGATTTTGCAGAAAGGGGTCATTTAAGTGGCCCATTGATGGAGTATTACATCGGTTGTATGTAGCTTTCTTCTGCTATATAAATATGTACAGGGAAGCTGGGATAATCTGTGGCTTCTCTTAATAAAGGCACGTGCAGTGGTGGGATTCAGCCAGTTCGCACCACTTCGGCAGAACTGGTAGCTAATTTTTTGTTGCCCAGGCCCAGAATGGACTTCCGGAAGCGGCATCCACACAGAGAATTGGTTGTTCACATATTTCAATCCCACCACTGGGCATGTGTGTATATTAACTAGTAGGAAAGGCATGATTGTAACTGTAGTCTTTGTGGAGTAATCTATATGCTTCCATTCTTTTTATATGGAAGTACCTTCATGTTGAATATGTAAAGGCAAGAAATCCATTATTGTGGGGAAATAAAAATGGAAATTAGTGATGTTCTGTCCAAGTCCAAAGACAGCACAGTGTGATCCAGTTGAATCTACTTCTTTACTTGATCACACCTAATAGACAGAATCTTGCCAGACTAAAACTATAACTTTCTAACCTAATAGATATATTCTGGAAAATTCTAGGGTGTGGCTATTCTGAGCCTCTTTCTTTCTCCCCAGTCCACTTCAGGACTGTGCAGTCTTTGTTTTGGCTCACTCTCTGGATTGTGTAGCCTTCTGCCTGGGAAATTTGGTGCTATTGCTGAAATTCCTTCCCCTCTGACATACTTTCTCCAGCTGCATATTCCCTCATATGTTAGATCAGGGGTGTCTGTTAGGCATATGGTGTTAGCCTACAATGTTGGGTTGAAAATATATTAACCAAGATGTTATGTCTTTAAGATGTTAATTGGCCAATGGGTGTGTAAGTGTTCTCATGGCCATAAGAGGGAGCTAGTAATGTAGCTTCTCTCTCTCTCTGAATTCACTGCTCTCTACTGTTACTGTTTTTGCTCTGTTACTGTGAACTGTGTATTGACCTCTGGACTGGTAAGAAGACTTTGTATTTTGGATTGCTACTTGGACAGTTTATTTTTGACTGTGCATTTTTGTTCTTACACCACCTCAAAAGTAAACTACTTTTTGCTTTTACAACTCAGTGTACTCTTGTGTTTACTGTGTGACTCTTGCTGCTCTCAGTACCCTTCCTTGTCTGTGCAACTCTTTGGTAGCACAAGGAGACCTCTGCACAACACAATTCCTTAACAGTGTCAAACTCGCCATGTCATGTGACGTGTCGGAACCTATCGCAACTTTTTCTCCATTGCTGGAGCTGGGGTGGACGTGGTTTCGGCATGACGCATCTGGCCTGTGGGCCGGCAGTTTGATACCCCTGTGTTAGATGGAATGAAAGAGGTAGCCCTATGCAGAGCCAAGCCAGTTGGCACATGCAGCCAAGCATTCTTCTAGCAAAGTCTTCCAGCTATGCTATGTAATGCCTTTAATTGAAGATGCCAGGTATTTAAACTTGGGGGCTCAAAACTCTATGTGACTCAGTTTATAGTATTTAGTACTTGCCAGTAAGTGAAAGCTCAGGCCGGTAATGTGAGCATTTTTGCCAGTTGAAATTATGAAATGGAACTAACTTGATATGCCTTTGAGTGCTGTGGGAAGTCTGTTGAGTGGTGCATTTGGTCAACTGTTCACAACTGAAGTGAAATTAAATTCCCTACCTTTTAATTGAATTTTTTTCCATTATTGCTTGTATTTCTCATAAATATTTCCCCTAAAATAACAATAGGAAGACTAATGCAGATAGAAATGAATAATTAATCCAGCTTTAATTCACTGCATTTTTGAATTTGTATCTCAGCCATCCTGCTGAATTGTTAGAAATAAAAAGCTGAGATGTACTTTAATTAAGAACAGAATTGTATGCATTTGTGGCTGGAAAGAACCCAATGTTTAGCCAGTTAGAGATCTTTCTTATTACATTGCAGCTATGTATGATACAATAATCAAAATTCTAATTAAATGCAGTACATTTAATGGCTTGTTCTTTTTCTCTCAAATGTGTAACAATTCATTACTGCACATGCTCACAAAAGATAAGAGTTAAAAAAAATAAGAAACCATTGATGGTTAAAATTTACAGCACTAGTATTTTTGCTGCTGTTGCTGTAGCCCTTAAGCCACTGTGTCTTGTTAAAATCTCATTGAGGCTGCCTCTACATCAATCTCATTTCTAGTCCTTAGTTCCACAAAAGTATTTTGAAGCTGATTTAAAGACTTCATGGCCACAGACCCTGAAAATGCCGAGATCACCATGAACCAATTGATGCTCTTTCAAGTTGACCCACTGAAGAGTGTATAAACTGGCATTCAGTCAGTGCTCTGCCTCTTCTGTATCATGTTTTAAATACTTATTTCTCCACCTGGAGTGGGAAGGTGCTGCATTGTGTCCAGAAGCTAGAAAACTGGGTGATGCAAGAGTTCTTGCTAATAGGAAACCAGCCCTCTTGAGGCTTGTTGTAGCAAAAACAAAGTTTAGTTTCAGATACACCACAGCACAACTAGAAATAAATCAGTCTTCAACCACTGTTGATGCTTTGGTATCACAGAGACTTAGATCTGATTGCAACTGGGCAGAATGTGGAGGTAGATCGATTGGTGAGTACAACTTTCTCTCCTTCCTCTTCTTATCCTTGTTTCAGTATTTATTTGCTTGCTTCAGATCCTGAACTGCAATTTGTGGCAGGTTTCCAGATGGCAACCAGCTTAACAGTGGGTAGAAAGTCTAGCCACAATCTCTTTCATCTCCACCCTCCAAAAGCTTGAAGTCTGCTCTAAGAGTCTGTGAACATCTTGAAGCACAGACTGAAAATGATATCTATTGGCAGTTTTTGTATCTGGGCTAGCAATGACATACCAGTTTCTTGCAAAGGTTCTAGACTACTACTTCTGGCAGGAAAAGCTATGTTTTCAATTTAGAAAGCATCTACTTCTTTCAATGTCTCCCAAATAAATTCCTGGGCTTTAGAAGAGAACTTTTAGGAGATGACCAGGCTGAATCCGATGGCAGGGTCAAATGCATCATCAGTCTGGAGTCCCTATGTGCCCAAAAGAGAACTAGGTCCAGCCCCTCTTGAAGTCCATTGACTTTTATCTGGCGCTGATTTTCCTTGACTGTTAGTAGATCAGATTCTCGTGTATAGGTTGCAGGAAAGTGCTTTCTGAACTCTATCCTGACTCCTGGGGTTTCTTGTCTCGGACAGAACTTGTAATGCTCACAGGACTGTAGCAATCAAGATTATTTTTACTTCTTATCAGGACTATCTCAATGGACTAACAACCTCAGATCATCAATAAACTTCCAGGCTGGAATTCTTGGCAAATAACTGCAATCTTGCCTTTGCAAGACAGCAGGTTGAGAAATTATAACTGAAGAATTGTTTTGATGGCTGTTCTGAAAAGCAAACTGCACATTGCAATCTTATAAGACAACTATCCAGTTTTGAACCCAACACTTGAAGAAAAATACTCTAGAGCTGGAAAAGATAGAAAAGGAGAGCAAGTATGGCAAAGTGGCTCAGGGGTTAAATTAAGACCTGAAAGCTCCTAGTTACTTTTAGAAATGAAAGCTCGCCAATTCAACAAATAATAAATGTGTTGAAAGGAAAGTAATAAATAAACACTAAAAGGACCATCAAATGATCAATAAGTTGGAATAGCTGTTAGCAGGAAATATTACAACATGAGATTAGAATAGAATAGAATAGAATAGAATAGAATAGGAATAGAATAGAATAGAATAGAGTAGAGTAGAGTAGAGTAGAGTAGAGTAGAGTAGAGTAGAGTAGAGTAGAATAGAATAGAATAGAATAGAATAGAATAGAATAGAATAGAATAGAATAGCAGAGTTGGAAGGAACCTTGGAGGTCTTCTAGTCCAATTCCCTGCTAGACAGGAAACCCTTTACCATTTCAGACAAATGGTTGTCCAATCTCTTCTTAAAAACTTCCATTGTTGGACCATTTACAACTTCTGGAGGCAGGTTGTTCCTCTGGTTAATTGTTCTTAACTGTCAAGAAGTTTCTCCTTAGTTCTAGGTTGCTTCTCTCCTTGGTTAGTTTCCATCCGTTGCTTCTTGTCCTGCCTTCAGGGGCTTTGGAGAATAGCTTGACTCCCTCTTCTTTGGGGCAGCCCCTGAGATATTGGAACATTGCTATCATGTCACCCCTAGTCCTTCTTTTCATTAAACTAGACATACTCAATTCCAGCAACCGTTCTTTATATGTTTTAGCCTTCAGTCCCCTAATCATCTTTGTTGCTCTGCTCTGTGTTCTTTCTAGAGTCTCAACATCTAGAGTTTCTTAGATTGGGGGAGGGGGAGGGAAAATGATAGAAGACATGATAGACATATTTCAAACCCTGAAAGATGTGGAGAAACTGGAAAGCAGAGGTTGTTTAGTAGCAGAATGCTGGAAAAGATGCTGTTTTATCAGATTCATCAAAGTTGTTACTGTGATATAATGCTTTTTGGGTATTTCCAAAGAGACTTGAAAATCTGCCTTTGGAAATGTGATGGAAAGTTATACTTTTCCTGAGGCCCATTGCATTATGAGAGCAGTTATGGACTGATTTTTTTTGTTATTAGTTTTTACTGTGTCTAATCCTATTTAGTGTATGACACTTTAAGCTATTCAGAGTTTAGCCTGCAGCAACATATAAACTAGGTTAAGTCAATAAATAAACGGACCTCCAAAATTAACCATTTCTTTAAAAAAATCAAAAAAGGTTAACATTTCATGTGTTGTTTGTTCTCACATGTGTTCTGTTGAGGATTCTTTTTTGCTATTTTAATTTTGTAATTTCATGTTCAAAACATAAATTTGCTTTGGCATCTAAGACATATGCAAAACCACATGATAGTGTCTATTACCTTAAAAGTTGTTTACCCCTCTTCTGATGTAGCGTCTAAAGATTTGTTATCTTATCACTTGACAGTTCAGGCTGTTTGCAAACATCGAATGCATGGATTGCCACTTTGTCTTCTTCCCTGGGTAGCAAAATGCCTTGAGCTGACCATACTTTCCCCTGGGAGTAAAGAAATTCATATTTGGAGTCCCTGATGTTCTCTAAGCTTGGTTGTTTGCGTACAGATAGCACTGAGCATGTTACCTAGTCAGTTCATGAAACATCTGCAGGCAAACAGGCAAACTCAGAGAATACCAAGGACTCCACAGTTCCCCTCTTAAGCTACGTATAATCTCTTCTACTGAAGTCAGCATTTGATGAGAATCTGCTGTTTTGGTTCTCTTTTTCAAATTATTATTTCAGGATACATTGTGTTAAAACTAAATGATTCAGTATTGAAATAAAAATAATTCTATTTAACAGGGACAGGCTGGCATGTGAATGCAAAATCTGTTCTTTTTAATTGCACAGAAGGACAGCATTGGAATCAAACTGCCTTTGTAGAGAATAATAAATATTTCTGTATAATGTATTTCACAGAATGTCATGCATATTATCTTTGATAAGAACAGTGAAATCACACATACAGCTGATGGTTGTTGCTTTGTGCCATTTGTCATCACTTAGTGACTACATATATATTTTCTCCAGAAGGGTACTTATATACCACTTCTTATTTTAATAATCCTAACACTTATTTGCAGTACTAATAAAAATACAGTGAGGGGTATAAAAGCAGTGAAAAAACAAAAACATGCACAATTATTTTAAAGCAAGAAACAAATATTAGTGGAAGGAGACTGATAGATAGTTTTTAAAAGACATTTAAAATACTTCAACCTCAGGGACAGAGTTTTATGGTTATTCCACACACAGCAGTTGCCACTGAAGAGAGAACTTGTGTCCAAGGCATTAATGAAAAATTTGCAAGGAGTTGCATGGAGAACAAGAATCTGGCTTGCTAAACTATTGCAGTAGCTCGGGTGTTGAAGGCATGTCTGCATCTTTACTGTACTTACGCAGAGAAGGGCAACTTGTAAGATTTGCCTCCATTGGTAGGATCTTGAAACTGGTTAGCTGACACTACCACACAGTGTCACAAAGTGAAACTCCACTGTGGTCAGCAGGAGAAAATGAGGGTAGAAGTGGTCAGAGAAAAATTACCCAAACAATCCATCATCTGTAGAGTAGAAAGAAACTGGTCTTTATGGATATTCTTCTAGGTAGTATAGGGAAGTTCTGGTATGTAACCACCAGTTATTTTCCTATTGGAAAACTTTCCTATTTAACTGTCAACCTTCTGCTGTAGTTCAGTTAATGGCTAAGAAGTCTCAGAGAAAGGGAAGAGGGGTTCCTGCATTTTAGCAAACTGGGGGAAAATATAATTTTCCTTAAGGAAATGTACATATTAGAGATTTTAAAAAATCATCTGTTTTTTTTCCTGTTCAGTTGTGTCTAATTATTGGAGACTGCCTGGACAAGTTACAGTATTGCAGTTTTCTTGGCAAGGTTTTTCAGTAGTTGAGCCTCAACATAGATGATTTCACAGTGGGCCACTAGAGGTCGGTATAAGCCCTTTCCATTTTAAGCTTTGTTGTTAGCTGCGAAGTCGTGTCCAACTCATCGCGACCCTATGGACAACATTCCTCCAGGCCTTCCTGTCCTCTACCATCTTCTGGAGTCCATTTAAGCTCACGCCTACCATTTTAAGCTAGCTTCCTGCTTTTAGTGAATAGAAGAATTAAAACCGGAGAACAGCTTGTATTAGGCCAGTAGTTTTACAATAGGAAGTTTTGAATATGTTGAGATGGATGAGTGTGTAGCAGCATGTGTACATATGTATGCTTGTGTATTTCAACTCCTTTGCTTTTTATCCAAAATGAATTTTACTTCTGCACTCTGTAATAGACAACTTGGGGAATTCCCCTGTGAGAAATTATTGTCTCCAGAACTGATATTTGATTCTTAAGAATAATGAAATATTACTATGCAGCACTGAGTATATGATTGGTTTCACAAGAGAAAGTATATTTTGTTTTGCAAATTTCTGTACAAATTGACTACAGGATTATATTATATAAACATGTTTGTTAAATTTTGCATAATTTTGTTCCTTTGGCTGTATGAGTCTGATTTCATTTAATTATGGGAAAGGATAAGAAACCCTGATTATTTGTACTTTTAAAAGCAAATATTATACATTTTGTTTTAATCCAACAGGGCAGTAACTTTCCCTTTATGTACTGGGTGAATTTGTAAACACTAGCAAAATACAGGTAGTCCTCGACTTACTACCACAATTGATCTGTTAAGTTGGTAATACATGGTTGTTAAGTGAATTTGGCTTCGCCATTGATTTTCCTTGTCAGAAGGTCACAAAAGGTGATCACATGAGCCCAGGGCACTTCAGTCATCATAAATACATGACAGTTGCCAAGCATCTGAATGTCCTGAGTCATGGGTGTCAAACTGCCGGCCTGTGGGCCGGATGCATCATGGTAAAACCACGCCCACCCCATTGCCGGCAGTGGGAAAAAAAGATCGCAATACATTGTGACAGGTCATGTGACATTGCAAGTTTGACACCCCTGTCCTAAGTCAAAGACTACCTGCAATCTCACTCCTTAGTTAACTTTTGAGTTGCAAAGCAGTTCAAAACAGAGATATCAATCTAGCATTTAAGCCACCAGCCAGTCAGTATAACAGATCTGGTTCTAATTTTACCCTGCACAATTAGTTTACGAAGCTTGATCCTGGAGCAAAAAACTTCCGGAAACAATGAGTTGGTTGTGCTTCTAAGGCTACTCATTTTTTACAAGTGATTGCTGAATAAAATTTATCAAAAACATATTCAAGTATAACTGTTAGGAATGTGCTTTTAACACAAACCAAAAAATATGATTTTTCCCCAGTATTTGCTTTCTCCAGTGTCATGTTGCTTTTGTTGCTGCTGTTGTTGCACAAATATAAAATGTCGACACACACAATATCAAAAACAAATGAAAGATTCCACCAGAAGACATGCAAGAGGCTTTTCAAAGTTTTATTAAAGTTCATTATGAGATAAAAATATAAATAGAGACAAGGGGAAAAAAGGAAAGGAAAGAATGCAAAAGATGTAGAAAAAGAAAAGTTAATAACTTCTGGTTTTTTCCTGCACAGTAGAGTAAAAGAAAAGTTATATCTTCAACATTTTGCCTTACATTTCTATTATTTCAGACCATTTCTATACCAACAAAGTCAATCTAGTTGTCAAAACCTAAAATCAAAGTTTCATTTTCTAAGTGCAAAAGTCCAGATGCTGTATCCAGATGAAAACAAACGTAAATAACCCAAAGATGCTTTTTAACGAGGCAACGTGAAACGAGGGAAACAAAACAACTTCATAAACATATGGCACAACATAGGAGAACAAACCCACCAGGACAAGAATCAGCATTCCATCTGCATTTAAAAGACAAGGCCACTCTTTCAAAGACAGCAAAGTCCAGGACTTCTGGTTTGAAAGAGGGTTCAAAGAGGCTATCTATGTCAAAATTGAACAGCCCTCTCTCAACAGAGGGGGAGGGATACGACATTGCCTATCTCAGTGATGGCAAACCTTTTAGAGACCGAGTGCCCAAACTGCAACCCACTTATGTATCATCGGGTGCCAGGTGGGTGTGGCCCATTTGGCAGGTGTGGCCAATTGGGTGGGCGTGGCCAATTGGGTGGGCATGGCTGCTGTAGTAACGGCAGACTGGATGGGACTAAAAAGTTCAATCAATCAATTCCAACTTTGCGAGAGATTTTTTTCCCCGCAAGAAGTTGAAATTGATTGATTGAACCTTTTTTTTTGCACAGAGCGGCGGAGGCCTAAAGCGAAAAGATTTTATAAAACCCAGCTGAAGGCCTAGGACTGGGGCAACGGCGCGTGTGCCCACAGAGAGGGCTCTGTGTGCCATAGGTTCGCCACCACGGGCCTATCTCCTGTCTACAACACAGTCCTTTCAGCAGTTCCAAGAAGGCTCCACACCCATTTGCACTACTCAGGTGACCCTGAGGACACAGATAAACCTCCAAATGGCCTCAACAACTCTCTGATAGAATGCAAATAATGAGCTGTTTGCAAGGAATAAAAATCCTTTCATTCGCCACCATCCAATCAGAGCTGAAGAAGCTTCTTGGATGAGAGGTAAAACGTCTTCAAAGAAAAACAAGAAAGCATCTTTGGGATAACAATGACCTGGATGACTGAGAATCTCCATAGACAAAAGTAAATAAGTTCTCTTTAATTAAGACAGTCAGATTTGCCATATGTGCCAACAGCATCACCTTTATCATCCACTTTTCCATTGTGGGTGAGGCTAGTCAAATGATTCTGATATGGTAATATTCGGAGGATGGGGGATTAACAACGATCAATAAACTGTTCAAAGTTGCTTTTCAGAGTGACACAGGGAGTATATTTTTATGGAGATTCTCAGTCATCCAGGTCACGGTTGTCCCAAAGGTGCTTTTTCAAGAGGTAACTGGACTTTCTGGTTTTGCTTTGAAGATGTTTTGCTTCTCATCTAAGAAGCTTCTTCAGTTCTGAACTTCAGTTCTTCACTTCTTCTGAACTGAAGAAGCTTCTTGGATGAGAAGTGAAATATCTTCAGGGAAAAACAAAATCTAGTTGCCTCTTGAAAAAGCACCTTTGGGACATGGGCAGTACATAAATGTATTCACTCTGTCAATCAATTAATGATGCAGTAATATCAGGCATATTGGGCTGATGACAGGTGACAGGACAGAATATACCTACGGACCAACTTATGCCCATTAGGTGAGGCATCATGATCTGGGAGTTGGCTATATGGATTGTGAAACCTAGCTGTTGCATGCACACACATTTGAATATTGCTGGTATATGTAAAAATCTCTGACTTTAAAGAAAGGCAAGTGTTCCAGAACATTTTACATTCACTTGTTTTGTTTAAGGTTATTTCTGTTTTAATAGTACTGACTCTTAACTTTGCAACAGATTCATAGACAGTTCCAAAATACTGTGTATGAACCAGTAAAACATGGAGATGCCTTCAAGCATGTATATAGTGAAATGTGTCTAACAACATCATGATCCAAGTTAGGCGACTGATGTGGTTGCATCAGACACTGAAATTCAAATTTTGTTAGCGTTCTTTTGCTGTCACTGAAATTTGTTGTAGATACCACTAGTTGGATCCAATTCCTCTAGTGCTATGCTAGCTGGGGAATTCTGGGAGTTGAAGTCCACGCATCTTAAAGTTGCTATGGTTGAGAAACCCTGATCTGGGTATCCTTCTATTTCCCAGTCTGCCTAATAGACACGGTGTTCTATGATCTCGGTCTAAGTACTAACCGTGGTCTATCCATCTTAGCCCCAGAAAAACTAGATAGATAACAACTCAAAAATAGAGTAGGGTGAGAATTATTCAGATCTATAGATTTTTATTGTACTAGGCTGCTGATTAGCTCCACCTTATGTGATATGATGTTATCTCCACAGGTAAATAATTCTTCAATTTAAGGCCATATCTAAGAAGTAGCAGCAATCATACCCCGTACATTAAAGAATTTAGCAATTTTCAAGTTTCAGCATCTTACATTATGCTTCCACTAGAGGGAGATGCTTATTTTCCTAAGCCTCTTGAAGCTGGAACTGCTGCTTACTCGATGTGGTTAGATCAGCTATACCCCTATGCAAAGATATATGAAGCAGTCAGCAGGAAGCCGCACTTTAATTTGGATCCTATAGGGATTTCAGACTTCTTCCTTTGGTGGTTAGAATCTAATAGGCTGCTTGGTCAAGATTGGCTGGTCTTTCCTGTAAATTGCAGAGTTACAGAATAAGAAATACATAATCCCACAACGTTGGCAATTAGTGGCAAGTTCCTTGCTGAGAGCAATTGTCTCTCTATAGCAGAGAAAGCTTTTATGTGCCCAGCATAAACATCTTTGCATTGATTGGAAGCTGTAGAATGACTGTCTTCTATTGTTTAAAATAAAAATCAATGGTGTATGGCGCAGGAGGGCCCTAAATGCAACATTAAATTGACTCAACAAGATGTTAGTCGCTGGTGGGGGGGGCGAGGGAGAGGGGAGTGCTATTCATCTAAGAGCTAAAGGAAATAGAGATGCTGGTCTCAAGTTCTGAAATCAGACCATCAATAGTTTGTATTTGCCACAGCTCAGAGAAGTGAAGAGTCTAAGGTGCACTTTTATTGGGTTTCTTGAAAGAAAATACCCTGGCTTTAAATTGTTTTATTGATGGGAGAAAGGGTAAGGTTGAGTCAGTAGCAAGGAAATTGTAATCCTTGAGGTTTGTCAACCATGCAGTGAGCAAGTTATCTTTTCCATATTTAAGTTATAGTTCCAACTCTTTTCATTTGTATCTTCCTAAGCAAGGAACAAATCTCACCCGGCTTCACTGATGCCTTGGATTTGCTGATACCTGAATGACAATTGAGTGACTATAGATATTGCATGTGCTTTATTTGTCATGCATGTGCTTTATTGCATACTTTTTCTGCTTCAGCATAATCATTGGTCATTAGTTATATGTATTCATTTATTCTGTTAAATTATCGAAAGGCTTTTAGAGTATTCAGAGGTGTTTGACATGTTTTAATTTGGATTTTTGCACTCAGGGGTCTAAGTGGCCCTTTCCATCACGATCCTTGTGCAAGGCTAGACTTATTGGAAAAGGCACTGAACACTCCTTAGGCATCTAGCATTTAGGGCCTTACAAGAGCCAACAATATTTTGAACTAAACTTTGAAATGAATAGCCAATCAATGCTACAGGAGTGATATACAGTAATCCCAACTTTGCGTGTTACATAGTCATTGAAATTTAGCATTTCATTGCAGTGCTGAGTCCATTGGAGTTGGGTGGCTAATAAATCCAAATAATTACTGTAATGAACCCTAGAACACATTATATTATTAATGCCTATCCAAGCAGCCCTACAGCTTATCAGGAGCTTCAAATGAGCAAGTCCTAACTCCTATAATGCCTGGCTCTTTAATAATAACAGTGAATCCCGAACTGCCTCCATTACACATATTGGTTGTGTTAATGGAGTTCAGCTCCATCCAGGATCAGTTCTCTTTTCACTTTCTTTATCTCATCAGAATCCAGTTTCAGTTTTTAGTCCTCATCCAGCCAATTGCTGCTTCAGACAGAGGTTCATCTCCTGAACCACTTCACTTAAGTGAATACAGCTGGTTGTCCTCACCAAGAGTTTGGTGATCTTTCCTAGAAGTTTCATACTGGGGACAAAGTAGAGTTCTGTGGATGACAAAAGACGATAGCAAATTACTTTTGTATTCCTGTCAAGAGAATTTGAACATTTCCATGAAGTTACTGAGAATTTGAATTTGTCTTGAAGCATTGTATTGCTTTCACAATGTAGTGAATGACTATTTTCCTATCCTGCCCATTTTATTCTCCTTGCTAACATTTATCAGTCTTATTATATCTTCCTTCACTAATATGCACCTTGGGATTCCTTTGAAACTGGCAGAAGACAATATTGGCAATTTCAGGAATGGGGTATTAGAGGGGTCTCCAACCCTTCAGAACAGGGCCACAGAAATGGTGGGCAAGTGTGCTCACATGCGTGCACTGCACTTGTGTGCGTGAAACCATTCCCTCTTCCCCCCCCGCCACTTATGCCTCTATGGTCTGCTGAGTTGGAAAGGTTGAAGACCGCTGGTGTATTCGATTCAACTATATTGTTCAGTGCCGAATGTGAGTGTATGATTGAATGCAGTCAAAACAACATGTTGTTGTAACATTCTAAAAATATTTCATACTTTTTCTGCTTCAGCATAATCATTGGTCATTAGTTATATGTATTCATTTATTCTGTTAAATTACTGAAAGGCTTTTAGAGTATTCAGAGTTGTTTGACATGTTTTAATTTGGATTTTTGCACTCAGGGGTCTAAGTGGCCCTTTCCATCACGATCCTTGTGCAAGGCTAGACTTATTGGAAAAGGCACTGAATACTCCTTGGGCATCTAGCATTCAGGGCCTTACAAGAGCCAACAATATTTTGAACTAAACTTCAGAACAGGGCCACAGAAATGGTGGGCAAGTGCGCTCACATGCGTGCAGTGCACACGTGTGCGTGAAACCATTCCCTCTCCCCCCTGCCACTGATGCCTCTATGGTCTGCTGAGTTGGAAAGGTTGGAGACCGCTGGTGTATTCGATTCGACTACGGTATATTGTTCAGTGCCGAATGTGAGTGTGTGATTGAATGCAGTCAAAACAACATGTTGTTGTAACATTCTAAAAATATTTCATACTTTGTCTGCTTCAGCATCATCATTGGTCATTAGTTATATGTATTGATTTATTCTGTTAAATTACTGAAAGGCTTTCATAACTATCACTGGGTCTCCTCCCTAAGGAACATGTTTTGGGTAAAGCACACAATTTCATGTAGCAAATATGGGTGACATCTGAGGAATGTCAAGGTCTGGATATTTGGCCTGATAATGCCAGTAGCCAGCACCACTAGGTAGCTCAGACTCTAAAAATCAACCCTCAGGAAAACTAGGACTATACTTTATTGAGAAGGGCTATAAGAACAGAATCTTGAAAATCTTATTATGCTGCTTCTCCACTCTTTCTTATATTCTAGCAAATTAGGGAGGCATTTGCCTCATTGACTTCCAAATATTATCTTGCTTCCCAAGTCATAAAGTATGTTTCATCCCTTGTTACCTAGGTAATGCTTATTATTATTTTTTATAATAATAAATCCAGAGGTCACTCTCCTCTGGCCCATGTACATTAATGACTTCATAGAACTGGCATTATATGTTAGTCTTATTATAGTCTCTGGTGTTTGGTTATCTTCCCCCCACCCCCAGGATATCCTCCACTCACTTTATTTATATACAATCAAACAATTGTGCTTGATGTAATTTAGTGCTGCACAAATATTTGAAAGCGATGCTTCATGAAACATGCCAGTATTGGCCCATACTTTTCCTCAAACATCAGAGCAGTCATATCCTTTGGAAAGCTTGCATGGCTTCTTGAAAAACCCTCCCCAATTGTCTCTACTTGTGTGTGTGTGTGTGTGTGTGTGTGTGTGTGTGTGTGTGTGCTTAGATAAGACTTCTGCAATCAAATGAAGAGGCTGTGCATTTTGGCACATATTTATGCTACTAGAAACAGCCTTTGAAGCAGCTTTTGAACCTTCCCAAAGATGCATATTCTTTCTCTAACCCTTTGAAAAAAAGATTTGCTTATGTTGATATCCATGTGTGTATATATGTATGTCTTCTCTACCTAACACTTTGAAAGATGCTTTGATAATGTTAATACCCTTCAGTATATTTCCTTTTCTTGGAAAGAAAGATGTGATTGCCTCTGAAGATTGGAATGATTCAGTAGAAACTTCCATATGCAGATACTGTAATCCCAAATATATACTTTTTGAACGCTAATTAAGAGAGCAGTTGTGCTGATATATTGTATACATGGGAATCACATGAAAGCTAGCTCAGAATGCTGAAGACCATACAGAAATAGAGAATGCTAAGGAGATTAACAACAACAACAACAACAACAATATAAAGTTGAAAGGGACCTTGGAGGTCATCTAGTCCAACCCCTTGCTCAGGCAGGAAACCCTATACCATTTCAGACAAATGGCTGTCCAGTCTCTTCTTAAAAACTTCCAGTGTTGGAGCATTCACCGCTTCTGGAGGCAGGTTGTTCCACTGATTAATTGTTCCAACTCTCAGGAAGTTTCTCCTTAGTTTTAGGTTGCTTCTCTCCTTGGTTAGTTTCCATCCGTTGTTTCTTGTCCTGCCTTCAGGTGCTTTGGAGAATAGCCTGACTCCCTCTTCTTTGTGAGATATTGGAAGATTGCTACCATGTCACCCCCCCTTCTCTTCATTAAACTAGACATACCCAATTCCAGCAACCTTTCCTTACATGTTTTAGCCTCCAGTCTCCTAATCATCTTTGTTGCTCTTCTCCGCACTCTTTCTAGAGTCTCAACATCTTTTTTACCTTGTGGGGACCAAAACTGGATGCAGTATTCCAAGTGTGGCCTTACCAAGGCATTGTAAAGTGGTATTAATACTTCAAGTGATCTTTATTCTATCCCTCTGTTAATGCAGTCTAGCACTGCGTTGGCTTTTTTGGCAGCTGCAGCACACTCCTGGCTCATATTTAAGTGATTGTCAACTAGGATTCTAGATTATAGAATCACATATAATTCTCTCGCTTTATCTTAGCAGCAGATTGTTCCTGCTTCTCATCTTAAAACCTCAAGGAAAACCAAACTGATAAAGGAGAATTAAATACAACAACAACAAAATTCCTGTACACCTCTGTCAAGTAGCTTTTGATATTTTCCCAGGACAAATGTAACATGTAGTCAGGCTCTGCCTCTTCTTTAAGTAAGCTGAAGACTCTTGCAAGCCTTCGGCTATTAAGGAAACAATAAGGAAACTCTCACCCAGGCTTATTTTTATACTTTTAATTTTGAATTGTGTTCTGGGACTAGTTAAACCCATCCACAATTGTGTCAAAGGGCTTTTTGGTGCTAATGTATATGTCAACCATTAACTAAATATTAAAACCTGTCTCTTTTCTCTTACTGCTTTTAAATGTCATGGTGTTATTTTTTAAAAAAATCTTTATGGCAATTGTCTCATAAATCTTTGCCCTTTTTACTATTAGGCTTATTTTTTTTTAAAAAAAAAATCAAACATCCTTTCACGAAAGGCATGGTTACCCAGGTAACATCATTCTGCTTCCTGTTCAACTGAACGGTTAGAATTTCATGGGTTCAGCACACGTGTCAACCCATCTGAGCCCAGAAAAAGCAATGAGTTCGCCTTCACAGCACTATAAAAAGGTCTGTTGCCAAGGTGCATCTGTAAGATTAAATGAATGTCTTGTGGATTGATTTCCTATTCGTTCTTCTGAAGGTATTGAAGGCTCACTCTGGCCTTCCTCCAAAAGAGACAGATGTGGTGTATAAACGGTTGCATTTATCTTTCCTTTCTTTCTGAAATTTGAAAGAAAGCCAAATCTCTTGCCAGGTTTTTTTTTCCTTGTTAATTTCAGTAGCTAAAAGCTGGCCAAAGAAGTATAACTCCCACAGTCTGTGTGATTTTGTTTATATATTTTTACTCCTACGCTCAACTTGTTCCTTCAGCGAAAGTTCCCATGTAGTCTTCTGTTCATGCAGCTTACTTAGGAGCTGACTTACTTAGAAGCTAGATTCTTTATGTAACTTGAGGAAGATATCATGGTGAGCTTATGAAGGCTGTGACTGCTAACCATTAAGTGTGTTCTTGCTTACTGTATCTGCACGCTGATTGCTCTCTTAGCCATTCAAGGTTAATATTTAGCCTCAGCATCTTTTTCTAAAGGGCACTACAAGCACTGGTTTGACATTTGTAATGGAACAACGCTTGCACGCACAGGTAGGGATGTGGTAGGTTGGCTTCTCTGAGTTCCTCAAGCAGTGTTTCTAAGCCCATCCCTAAGTCCATAATGGCTACAGTGACACTTTAACAGAATAACAGAGTTAAAAGGGACCTTGGAGCTCTTCTAATCTCACCCTCTGAAGAAGCAGGAGTCCCTATACCAGGGGTGTCAAACTCAATTTCATTGAGGGCCACATCAGCATTGCAGTTGCCCTTGGCGGGCCAGGTGGGTGTGGCCAGGGTAGGCGTGGCCTACTGGGTGGGCGTGGCCAGCTCTACATCATTCGCATCAAGGGTGCCAATGGGGGCCTGGGCAGGAGTGGGACAGATCTGAGGGTCTCTGGCAGAAGAAGATGGGACTGGGGCAAGTGCCAAGGCATGTTCCACTGGAGGAGCCTCACTGTTCCTCTCAGGCCTTGGGGGTGGGGTTGGACGGTGGCGTGGAGGTCAAATGCCCAGCCCAGTTCCACTTCCCCAAGGTGGCGCCCAACTGCACTTACTTCCTCCTCAAGGCTGCTGCTGCTCTGCTTGCTCTCCTTAGCCAGGTTGCTCATGATGGGTACGAGGGCAAAGTCAAGAGGGAGGCCCACTCCCTCTCCATATGAGGAGACCTGGCTTTGTATCCAAAGCTTCCTTAGCAATAGGATCGGAGACCCCCCCAGGATAGGCCAGGAGGAGGGGGAAAGGGGATGGGGAAAGGGCAGCAGGGCAGGACTAAGGCAGGACTTCCCCTTAGACCCTCCCTCTCCTTCCTTTCTTCCTTCCTTCCAAGAACAGAGTAGTAGGAAAATATTTGAGATGAGGGAGGGAGAAAAATAGGCAAGAAACGCAGCTGGGGAAGTGTCATCCTTCGTGAGGAATGAAGAAATGCACCATCACCTGGAAGTGGCAGGCACATGGCCCTCGCCTACTTCACATATCCGGCTTGGTGCGCTCTGGGGGAGGGGATGCCATGAGCAGCATGAGAGTCGATGTTACCTGCACAATGCTGCCCAGGCCCCAGGCTGCCCAGTTTTGGCAGGTAGTGGGGCACTTTCCTGACAGTGCCGAGAGGCTGAGCCGAGTGGCATGAATCTGAAGAGAAGCGCAACGCTGCCCAGGCCTTAGCTTGCCCAAAGTAGGCAGGGTCATATGCTGGCCACTGCCAGGTGATGGTGCATTTCTTCATTCCTCACAAAGGGTGATACCTCCCCAGTGTGCGCCCAGGGGGCAGTGCCGACGCAGCATGGGCCAGTCCCTCACTGTTTCCAGATGGCCTTGTAGAGCTAAGACTGAATGCATTTCAGCATAGATGATTACCACGAAATTGTACATTGGCTTCCGGCTGGCCTGGGCCAGGGCCAAGGCAGCGGGGGCCATTCCCTCACTGTTTCCAGGATGGCTTCGCGGGCCACATGAAACCACTTCGTGGGCTGGATCCGGCCCCCGGGCCTTATGTTTGACATGTCTGCCCTATACCATTCTAGACAAGTAGCTGTCCAGTCTCTTCTTAAAAGTGTCCAGTGAGGGAGCACCCACAATTTCTGAAGGCAAACCATTCTACTGGTTAGGAAATTCCTTCTTAGTTCTAAGTTACTTCTGTCCTTGATTAGTTTCCATCCATTGTTTCTTATATTGCCTTCTGGTGCTTTGGAAAATAGGTTGACCCCCCCTCTTCTTTGTGGCAGCCCCTCAAATATTGGAACACTGCTATCATGTCACCCCAGTCCTTCTTTTCACTAAACTAAACAAACCCAATTCCAGCAATCGTCCTTCATATGTTTTAGCCTCCAGCACCCTAATACCTAACTTTCTCAATAAGGTAATGGGAAAATTCCCATGTTCTGTACATGTGACTAGATAATTTTGGGAGTTGTAGTCCATGTATCTTAAAGTTGCTAAGATTGACAAACACCACTCTAGACTTCTGTGTGGTAGGCTTCTTTTCAATATGAGACTGCTGGTTTTGGAGGATATACTGCCAATTAAGATTAGGAGTTAATTGAAAATGGAAGGCTGTGGGAGAAAAGGAAATGGAAAATCTCATGATTCATGTACACTTTAATCTTCCAAGAGTGAAAACGTATTTAAATATATTCATAATAAAGATAAAACAAAGACTAAGCATGCCAAAAAATAGCCCAAAATAATTTCTTTTTTTTTTTAAAAAAGATCTTAATTCTCATGTAGCTCCACCTTTCCTTAGATGCCTACCGTAATTTCTTCTGGTTCATCAACTCTTCTCTATCTTGGGGTTCATTTCTGACTGGATAAAAGTCAATCTGGGAAGCCAGATATCTAGTTACGATAGAAGAGAAAAGAACAAAGACCAAAATTTAACAGCCCTCTCTCCCAATTTAAAAGCTCACCTGTAAGAGAGGAATGCCTTAATGCAGGGGTGTCAAACTGCCAGCCCGCAGGCCGGTTGCATCATATGGAGCCCGTGCCCACCCCAGCTCTGGTGAGTTTGACACCCACACCCGTGCCTTAGTGCTTCTGATTCATCACTCTTGTGTTGAGTTTCCTGAGCTTTGCTAACTTCTGCTCACTATCTAGAATGGCAGGTGTAGTTTTGATACATTGACTCTTAAGGTACTTTCTTTCCCTTTAATATATTCCCCCTGTCATGCAAATATAACACAGAAAGAAAAAACAGTGATTCTTGTATTGATTTAAGGTTGTTCTATTTCTGCTGTCAACTGTTAGGGATCTGAAATATACTTATGCATGTGGAAGCCATGAAAGGCTGAAGCAAAGAAGGCAAGATACAATAAATGCAGACATGAAAAACGTCAAATTGGACCCGAATGCTGCATTTGGTCATGCAAAATAGTGCTTGTTGACCCAAAAAGCAGACCCTGCACCTGTAGGAAAAATGCGACGATGATGATAAAATTATTATTTAAGTTTGTAATAATGAGTGGAGCTTGAAATAATTTCCCCTTGAGTGTTATGCTCATTTTGTTGTCTTTCAATCCTACTTTTTTCAAATGGAATAAATCATATTTCTAGAGTTGAACATCCAGGATTTCCACTTTGTTCCTTTTTTCTGGTGTTGGATTAACCCTGGTGCCCTATGTAGCTGATAAACCAAAAAAGCAAGAACCATATGGATTTCACAAGCATTTTTAAAGCTAGTCTTGGGAATAACTAAAAACTATAAGGGTAAATTCTCAACCAGAATTATAGCGAATTAATTAAGGCTGTTTTTTTTATTTCCCCATAGTTCTCATATCTGGACTGTGTTGCTTCTTTTCATATAAACTACATTTGTGCCAGCATCTATAAAAACCTATGTTGGCTAGCCTGTTTTAGAGCTCTGAAGAGCTGACATAGGTTTGGCAACAATCTAGTTCAAGGGCACTTCCTCTGGCCAAACAATTCCCTCCTTCCCATAAAAAACTTTTTAAATCAATAAATCCTGAAATCAGCAGTTCATTTTTATCTGTTATCAGCAAAAAGTCTATAAAGGATTTCCAGTTTTTTTTATAAAAGTAATTGTAGTTCTCTCCTTGATCAAACCAATTTAACCATTTCTGCAAACTCAGCCATCTTCACAATCCTTTCTGCCATTAATGGTGTTTCTGCAGACTTCCACCTTTGTGCTCATAATATCCTCTCTGCAGTTATCATACATAAAACCAATCTTTGTATCATCACAGTTTGTATTTCTATCCAGTATGTTTTTGCTTTTTCACAAGCCTACTATGTACGATAAATGTCCCTTGATGTTTTGCACGTTTTCAACAGTGATTAGAAGTACTTTTATACATTAGACATTTTTTTTAAAAAACTTTTAAATTATGAGACAATGTGAATTTCAGATGTTTTAACCACATTGACCTGAGACAGATTTGGATTTCAGGAATCTGTGTTCATAAATGCACATTTTCTGTTCAAAATAATACACTTCTCTACCTCCCACAAGATTTGTAGATTGTTCAGATGTATCTATAAAACTCCTTTGATATTACATGATGCTATATATCATGGGTGTCAAACTCACCACGTCATGTGATGTGTCGCAACTTATCGCGACTCTTTTTGCATTGCCGGCAATGGGGTGGGTCTAGGTTTGGTATGATGAAATCGGCCCATGGGCTGGCAGTTTGACACCCCTGCTATATATAATTAGTCTAATACTGAAGAGTAGAAAACTGATACGGATTATGACAGTCAATGGCTTTTCACATGAATGCAGTATTTCAAGCAAATAAGCTCACAGTTGCAGTTGAACAGTGGTGGAGGAGGGTTGTGGCACCACATTGAGGTTTTCCATTCATGTTGAAAAGTATGATAGGATGCACGTCTTGGTTTAAATTGTCTTGTCTGGTTTTGGCATTCTGAATGGGCTTGGTGCTTCTGGGATTCACACACTTCTAGCTTTCAGCTATCTCAAACCTGAAGAGTAAGCCTTGCTTCCAGGATAAATGTGTATGGAGATTCTCAGTGATCCAGGTCATAGTTATCCCAAAGATGCTTTTTCATGAGGAATTCCCCACCATCCAGTCAGAGCTGAAGAAGCTTCTTGGATGAGAAGCAAAACATCTCCAAAGAAAAACAAAGTCCAGTTGCCTCATGAAAAAGCATCTTTGGGATACCCACCCAGAATAATTTTGTGACTGGGAAAGATTTGGAAGAGAGGTAAAGTCTATTCTGAAATGTTGTAATCCCCACCACGGTCAGGTTCTCTCTTAAATATAGATACACCAGATGTCTTTTGTAAGTGGTACTTGTGGGAGGAAAAGAAACTAAATCTTTGCAAAAGTAATTTAGCCTTCTGTACTTTTTCTTCTGCGTGGCAAATTGATGATCAGATGATAAATACCCTGATTTGAGAATGACATTGTTCTGTCCACAAAGAGCAGGGCACAGCTGTCATTTCTTTTAGAACACGTCTCATAATAATGCACTGAAAACATGTGCAGTTCCTTGGCCTTAGAACCTCAGAAGTAAGAAATAATATAGCTTTTGGGTGAAGTAATGAATGGTGAAGGTCTGGACAATTATATTTGCAAGTGAAAGTCTTTCATTTTACATTTTCTATTGTAAATGTTGAACTTTAGCTACAGGAAGGGGATGTCTCTGTTGGCTGAAACATATTTATGGTGACTGCAAGTATCTTGAGTCTAAGCAAGGAGGAAAATTATACTGTTGCTGTGGAAGACTTTAGTAAACAATAATTTATAGTTCTTTCCACTGGACAGATTTTGTCAACAAAAATAATCCCTCTAGTACAGAAACAGCTAATAATTTGACCAACAGCAGGATGTGTCAGTGCTCTTCCAAAACACGTTGTTACTTGGATTAGAGCTATTGTGAACAGCTATCTTGTAATGGAGAAACATGTTATGCCAGTTTTTCTGCTATCCGTCTGGCTAACATTCCTTGACTGTTTGTCATATGTTTATAGACTCACAAGCTTCCTCCTTCTTCTGGATAAATTGCCACTCCCAGTTCTAAACTTTGCCATTCAAGGTTTGCAAAGAACTCCAAAATATCTCAGAGGTGCGAACCTATCATGGGATTTGTAATCTAATAAAAGTTTCCTTAATTACATAATCAGCGCTGGGATGATAAAATGAAACATCTATATTAACTACGGTAATTAATTAAAGTTTGGAGTTTGAAGCTTAACTTTCCTATGGGGCATAAGGGAAATCAGGTAAGTAGTTCTGGTCTATATGATTCTACAGTCTAAAGTTGGTTTTTCTATCATGCTAGCCTCGTTTTGTGATTTCTTTTGCAAAGAAAACATTTGGCAGAGGTGTTTTGTACTTCTTTGTATTAGATGATATTCAAAGACTTGCAGTAGAATCTGTGGCTATTAGTGTAGATAAGCGAGAATGTGGTTCCTTTGATTCCCATGGTCTATTGCAGCTTCAGGCTTTTCACTTATCCCTGTTTTAAACCAAAGCAAACAAACATTTTGTTTGTGAACATTTTGTGTTCACCGATCTCGAAACAGGGGTAACAGTATTGAAACAGATCCTTGCTGAACTCTGTCTCAAAGTTTTTCAAGTCTCCACTTCTACTAATGTTTTTAATGTTGGCTAACTTCACCCTGAGTGAGTAGAAGAACTTCAAGCAATAGCGTTGGCACATTGGGCAATAGACTGGGATCTAGTAAGACCTAAAAAAGTTAATACTAGTGGCAGGTTTTGACAGAAAGCTTTAAAATTAAGGAGTGCAAAATTTATGAGGGTGCATATAAATAATTGTGTTATTTTCCCTACCTGCTTCTCCCAAAATAACTGTTGTAATCAGTGTGCAATCCCTGCCAAAACAAAACAAATCAAAATCCAGAGAACAGAAAGAGTGCCTGGAGTGCAAGTGTTAAGTACATGTTGGCCTATTTTGTTTTATGTCACCGTTGATTAAGCATGTGTCCTGAAGGGAGACATAAATAATTGTAGGTCAAGGGGAAACAAGATCTGCAAGATGCCCTGTTTCATCTGGGCATGTGGCCTGTGAATGGAAGCTGAATAACTGCTATAAGTAGAGGATTGATTAAATATCAGACTCCTTTTGGCAGCACATTGTATCCCCCTGGAGTGATGGCGGTTCTGTACGTTGCCAAGGAAACACACATAACCTTGAGAGGAAAGGTTTAGATTTATATCACCTGGAGTAGCATTTGGATCAATCTGCAGGCCAACTTGTGATTGCAAGTTGAGTGAATGAAGATGAAAAACTACAATATTTTACTCTTTAGAGGGCATTTTGTTGTCTAGTAGAACAGCATTTGCACATAAGCCTAGCTATTATTGTTTATTTCTTTCAAGTCAATTTGCTAATTGCAGATAAGCCAATGTTAAAAAAAAGAGCCAAAACATTATCCTCGTTCTTATTTCTTGAGGAATATGATCCAAAGCTACATAATTTTAATTTTCAGCGTATTACTGTATATGTTTGTCTATTTCTATTTTGAAAGTTACAGCGGGAATCAAAATGCATGACAAGTTTTTTTTAAACTACAATTGTAGAAAAAGACAAAGAAAGACTTCAAGTTTGTGTTACGTTTGCAGCCAGGCTGCTAAAAACTATTATTATTACCTAGTTAACATATTAATTTATAGCTTTTCACATTATATAATAAGCACACACATCTAATTTATATTCCAACATAGCGCTCTTGTACCATGTACTTGTGTGAATGGATAAAAGATGGAATATTTAGGCTCACTCAAAGCAGGCCATCCAGTAAGGAAGAGTTGTTCTGGAAGCATGTGAAAATTGCTGTTTTTAGCATGCAATATGTGGAAAAATATGCAGACTTTTAAGAAGACAAAATAAAATATGGATTGCAAGAGATGAAGAGTAGTTTTCAGATCAAGATGCAGACCATTTGTGGACTGAATCAGTAAATGCACTCAGTTGAAAATAGGAGACATGAGAAGAAAACTAAAATAGGACTGGCTTAGATTGTTGCAAGTTGTAAAATTGATCAGAACTGTAATACTTTATATTCACCACAAAGAATGAGGAACTCTGCAACTGGTATTTGGAGACAAAATACTAATTTCCCATCACAGACAAAATTTCCCCTCACAAAGGAACCATTAACACTAATCACTCTTAGAATACTTGACTTTCATGGATTTATTCAGATACTTCTTAAATCCATCAACTAGATTCCACAAATTAATTATGGGATTTTGGACCCTTAAAAGCTTGTGTGCTACTTTGTAAATTTTCAGTTGATGTACCAGTTCAATGTAGATTTTGGATTACTGGTTTTGGATTCAAAATCTATTATCACCATTTAGCGAAGTAACAATGAAAGGGAACTAAAATCTGGTGTATGCTGTCTTTGTATCTTTGAAATTCCAAACATTATATATGTGTTAATTCTTTTCTAAGCTAGAGAATTGATTTCTGGAATTTATTTCTTTGTGGTGAAAGCAGAGAGCAGCTATTATTCTAAACTGCAGATTAAGGACCTGTCTGGATTCTATAGATATCTCAGGAGGATGGTAAGGGCCATTTTACTTGAGCAGATGGCAGCTGTGCGGAAGCTTCCTAGCAATGATGTACATAATTTTCATTAAGTCAAAATATTTCATCAGTATGTTGTCATAGGAACAAAGATATTGCACTCACGTCTCTTTGAGGGAAAAATGTAAGAAACATTCCAGATGGATATTGGAGTTGGCTGCCTGCCAGGATGTACCTCACAGTCTTAATTTTGAGAAGGAGCAAAATACATAGATGGCCCAAGAGGGATCTGAGAGTACATCAGGGGAATGTATGGGGGGGGGAGGAGGGGGGAATCAGTTTTCAGATGAATGGAACAACTGATCCCCCCCTCCCCCGCTATATCTGCTTTGTGCTCTTGCAGCAAATATAACCAAAATCTTATGATACTTTGAAAGGCTAAACAGATTTATTTATTGTGACATAAGCTTTTGTGGACTTGAGCCTGTTTTGGCAGATGCACAGTGTTAAAGTCAGTTAGCAGAGTGCTATGTGTGTTACATATCTCACTCCTGTTCTCTCTCCCTCTGTGTGTATATGTGAGAGGTTCTATAAAGAGAGCAAAAGGCCATCGGATATAAAAGGCAGCTGTCACTTCCTAGAGCCCAAATGTGTGCAGAATAAAACAAGCGATTGTTCATATTGGCAGGAAGCAACGGTGGAACTCAGGGTCCAGTTTAAACCCAAACTGAATATAATGTGAGTAAATGGAAAATGTTGTAGTTAATGGATTGTGGTGGGTTAAGTGGTGAGCGCTAAGCATTCATTCTCCATAAACCTGAGGCAACTGAAACTTCTCTGCATCTGTGTTTTTTCCCAATATGATGATTACAGTTGAACACAGAAAAAAGGGGAGAAAAGAATACCGTAAAAATAAAAACTATTCAGGATTCAGAGATTGTTAAAGTGGTTATAAAAGAGCAATTTATAATCCACCAGGCTTTCCAACAATAAAAAGAGTTGGAGCAAGGGGCTTCTTACTTCTAAACCTGGATTTTAAAAAAATGCAGATGCTGTGTTCCTCTAGCATGTGGTGTTCAAAGAAATAAACTGTATTATAGCTTAGTATAAGCCAGTTTAGTATGGTGATTAAGGCTTCAGCCTAGAACCTGGAAAAATGTTGAGTTCTATTCCTGCCTAAGGCATACAGCCAGCTGGGTGATTCTGGGCCAGGCATTGTTCCTTGGCCCTAGGAAGAAGGCAATGGCAAGCTATTTGAAAACAAAAATTGGCAAGAAAATTACAGGGATTAGTCCTGGCTGTTGCCAAGAGTCAACACATTATGACAAAATATGGAAGAAATAACAGTTGCAATAAAATATGTCCATTCATCAGTTAAAAACCTATCAATATTTGGATGCAGAATTTAATTTGGGAACTCTTCATGGTATCTAAATTTAACAAATAAAAAATAAATAAAAACATTGAAGGCACATAGAAAAAAAGTGGGGGAGAAACCTATTCTAACAACGGCAAGAGTAGTTGAAACTATAGGCTATTCATCTATGAATATTTCTTTTGCTTTAGGAAGGTTGCTAAGTACTATATGAACCAATGTTCATAGTTGGTGACTTTTATCAGGATTTTGACTTCTACTTGTTTAGAATAGAAAATATAGGAAAGAAAGGAAGGTTACAGCTCTTATAATCCTGTTCAGAGTCCCAGTGGAATCTTCATGACAGGCGCAATTTACATATTAGCATAAGTGGGTTTTTTTATGGTATCTTGCTTCACCTGATGAATGCTGAAGATTAGAGGTCTCTACATATTCATGAACATGGCCAATATAGTAGGGGAGAGAAGCATTTGGATCTGTGAAACAGATATTTAAATGTAGCTTCCTATTTTTCTGGCCTCAGCAAGAAAGAATCATATGCCATAAAAAAATTCAATTTTTATTACTGGTTTGCAGTTTCTGCTCCATGTTTTATGTTTGCCTAAGTGTTAATTCTCTTGCAGTTGCTTCTAGACTGAAGTCTATGCTTTTTACTCTGTCGCCCATGGAAATGGATCAGAAATAATAAGCAAGTTAATTACTGTTTTCCGGTTTATAGTCTAGAAAACATAAAAGAAAAGGAGGGAAAGCACATGTAAAACTTGCAGCTGTTTATTCATTAGGTTCACATTTTAGGTTTCCACTGAAAATAGAACTTGAGAGACAGCTTACAACAAAATACAGAAGAGATAAATTGCAATAAAATATGACCCTTTATCAGATTAACAAATTAACAGACTAAGGAGTTGGAAGGGTCCTTGGAGTTCTTCTAGTCCAACATCCTGCTGAGGCAGGAAACCTTACATCATTTCAGACAAATGATTGTCCAATCTCTTCTTTAAAACCCCCAGGGTTGGGGCATCCACCTCTGGAGGAAGTCATTCCACTGATTGTTCTGTCAGGGAAATTTCTCCTTAGTTCTTGGTTGGTTCTCTCCTTGATTAGTTTTCCTCCATTGCCTTTTGTCCTGCCTTCAGGTGGTTTCGAAAATAGGCTGACCGCCTCTTCTTGCTGGCAGCCCCTTAGAAATGACTGCTATCATGTCACTCCAGTCCTTCATTTCCTTAAACTAAAGGTAAAGGTAAAGGTTCCCCTGCACATGCGTGCTAGTCGTTTCCAACTCTAGGGGCCGGTGCTCATCTCCGTTTCAAAGCCGAAGAGCCAGCGCTTGTCTGTGGCTGGCATGACTAGATACCAAAGGCGCACGGAACGCTGTTACCTTCCCACCGTAGTGGTCCCTATTTTTCTACTTGCATTTTTATGTGCTTTCAAACTGCTAGGTTGGCAGAAGCTGGGACAAGTAACAGGCGCTCACTCTGTTATGCGGCACTCGGGATTCGACCCGCCAAACTGCCGACCTTCTGATCGACAAGCTCAGCGTCCTAACCCACTGAGCCACCGTGTCCCTTTTCTTTAAACTAGACGTAAGCAATTTCTATAATGGTGCCTCATATGTTTTAGCCTCCAGTTCCCTAATCATCTTTGTTGCTCTTCTCTGCACACTTTCCAGAGTCTCAACATTTTCTTTTTAATTTTGTGGCAACCAAAATAGGATGCAGTATTCCAAGTGTGATCTTACCAAGGCATTATAAAGGTATTATTGCCAAGGCATTATCAATTAAAAACCTTTTCAAAATTTGGGCGCAGAATTTGATTTAAGTTTGTAACTGTTTTTGGACCACTGTCTTGTACATATTATCGTGCCACATGCCACACTGAAAATTTGGGTTCCACGCCTCATATTTTAACTTGGTGTACAATTTATGGTAGTGGTGGAATGCATTATCTACTGCTTGTGGATTTTTTTTAATGATTTGAATAATGCTAATTAAGCTCAACAGACTTGTGGATTTTGACTCAAAAATGAATGTGAAATAACTTATTTATTTATATTTCATATTTCTTAACTGCCCATCTCCTTCAGAGAGGGAGCTCCCGATTATATATTGGATTATATTAGTTATTTAATATTTCAGATGTGTTGTTGACACACCCATATTTTCGTTCCTGTACCTGATTTTCTTTGTGCTACATGTTTCTTATATTCTCACGTAGATAATAAAGAATTGGGGAAAAAGCTATCTAAGGCATAAATAAGAAGCAAGCAACAGTGTGTACTAGATTAAAACTAGTGCTCTGGGGAGAAATTGTCCTGTTTGTCTGCTAACAGTTCCCATTTGATCTAATTTTAGAAACTGCTTTCCAACTTTGTTTCAAAAGCAAAGAACATTAGATACATTAATTCCCACAATAGAATAATGGAAGGTAAAGGCGATGGAGTTGGCAGAGATGGTTAAACCGTGTATTTTAATTAAAGAGAAAAACCTATGTGGTTTGGTTTCTACTTAGAAACTGCTTCTGGACATTTGAAACTGAAAAATAAATGAAACTGACTGAATTAAGGTTTTGATATATTAGGATGACTTTGTAGTTAAAGAAATGGCTTGAAATCTTTTAGAAATGTAAAGCAAAAGATTGAGGTTGTAATTTTTTTGGTACTTTACTGCACTGAAAAAAGTCAGTTCTCTCTGCACTTCTCTTTTTTTAGCTTTCAAAGTTTTCTTTCTTTTTTATCTTATAATAAACCTTTATAATTTTTTTTAAAGCAAAGAACATTTGGCAAAGTTCTAATAGTGTCTGGTGTTCTTGCCCATGTTACCAACAAGGGGCTCTGGTATGTGTGTGAATGCCCTGACTTTCATTGCACAATCCTCTGCAGCTTCTCTGACCTCTCCCGCTTTCCATCAGTCCAAAGAGGAGATATTGGGAGAGAATTTCTTCTTCTGTCTTTTTTCTGATAGGAAAATGTGGGTAGCCAAGCAGAACTGGAAAAATGTACAGGTAGTTCTCAAATTACTACAGTTCATTTAGTGACCATTCAAAGTTACAACAGCACTGGAAAAAATGACTTATGACCGTTTTTCACACTTATGACCATTGCATCTTCCCCATGGTCCCATGATCAAAATTCAGATGCTTAGCAACTGACTCATATTTATGACAGTTGCAGTGTCCCAGGATCATGTGATCACCTTTTGCGACCTTCTTACAAGCAAAGTCAATGGGGAAGACGCATTCACTTAACAACCGGGTTACTAATTTAACAACTGCAGTGATACATTGAACAACTGCGGCAAGAAAAGTCATAAAGTGGGACAAATTTCACTTAAGAATTTTGTTGCTTACCAACAAAAATGTTGGGCTCAATTGTGGTCATAGGTTGAGGACTACCTATATAGCGCCAGCGGCTCACTTCCAATATCCAAGTGTGGATATGTGTTGAAAATGTCTCAAGAAAAAATCCAAAGTTATTCTCCAACCCCTTGAGCCTAAGAGAGAAAAACATGCTTAGGAGAACATTCCCTAGAAATTGTAAGGCTGATTTTGGCACGGTAATAATTAAAATCTCTTGCTGCTCAAGAATTGTTGAATAAAAACTACTTGTTGCCTACCAAAAAGAGATCAGCAGAGATGAGGCTTTACTTAGAGATCGTCAATGTCTGCTTGTGATTTTTTTGATACAGAAGCCCTAAGTCCTAAGGACCTTAAAGCGGACTGCATGATATTTGTTCATAAAAGGCCTGTTATACACATGGAACATTTTGTGGTAGTACTTAATGCATAAAAATCCAAAAGGTTTGTTGAATCTAAAAAGGGCTGTTCTTTAGCATGTAGGCCAGATACAATCTGAATTTCAAGATAATGCTCTGAACTAAGGTCTATAAGCAGTTTACAGAACTGTTCCTTTGAGTAAGAACTACAGAAAAAATGCTGAATCCCTAGTTCCATTTGTGAGAAGTTTTATATCCAAATATATTTTATACTTTATACTGTTTCCATCTTCCCTTAAAATATTAACAGAATCCACAATGGTCTGAAAATCAGTGTCTCCAATTTAATCAAATTAACAAACTTCCTCAAATCCCAAAATAAGTTACCCAGGCCTAATCCACATATCAAAAGATAAGGTCCACAAACAAAAATAGAGTTAATTAAATTAAGTCTCCCAGCAGAACTGTATGTTCACAAGAATACACACACACACACACACACACACACACACACACACACACACACGCTCAGCAGGTAGACATTTCCACATCCTGGACAAGCTCTCCCTATAAAAGTTTTACCACTGTACCCCATTTCTCTGCAGCTGCCCTTAAAAGCAAACTGCTTTGCTTCAAGGAGTAAATATTTCATCTTTCCTCTGCCTGGATCTCATTTTTATTTATTCTTGTGCATCCTTGGCTCAAGTTGGAACCCCAAATTATTCTTCTGACACATTTCTTCAGTACCTATAGCTATCTACAACAAAGAATCATTAAAAAGGCCACGGATCATGATATCATTGTGCTGTGGCCCTGTCCTCACAGCCCTTGGAGACTGAAAAATTTGCAGACGCAAAGTTCCTGCCCACTCCTGAACTGCTGCTTGCTTCTGTTCAAGACTGACAAACCACCCATTCCCTCCCATTCCATTCCAGGTGATTGATGATCAGGGTCACCTTTGGGACAGTGGATGCATTGCACAATTGTTTTATTACTTGCAGCATACAAGCAGTTGCAATAATTCATTCTCTAGCTTGTTTGAAATAATCAGCAGAAACCTGCTGTCCTGCGAAAACACACACATTTTATTTCTGGAGTGTTTGCACATTGTGTGAGCCTCACACATGAATAAAAGCACCACCTGTTTGTGGCTGATAACTATGGCTCATAGTGCACATATTGGTTTGGCTTTCTGTAGCAACAAGCAGAAGTGGCTCTAGCAGTTCTGGTGTGACCCACATTTTGTTAAAACAGCTGTCTGCTGTTCAGTTTCCTTTAATAAGTCTCTGAGGTTTTCAGAGTTTGCACAAAAAGAGTTTCTTATATGTTTCCTGCTACAGAGATAAGCTTGAAAATGGTTGTCAGCATCTGGTGGAAAGAATTTGAAGAGAAGAAAGTTCTGAGTAGATTGGAGAGAAGCTGTTAACTCCCAATATGTGCAGGTGGAGGAACTTTAGAACTACATCTGTATCAGAGATGGCACAAAATAAGTTTACATTATTCTACTATTAGCTTAGTGATTTGCAGTCTCTCTGCAAAATGCCTACCGTAAGAGTGGTCTTAACCTGTGGTCTTCCCAATGGTGCTGATCCATGATCCTGGGAACCTTCATTATTGGTCATGCTTGCTGGGAACTGTGATTCAGCAACATCTAAAAGACCACAAGTTTCTTAGTTCTCTCCAAGAGTCCTGTACTTAACTACTTTGAATATGGGGTAGAGTAGGTAGGAAAACAAAGAGAATTGTATTTCTTTTTCCAGCTACTAACCACAATATGTTTGAATTAATGCTTGTGTAAAGTTTATTCATGGGTAACCGTACTTTGCTAACCGCCCTTGTGCAATCAGTAACCTGCATACGTAGATTTCTCATCTCATTGAAATATAGCTTGTATTTGTTACTTGTATAAATAATTTATATTGAACTCATGTTGGTAGAAAACTGGATTGGAGCATCCAAATATAATTTGTTCAAAGGGATGTTTGAGTTCAGACAGTTGGTAAAATCAGGTTTTCACATTTTTGCTTATTCTGCAGCTCTCTGATTAGCAAAATAAATCCAAAACATCCTCTCATCCATGGAAGTTGGAAAAATTGGTGGAATTGTCCACTCGCTTCTTTCCCAATTTTAATTTTGGGAAGTAAAAGGCAAAAATTGTATGTTAAGTCCCATGATGAACTGAACCATTGTTTATTTCAGGAATTCTCAATCTTTGTGGTGTCACCAACATTTAAAAGTGCAACTATCCCAACCACTTTCAAGTGCCCCCCAGAATAACCTGGCCAGGTTTGAGGCACTTTAGCTTACTGTGACTTCCCCCATGTTCCAGAGTTAACTCTTCCTGGTCTTCTTCCTAGGAAGGCATTAGTCTAGTTGCCATGTTTATAGGCTTGTTGTAGACATCCTGGGTAGTTGGAGAAGACTCTCGAGAGTCCCTTGGACTGGAAGGAGATCAAATCATTCAATCTTAAAGGAAAGTGTTCTTTGGAAGGGCCAGGGCTTTTTTTGTCATAGAACGCTCAGAACGGAGTTCTGGCACCTTTTTTGGATGGAACCTTGTAGGGTAGGCAAGGCGGGTTGTATGACGTGTGTGAGTTCCGGCACTTTTTTTATATAGAAAAAAAGCACTGGGAAGGGCAGATACAGAAGCTCAAGTATTTTGGCCACCAAATGAGAAGAGATAACTCATTGGAAATACCCTGTGTTGGGGAAGATTTAAGGCAAAAGGAGAAGGGGATGGCAGAGAAATGAGATGGTTAGACAGTGTCGTCAACACAATGAACATGAATTTGGGCCAACTCTGGGAGACAATGGAGGATGGCTGTGTGTGGGTGCTGGTGTGCTATGGTCCATGTGGTCTTGAAGAGTCAGACATGACTTAGCAACTCAACACAAAAACAACAAAACATCCTGGATAGGCTGATCTCTTTTTTTGAGGAATGGTTCTCCTGCAAAAAATAGGGAGACAATGTTTGGGCTGCCTCAAGTGATGAAAATATAGTCCTTATAATGCAAAGATTTGTACTGCCTGTAACCATAGAATGCCCCTCCCCCTCAGTGAAAGATCCTTCATTTACTAAATTAATCCAATGATCTGGTATTGTACATACTGAACTGTAAACTAACCACACTGTTTAGATTCCTTTAGTACCCAGAGAGACAACTAACTATCCATGTTTTAATCTAATTGCATTGATTGAACCCAGATTAAAGGGAATTTGGAAACAGAGTAACAGAGTTGGAAGGGACCTTGGAGGTCTTATAGTCCAATCCTCTGCTCATGCAGGAGATCCGGTCTCTTCTTAAAAGCCTCCAGTGATGGGGCACTCACAACTTCTGAAGGCAAGTTGCTCCACTCATTGTTCTCTCTTTCAGAATTTTTTTTCTTAGCTCTAGGATGAATCGTGAATAGTTTCCATCCATTGTTTCTTGTCTTGCCTTCAGGTGCTTTGGAAAATAGTTTATTCTCTCTTCTTTCTTCAGAAAATGTTATTTGGCCATTGTTGGTGATTTGGGCTAAATCAGATTTTTCCAAGGAGAGATTTTGGATTACAGTGCTCATTATCCCCAAGCAGTATCTCCAAATATTGACAAGGTTCTTCCCAAAGCCCATTTTGGTGGGAGGGGGGTGGTTTGCTAAAGTGCTGCCCTTTTGAGGATAGCATCGGGGTTGCCTATACAAAAATTCCAGGCTTGCCACACCCACGAGCAGTGTGAGAGAAGCAAAGTAATTGCTTTCAGCAGGCAACATTCCTGAGTAGTTTTTTGCACCTCGGAAATACTTTTTGTGAAGCACTTTGGGCCTTCTTGTGGGAGGTAATCTTCTAACACTCAAGCCCATAGTAATGTCGTACAAGTCTGCCACATGCAGTTTTCCTCCGAGTTCCAGCCCACGCACCAGCTCTCTTGGTGTGATGTCCTCTGTGTATGTGTGCATGTACGTGCAGTATAATTAGCTGTCGGCTAGAAAGGGTGTCACAGGAATCAGTTGGAAAACAACACATTGCTACAAATGTATAATGAAGTTCAATTAGCACAAATGGTTATAACAGAGGCAGTTTATGGACTACTAGTTGGAAGGTGGCAGAATTATAATTGGAAAAGTACCAGTGACTCTTTCCTTATAATTCTCTGCCTCACCTCCCATCCAAATGTCAGGAAGAAATTAGAGTTAAAGCAATCGCTGAGAACAGTGCTGTCTCCGACAAGCAGCAGTTTAAGAGGCCATGTGCAATGAATCCTCCCCTCTAGTTTGGTGATGCTAAGAAACTGCTCTGTTTAGAAAGCAAATGCTGGGGAATATGCAATGTCTGGGATTATGTGACTGATGCTTTTAACTTGCATGCCTTAGATAACATATCTTGTGGCTCCTTTTTTTGCTAACACTCATGGACTCAAGGCATGCAAATTAAGATGATTCCACTTTGCATATACTATTCTACACTCTTATTTTATACCAGTCTGAGATTGAATTGCAAAGCCATCTAATGAATCTTGCTGATTGCCTTAAGAGAGGATTTTACATCTGAAGAAATGTAAGCTTACCTCTTACTGTTAAAGTTCTTGTTTTCTCACCTTCTTCAACTCAGTTGATACCATTTCTCAGATTTTGGGTACTGTATTTTACTAGCTGCAGTTTTCCCTGCACTGTATGCATACATGACCAGTATTTAAGTATATTATGAGATCATTAAAGGCACAGAAAATGGGTAGATGGACATTAAGATGTGACAATCAGATTTCTATCTTTATTAATCAGTAAATCTGTCTATGGAGATTTTCAGTCATCTAGGTCATGGTTGTCCTAGAGGTGCTTTTACAAGAGGCAACTGGACTTTCTTATTTTTCTTTGAAGAAGTTTTGCTTCTCATCCAAGAGGTTTCTTCAGCTCTGACTGGATGGTGGGAAATGGAAGAATTTATATTCTTTGCAGACAACTGGTCATTTGCATTCTTTTAGAGCAGGGGTCAGCAACCTGAAACAGTGAAAGAGCCACTCGGAACCGGTTCCCTCACAAAAGGACTGCACATGGCAGAGGACTGGGAGCCGCAGGAGATGGCTGAAAGAGCCGTATGCGGCTCTGGAGCCGCGGGTTGCAGACCTGTGTTTTAGAGAGTTGTTGAGGCCACTTGGAGGTTTATCCTGAGGACACAGACAAACCTCCAAGTCACCTCAATTTCTCTCTAAAGATTGCAAATGACCAACTGTGTGCAAGGAATATAAATACCTCCATTCCCCATCATCCAGTTATTACTGAAGAAGCTTCTTGGATGAGAAGCAAAACTTCTTCAAAAAAAATAATAATAATCCAAGAAACCCCAGTTGCCTCTTGAAAAGCACCCTTAGGATAATCAAAGAACCCTTTTCCTCTAAGAAACCAACACTGGTGTAATTAAAACATGTACTCTCAATTTATATATCACTTCATCTTGAAGTGGTTAATATAATAAGAAAACACAAACACTGTCCTGCTGGATCATGCCCCTGGCCATCTAGCCCAGCAGTCTGTTCTCACACTGGCCTACCATCTGCACAAGGAAGCCTGATAATCTCCCAGCAGAATGCAAATCATTATTTATGCTATTTAAAGTTTACATCCTTTTCCCTGTACAAAATGTATAGATAATACTGGATTGCCTTGCCAAGCTGTATTCAGGGATTACGGACACAACCAAGCATGCATTATGGCAGACATGTCAAACACAAGGCCCGGGGGCCAGATCCGGCCCGCAAAGTGGTTTCATGTGGCCTGTGAAGCCATCCTGGAAACAGTGAGGGAACGGCCCCCACTGCCTTGGCCCTGGCCCAGAGATCCTCCTTCCGCCAGAGACCCTCAAATCTGTCCCACTCCTGCCCAGGCCCCCATGATGGGAATGATGTAGAGCTGGCCACACCCACCCAGTAGGCCATACGCACTCTAGCCATGCCCACCGTGGCCATGCCCACCCGGCCCCCAGAGGGTAACCGCAATGCTGATGCAACCCTCAATGAAATTGAGTTTGACACCCCTGCATTATGGTCTCGTACAGTATAATGTGTGAGTCAGTAATATTTTTATTTTGTTGTTGATGTTGCTGATATCATTTAAAACAATGGAGAGTGAGAAACGCTTTCTCTTGTACTGCACGTTTTCTGGAGATCTACTAACTATAGGTAGTCCTTGACCTACAACAGTTCATTTAGGGAGTGTTCAGAGTTACAACGGCAATAAAAAAATGGCATGGCATTTTTAAACACGTATGACTGTTGCAGTATCCCTATGGTCGCATGACTTACATTCGGATGCTTGACAACTGGTTCACATTTATGACGGATGCAGTGTCCCAGGGTCAGGTGATCATCTTTTGCAAACTTCTGATGAGTAAAGTCAATGGAGAGGCCAGATTCACTTAACAACCTTGTTACTAATTTAACAATTCCAGTTATTCACTTAGCAAATGTGACAAGAAAAGTCATAAAATGAGTCTAAACTCACTTAACAAATTTCTCACTTCGCAACTTAAATTCTGGGCTCTGTTCTGGTTGTAAGTTAAGGACTACCTGTATGTTAGTGTATCTTCCGCTGGTCTTTAATATGGAAGGCAGGAGCTGTATAACTGTCAGTAGCTAGCTACTTCTAACGAAGTTTCTTTTGACTGGAAGCCATGGTGGGCTTGCTCCCCAAATTGGTTGCTATTTTTGTAGCAACATTATCAGAAGCCACTGATTACTTTGTCCTTGACAGACTCCACATGAAAGTCCACGTGCAGTAACATTACTTCATTGACTTAGCAGAAGTGTTTCCATTTGTCCACATATATGCATACAGGTGGTTGAAGACATGTTCCTTGTGAAAGACCCACCAGCTTTATGTAACTGAAGTGAGATGCTCTGTTTGCATTAATGTATATTGTAAAACATTTCTTTCAAAAGCTTGCCTGTTATGAAAATAGAGTGAGGGTTCTTGGTCATTAGCCAAAGTTGTATCTTAGGATTGCTATGGAAACAGTGCATTGAATAGAAAAATAAAGCTAACTTGTACACTTGTCTGTGGCTGCCAGATATTGTTCAGTTTCAACTTTCAGAAGCCCAGATAATCAATACCAGTGTTAAAACATTTGGAGAGCCACATTTGTCATCCCTAGACCAAAGCACGATAATGCAGTTGAGTGGAGATTTAAACCTGGTTTAGTTTAACATGGCTAAACCAATTGCATAGCTGAACAGATTTAATGCAAACTATAAAATGGGAAATTAAAAAAAAATCCAAGAAGAAGGCAATGGCAAACAATTTTTGTACTCCTCCTCCTCAAAAGAACATGGCCTAGACATAAGCTTTGCTTACCGTAGTCTAATCATTTTCACATGCCTCTGCCTGAAGTTCAACTAATTCCCCAGCTACTCTAGCCATGGCAAATCTAGACAGCACACTAAAAAGCAGAGACATCACCCTGTCAACAAAAGTGCGTATAGTCAAGGCTATGGTCTTCCCAGTTGCAATGTATGGCAGTGAAAGCTGGACCATAAGAAAGGCTGAGCGCCAAAGAATTGAAGCCTTTGAACTATGGTGCTGGAGAAGACTCCTGCGAGTTCCTTGGACTGCAAGGCGATCAAACCGGTCAGTCCTAGAGGAGATCAACCCTGACTGCTCTTTAGAAGGCCAGATCCTGAAGCTAAAACTCAAATACTTTGGCCACCTAATGAGAAGGAAGGACTCACTGGAGAAGAGCCTAATGCTGGGAAAGATTGAGGGCACTAGAAGAAGGGGACGACAGAGAATGAGGTGGCTGGATGGAGTCACTGAAGCAGTAGGCGTGAGCTTAAATGGACTCCAGAAGATAGTAGAGGACAGGAAGGCCTGGAGGAACATTGTCCATAAGGTCGCGATGGGTCGGACACGACTTCGCAACTAACAACAACAACAACTCTAGGTAGTCCTCAATTTACAACCACAATTGAGCCCCAAATTTCTGTTCTTAAGTGAGACATTTTTTAAGTGACTTTTGCCCCATTTTACAACTTTTCTTGCCACAGTTGTTAAGTAAATCACTGCAGTTGATAAGTTAGTAACCTAGTTATTAAATTAACCTGTCTTCCCCATTGACTTTGCTCGTCAGAAGGCCACAAAAGGTGATCACATGATCACCTGGGACACAGCAAAAGTCATAAGTATGAACCAGTTGCCAAGAATCTGAATTTTGATCACATGATCACGGGGATGCTGCAAAGGTCTTAGCTGTGAAAAACAGTATAAGTCACATCTTTCAGTGCTGTTGTAACATTGAACTGTCACTAAATGAATTGTAAGTTGAGGACTACCTGTATATCCAATAGCTGTGGAGTTAAACACCATCATCAGTTTGAAGAAGAGTTGCATTCTCCATTTCTCATAGAAATGGATTGTGGACCACTGCAAATTATGATGGGATGGCAGAAGTGATTATTTTCATCATGACACCAAAGTAATATTTATTTGTTAGCTGTATATCTGGAGTTTCATTTAGGACCTCACAGCATTCCCCCTTCCTGTTTTTTACTGTAACAATAACATTGTTAGGTGAGTTGGCTTGAGAGAGAGTCAATGCCCTTGAGACTCTATGGTTGAGGGTAGAGTAGAACCTTTGCTCCTAAGCCAGCATCTTAACTGCTACAACACACTCATTCTCCCTTTCTGATAATCCCTGCAAACATCCCCAATATCTCCATGCTCATAATGTAGCAAATGTAGCTCATGCATTTCTGCCATTTTCTGTGCAACCTCCATTATTCTATTTGCTTCCTCTCATTTTATTCCCAGTTACTCCTGAAGCAATTGGATTCCTCTCTGCTGTTGGGGTCTTTATAGTTGTCCTTGCAGTCCTCTCCCTCTTCATCAACAAGAAACTCTGTTTTGAAAAGATTGGAGGTCTTCCCTGCTTGGAGCAACAAGGGAAGCACAAGCACTACGAAGAAAAATCTGGGGTTCGGGAGGGGCTTGGTAAGTAATAGGCAATATTCTGGCAACGACCGCATCAGCAGCAAGATTATCATCTTGTAGATTTTAAGAATTTATTTCTCTTTTGATATTGATTGCATGCAAAACTTTAGCTTAGCCAGAACAGCTGCCTTAATGTTTCCCTAAGCCTATAATCTTTGCACTATAATCAATCTTTTCTCTTTCCAAAAATAAATCACAGCATACATCGTATTGCAACTTATCTCTTTTTAACCTGCAAGACTTTGGACACAAGGCATGAGCCACCTGGGTGATTCTTAATTTTTCTTTATGTGTGCTTTTTTATTTGGTGATAGATACTTAGCTCCCTTTGGATTAAGATGTACATTTGTTTATTTGTGTCAGAAGCAGCACAATTAAAATAAGACATACTATGTGACATAACATTTGAAATATTAAATTAAGATATATGCAAATGATATAGTTAGTGTCTGTATTTGTCTGTCTGTCTAATCTATATCTATCTATCTATCTATCTATCTATCTATCTATCTATCTATCTATCTATCTATCTATCTATCTATCTATCTATCTATCTATCTATCTATCTATCATCTTTCTGCCAGCACACTCACTATAATCTTGCAGCATTTTTATTTGGGTTTTTCCCCCTGCCCATTTACAGAACTTCCTCATTGGTTGTTTATGACATCATAGCACAATGAAGTATTTTTTCACCATTAAAAAAGTTGAAATGCTGATACCTGACCAATAAAACATGCTGTAAATTTAATAGTTAAAAACAAAAAGAAAAGGGACATAATTTGCTTTCAGATTACGTGTGTGTGTGTGTGTGTGTGTGTGTGTGTGTGTATGTGTGTGAGAAACAAATTGAGCATTTAAAGCTTAATTTGATTTAAAAAATGTAGTATGGTCTGGAAGAGCAGAGGGAAAAATGGGATTGGACAAAAAACACCATCAAATTGAAAAAACACACACAATGAACCCAGTGTTTTAGTTCTGTCTATAACAGCCAATGTCTTTGGTATGGTGCTTATTCTGGTATAGAAAAGAATTACATGAGTTGATGGGGCAAGCCAGTTGAAGTACACAATTGTTAGTGGCCAAGTTTGAGGACCCCTGATATAAGACCTTTGTTGATATGTAATGGCATACTTAGATATTCTGGTCAGTGAATGGGAATAAATGACTTAGTTCATCCCTGAATTTGAGCAGTAGTTAATTGTTGATTTCAGATTTTGACTAGTGCTATCCTGAAATGATGATTGCTCTGGAATTGAATGAATACTCTACAAGAATGACTTAGTTTAATGTGTCAGTGTCATATAAATATATTCATATAGTTATTCAAACGAAATGCAGAAAATACTACATGAGTGAATTTTGAGAAGTACTCTTTTGAGTTCTTAAGGTAACTAATGGAAAATGATTTTTGTTTCAATGGGTCTGTTTTTTGTGCCTCAGCAAGAAGATGGTTTGCAGATGTCTTTTTTAATCTTATCGTGTAGGAAGCGCTGGAAAAAAAGTAACTGCAGTGAGTTGTCTAGTCATGATATCATCAAGAATGTATTATTCTCTTAGTTCCAGATACTTGAGCCTGTTGGAAACAAATCTAGGATTATCTGTGTTCCAATAATCATATTCTGGTGTTTTAATTTATTATTTCAGTTTTGAGGCTGCCCAATGTCTTAGCGACTCTGGGCAGTTTACAGATGAAAATCAAAAGAAAACAAAATATATCAAAAAGAAAAAGGAGAGAAGCAACCAGGAACCAACCCCCACCCTCCAAAAGCCAACCAAGAGGGCTCAACCCCCATCCTAGCTCAGGGCATAGAAAACTAACCAGATTGTGAGCAGTTTGTGGAAAGTCAAGAAAATGGGAGCAGTATGAATAGCAAATAATTGATCAAATACATAACCCTTATATCCTCTTTTTGTGGCATGACACAGTCGCAACTCAGAAGCTCCTAATTGACCATAGTTTCTTGTTACATCAAAACCAAGAAGCATTTATTACTAACTTTGCTACATGCTAGGATCTGAAATTTGCTACAGAGCCTAAGATGCTAGCTTGTTTTATCTTATCGATGATGGAAGTCTATTAATAATAGATAAAGTAAAATGGAATGCTCTAGTCTAGTTAGTTGGATTTCTGAGCAATGTGCATCAGCAGAAGAGGTTGAACATTTTTTCTGCACCTTCCTGATTGGAAGCACTTTCAAGGAGCATAGGTGTTTGCTTCTGGAAAGAGTGGTGGGATTGGTTGAACTGCAGACATATTCTGCAAAGCAGATTGCCTGCTTTGCACATACGTGCTAAAAATAGTGTATTTAAAGTCTAACATATGTAATTCTGATAAATATAAAACTGGGCATATATGTTTAACAGTGTGCATGAAAGAGGCACTTTCCATGTATTATAGATGTGTAGATGTTGAGAAGTGTATGTGTGTATGTGGGGGGGATGATCCTGGTCCTAGCACCCCTAGCTTTAAACATCCTTCCAGTTCTGCAGTATTTGTGCTCTGCTCCTTCTATATTCTTCTCTGCCATACTTCCAGTATTACATAAAAACACTGATATTCTTCTGCTAAAATTTCCTTTTGTGTGAGAATTGCAAAATCTTTCTTCCTCTTGACAAATAGCACAATGGAGGGCCTTTATAAATGACAACATCTCTCCTTCCCTTTATGTGGGTGTTGACATTTTTTTGGAGCTGCCAGAGATGATCTTGCAAACATATATTTACTGAAGCTTTTTAAAAAGTGAATGATTAATAAACAGGGGAAGTTTTAAAATCAAGTAAAGTGGGAAGGAGGAGGGGAATTCATTTGCTTCCAAGATGTAGTGATTTGCATTTGAAAGTGATTCTTTCACTTACATGTGATTGACAAGTAAAACCTTGAAAATATGGTACTTATAATGGAAAGATTTGTATTGATTCTAACCACAGCTTTTGAAAGCAGGTGGATTATACTGCCTGGGGGTGGGGCAAGGAAAAGCAGAGTTCCAATTGGGATGCAACTAAGGTACCAAGCACAGTTGGCTGAAAAACTAGGTGTGAGTGGGCTGCATTATTTTGAAAGGAGTTTCATAATTTTGAAATTTGAAGTCAAATCTATCAAGATCTATGTGTGATGAGGCCAGTTGCATTTTATTTGCTCACATTCCTGCTCATGCACTAAAACCAAAGCGAAGAGGATCTTCTCACAAAAGCAGGATGATTTCTGGGGCACAACCACTCCCCTGCCTTAACTCTGGCATGTTCCATTTCCCCCATTACTTTGACTGGCTTCTGGTATGGATGCCCTTCAGATGTTTTTGATATCAACTCATGGATCTCTTGCCAGCTCCCATTACTATGAATAGCAATTAAATGAATAGAGAGAGATAGTCAAGCTTTATAGGTCATGAAGACAGCAAATGATTGCATTTCAGAAGTAAGATAAATGCAACCTTGTATTGAGCTTGACTCCTGGTGACTACATGAATGTGCCCACATAGGTTTTGGGGCAACATTATGAAATTTGCCATCTGCAAATTTGGTGAATTTCCCCTCTATCCCCTCATTCAAATTATTGATTAAGATGTTTATATTTTCTTTCAAAAAAGGAAAAAAATGGATCCAGGAAACTACAGACCTATTAGTCTGACCTCAATACCTAGGAAGATTCTGGAAAAGATAATCAAACAATGAATCAGCAAACACCTAGAGGCAAACAAAGCCATCATGCATTTGTTAAAAACAGATCATGCCAGACAAATCTTATTGCATTCTTTGCCAAGTGACAAAATTGGTGGACCAGAGGAATGCTGTGGATATAATTACTTGGACTTCAGTAAGGCATTTGATAAAGTAGACCAGAACCTACCGGTACTACTTGATAAGATAGAAAAATGTGGATTCGTAGCTGGCTGACTTTGTTTGCCTCTAGGTTTTTGCTGATTCGTTGTTTGATTATCTTTTCCAGAATCTTCCCAGGTATTGAGGTCAGGCTGATAGGTCTGCAGTTTCCTGGATCTATTTTTTTCCCCTTTTTTGAAGATGGGGAACTACATCAGCTCTCTTCCAGTCCTCTGGTACTTCCCCAGTGCTCCAGGATCTTTGAAAGCTATTGTTCAGTGGTTCTGAGATCACATCTGCCAGTTCCTTGAGAACCTTGGGGTATAATCCATCTGGTCCTGGTGATCCTTTTTTGACTCTACTGCTTTCCTCCCCATCCTCTACTCATGCATTTGATTTTTCCTAGCAAAATGTATGCATTTTGTTCCTGGTATCATTCATTTTGCGGATTTCTATCCATGGTTTCACCATTAGATCTTTCAGAACTGTTATACTTTTCTTTAAGGTAGTTGCTATTCCTCATATTTGTGTTGACTACAAATTGATTGTAATTCTAGCTTGATTGAAATCATTTTGAAAAACACAGGGTCTAGAAGGAAACCCTACAGTAGAGCACTCAATACTTCCTTTCAGTTTGTTGCATAGCTGTTAATGTGCACTCATCGGGTATAGTGGTTTATTCAGCTATGTAGAATACTCCAGCCCACATTTTGCCATCTTTTATGCTATATTCCCATAAGAAACATGATCAAATACTTTGCTGAAATCAAGGCACACTCCTTTGGCTGTTGCAAAGTAGAGGTTGTAGAGTTCTGTCCCCTTTCCTTCAACTGTTACTATCCTACCACCTTCTTGTAGACCTCTTTTTTTTCTTCCTTTAAATACTGACAGCCCCAAAGCCCATTTTGATGCTTCTAGTGTACCCTGTCTTTTGTGTTTTAAATTTTTCCAATTTTCTTTCTGCAGATAATTGCTATTTGCTGATATACTTTGACAATTATACCTATCTGTATGCGTGTCTCATTAAACTTCCTAAGTTGCCTTCCCCCCCATCCTCATTTTATCATTAGATTTGTGTGCAACTATACTTTCATACCCAGCTTTCCTCTTTTCATTTGACCTGAGGATTTATGCGCATGGGTTTGTATCTAGTATTCTCAAAGGATTCAATTTGTCCTGCTAGAATGTAGAACGCATGAATGAATATGCCTGGATCCAGGATGATATGATTACTGCCTACCAAAGTAAATCTGCTGATTTTATCTCTTCAGTCAAGTTTTTCATACAGGTTAGGATGAAATCTAGAACAATTTATCTTTTCATCTTTTGTTGTTCTCTCTAAAAATTGAACAAGCGTGAAAGAACTTTTGGGATTTGGATTCTTGTCTGACTTGGTTTTCCAGGAAGGGTCCAGGTAGTTGAGGGCCCCGTTATTATTGTTGCATCTTACATTCTGGTCAAGGAGGGCAATATCTAGATTGTTTGTTCAGCATAGCAATTAATTAACATATTTCACAATAATATATTTGCTGTTTCCTTTTCTTTGTATTCTTATCCAGATGCTCTCATCTGGACCCTCAAATTACATTCAGATTCCTGGATCTTCATATATAACATTTATTTCCTTCACATATAATGCCAATATTCCTCTCTTTCTTTTTGTCTGGCTTGTTTCTTTTATATAAATTATATTCATCAGTCTTTGTATTCTATCAGTGAGTTTCATTCTACCAGTTATCAGTAAAGTGTATTAAACTTCTTAATCCTTAAGCACATATCATGTGAATCCAGCTATTATGGTTTATAAATCATCATTAGATAAATCATGACTTAATAGAAAATATGAGTCTATTCAGTACCAATTGTTAATGTCAGTTGAATTACATCTGTGCAAAGGCTGTCATAATCTCAGCTGCTTGGCTGCATATAACTTTGTTCTACAAATGCTGCAGGCAAGCTGGATTCATAATAGGAGTTGACAGCTTGGGTGACTTAATTGGTTGTATCCATAAGGATAGGCATAGCAAGAAATAGTTTGATGCTTAGAAGTTTTGTTCCTCCTGCAAGATTTTAACAAGATGTTGATATAGGTACTTTATCTTTTTTTAATCAAATAGCAATACAAAACTATTGAGTATTCCATTAATTTGTATTCAGAATTTATTCCAGCCATTTTGATTTAGTTGTGCTTGCCACTTAGGATGAATCTGCCATATTAATCTGACCATAAATGCCTCCTGTCTCCTCATTATCTACATAGACGTGCAATAACCCATCAAGATAGCTTGTTAGCACCTTCCTGGATTTGCAACGATTTAAATCTAGAACCTTTCATATTTACTGTGAGATTTACAAGCATTTTCCATATTCATTCTCTACTATTACTTTGATGCTTTTGGGGTAAAATCAAATACTGCCCGGGGTCTTCTTGGTTCTATCTTCTTAGCTTGATTTAGTGATTAACAAAGATGATTGTTAAGAAGAACAGATGACTCAAACTAATTCCTTGTAATGCTTATTCTGTAGCTCACAGAGTATTGAATCTGATACACTGGCAAAGAGGAACAGCTGGAATTTATGACCATCACAGGTTTTGCTCATTAAATATATAAAAGTATGGCTTCAGAGGATGTCCTAAGCTTCTTCCAGCCATTTTCCTCCTGGATATCTCGAGTCTATGAGGCTTTACAGCAAGCAGGAGAATCCTTATCTTCTTCTTTGAATAATCTGGGAAGCAAACCAGATCAAAATGGATTTGATGGGAAAGATGAGGATTTAGAAGACAGTGATGGGCTTTATGAACGCTACTCTATAGGTTCTGATGATGACAGTACTTCAAGTCAGGAGAGTGAGGAATCTGATCATTCTTCATCGTCCTGTCAAGATCTTGCTTCACCTGAATTATCAGATCTTGATTTGTATTTGCCTGAGCAGAAAAGAACTATCCCTCACTCCTCAGAGGAGTGCCTTGAGGATTCCTTCCTTGAAGTCTACCAAAGTTACAAGAGTTATCAAGCTATGGAAAGTCTCCCCACTATTCCTGAAGAGGAGGAACATCTCCACTCCAAGCAAATTAAGAGCCTTTCATGTAGCTGGGATGGTAAGTTTTTATTCTCCTTTGACAGCATTACACTTGCTTGTGTAGATGATCTTCCATCTGCAAGACTGATCATCTGTACATTTAGACACACTTCATGTTAGGAAGATCTTATATACTCTTTGAGCTATTATAAGGCTTTGAAAGAAAATTCTCGCTTATCAATTTGCTATGAAGGAAATTAATCCATCAGGTTACAAACCAAACGATGTGCCTCTTCTCTTCTTGCAACGTTTAGTGAAGATCAGGATATCCTGTGTGTAAGTCTCACAGCAGACAATTAACTTCATATGAGACCCTTTACAATGGGACCTAAGGGGCTTAATTTTCACTTTCTTATCTTACCAAGGCTTGGGGCTGGGAGGGTCTAAGCTGGGAATGTCTTGGATTGGGGTTGGTCCTTGCCTAATGATCTGTGGGATTCAGTTAATGATGGCAATTGGAACTACCAGAATTGTCATCACTTAGCGATGCAAATTCTAGTTGTAACTTGAGGATCTTTGTATATACATAATCTTAGGACTTCAGAGCACAGATTGGAGGAGAAACTAAGAAATATGTTACATTGTCTGTGTTGCCCTCTGTATTGTATGTAAATATACATATGTTATACATGTTTTCTGGGAGTGGGCTTCAAATACTGCTTATAAGGTAGACATTCAGTGACAGTTATGGAAAACATCTTCAGAGAACCTTGCCCAAAACAGTTTTAGAGACCTTTGCTTCTCAGTTTTGCTTCTCATTTTGCAAAATGTTTTCAAAGAAAAAAAACAAAGTGCAGTTGCCTTTTGAAAAAAGCACTTTTGGGTCTACCTGTATCCACATGGGTAATATACATGACTTGGATTGCTTCTATTTGAAGTTCTAGGTGCTTTTAAGAAATAATCCTTAATTATGCAATCACTGCTAATTAAGCCCTGTTTATTAGTATATTGAATATAAGTCCATTTTCAACTCTGATGGAATACTCCTACAATTTTGATACCTTCATAAAGCAATTTCCATTTTTTAAATCATCCATCATAGATGTACTTTTCAATGATCATTTGCTATTCCATGTTTGTAGTACTAGAGACTGGACTTCCTTTCATAGCATCATGTGTCTCAGAAGTTACTTCAACGTGAATATTGAAAGTATTAGAAAAATTGTACCTCTTCACATGAAGCTTGAAATACTCCTTGAACATCACATGACTCCATTGCATTGGAATTGCTTTGTACCTGAAGACAGAACCAGTTCTCCTTAAGTCCAGTAAGAAATTGAGAGAGAAGATACTTTTAAATCTCTTTTCTGGACATAAATAAGAAATTTGCTTTCAGGGTTCTAAGCTCCATATAAATTCTGTTGAAACAGCATACTGTAAATACTTCTCATTTCATATTGTTACTTTTTTGAAAGTGCAATTAAATGTGACAAATGAGCATAGCTGATACTTGCATGATATATACTGTTCTGATGCCACCAACTTCATTCTATTAATTTCGTATCCAACCTGTGCCAGGTTTATTAAAGCAACTGCTTTGTTCCACTATTGTTAAATCAGACTTTAATTTCTGCAGATCCATTCTCAAAACTGCAAATCTTTGATGCAGCTGGAAACGTACTTGTCCACAGTGGCTGCCATTTGCCATTGGAGGAAAGTTGCTGTTAAAGTAGTCATTGGTTAATATTTGTATACTGAGCACATGCATAAACTTAATATTTAACATATTTTGTTCCTGAATACAGAAGGAATGACTCTAAAAATAAAGCTTCTATTTCCTTTATCTTTCCCCACCTGATGTTTTCCAGATATGGAAGATTTCAAATTTGACCATGCTGGCTAGGTGTTGATACCCCTCCTTATCTGGAGAGGATGGCGTTGGGGAAGGCTACCTTTAACATTTAATCCCTACTCTTTAAATTCTCTTTCAAACACCAAACATATGAAAACTCAGCAGAAGAGGGCTGACACTGTCTTTATGATTATCTAAGGCTAAGCTGATGTGGTCTGGTGCATAACATTTGGTAACATCCCTGGCCCATAAATGTGTTCTCCTGCCTCAAAATTGTAAATAGTCCTCTTAGTGTGGAGCTTTTGGTTTTGGTTCAGTGGAGTTACTTGTGTGTCTGTTTTCTCTTTTTTATTGCTACTTTTTTGCGGGGAGGGGGATGTTGCTTTCTCTACTTTTATTCTTAATGTACCATCTTTCACCCAGCTCCCCCCAAAAAATGTAATAGAGGCTTTTAATGATAAATTGACACAAAACAAGAGCAATACTTGAATGCTTTTTGTTGCCATAGAAGCACTTCTGGCAGATCACAAAAGGACCCTTTTGCTAATAGTAAACTATGAGAAGAAAATAGACATGCTCTTCATCAAGTAATTGCTGTTGATGAAAAAGCAAAGAAGGCTTATGTTCTTAGTCCAGAATAGACTTTACTGAATGTACATGAGTTTCATTTTGGGAAAGGGCAGGAAGAAACAGGAGAATTAATATCTTATTATGAAAATTTTTGTCCTGTGCTTGAATAAAAGAGGAACATAAAATCTAGAATATTTGGAGATAGTTTAGAAGTGCCAATACTATGTTTAACTCCTAATCTTTTCTCTCTTTCTGAGCTCAGAAAAATCATCTTGCAGTTTTCAAGAGTGTTTCATTTTTAAAGAGAGATAAGTAATATTTCTCTGCCTACTCTCAGGAAAATGTTTGCACTAGAAAAAAAAATGTTAGTGATTTGTATTTGTGGCTATGGACATACATCAGACACATCAAAACACGGATATCTCCAGTGCAGGTATTGAGTTAAAATAGTAAAGGAGTGCACAGTCCATCTAAGCATAGACTAAACCAACATTTACGCTGTCATGTACATGTGCAAAGCAAAGTATGGTCTTGGGTTAATGCAAGCTTGCACTGTACACACAAAAGTCCTTGTGATCACTGATGGTATTACACCAGCTTTCAATTGCAATTGCAGCTGGAAATGCAATTCGACTATCTGGTCAACCAATCTCTGTGATATATGAGCCATAAAAATACTGGCAGCCATAGCTTTCTGCAAACTGACATACAGGTATAGTAGTCACTAAAGCTGCTTTGAAGACCAACTGGGTTCCTGATTATGACATTGAAAAATCTACACACTTTTCATCACAACAGCAATGGCTGGAATTTATCATTGCTTTCCTCCATTTTTTTAAACTTCCCCAGGTAGATCTAGTGATATTTAACAGAATAACAGAGTTGGAAGGGGCTTTGGAGATCTTCTAGTACAGATGTCTTCAAACTTGGCCCTTTTATGACTTGTGTACTTTAACTCCCAGAATTCTTCAGCCAGGCATGCTGTCTGAGGAATTCTGGGAGTTGAAGTCCACAAGTCATAAAAGGGCCAAGTTTGAAGACCCCTGTTCTAGTGCAACCTTCTGCTCAAGCAGGAGTCCCTATACCATTTGAGACAAGTGACTATCCAATCTCTTTAATGCCTCCAGTGATGGAGCACCCATAACTTCTGAAAGCTAGCCATTCCACTGGTTAATTTTTCTCACTAGGAAATTTCTTCTTAGTTCTGCGTTGCTTCTGTCCTCGATTAATTTCCATCCATTGTTTCCTAGGGGTTTCCAGCCAAATACTAGCCAAATCCAAATCTTTCTAGCTTTCTGCAGGTTGCCAAGGTCAGCTAGGTGCTAAAAGGTAAAGGTAAAGGTTCCCCCGCACATGTGTGCTAGTCGTTTCCGACTCTAGGGGCTGGTGCTCATCTCCGTTTCAAAGCCAGCGCTTGTCCGAGGGCTTCTCCGTGGTCATGTGGTCAGCATGACTAGACACCAAAGGCGCACTGAACGCTGTTACCTTCCCACCGTAGTGGTCCCTATTTTTCTACTTGCATTTTTACGTGCTTTCGAACTGCTAGGTTGGCAGAAGCTGGGACGAGTAACAGGCGCTCACTCTGTTATGTGGCACTCGGGATTCGACCCGCCAAACTGCCGACCTTCTGATCGACAAGCTCAGTGTCCTAACCCACTGAGCCACCACCACAGCCAGGTGCTACCACTTAGCTAACCCTGACAGTCTATGCACACATTTTACCATCAGGAGATGGTTTCCATAAATATTCATACATTACTGCCTACTACAACTCTTTAAGTGTCAAACCTCTATATAGAGAGTTATATATCCCAGGTTCAAATATTACAGTACATTTCCTGCTCTGTTTCCTAAATGAGCAAGAGCCAATAATTTCTTGTGCATTCTTATTGTAATGGCCTTTCTGTTCTCAGCTTCTTTGCATCTGACCTTGGTCCTTCTAATCTTCACACTTGCTTGAGATTTATGAGATCCCAAGTTTAGCCTATGGTATCTCTCCCAAGTTTAGCCTATGGACTGGGAGAGCCCACTGGCTGTGAAATCCAGGAGAAGTACTCCCACTTCCTACAGATCAATCATCCAGCTACCTATTGCAGAATGATTGTCCCAGATTCATGGCTGACACCATTAATCCTGAAAGCAGCAGTTGTGAGTTCTTTCGTCGTTAATTTCTACATTATCAGTTTCTACAATTTCACCATAGCACCTGAAAGGATTTTTTTTAGTACTGCTGCCATCAGTCAGAAGTATATGATAATTCTGGGATCCACTGAGTTATCAACTGCTTCTTTAAAATTCTTATATGGAAACAGAAAATACATTTGGCTGAGCAGATGGTTCAGAGCTATTAACTTTCAGCAAGAAGCAAACAATATTTTGTACTTTTGATAATTAGAAGCTTCTTGAGATTGCCAGTTCAGTTTACTTCAAAGTTTACTTTGCTTGATGGGAATAACTTAATAATGTTTTGTTATGGTTATGGCTTCATTACATTTGTTAACAATGTTTTCTTGATTAGTGTATCTTGCTAACTGACATAGAGCTGCTTGTTAACAGAAGCTTTTTTTACATTCTTTCTCTGAATTAGACCAGGACCAAGAGCTCTTCCATTCTTTTAAACATTTCTGATTTTACACATTATTTTCTTTAATCCTTCCATTCTCTTTACTCAAAGACTACACCAGCTACACTAGTGGCTCTCTTAGAATAAACCTTCTTAACTCCCTTTCAGTCACTTTCAAGCAATGCTTCCTCTCTATTGTTTAAAATATGTTTTCTCTTGCCAACTACCTCTTGCCCAGGACAATCTCTTCTCCATTAGATGCATGTATGTTATATGGAAAATACACAATACAAGGCTGTAACAATACAGTTCACAATCAAACCAACTTACAGCTTCCACAATACTCAAGAACTGGACAAAGACTATTACAATCATTACTGAGATAGTAGACTCATGGTGCAAAGCAGAATAATGTATCCTTCCTTCCTTCCTTCCTTCCTTCCTTCCTTCCTTCCTTCCTTCCTTCCTTCCTTCCTTCCTTCCTTCCTTCCTTCCTTTCTTTCTTTTTTTCTTTCTTTCTTCTATAAGCCTCCCATCTCAGCCAAGGGACTCTGGGAGGCTTACAATTCTAAATTATAACATGTTCTGTCCAGACCATGTTCAACATGGTCCCTGATTGGTAGATTCCCCTTATTCTTTACTTCCTGGCCACGCATGCCAGGAAGTCCTCAGTTGTTTGCCATTCTATGGGTGGGTCTTATAGGCCATGTGCCTTCAATAAAAAGCCCACTCAGCGTACTCCTATACTAAAGCAATTATAAACTTAGTCCCTTAATCTTGAGGCTTTTGTTGCTGTAGAATTCCCATAGCATAGTTGTTCCTTGCCACTATCTCTAGACTCTAGACTCTATCTATCCAGCTGTTCTTTCTTTTCATATGGAGGGACCTTCTTGTAAAAAAAAAGATTATTGGCATTTACAATGTTTAGTTTCCAAATTCATTCCTATGGATCTCAAGAAATAAAATCTATACTGGAAGCTGGTGCTTTGCAATACTATACATCAAAGTCAGGAAAGTCATCTGGGCACTAAAGGATGTAGCCAAGGGGGGGAGGAGGAGGAGGAGGAGGAGGAGGAGGAGAGAATTTGATGGAAATAAGTGCCAGCATGTGAAGTGTGTCTTCAGAATACACACATGTGCTCTAAGAAAGTGACTTCTTTTGTAGATGGTTCATCTCAAGAGATAAATATTTACTTGCAAGCTGTGAACAAGATTGTTCTGTGAAAAATATGACATTTGAGATGGGGATAATAGGATGAATGAAAGCATGGCAAATGGGAATGAGAAGTAGCTTCACCTTGGATAGTTTAGATGACAATCAGAGCATCCTCTGTACTTTAATTCTTGTGTGTGTGATTAAAGAAACAGTCCAGCGTCTCAACCTGACACTGTTATTTTTGTTCTGAGATATAATTGAGCCTGACATGTATGAGAGACATTGGCAGAGTTAAAATAGCTAAAATTAAAGGTATTTGTGTGACTAGAATGAGATGCGTGCTAGCTAATGACTGTGTTCAGGTAGGAAGAGAAAGTGTTAGATTTTAGCATCTCAATTACAGTAAGAAACAAAGAGACTTTGGCATTTTAGCTAACTGTTTTGCATCCTTCACCATCCAACAGCATGTGGTTATTTTGATTAAGCCTTGGTCTGGCCTGTTTTGAATTTTGTAATAGAAAAATGGTGGCCATTATGAATTAAATAAACAGTTTCCCCCAGTAAAATAATATGGACTGATATAAACAAGCAAAACTGTGGAAAGAATGTTTCACACCAGAGGTGAACAATATTTCTTGGGCCAATAAATACTCCAAAAAGTAGGTTTGATCCTTGACCTTCCTCTTAGGATGCTGAAGAGAATATGGAATCTTTAGAAGAACAATTTTTATCAATAATATTTGGTGGGCCACCTCTCTGCTTTGCTTCTGTAAAATGGTGGCCATATTGGAGACATACTATTTGACAATGTGAACAGAACTAGGTGCTTCTCTTAGCAAAAACAGCAATTAGTCACATGGATGCAAAACGACTTCTCCAAATGGAAGTAAAGAGAGCTTTACTTCCCAAAGAGTTGGAAATGAAATAATTGACCATATTTATTTATTGACAGAGTGAACAATAAATCTCATTTATGCCATAGTGGTAATATTTTCGATCGTTCTGTAAGCAAGGAAGCTTATATTACTGCAAGGAACCCTGTTGGTTTCATCTGCAATCTTCTGAATTAATGTTAGGTTTAGGTTCATGGCCATGCAGTAGATATACTTCTTAAGAGTGAAAGTAGGTGGTGGGTATGGCCAGGGTGGGCGGGGCCTACTGGGTGGGCATGGCTAGAGTGCATATGGCCTACTGGGTGGGCATGGCCAGCTCTACATCGTTTGCATCAAGGGTGGCTATGGGGGCCTGGGCAGGAGTGGGACAGATCTGAGGGTCTCTGGCAGAAGGAGGGTCTCTGGGCCAGGGCCAAGGCAGTGGGGGCCGTTCCCTCACTGTTTCCAGGATGGCTTTGCGGGCCACATGAAACCACTTTGCGGGCCGGATCCGGCCCCCGGGCCTTGTGTTTGACATTTCTGCTCTAGTGGCTAATTGTAGGAAACTATAGCTTTTACCATGTTTGGTTTTTCCTTTTTTTAAAAATTCATTGAGACAAAATAAAATCCAAGAAATGAAGGAGTGGAAATGTATTCCCATTTTTGCTAACAACTGTTGAGCACCTTACGCCATTCATCATCCACATTAAGCCACAACGTATTTAACATGGTCTGCTGAATAAATCATGGTGGTTAAGGTTCCCCATTATACTAAGCCATAAGCCAGAAGGTTTATGCAATGTTTTCAATTATTTTCTTCATTAATTTGTATTATATCCAACTGCATAAGCTTGTAGTCACCTAAATCTAGATACTTAGCTCTCTGCATGAACCAGTTTGGTTTAGTGGTTAAGGCACCAGGCTCGAAAGCAGGAAAATGTGACTTTAAGTCTTACCTTAACCACAAGAACCAACTGGGTGACCTTGGGCCAGTCACTTACTCTCAGCTTAACCCACCTTCCATGATTGTTATTGTTGTCGGGTAAATAGGATGAGAAATGTGTCTTGGATATGTTTTCTGCCTTGAGTTATTTCTAAAAATAATAAAGGTGGAATACATATATTTTTTAAAAAAAATCCTTGTTTTTCTTTTAGTCTTTGGATCTTTTTCATATTCAATGGGAAACGTAAGTATTACGGTATTTATAAATTTGACCTCGGTCTACAGGGAAGGGAGATTAGTTACATAAAGGAGAGCCAAGACAATATTATTATCTAGCATTATGGATAGGGTAAAATAAAGTGAAAACAAAAGGAGGCTGAAATCTTCACCCTGTATATACTCACATCTCTATATAGTATGCACATACATACTATATAGAGATGTGAAGTTAAGGAAGTGAAGGTAAGGAAGTTAGAAGGAGGCTTTCTCTGTTAATAGATTGGATTCTTGTGCCTAGTTAGTATAAGACCAGTTCTGTAACTTTGACAGTGAAGCATTTGCTACATTATTTTAGGCTTGCAAATGCTTGACTTTTCTGTGCCTACAGACTCATCCCTAAGCTTTGAGGTATTTCTAGAGTGAGTTTGAGGTATGAGCTAAGCTTACAAATTTGGCTATGAAAGAGCAGGTGTTTCAACACCATCATCTACTAATTGATATAAAAAATAGTGTGCCACTTCTTGATGTTTAATTTTTTTTTGCCATCTGCATCCAGGCAAACAACAGGAAGAATCTTTCCTTTGGGAACTGCAGGGGTGGGGGAGTGGTGGATATAAGTGACAATTTGTGTGCGTGCTCTCTCTTTTTCTCTCTCACACACATACACACACACTGTCAGATGCATTTGAATATACCAGCTGTCTAGTGTGTTACTATGTTGTACTGTTTTTTTTAAGGATAAAGGAATACAGCTCTGGCAACACAGATTTTTTTTTAGTATTGCCAAAAATATATGCAAAGAATATGGAGCCATGTCTTTGAGGGCTTGATATTCTTTTGCACAAATAAGTTGTTAGCCTTACTGTATTTTTGTATCCAGCATATGAGATTTCCTTCTCTTTGGTGGTCCAGCGGACTTGGAGCTCTATCAGGCATGATTTCTTCACAATCCCATCAGTTCTGCTGCCTTAATCAATAGTAGCATGAGACTTCATGGTGACTATCGTCCCAGGTCAGAGTTTTCACAGAGCTTTCGACTGACTGACTACATTCAAAAAGTGAATATTACGACCATCAAAATGATGACTTTGACCAAGTAGCAAAGAAGTTGGGATTTTTAATGGCATTTTCTATGCAGGGATTTTATTGTCTATATCTAATACATTGATAGCAGACAGAAATAATTAATATGGAGTATTGTAGCTGATCTTGAAACCCTGTCCAGGTTCATTTATGACATGAATATACCTTATCCTTCAGAGTAGAATGGCGATTGGAATAGCTGGGGAGGCTTTTTTCATTTGTAATTAAGTTCAGATGATAATCATTGATCTCCAATAAATATTTCCTTTCCCATTCCTATATCACTTTGTACTGTGTTTAAAATAGTAATAACAGTGATGGATAAATAAATGTGTAAGCCAAATAGTATTTTAAATATCTACTCATCATGTATCTACTCATCATATGAACATAGGGAGCAAGGTTGAGCAGAGTCTGATTGACAGTTAATACATTTGTCTTTTCAGCTGGAGAGTTAATGTCATTGCTTGTTTGAGGGATTTAAAGTGAATCCTTCCTCTTTATTTGCTGTAGCATTTGACATCTTCATTCAAGATAAAGTTGATGGGTGGAAAACCTTTACACGTGTACATTTATTCATAATTATTGAGATATTAGAAAATCAACTACTTCAAATAAAACAAATGAAACATCACAAATATTAAACACCAGTGTCCTCTTCTTTGAAAGGGAGAGGAGGAGTAAAAACAAAACAAAACATGGATGGTTGTTATGAAAATCATGAACAGAAAGGTGGCACACCTCTTGGTAAAACACAAATAGCTAATTGGAGATTCTGTATCCTGTGGCTCCTGCCTTGTTTTGTCTTTCTGAGCTTGTAAGATGACGTTTTGCTGCATTCTGCCCCCTGGGCTGTCAAAATCTTCTGTATGTCTCTCTTTCTCTCAGTGAGCAGTTATGGGGATGATGAAGATCTAACAACATCCTCAGACAGTGATGAAGAAGTGATTAAACAGTTTGAGATCTCAGTTTCTCGTTCGCAAAGCTTTCGATCAGGCGTTTCGGAAAAAGGAATCCAAGCAGGTTTGGAGCACAGGCCAAAATTTAACTGCTTGTTGTCAAATCATGAAGAATACAGTACTGAGGCCTCTGAAAGTGAAGGTATTTTGCAACTCTTTCAAAAAAACAAACAAACCGTGAATGGAAATTGCAGAGATAGACAGTTTGGCTCAGTCAAGGGATATGCAAAATGGTCAACAATGTGACTAGAATCTGCTCCAGGGCTGAAGGCCTATGGTCCTCTTCTCACAACCAGCTGAACCTCTGTTAAACCTCTCTTAAAATTAGTCAGACCTTAACAGTAGAGGTGACAAAAGCCAATAAAATCAAAAGCTTATAATTTTAATCTAAAGCCAACACATCACTTCAAAAATGAAATGGGATTTTTTTTTAAAAAAAATACTTTTTAGGCGTATTTGGGTTTTAGGAGTACTTGGGAAATAGTACTTGGGAAACAAACTTCTTAACTTCTCCCGTAATACATCTAACACCTTAATAGGCTAATATAAAGGACATTTGGCTTGGGTAAACTGTAATAACAATTTGTTCAGTGGCCGTTCAAAGTTATGACAACACCAAAAAAAAAGTGACTTATGACCATTTTTCACACTTACGACCTTTGCAGCATTCCCTGTGGTAATACGAGCAAAATTCAGACATTTGGCATCTGGCATTTATTTATGAGAGTGTCCTGGGGTCATGTGTCCTGGGGTCACGTGACCAACTTTTGTGACTTTTTGACAAGCAAAGTCAACAGGGAAGCCAGATTCAGTTAGCAACCGTGTTACTAACTTAATAACTGTGGCAAGAAAGGTCATAAAAATGGGGCAAAACTCCCTTAGCAACTTATATTTATATTTATATTTATATACCGCCCTATTCCCTGAGGACTCAGGGTGGTTTACAGGGAATTAAAAATCCAAAATACAAAAATTAAGAACCAAATTAAAAAATATTAAATTAACCCTGTAGTCAGTTAAAAAGAACCCCAAATTAAAAATTCCTCCTCAGTCTGGGCCCGAGAGCTCGAAGAGCCAGGTCTTCAGGCCCCGGCGGAATGATCGAAGGTCGGGGGCAGTTCTCAGCTCCACCGGCAGCTGGTTCCAGAGGGCAGGCGCTCCCACCGAGAAGGCCCTATCCCTGGGTGTCACCCGCCGGCAGTCTCTTACCGGCGGGACCCTGAGCAGACCCTCCCTGTGGGAGCGCACTGGGCGAAGGGCATTTGATGCCGGCAGCAGGTGTTCCCTCAGATATCCTGGACCCAGGCCATGTAGGGCTTTATAGGTGATAACCAGCACCTTGAATTTCACCCGGAGGGCAACCAGAAGCCAATGCAGCTCACGGAGTAGAGGTGTTACATGGGAGTATCGGGAAACCCCCATTACAACTCGCGCGGCCGCATTCTGCACCAGTTGAAGCCTCCGAGTGGTCTTCAGGGGCAGCCCTATGTAGAGAGCGTTACAGTAGTCCAAACGGGAGGTCACAAGCGCATGAGTAACTGTGCGTAGGGCGTCTCGGTCCAGATAGGGATGCAACTGGCGCACCAGGCGAACCTGGGCAAAAGCCCCCCTGGTCACGGCTCCTATATGGTCTTCGAAATTGAGCCGTGAATCCAGGAGGACGCCCAAGTTGTGAGCCCTATCGACGGGGGGTAACACCTCACCCCCCATCATTAAGGATGGAATAACTTGGTTAACCCGAGATGCCGATATGCACAGCCACTCAGTCTTGGCGGGATTGAGACGAAGCCTGTTTCTCCCCATCCAGACCTGAACCGCCTCCAGGCACCGGGACATCACGGAGAGGGCATCACTGGGTTGGTTCGGGGTGGAAAGAAAAAGTTGGGTATCATCAGCGTACTGATGATACCCCACCCCAAAACCACGAATGATCTCGCCCAGCGGCTTCATATAGATGTTGAACAGGAGAGGCGAGAGAACCGACCCCTGAGGGACTCCACAAATGAGAGACCTCGGGGCGGATCTCTGCCCTCCTGTCAACACCGACTGCGAGCGGCCCTGGAGGTAGGAGGAGAACCACCGTAAAACGGTGCCTCCCACTCCCAGCCCCCTGAGACGCCGCAGTAATATACCATGGTCGATGGTATCGAACGCCGCTGAGAGATCTAATAGGACCAGGACAGAGGAGCAACCCCTGTCCCTAGCCCTCCAGAGATCATTCACCAGTGCGACCAATGCCGTCTCCGTGCTGTGTCCGGGCCTGAAGCCCGATTGGTACGGGTCCAATCTGTCTTATTTAGCAACGGAAAATTTAAGCTCAGTTGTGATCAAGACGTCTTTGCTGATGACAGCTCTGTGAGTGACATGGGGTCCTAAGGTATAACTTCAGAAAATGAGTCAAGATGGTTTTTATCAGGTTGCTTGATCTAAATGACCAGCCTTTTTCAAATGCAACAACTTGAAGATGTGTAGACTTCAATTCCCAGAATCCCTCCACCAGCATGCTGAGGTTGAGGTTGCTGAGCTGACAAACACTGGTTTAGATCAGACTTCTCCAATTACCACCCTCCAGAAAGAAAATGCCAAGTTGGAAAAGATGGAGTTGGTGTACCATGCACTTTGGAATATATCTCACTGACTGTTTCTAGTATAGCTAGTTCAGCTTTTGGAAATTCTTTATGAGGAGTCCTGCAATAAACTTTTAAGTCAACTCCACAGCAGCATTTTCAGAAGAAACTGAATTATTTGTATTCTGAAATGGGCCCCATTGGCTGGCTCCCAAGAGCAAGAATAGGATTACAGCCTTAGGCAATCAGTAGATTCCCTTGAATTACATTTCTTAACCTTCAAATAGATTTTAACGCTTAACTCTGGCTGCAGGCCAGATTTGCAAAGCACTGAATATGTGTGCTGGGGGAGGCTATGTGTGGGAAGTGTGTAAAATAATTTCTCACTAGAGAAGCACGTCTATTCTGAAAGCTTACGGCATTTGATTTATTTATTTTAAATTTTAAAACCTGTCTTCCAGCCTACTGCTCTGATGTGTGCCAATTGTATATCAAACATGTACTGCTTATGTTAGAGCTACAGTCTGTGATGTACACCATGTTCTGTCCAACATCAGTGGTGCTCAGAGCTTTCATAGTGGAATGAAAAACATCCTACAGCACTCTTGTAGGAAGGAAATCCCATGGCCCTCCAAACAGACAGAATCTGGACAAATACAGAGAACTGCAATAGTGGTGAATATCTGTAGCTCAGGTGTAGGATGAGGGTGTAGGATAAGAATCCAAATCAACCACACCGTCAACCAGAGACAGCACTGAACCTCAACCAACACCAAGCCCCACTCCCACCAGCAGTTCACTTTGCAATGACCCTGTCCTGATGTAACCTCCCCATCCATCACCAGACTCACTGATGACTCACACCTGACCCATCACAAGACCCATCACAGACCCTCACTTGACACACCTACACCTGAAGCCCTTATAAACAGAAGAACACTAACACTGAGATCCCCTAAACTCTGCTGTTTAGATGTTACCTAACCTGGTAACGAAATGTTCAGAAAACAACCCACAAGCTCGGAGAACAAACCTTCACTCTCATATAGAGAATTGTATGCAGGATGCCAGTCTGTCTGGTTGGTTACCTGGGAATAGGTTGAAGCTGATTTTCAGTTAAACACTCATGAAATCAAAGGTTAAGCAGTGGTGACTTCAGGAAGACTTAATCGTTTGCAAATTTGAATGAGGAAGAAATGCTCTATAAATGTTTGGAAATCTCAGTAGCACATCTGAACTTCATGAAACAATGTGTGCTATTCCTGGTTCTACCAATTTTACTTCCTTTTCCCTTTTATTTTTCTACTGGATATAGGGGTAGAAGGAATCATTTAGAGCAGGTGCTTAGCCTTCTAAAGGGCCTTGACTGTGGTCCTTCAGAAGTCTTTTAAAGTTGTTCTTCCATTGTAATTTTTAATAAAAGGGGAAATCATTACACTAGTTACATTAATACAGTTAATTAAACTTCTTAAACATTAGTTTGATTACAGTGGCAATGGGTGCACAGTTGAAAGACCTGAAATGCCACATTGGGAACAAATCTTTGGGCAGTAGGTCTGTCCTGAAGTTGCTAAGAGTAAACTCTGATTTGGTGGCACATAATCAATCACTTAAAATTAGTAATAATTTTGAGAAAGATCATGTTAATAGCATTTAATTATGGTGTCCCCTTATTTTGGAACAGTTTACTGTCAAAAGTTTCGTAAAGCTTTCATTACAGTAGGTAGTTAAGATGGTTCAGTTCCACCAAGCCTTCAGTTGTAATTTGTTACTACTGGTATCCAATCTAGAGAAATGTAGTTTATATTTCATTGTTTTATATTTTTAATGTTGTAACCCGCTCAGAGCCTTTGGATTGGAGAAAGCTATAATACCTGCAAATAAATTATTTGTAAGCTTAAATTTGAATGTGCAGTTATCTATTCTGTCATTTATTTTAATTAAATCTACACGTTTTCTAGTCCTGCCAGCCTCTGTGGATTGACCCTGCATGCTGGCTAAGCCTATGAAAGACCAAGTCAAGCTTTTTCAAGCTCTCAGCTTGAAAAAACATGCATACCTTTGATAAAGAAAATAGGTTTTTATGATGTTCATCATAGGGAATCACTGGAGTGTATATATGAAACAAACTTCCTACGTATGGGACTATGGTTATACCTTTAAATGACATCAGTGTCTTGTCATTTATAACTAACTAATTATAACTAAATCTGAAATCTTCAGAATCCTCAGAACCTTTTTTGAACTGGAATAGTTTTATTTCATGCTAGGAACTCACAATCTGTGTAATATAATTTCAGGGACCTGAATTAGAGTGTGTATATCTATCTAAATATTTTTTTTCTTTGCAATGCATTAATTTAGATGGGTTTAGTCACCTGAGTTACCAGGACAACCTGTCTTCTCATGAAGATGACCTTCTATCCATCAGTTCAAGAGTGGCGGTGGAGAGCAGGGGCTCTGGACAGCCAAAAAACTCTGAGGTGGATGTTAGTGCAACACCCAGCCGACAAGAAACCGAAGGGAGTTTGGAAATGGAAACGGCTTTCAGCAATCAAGGGTTTGAAGGGAATGATGAAACTGATAGCTCATTGGCTTGGAGTCCAGAGGTAAGAAAAAAGTATTTTTATATAAGAGTGTGCATGGGTCTTGTTAACAAGGGCTGCTTTTGCATGTACTATCTTAGGACTAGCTAGTGAATCACAAAGTTTGGGAATTTGTGTTTTCACCATCTTTGGACTGTGGATAATCTCTGAACCCATTTAGTAGGATAGTTTTCATAGGATCATGTCCATATTAAAGTGACAAATATAAAAGGTTCATATTTCAAAGCTTGGATTTATATGATCATCTCATCATCTAAGTACATAATTTGTAGGCTAGTTGTGAAGTCAGATGGGCAATAATTGATGCACATATGGATGAATAACTTTGCTACTTGAGTATTTCTGTACAGATAACTTAAATTGACAGTCATATCCCTTTCTCTAGACATTATTGCAAACTGTAGTTCCAAGTACTACGTTACATACCTCTAGTGGGAATTCTTAAAGATCATGACAAGTTGCAATCCCTCGGACTATATAGGAAATATGAAACTTGGCTCTTCTCTACAATGACCCTACAAGAGCAATTGATATTGTTCCCACTGTACAAATTGAAATGGAAAACTAAGATTTTATTTTAGAGGGTCTCCTCTTAGTTTCAAAAATCCATCTCTCTTTCCTACTGTGGTTTCCATTCCATTTATTGCTAACAGAGCAATTTTGCTTGTTAGAATTTAATAGAGGAGGATATTATAATTCCTGTCAGGGATGCTGAGAGTTGAGTCCTACATAGTGACAGGGGCAATCCGTTCAGGGAATCTAGTAAATTTCTCCCATCTTCTAACAATCTTTGTAGTGCATGATTTATCTTTGTATGGTTGCCTTTGGATAGTGGGCGATGCTTACTTGCAGATCTTGAAAGTTGCATTCTACTGTCTCTGAAATGTTTTAATGTAGAGTAGGGAGTGCCATATAATTAGTCTTGTACCTTCTTTCTCTCGCCTGTATATTGCACAGGCATCTTGTGATAAATGTTTATGGGTACCCATTCTGCCTGAGTTTTTTACGTAGGTAAGAATAGTATAGAATAGACTAGAACAGAATAACTTTATTATCATTGTTTATCTCACAATGAAATTAAGTGCTGTCCACAGTGCACACTACATAGAAGTTAAAACCACAAGTAAGAACATACATTATATACATGCATCCTTCACATTCTATTTACCATTGCGCTGCCCTTAATATTGTACTTCAATGTTGCACTATACAGTACTATTTAATATGGTTACAGCTCTGGAATAAAAACTATTTTTCAGCCTACTTGCTCTCCAGTTGGTTTTTTGCTGGGTAATACTATGTATTCTTACTCCACTCTATAGTGTTTTGACGCAACTCTTTTTTTATGTGACAGTGATAATCACAGTGTTTGTGACAGTTCATGCAAAAAAACTGGCCCAAGGTTGTGACTAGTAAGCATCTTCTTATGTTTGGAGCACTGAACATAGCAAGTCTGGATCTCTGTATACTTTGCAACCAGTACATCCCTAACATATAGTTGTACGATCTTTGATGTCTTTGTTTTTAGATCTAGTTTTTTAGGACCTTAATTACTCATCAGCCAGCTGATTGGTTAGTCACCTCAAGTGGCTTGCATATCTCTCCATTCTGAATATCCACTCCCATAATCAGGCTGTTGATTTACAAAAAGGTTGTACAAACTTTTTTCCTTTTATTAGCTCCTCTTTATCATTCCTTCTGAACCTACAAGGAATTGATCACTTGGTCCTCATTGATTTCTTCTTCTACATCTTCCTCTTATTTCTAGAGAAAGTACCACCTAAGCTTTTATCTCAAGGGCTGAACTGAAATGAAGGAGACTAATCATTCATTTTAAGCCCCTCCCATATGATTTATACAAAGATACCTCCTGCTGATCTTCTTCCTCAGTCTTATCCCCCTCTTCTGATCATCTCCATTGGTTGTGGAATTAAGATGATACAGTTTCTCCCACCCCACTCCATGAATATACATGTCCTTCTGTTAGGGATAGTAAGATTTTGGTGTTGGGCCCGTGCCAACTCAGTCATTTAGAAAAGAAAAGCCTTCGACTGCATCATAAGTGAAAGGAATAGCTTTACTAAAGACAAATGTTTACAAGCCAAGTGAAAGCCAGATCTGAGGTTTGCATGCAAAATCTGCCCACTTACTTCCCCCTTTCCCAGATCCCTTTCCCCCATTATCTGTTTAGTGCCCAGTGGGATTCAAATAAATTATTTAGCTAACAGTTCTGATTCTTGGCAGGCTCAGTGATGTGCCATATTCCATTCCAATAGTTGTGGCCTTGGTGTCATCTGCCCAATGTTTCTGCCAGGTGTTTGGTATAGTTTTGGTTTCTGGTTATTCTCTTCCCATGTGTTGGCTCCCCCCTCCTTCTCTTTTTCCCCACCCCCACCCCTGGGTTATGGCAGTCTGGCTTCAGTGAAGTGGAGATGAGGTGGAGCAGGATGACAGCAATGACATTTGGAGGTTTGTTTTTTTAAAAAAAAAATTCTCTTAAAAAATCTTCAAGCAAAATTTTCTGAATAAGTCAGTATATATTAATTAATTATCCCTTATAATACATGTCCTCTCTGTGTGGAGTAGTTACATATTGGGATAGAAATTGGAAAGATCCAGGTTGAAATCCAGCCTCGGTCATGGAAACTCATTGGACAACTTTTAGCCAGTCCGTCTATCTCAGCCCAGCCCACCTCACCAAGTTGTTATTTTTTGGGGGGCGGGGGGGGGAATGGAGAAGGGATGTTACTTTGCACTTTTGGAGGAAAGGCAGTTTGGCAAGCAAAATGAAGTAAACAATATTTTAAAAGTGCAAAGTTGTAATCCTGATTTTTTGAGCAGCCTGTTTCATCATTTGGACAGCACAAGCAATTGTGATTTTACAAGCTAGTATATTCACCGTCTCACAGGAGAGCTACAAGAAAAAGGAATAAAAGGAGTAGGCAGCACTAAGCCTCATCTCCTGTGCTCATTCCAGCAGAGTATGTTGCCCTGGAACCATTATGTCTGAACTGGGCTGTACAAAGTAGAAAAATTGCTTCAAAAACCTGCATTCTGCTGCATTTCAGTCTGTCTATGCTGGGTGCTTCCCCTCCAGCTACATTGTGTAGTAGGTGTAAAAGGCTGAATCTCATTTTCTAACTTTCTAAAAAGATTCCATCATCTCTGAACTCTCTTCAGACTTTCACTTATTCAGAAATAGAAATCTCACTTTGGCAATGTAGTTATAAACAACATGTTAGGGCCATTTCCATAATTGCCTGTTTTGTCCAGCAGATGTTATCTCCCTGCCTCTCTCCATCCTACTCGCCCACCTTCATCTCTGCTTTTTTCTTTCATCTCACATATTTGTATAAAAACCTTTCTGGGATGAGTAGTGCCTTTTTTAAAGATGACATTCAGCAAAATCTTAACTTTTATTCCATCTTTCTCCCTGAAGAAAGAGAATGTTTTTGGAACTATTCAGCATTTGGAAATTATTTTGGAATTCATCATCATCATTTTATCCATTGTCTATCCACTGCAGGATAAAGGTGTTTCCCACATGTTTCCAACCAATATGGTCCTGAGCTTTTCTTTGCCAATTAGCCCCACAATACTTGCTGATGTCATAGATCCATCTTGTTTTAGGTCTTTTTGGCGGATGCTTTTTATCAAGTGGATTTGGAAATTAATACACAAATTTATTTTTGCATATAATATGTTGAAGTGCAAATATTTCTAGAATGATTCCAACTCCAGTAGAGACAAACTTAAAACACTGTTCTCTATTCTGGTACCTCTTGCTGAAAGACAGAATAGTTGACTGTGTTTAAAGGCTGAGATTGAGCAAGGTGGCATTTTTTTCTGTAGGCCTTAGGTACCCTCTGATTGACATACATATCAGTGCTGATAATAAACATTAACTAAATGAACTCAGTATATGCCTTGTTGCATTCTGTGGCAAGCACAGGCAGAAATATTTCTCATTATAAATCACCCAGGTATCTTTTTAAAGGTTCCAACTCTTTCCACACCCAGATAAGTAGCTTAGTTATTCATCTATAGTCAATCATGGTCTTACAACTAGACATGACCAATTCTGTGTCTGTTTGTCAGCCCATTGTTTAGCCAGCAAAATGCAGCATTAGTCTGCATATCCAGGATAGCTAATGCAGTGGGAATCGGGATCCATGAAATACTTCGAACAAGTGCCTGGATACCGCTCAGGAAGAATAATTGCAATTATCTAAAAACTCTAGAAAGCAACAATGAATCAATTGACTGCACTCTGAGGGTGTTGTTGTGATTCAGGGTCAGCCTGTGGGTTCGGCAGTTGGGTCGGATGACTCAGAGGAGGAGGAGGGGGGTGTTGAAGACCTTGCTGAGGGGGTTGAAGATCTTGCTGATGAGAGCCCTCAGCCAGCCCCCTCCCACTTGGTCACCATGGAGACCCAGCTGTGTGAGCCTGACAGCGTGGATGAAGATGACCCACAGCTGGCCCTGTTCAAGGACGCCCGACGCAGGAGGCAGTCAATTAGGAGTAAACAGAGGAAGGCAATGGGGCTTCTCGGAAGGAGGCAGAGAGAAGCCACGCCCTGAACTCTATATAAGGGAAATGTGTGGGGAGGGCTGGTTTGCTGAAGGCAACCGCTTGGATAGTTCGTGTTTCTTAAAGCTCCTGTTTCTTGGTTCGTGTCTTGTTTGTTTTTGTAGCTATAAATTTGGCAGGCGTAATTCCAGCCTCTTGCCATTTGTAAAGGGGTTGTCCCTGCCTTTTCTGCAGGGCCGGTAGCAGGCTGGTACAGAACAGTTTGCCTTCAGCCTCCCACCCCTTACTAATATTATGGAGCAGCTACGTGCTGAGAATGCCCAGCTCACCCAGTAACTCACTTTGCTGGCAGCTCAGGTGGCTCAACTGCAAGCTCAGGTTCATGCTGCTGTTCAGGCCACAATTTAACTCATTTTTTTTTATTGAAATCAGTCTTGTGTTCCACAGATCATACAATCATAGGGCTGGAAGGGAGCTTGGAGGTCTTCTAGTCCAACGTCCTGCTCAAGGCAGCTGACTATATAACAAGCTGGTCAAATGGTTGTCCAGTCTATTTTTCAAAACCTCCAGTGATGTAGCTACCATAACTCCAGCTATTCCATGTGAGATTTCTAGCTAAATGCAGCCAGCCCACTTTATGTTTCTTATTAGAGAATCTGAGTACTAAGCACCAGGCAGAATGCAAAGCATGGTGAGTGACCTGTCTCTGGTGAAGTGATTAACAAGTAGTTGTCATGGCCATCATCAACATCATTGTTATTATTTGTTTCTGGCACTTCCATGCCATTTTCTGAATAAAAATATAATCAAGGCAATTGAAAGGAGAAATAATGACCAGCAGCAAAAGAATAATATATAAAATATTCTGCATCAGTGCTCTAGAAGCTTTCTGAAAAACAGCTGTAGGAGTAAATCCTTAAATTCCTTCTGCAGACCTATTCTGCTCCCTGAATATCCTGTTCTTTCACAGCATGTTTAAATAGAAAGGAAAGGTCTCTATGGCAACCCTTTTTAATCTGAGATTAAAAAGCACCTTTGATCAGAAAACACACACCCAGGAAAATAAGCACCTGACTCTCCCCCTTTCCTCTTCATAGGCTTTCTTTTATCAAAAGTAATGCTTTGTATTAGAAAAGAAGAAAAAGGGTTAGACGAAAGGTAGATAAATCTGTCTGGAAAAACGCATTGAAAAATAGCAAAGAAAACATTTTTTGTGATTTGATGTCATCTGTAGGCATGAAAAGGCTTAGATTTACTGCCCAGAGAAGACTTAAAACATATGTTTATGCCTTCACATGGGATGAAGACATAAGTGGAATATTCTGCTTTTTATGATAGGGGATAGCTCTTTGCAGAACAAGAACCCAGTAATGCATTTCTTTTTGTACAGATAATAAATGGCATTCAAGAATTTGTCCCAAAATCAAAATTAATTCTTACTTATCTTTCATACTTATCTTTTCAATAATGGAGGGTTTTCTTCTTAGATGTGAACTTCTCTTACACATTCAATCCTTTGATCTTAATATGTAACTCCTCTGTCTGGATCCCCTCCCCATTCGGTTTGGCTTCCTGACTTAAACAAGTAATCGTCCAACCATATTTCTCTGAAGCGCCTGACTCTTACCCATTCTTCCCTGATTTCCAGGCCATGCTATGTTCCCCTGTCCATTATCTATTATTCCTTTTGAATTCCTACATGTTGTCTCTTTTTCTCTAACTTTTCCACTACAAAAAAGGCAGAGGTGTCCTCTTGACTTCTTGGTTTTTCCCCATTTCTTGTTGGCAATTGGACAATACCCAGAATCATCGATCTGCATTTTTTATTTAATTGCTATCTATTAGTAAATAATGGGGCTATTAAATTCCAATTTTGTATTTTTCCTGTTAAAGGAACATGAAGAAGCGGATGTCATTCCAGCTCACACTAGTGCCTATGAGCCAATTTCAAGATGTGGTGACTTAGATGTCATCTTTGATTACAAACCATTGAGCCAGAAATTGATAGTGACTATTGTTGAAGCTAAAGATATCCCAGACAAGGACCGCAGTGGAGCAAGTACCTGGCAGGTACACACAGTCCTGATGCCCAGCAAGAAACAGCGAGGAAAGACAAGTGTCCAGAAAGGCCCCAACCCAATGTTCAAGGACAAAGTGACCTTCACTAAGTTGGCACCTGAAATGCTGAGCAGCTATGCCCTCCGGTTCCGCCTCTATTCTGTGCGCAAAATGATGAAGGAGAGAATGATGGGCGAGCAGCTGTTTTATCTTAGCCACCTCAACCAAGAGGGGGAAATGAAGACCACACTGGTTCTGGAACCAAGGAGCAACTTATGTGTAAGTGCAATTAAATTGGGGGCAAATTACTGAAGTCCTTATTTCCTTTCCTTTCTCTGGGATAAAAGAGGAGAGTTTACAGCCATGAACTACATGCTGTGCATAAACTGCATGATCAAGCTAACTTCAATAATTGGAATCAGAAATGCTATAAATAGTGTGAGGGTGACAAATCTAGTGCCCCCCTCAAATGTTTTAGACTTCCATTCAAACATTTGAAATCCAAAAATCTGCATTAGTAAAATGCATGCTTGGTATGAAACCATGGGTATTGAGGAAAAGCTTGAACAAAGCAGGAATGATGTCATGGTTCAGTTATTTATAAAGAGCCTTGGTGGAGCAGTGGGCTAATGCCTCCTTAAGTAACACCAGCTGCCTGCAATTAGTGCAGGTTCGCATCCCACCAGGCTCAAGGTTGACTCAGCCTTCCATCCTTCCGAGGTAGGTAAAATGAGGACCCAGATTGTTGGGGGCAATAAGCTGACTTTGTAATAATGCCGCTTGGGGTGTGTGTGTGAAAGCCCTAATAAGCAGGTATATACATAGAATGAAGGCTACTGCTAAGCTTGTAAGCCGCCCTGAGTCTTCGGAGAAGGGCGGGATATAAATGGAATTAAAATAAAATAAAAAATAAAATAAATAAATTTAGAGGCAGTTATGCATGAAGGCAGAAAGAAAAAAAGCAGGATTTTCTAAGTGGAACTATCAAGATTATACTAGAGATATATCTGAATATAAAGGCAAAGAAGGAAAGTGGGGAAAGGAGAAGAAATGTTTTGGAATAGCGACAAAGAACTTATACTGGAGCTGGGTGTGGTCAAGAAGCCAACTGAAGATTTTCAGGATGGGCAAAACATAGTAAGAGAATGAAAAAAGTGATGGATCCTTGGTGCTCTTTGAGCTTGGTTGTTTTCTTGCAGATGTTTCATTACCCAAACTATCACTGAGGATGCTACCTAGTTTGAGTAATGAAACATCTGCAAGAAAACAACCAAGTTCAGATCCCTCATTTCAACCCTGAGCTACAAATATTCCCCTTTAATAGTAATGAAAAAAGTGAATAATTATTAATAATCTAGAGAACTTCTTTCTCTGGAGGCATATTATGAACGTTGAGAACATGTTGAGTACTCACAAGATGGCTATGGGGAACTACATGGTTGCTAGGGCAAATTGAACCAGCTACAAAGTACTGATTCACCATAATGTTATCTGCCTGGCCTTTTTAGTTTAAAAAGTCAAAGAACAGATAAGAAGATGTAAGAAACAGGTTTCTACTGGACTGCTTTACACATTATGCTAAGCCACCATGTAGTTTGCTTGCTTGTGGTCTGGCATGCTGTATGAATCCAGCTATTGCAATCTATAAAATGCACATTACATTGTAATAAGATAATGGGTGCCTCTCACCAACTAAATGAACAAGTAATGTCAACCTGGTAGAAGACATCTTGAATGGAGGTATTTAACTGTGAAAGCTTATGCTGCCCATTTTTCTCTAATCTTAATTTTATGCAAGACACACGCATCACAGTTGCAATAGAATAACATGGTTAGGTTTCTATATTTTGAATTTTACCTGCCTGTTTTAGTGGAGAACTCGATATAATACTGAAGATTTTTAATTTCTAATTAATGCTTTTTGTTGTTGTTGGCTTTTTTTTTAATCTCTCCTCATCCAAAGTGTGGAGGTTCCCAACTGAGTCTCTCGGCCATCTCTCACAGTGACAGTGCTTCTTCAACACAGTCTCTGTCACATGGAGGAGTTCCAGAATTGCTGGTAGGACTATCCTACAATGCTACAACAGGCAGACTGTCAGTTGAGATGATCAAAGGGAGCCACTTCCGGAACCTTGCCATTAACAGACCACCAGGTACATAAAAATATGACCTCCTGGTCTCGTGGATGTAGAACTTGGACTATCATTGCCTTGCTTCTTTGATATGAAAAGGCACCAGCCTACAAACACCGGGACCGTTTTGAAAGAAAGGCCTAACCTTGGGGTATACATGTCCCATTTATGAATCCAAACAGGTGGGGGGGGGGAAGGAAGTGTCTGAAAAATCTGAAATGTTTAATTAGAAATACTAGAAATATGTCTGTGGAAAGCAGATCCTTTCTTTTCCTGGACTCTAGTTTGAAATATTTAGGATTATGTTTGCTCTGCTCCTCAAGACCAGTTTAGGCTGAGGAAGGAAGAAAGGACACAGCTTCTCTATTGTATGCACAAGAGCTTTGGTTTTCCAGGACTTAGCCATATATATTCTTCCAAATCACAAAGAACCTCTTCTGCCATTTGGGCTTCTCTTTTGGCATTTCAGTACAGAATTTTTGAGGAATGTGATTTCACTCTGTAGTTTCCAGTTTGGTCATTCAGAGCTGCCTATGCATCAGTTGAGTCAGGTTGGGTGCTTAGGGTATTTTTGACATATCTGAGTTGCCCTAGCAACTATAAAGCTAGACCAGAATTGGTTGTTACAATAGACTAGGTAGGAATTTCCTGACTCCTCAATTTACCTGACCTTTTGGGCTAAAAGCTCCAGGACAGTGTTTTTCAACTTCCTCTGGTTGGCAGTTCTGGGTGTTGAGGTCCACACATTTGAATTTGCTGAAGTTGAGAAATACTGGCCCAGGACATCAGAAATCAGGTTATGGACTAGATTGGCCTTGGACTAAAAGCTGCTTTGGAGATGGTCAGCAGAAGGATGGAGAAGTTGGCATGGTTTATCTATTGGCTCATTAGTTTTTCAAGAATTTTGAAAGAATGCTTGATTTCTTTGAAATCTTTGTTCAGCTTGCCAGCACCTTTAATACAATCTGTTACGTTGGATCCAGATTATTTTTCTTCTCTCTCCCAGTTGTCTCTTCTGAATTGTTTTTTTTTAAAAATTGATTAAACCAAGAGAAAGACCAAGAACTTATCTCTACGAGAATTTTAAACATTTATTTTCCTTTATCCCTCCATTTTGCTTTAATTACTCAATTTCTTCTCTTCCACTTTTCCTAAGGAATACACAGAAATGTAGGAGCAACTTTCTTGTCATTATAATTTCAGTTTCCCCACTACTTAGTGTTTGTCTCAGCTTGTATTTTTAATTATCTTGTTTCCTCTCAAAAGAATGTGCAATAATGCACAGTATAGGATTGGAACGAGATGATTTCCTGCATTGCTAATTAATGCTTATGGAAAGGTACTGTGAAAAATCTTTATTTAAAAAACATAGATTTAACTGTGAAAAAATAAATAGACAGCTAAAAGGTGCATGCCTAACAGTGCAACAAGAAACTGATTAAGGCAAAAAAAAAAATTCTGCCAAGAGAGGGGGACAAAACCAAGCCCCAGGCTTCACAACTCTTCAAAAAGAAAGAAAAAACAGATTTCATATGATAATTAGAGCCTTGCTTGTCTGTGGTGATATCCCCAGCTTATTATGTTTACTGCACAAATATAATAATACAAAAAAGCACATTTGTGCAGTGAAAAACACAAATCTGAAATCCTGATTTGGGCTAAGGATGGGACTTCCTCTGAAAGAAACTGAATATAATTGAGATGTAATCTTTTGACTGCAGAAGCTATTATCAAACATGTTTCACCTGGCAGAATCATCACAAGGTTGGAAGCGTAGGAAGATTCAGTGAAACTTCCTTTGCAGCAAGTACTGTAGCTTGTCACAGAAAAGCCATTGTCTTCTGGAATGTGAACAACAGAAAAGATAAGCTAGTATGAATCATATGAGATTGATTTGCTGCCTTCCATATTGAGCTCATTCATTTTTCTTATAATGGCAGTAGTCCACATTTTTAGAAGTCAGAATAAAGCCTGCCTGCCACAAGTAGATTTTTGGATTAGATGATGGCCTTTTCTTGAATATGTTGTAGCGCTGCCATGGAATGGAGCCTATCTCAGTCCAGCTTTGTGTTTAGCTACTTGTCTGGTTGCCATAAGCTAGAAGGAATTCAAAATTGGCAGGTGCACTGTGCTGGTTGAGAAGGATGTTCCCTTAGTTGGTTCAGAGGAAAGCAGTTTCTTCTTACAAATTTGCTAGGAGACCAGTGGCCTAAAATTCCACGGTTGGCACAGGAAAGGCAGCCCAAATGGAAATACCAGGATACATATTGTTGCAGGACTTAACAAAGTTAACTGAAATGTAACTTAACCTGTTACATTCCCACATGCTGTCAAGGGTGAATCCTAAGCCTCAGGGTCTGGTCTACATTATCAGTCCTGATACGCTTACTAGGATTCATCTTACAGTAAGAAGATTTGCTGGAATTTTGTTGCCCACCACTTGATGTATTCTAGATATGTCCAGTTAGCTAAATACAGAGAGTATATATTATTTCAGAATGAATAAAGTTGCAGTGGGCAGACAGCATTATTTTGTTTTCAGGCAAGGTTTCCTGGTGGAGCATGGAAAATAAGGACCAACGCCTGGTCCCAAGTACCGAGATAGTTATATAGATTTAACAACACTTGCTGGCCTAGCCCTGCAAAGCAAATTCAGTTTCCTGAGTGCATCATATAAAGCTGTTTTATTTCCTCTGTTTAGCTTCTGTTCTGTTTGCTTTCTGCTGGAGCATGTGATAATCTGAGGAGCTGACTAAGTCAGCAGTATGAGAGACAAAGTTCTTGTGTTTGCTAGGCAAGCAGTGGGTGTTCTACTGAGCCCAAGCTGAAGATTTCTGCTTCATTCCCAGTGAGGAAGATCAACCTCCATCATGGTACCCCTTCATGTTCATCATGGCAAGTCCCATCAAGTTCCATCATGGCAAGCCTATTTCTTTAATTGGAATTTCCAGCCAGGGAGAATCCTGTTTTTTTTCCAAATTTTCTGAATAGATAAATTATTCCTACACAGAATAGATTCTATAGAGTTGTCCCAAAGGTGCTTTTTCTTGTTTGTTTTTTCTTTGAAAATGTTTTGCTTCTCATTCAAGAAGCTTCTTCAGTTCTAAATGACTGGATGGGAATTCTATTGAATTGAGCAATACATTCCTTTTGTTTAAATTGCCTGCTGGAAAGACCTTTTTAGATTAGGCTCACCTTCTTTGGCTCACTGGGACTAACTCTTTTTTGTCTTATGATGCTTCTGGAAGTTTCTCCATGAGAAACTCACCTGGTACTACTATTTAGGGGCCAGTGAAACATCTGTACTTGTTTTATTTATGATGCATATATACTTTTCTCCTGGAGCTTAAAGTGAAAGCACTCCCTTTGCCAGTTTTTCCCATAATAACAAACCTGTAAAATGAGAGTTGTGCTGACAGAGGAGAATAAGTGAAATGCAATGAGCTTCCATGGCTGATGGTGGACTTGAACCTGTTTCTCCCCCCCCCCCCAGTCTTTAACCAATATACCATACTGGCTTTTACTCAGCATAAAATTTCTCTGCTATAATTTGTACCCGTATTTCTACAGGTACAAATTATTTATTGCCAGCAATTTTTTGTCATTCTTCAGGAGAGGACTCCAGAAAATGGTTCACATGTGCCAATCATGATTAAAAGTAATATTTTATCTCTTTTGTAGGATATGTGTATGTGTTTGCCTAGGGTATTCAGTTCTGAAAGTTGAAAGGTAGCATACATATTTTTAAAATTTGAGCAGAGGATAGATCAAGTCATCACATGGCTTCATTTGGAGAGAAGAAGATTGTCATTCCCCAACACACATGTTTGTGATTTGAAAGATTAAGTGATTTGAGGAATAGAAATTCTTTTAGTGGTTTTCCTAACCAACCAAGCAAAACAAAAAAAATAGTTCTTCCGTTTTTGGGTGATTGATTGCTGAATTTTGCTGGTGCTATGAGGGATTGCCCAAAGAGGCTGTTGACCATGCCTATCTAACAGGCGAGGGACGCGGTGGCTCAGTGGGTTAGGATGCTGAGCTTGTTGATCAGAAGGTCGGCAGATTGGTGGGTCAAATCCCGAGTGCCACGTAACAGAGTGAGCGCCTGTTACTCGTCCCAGCTTCTGCCAACCTAGCAGTTCGAAAGCACGTAAAAATGTAAGTAGAAAAATAGGGACCACCACGGTGGGAAGGTAACAGCGTTCCGTGCGCCTTTGGCGTCTAGTCATGCAGGCCACATGACCATGGAGACGTCCTCAGACAAGTGCTGGCTCTTCGGCTTTGAAACGGAGATGAGCACCGGCCCCTAGAGTTGGAAATGACTAGCACGCATGTGCGGGGGAACCTTTACCTTTACCTTTATCTAACAGGCTACAAGTGTTTGACCTAGCTTCAGCATTTAGGGCATTTTGTCTGGGAATAAATTGTAATCCTGAACATATATTAAATTCTTTTTTCCCCTAAATGGCTTCATTTCTTTCTCACATAATATATACACATGGTCCTTGTCCTGTATGGCATGAATGCACAGAATAGGTAATGAGAGAGGATGGAACTATAGGAGAGAAGCAGGATGTCCTTGATTTTAAAGTGTGTCTGTCTGTTTATACCTAAAATGAAATTTCATGCCTCATGTTCAGCAAAGTGCAATACTAAAAAATAAATCCATAAAGAAAAAGAGCCGTATGGTGTAATGAAAAGCCTACAGGCTGCATTTTATAGAGGACATTCTGGGATAAGCTTGCTGCATATTCCTAAACATTAATGTTTAATTTATTTGGTTTTTGTATTACGCCATTATTTCAATTAGCTAAAGCAATATGCTTTAGCCAAACTGGTGGCTTCTCTGTGTGATATATTAGTTATAAGAGAAACAAGCAGACATATTTTTCTTTAAATAAACATCAGGGTGCTTTGGGCCAATCACTCTCTATCAACTCAAACCCACCTCACAGGGTTGTTGTGGTGAAAATAGGAGGAGGAAGATGGGTGTTTGCCACCTTGAGTTATTTGTGAAAATAATAAAGATGGGATAGAAATAAATAAACTTTTACCGCTTTAATGTTGCCTGCAGATACTTATGGGAAACTCTGCCTTCTGAACTCTGTTGGTCAAGAAATGTCTCGTTGCAAGACATCGGTACGACGAGGGCAGCCAAATCCTATCTACAAAGAGACATTTATCTTCCAAGTTGCCTTGTTCCAGCTCTCAGATGTTACCCTGATGATCTCCATTTACAATCGCCGCAGTATAAAGCGCAAAGAGATGATTGGCTGGATTTCTATGGGTCAGAACAGTAGTGGAGAAGAAGAGTTAAGTCATTGGCAGGAGATGAAGGAATGTAAAACGCAGCAAGTGTGTAGGTGGCATATGCTCCTGGAGTCTTAGTGGAAACCTCAACAGTTCCAATAGGTGCAGGACGTTCGTCTTCCCAGCATTGGACATATAAAGGACTATTGGTTTCTATTATAACTGGACTTCTGATGCTCTTTACTAATGGAATTATTCTGTTAGGTTATTGCCCTTTTATTTTTAGTTATAGGAAATTGCTTGAAGTGACAGGCAAATTGGGTTAGAATTTTATGCTCTCCCTTCACCCACCAAGAATTGAGATTGAGTGTTCAATATCAGCCCAGTATCTTCACTGGTAGTGAGATTTGCTCTTGCTTGTGTTGCTGTAGAGCCACATTTGCTTGAGTGAGGTATGTGCCTTTGTTGTGAGGAAAGGCTGCAGAAATGATCATGAAAATGGTATACTGTACACTGGTATCTCGGTACTCAGCTTTAATTGGTTCTGGGAGGCACGATGAGTACAAAAAAAAAGATGACCACCAAACAAATTCTTCCCATAAGAAATAATGTAAATAAATGTAATGCATTCCCAAACCAAAGACAAGGCACATTTTAAAGGCAATATGTAAAAAGACAGGGTTGTATATCATTACTTTATATGAGAAATAAACCTAAAAGTTAATAAACACTTAAATAAAATAAAAACTTCACTTTACCTATACTGATGGGGGGAAAAAAGCTCAAAAATACACAAAATGTCCACAAAAGCTAAGGTAAGACTGCAAGAGGATGTGCACAGGGCAAGAGCTTCCACATGACTAAACCCATCACCTTTTGTTTCACCTGGAAAGGGTAGCAAATCATGAGGCAAACGACACCAACATATTCTAGCTTGTGTGTTGAGTACAAACAAATCATGAGTACTGGAACAAAATTTTTGCGTCAAAAAGCACTCAGTGGGTTAGGATGCTGAGCTTGTCGATCTGATGGTCGGCAGTTTGGCGGGTCGAATCCTGAGTGCCGCGTAACAGAGTAAGCACCTGTTACGCGTCCCAGCTTCTGTCAACCTAGCAGTTTGAAAGCACATAAAAATGCAAGTAGAACAATAGGGACCACTACGGCGGGAAGGTAACAGCGTTCCGTGCGCCTTTGGTGTCTAGTCATGCCGGCCACATGACCACAGAGACGTCCTCAGACAAGTGCTGGCTCTTTGGCTTTGAAACGGAGATGTGCACCGGCCCCTAGAGTTGGAAAGAACTAGCATGCATGTGCGAGGGAACCTTTACCTTTACCTTTACCTACCAAATTGGATGAGTTTCAAAGCAGTTTGGCGGGTCGAATCCTGAGTGCCGCGTAACAGAGTAAGCACCTGTTACGCGTCCCAGCTTCTGTCAACCTAGCAGTTTGAAAGCACATAAAAATGCAAGTAGAACAATAGGGACCACTACGGCGGGAAGGTAACAGCGTTCCGTGCGCCTTTGGTGTCTAGTCATGCCGGCCACATGACCACAGAGACGTCCTCAGACAAGTGCTGGCTCTTTGGCTTTGAAACGGAGATGTGCACCGGCCCCTAGAGTTGGAAAGAACTAGCATGCATGTGCGAGGGAACCTTTACCTTTACCTTTACCTACCAAATTGGATGAGTTTCAAAGCAGTTGAGTACCAAGGCACCACTGTATTAGGAAAGTTTTGTGAAAAGGTTTCAGGTCTAATCCACTTTTTCTTCGAAGAATCATTCACTTAAGTGTATTTGCCTCAGCCCTAATTCTCTGACTGCAATAAATAACAAATAGTTACTTAAATTTTTCTCTTTATAAATATAGATTTCTCAAAGGCTTAGTTTGAACCATGTGCACATATATCCAGAATATACCAGATATGTGTATATTATCATTAATGCAACTTAATCATAAAATGACATTGAACTTGGAGTGTTCAGTGTCCTGCATTTACTGTACTTCCCCCCCCCCCCAAGCTAGCTATATTTCAACCTGGCTGCTGTGGCTTCCAACTTTCCATGACAGCAACAAATAACATGTAGATGTGGGTTCCATCTATTCCTTTTAATATATAATTTTCTTTTCTCTTAGGAGCAACCAAACACTTGTCCTTTATATTAGGTTCTCCATAGGCATGTATGCATTATTACTTCCATCACCATGGAAGCCATGGATCCCCTTCGCAGTTCTAGCTCTATGAGTGCTAAAAAAGAAATTTAAGAGACTGGATGCCTGCAGTAATGACAGCAGCTTTTTTGAATCTGGTGCCATCCAAATGTGCAGAACTTTAATTATGATGATCTTAACTAGGAAGAAGTCTGATTGGGAAAGGCTGTTTTTAAGAAAGTATAGAGGTTCAGGCTTAATTCTAGAGGATACTCTGAAATGTGCTCAAGTACCTTTTGGCCAGTGATCTCTCCTGATAGTTGACTCCTCTGAAAGGCTACATAGAAACCTCTACAGCATGCAAAAAAAAGTTTTGAGAAACACATTGTTTTGAATAACTTGTAAATAAACTTCAAAACTATCTTAGAAATGGGCCAGAGACTAATATGGTGCTGGTAATGGGGACTTCCTTATTTAAAACCTGACCACCACAGGGGACAAAACCTGTTACAGAACACTAATTTACCATAATGCTTCCTGTCCTTCCAGTCATCCCATCCTGCCAGACACAATTTAGGGTCCTGCTTATTTTATCTTTGTCATTTGGGGATCCACATTTTTTGCTGCAAGGATTTTGCAGCTGCTTATTGTTGCTATATTATAAGGAAGTTTAAAGGGCCCATTTGAGTCTAAAAGGCATTCTAGAAAATAAAAATTATGGTTGGAGGCTGCTACTTGGTTTTGTAGTATATCTTGTCGTGGTATTTTCCTGAAACTTTATTTTAATATATATTTATATTGTTCCCATGTTTTAAATAGTTGTTCTTAAAATGTAAAAATTGAAATGGGACAGGGAGCCTGGGCAATACCAAGGAAAGTGAAGTACCTGTGTGTACTTCACCTTTAGGCACCATGTCAGGAACACCAAATATAGGCTGTTGACTGGATATAAAGCCTTTCTGTCCAAGCTCCAAGCTCTTTTCTAAAGTGCTGTAGATCGAATTCAGGATCTTCTGCTTGGAAAAAATATACAGTATATTGCAACTAACTTATGACCTATCTAGAGGAATGTCCCTTTTAAGTTTTTGTGCAAACATTTTACAAAGAAATTTGTCATTAGCTGATTTCTCTAACAAGAACAAAAATTAAAACAGGTTGATTGGAAAACTGCATATCCATGTGTGAGAATAGAGGAATCCCTTTCAAAAGGCAATTATACTGTGGATTATACATCTGTTGCCTAAAATTTTAGAATGCTTCTTTGCTTCAGAATTACTCTTTTCCTTATATGAATACGTGCTGATGTTATTGGCTGAAACTCAAAAAAATCTTCTGAGAGAAGAGAGATCAAGATTTCTTGATAATGCAGATGAGATCAAGAATCTGGTACTACATGCTGCTCATCTATTTTTCTTTTTAAAAATTTGTCTCTCTCGTGGAAAAAAAAAGCTTGCTACCACAAGGGACAAAGATGACATCTCACCAATATGTCTCCTTTTTCAAGTTGCATGCCAAAAATTTATAGGTTGCATTTTTTCCCCTCTGGAAATTACCAAGGGTCTGTAAACTACGAGTAATCTGTGATGCACTCTGTTAAGTAGGAAATAATAACATATTCCAAAGCAGCAGCAAGGAATTCCTCTTTTAACAACAGCAGATACAGCATGTTAAGGCAGCCTTTCTTTTCCTGCATTGTTCAAAAGGTTGCATGAGAAGGTTCCTGTTTGGCATCCATCTCACAGAAACAGCTTGTGCAACCCATCTCTGAGGACCTCCTGTTTTAATTGCCTGCCAGATTCACCAGGGAGAGTGCCAAAGCCAGGGTGGATGCAACAAATAATGAAGGGGGCTTCTGTTGGAACACATTATGAAGCCTTGCTAATTTGTAATGCCAAAAGCCCATCTTTTCATTCAGTGATGGATTTGTGTAAAAGCAGACAGGTCTGCAATAAGATTCTTCACATGCCTCTCTCAATAATTTTGCCATGTACGTGGATCTATAATTATTGAGGCCATACATGATGGCAGTGTATCACACTAATTGAATTCAGCTACAGTGAGTTGCAGAAAGTCAGACAACTGAGATTTATAAACCATCATTTATGGCTTTAGGGTGAACCCAGCCAATTATGACCTAAGAAACCACAGACAAACACAGTGTTTGAATATGTAGCCAGTGAAATGACTTGAGTTTGGAGCTGCCTAGGAAGTAACTTGGCCCAGGAACAGAAATTACTTTAAATTTTCTGCTAGGAAGAAACTGGGACTTAATAGTGGCACTTGTCTTTTTTTTAAATTAGGAAGGCATCTGTTGAGGGTTCAAAATGAGCAAGATGATGATTGTGGCATGGCGGTGGAAGCCCCATCCTGTTTATATTTGCATTGACATTAGCACATACCTACAAAACAGGTATGATTTGCATTAATACATCTGACTTACCATCTTGCTCTTTTAAACCCACAAAATGATGCTGCTGAATGCAGAAGAAAATAATTAGCAAGAAGTGGGGCAGAGATGGAAAATTTGGAAGAAATCGTCAGACAGTTGAGTTACCTAAAAGCACAGGGGAAAAGTACACACTTAAACTGCATGGAACCACCTGACTGGCTGTTCTCAGAAAACTAAGCAGATTGATTCCAGCTACTGCTTGTATGAGAGAACACCCCAGGGGATTTCTGAGCTGCAGGTCAAACTAGAAATTAAAAAAAATCTAGGAAAAAGGGGTTGGCAAAATGTGTTTTTTTTTGGCCAAAAGTGCCGATTCCTCCCACAAAGTCTTAATTTAAGCACTACATTATTTTAAAAAATAATGTTTATGCTTCCACTCAGTTGGATAAGCTCTCAAGATTTAAAGGTTTTGCAAATGAGTTTTGAGCAAAAAAAATAAAAGACAAAAAGGCAGGCAGAGACAGCACACCATGGAGGTCTTAGATTTCCAGAATTGCAAACTATATTAAACATAGTTCATTGAGCTTAATTCTGAGACTTGCATACCAGTTACAATGAGCAGAAAAATAGTTAATGGTCTTCTCAGAGAACCAGCGTGCCATCTTGCCATGGTATTCTTACTCTAGAGAAGATTTGCCAGACAATTATATCTCAGCCCTCCTTATTTTGTGTGGTTTAAATGTTGGTTCCCAGAATTTTTTAACACAGAAAACATGGCCACGCCAAAACCAGATAATGAGCTCATCTTTGTACCTAAATTCTGCAGTTCCTTATAAACCCCTTTGCTGCTGCTTCGAGCAGCAGTTCTTTACATGCATACTTAGGAGTAAGCCCCATTTTTTTCAACTTCTTACAATCTGCTCCTGAGAACACCTGCATAAGATTTGCTGTAAATCTACTTCTGCCATTGGGAAAAGTCCAAATAGAGGCATTCTTTAGGTATCATAATTCTTGTCTGTGCCAAAAAGGCTTTAGATTTCATATTCTTTTAAGAGCAAATATACAGAATATTTTGAAAACAGATCTCCACAAATACTGACTATTCTTTCTATATGTAGGCTATGAAGGATACAACAGTATATTGAAGGTTGAAGTATTATTAAATAAATATTAGATCCCATGCAAGTTTACATATGGTGTTCCCTCAGCTCAGGTAGAGTGAGAGCAAGGGGATGTTGAATACTTGAAAGGCTGTTACTCATAGCCTTCATGTTTCATGCCACTCCCGTGCAGAGTGGTCTAAGTAGATCATATATATATAGATATAGATAGATAGATTCAACCTCTTCTCAAGTTTTTTTTAAAGACTTGCTAAAGCACAGTACAGCTGAGCAATGGATTGGTAAGACTAGAAGCCTCAGTTATTAAAAGATCATTTCTTTAGGATTTAAAAAAGCACAGTTTATAGGCAATATCTACATTTTAAAAAAACAAAACAAAATGTACTTGTGTTCTGACATATACAAATATCTTTGATTAAATGTTATATTACTTTTTATTGATGAAAACTAAATGTACACTTGATGTTTTTTCAAATTTTTTGCTTTGTGAAAGATGTATCTAAATGTGCAATATTAAACTTACAACATTTCTGTTAATTGCCTGGTGGAAGTGTCACTTTTTATGTGTTACACCATTTACAAACCTTCATAAAATGCAGTGAAGTTCAGAAATTCACCAGAATTGCAAGATGTTTTAGCCCTCTGAATGTGGAGATGGTGAACTGTCAGACCAATGTTTGTTCAATGGGAGGGGAGCCTTGACTTCAGTCTGTTTATTCATGTACACATTGAACTAGACCAGGGGTAGGGAATCTTGGCTCTTTTATGACTTGTGGACTTCAACTCCCAGAATTCCTGAGTCAGCAAGTCATAAAAGAGCCAAGGTTCCCTACCTCTGAACTAGACAGTGTAGAAAAGAACAGAAACAAGCTCCCAGCCAAGCAATACTGACTCTGAACTGGTATCTGCAGCTTAACATTTTATTCCAGTGGATAGAAAAACCCTGCTGGATAATAACTGGGGTGATGAGTGAGCAGACCACAAGAAGCCTTATCGGTATGTAGGTATTTATAGGACTTGTACGGCTGCCTGTATAATACAATGACTCTAGGAAGCTCACAGTATACTTCTGCATATCTTAATCATATTAATTTATTACATTTATATGCTGCCCAACTCCCAGCAATTCTGACCGCATTACAATTGTTAAAAAATTTGACTAATGGACTCTCAAAAACAAATGTTTCTTATTAATTGCTGCTTGGTATCATAGGCTGACTTTGGGGTGTCCAGCATGTAAAGCAGGTGATGTTCTGCAATTTGAATACACATTTGTAAAATACAAATAAAAATCTATTTAGCTCTTTTACTTTTACATAATAAGATTGGCGGGATGGCCAATAACATATTGAGAGTTGATCCATGTAATACATAACTAATGACCAGCATTTATGATAAAAAATGTAACAATGACATTTTAGTTAAATGGTTTTTAGGTAGGCAGGCATCAATTCTATGACTTATATGTTGTTCCAAATGTCAATTTAAAGACAGAAATTTCTCAAAAGCTGTTAGAAAAATGGTATTCAGATGGTAATTACAAATACCAAAGCAATATGTTTTGAGGTGTTTAGGACAAGCAATAAGCATAAAACAGGAACTTCCTTTTTTCTTTTTCAAGGTGTGGAAATAAAATTTTATTTTTATTTATTCATTAAATTTGTTTACCTATCCCGCCTTGGGGTGACTCTGACTAAATCAACCTCCGGTTTGATCTTCCAGATGATTCATAACTGTTTAATAAAATTCAAATACAAGCTACAAAAGAATTGGAGAAAGCAAATGTTTATTTTTTATTTATCAAATTTATATTAATTTAAGTTCATGTCAAGATTCCTAAGAATCGGAGTTGACAATGTAATAGGGGAGTGAATATGTTAAAACTACAAAGAATATGAGGCAGTTCAAGGAAATGAGAAAAGAGGCCACAAGGACAGGTCCGTTAACTTTTTAAAGACAGCTGTAGACCACAAGCTCAATAGACCAAAAATATACCCTCCTCAATTTTAGCGGGGGAAGGAAAAGAAGGGGGCTGTTCTAGTTTATATGAATCTCTGGTTTAATGTACTCTGCTTTTTGTATGTGCAAAAAAGAGAGATAGAACATAAAAATAAATAAAAATCAAGTCAATTCAGTAGTCAGATAAGTCTGTGAGAATGATACTAGTTTTCACAGTGAATATCATCTCCCATCCTGAAGCCACACTATTTTAATATTTTAATGTATCAGATAGAATTGAAGATGGAATTTGCTTGATTCCTCAAGAAGTTTCAATCCCTCTGTTTATGTTTCTTTTTATCTGTGTCATTACCAGTTTTCCCCCTGCTCCCAATGTTTCACTTCACCCAATTGACTATTGATGAGGGCTTTTTTTGGGTGAGGATGTGCATGTGATTATTCAACAGCTGCTTCCTTCCACCTGCTCCTCATGGAAATTGTGCATTTCTTTTGAAACTGGTAATGGCTGCTACTTGTAAAATCAAGCCTTGCAATCATCCTTCAGTCCCGATGTAAAGGAAACTGCAGATTTACACAAATTTTGTTCTTGGCCATCATGCTTTGGGGGAATGTAGTTTGTTGTTTTTTTTAAACATTCAGAGTAGCAGACAACCTTCAAAGATCTTCTTCTATGCTTCCCACCCCGGTGACTTTGTTACTACTCCGTCTGGCTGATATTCTGTGCACATATCCATGACAGTATTGATCTGTTGTGCAGGCATAGATTTCAGGCTTTCAAAGCTGTGAAAGACTCTGAGCTCTTAGGAGGAAGAGAGAAAGGGGCTGTTATTGATTCCATTGGATGGAAGGTCATAAGAAGAGATGCAGAAGTAATTGCAGGGAGGTAACAGGCATGTCTGTGTATTGAAGTTATTGGTCCTACATTTTCTTGGAATTTGACCTGAATGTTTGAGGCCCAAAGAAGGATTGGACCAAGTAAACAGTCCTTCCAATGTCAGCAAGTTCCATATAACTGACAGTCACCCTCTCCTGCCATCAGGTCTCACTGACCTTGGCTCCCAATTAAATTAGATTACTAAAATCTGTTTTGTTTGCTCCTAGACTCCTCTGATTCAATATCTGAGCCTCAGAAGCCTACTGGAGATTGTCTGAGGAGAACTTCTTCAGGAGGGAAGAGCGGCCCTGAGCAGAGAAAGCCTGGGCATTTCTCCCACTGCTAGCCCTTTAGGCAATCACTGAAGATCCTAATATCCAGCCAACATTGGCAATGTCTTTATCTGTAACCAGTTTTTCATTTTGCCTTTGAGAATTACTGAACGTTGACATAAATTAACAGGCATTTTGTATTTTTTTTCATTTTCTGAAAAAAAGAACAAAAAAATGAACAGAGAGGGGAAAACAAGATGGATGTTTGCTATGTTAAGATACATTACTACGATCTGTTCTTTCAGATTTCAACATGACAGAATAAACCACATTTAGCAAGCGGTTACAAAGTTTGCTTGTGTTTGCAATGCACTCATCTGGTCCTTTTAGCAAAGCAATCAATGTGTGATGCAACAAGAGGTTTTATTTATTTATACCTTTTTATCATCCAGTTTGTTGCAGAGTCTGAGGCTGATAAGGACTGAGCAGGAAAGGTCACACAGCTTGCTTCCATGCTTAAGGAGGGACTAGAACCTGCACCTCATTTTTAATCCAGTACCTTAGCTTCTATACCACACTGACTCATTTTTAACAGGCTGGATGACACTTGGACAACAGGAATTGAATGCATGGTTAGTATTATGAGTGGAACCATTAAGGAAAGCATTGGACTAGTAAACTTTACAAGTTGAAAGCAAGGGAACTGCATCTTCAGTATCTGCTTTGCTATGTTTTCCCACTCCATTTCCTTGTGGTTCAGACATTTTAAACATGTTGCTACTTGTACTTCTCCTTCAGACATGTCTGCTCAAACACCAAGATGACTTTTTCCTTATATGTTAAAGGTAAAGGTAAAGGTTCCCCCGCACATGCGTGCTAGTCGTTTCCGACTCTAGGGGCCGGTGCTCATCTCCGTTTCAAAGCCGAAGAGCCAGCGCTTGTCCGAGGACATCTCCGTGGTCATGTGGCCGGCATGACTAGACGCCAAAGGCGCACGGAACGCTGTTACCTTCCCACCAGAGTGGTCCCTATTTTTCTACTTGCATTTTTACGTGCTTTCGAACTGCTAGGTTGGCAGAAGCTGGGACGAGTAACAGGCGCTCACTCTGTTACGCGGCACTCGGGATTCGACCCGCCAAACTGCCGACCTTCCGATCGACAAGCTCAGCGTCCTAACCCACTGAGCCACCGCGTCCCTCCTTATATGTTGGCCAAGACTAAATAGGACGAGTCTTTTATCCAAACAACATGGTTCTTTGTGATAGGCCAACCTTTCTTCTTGTTATGCAGACCTAACATTCCTTGTGAAATATTGTTTTCTGAAGGAGCTGAAAGTCTTGGATGTTACACATTGTTGAATCTGTGTAATTGGAAATAATATCTACTCTTAGTGTGCACTAAAAACAATGCTCAGGGTTTAAAAGAATAAAGAAGCACAGCCAGCTTGTTTTCAGGGTACTTTTTTTGGAAACAGCTAAGTTTTTTCCCCTGCCAGTTCCCATAGTTTCCACTTCTAAATTTGTTGATACCATCTGGCACAGATTTCAATCATGCCTTCAATGTAGTCAATAGAAAGGATAAGATTAGAGGACTCATTATCCAATGTCTCTTCAAACCTGGAACCAGGCTTACAACCAGATGTGTATTGTCAATGGAGTTTGAGTCAATGCAGTGAGGCAATTTCATAGGTAGAAATTCTTAGCTTTATCCATAACAAAAAAGGGCAGTTATTCTGTGTTATCAGAGATAGCACACTGGTCCGTAAAGTGTCAGAGAAAGAGGTTTAAAGTATGGTTTGTTCTTTCTTTTGCCTTCCTTCTTATTATCTGATAAAACCTAATGAGAATATTTTGAATATCCTCCACTGCATTAATCTGTTCATTTCTTCATTTTCCCCCATTTATTTATTACAAATGTTTGTATTCTGCCTGCTTATAGAATTATAGGTGGCTACATCTCAAAGGACACTTTGCATGCTAAAGATAGTATCAAAGATTACAGAAACCTGGTGGGATGAAACCCACAAATGGAACACACAGCTAGAGGGATTTAAATTATTTAAAAGAAACAGGCCAAATAAAACAGGAGGTGGAGTTGCTCTCTATATAAGAAATAACTGCATCTCTATAGAAATAGAGCACAGCAATGATGAAAACTGTCTTGAATGCATTTGGGTCAATATAAAAGGAGAGAAAAAATGACATTACCATAGGTGTATACTATAGGCCACCCAACCAAATAGAGGAAATAGATGAACTTTTTGCTAGTCAGCTACTGATGCATGTAGGAAGCACATTACAATAGTAATGGGGGACTTTAATTACCCTGACATCAACTGGAAGACAAACTCTGCACCAAGTGGAAGATCAAATAGATTCCTGACAAACCTAGCAGACAACTTTGTCTCCCAAAAAGTAGAGAAGAGAACTAGGGAATCAGCCATATTGGATCTAATTCTCACTAACAGAGATGAAATGTTGAAGCCACAGGAACCTTGGTGGGGGGAGTGTTCATGCAATATTGGAATTCAACATTATGCAAGCGCAAGCAATAGAACACAGTCAAACTAGAGTCTTGGAATTTAAGAGAGCTAATTTCAACAAACTTAGAGAGGGCTTAGGAAGGATCCCATAGATAAGAATCCTCAAGGGGAAAACAACTCAAGAAGCTTGGGAATTTTTGAAAAGTGAGATTATAAAAGCTCAACCTAGCACAATACCAACAAAGAAGAAAAATAACAGCTATCAAAAGAAACCAGCATGGCTGCATAAAGAACTATCTGATAAATTGAAAGACAAAAAGGACAAGTATAAAAAGTGGAAAGAGGGGCATATAACTAAGGCAGAATATCCTTAGCCCGGGCTTGCAAAGATGAAGTGAGGAAAGCTAAGGCTCAAAATGAACTAAGGCTTATGACAAAAGTTAAAAATAACAAAAAAACCTTCTTTCAACATGTAAAAAAACAAGAAAAAATGTATAGGTGGTACCTTGCTTAATAGTAGTAACTGTGAGAGGGATCTCGGAGTCCTAGTTGACAATCACTTAAATATGAGCCAGCAGTGTGCAGCAGCTGCCAAAAAAGCCAACACAGTGTTAGGCTGCATTAACAGAGGGATAGAATCAAGATCAGGTGAAGTGTTAATACCACTTTACAATGCCTTGGTAAGGCCACACTTGAAGTACTGCATCCAGTTTTGGTCACCACAAGGTAAAAAAGATGTTGAGATTCTAAAAAGAGTACAGAGAAGAGCAACAAAGATGATTAGGGGACTGGAGGCTAAAACATATAAGGAACGATTGCTGGAATTGGGTATGTCTAGTTTAATGAAGAGAAGGACTAGGGGTGACATGATAGCAGTGTTCCAATATCTCAGGGCCTGCCACAAAGAAGAGGGAGTCAAGCTATTCTCCAAAGCACCTGAAGGCAGGACAAGAAGCAACAGATGGAAACTAACCAAAGAGAGAAGCAACCTAGAACTAAGGAGAAATTTCCTGATAGTTAGAACAGTTAATCAGTGGAAGAACCTGTCTCCAGAAGCTGTGAATGCTCCAATACTGGATGTTTTTAAGAAGAGACTGGACAGCCATTTGTCTAAAATGGTGTAGGGTTTCCTGCCTGAGCAGGGGTTCAACTAGATGATCTCCAAGGTCCCTTCCAAGTTGTTGTTATTATTGTTATTATTATTATTATTATTATTGTTGTTGTTGTTAGAAATAATTTCTGTAGCTGTTCTTAGTTTACAGAGTGATTTATAATTATAATGGTTCTAATTTTAATCTGCTCAGATTGTCTTATTGGTGGTTCTGGTAGCATACAATCACACAAACAGGATCAAAAGTCAACCATTTGAGAAGGCAGTTTCCTATTCATTTTCTCCAGAAAGGAGCTAGTATTCCATGAGTCCTTTATGAGGAAAGAACAGGCGGGACATGATTAGTGTTTCCATCTTAAATTAGTAGATATAGCTTGCCATTGCAGTCAATCAGAACTTGAGTTCTACAGTGTCATGTTTGTAATCAGGAGACTTACTTTTTCTGTCACCATTTCTTTGGCTGTTTCTTGGGCAACTGAGTAGGCAGAATTGGTTAGCTGACTGGGTTTAAAAGTTTACACAGTACAACCAAATGACTGAATTTAGTTTAACACTATATGTACTATATTAGGTCTGTTTAGATTTGGTATATCCTAGAAGGATTGATGGGCCAACATATGACAGTACCTCCTTCCCCACTGACCCAGTATCACATTCCACTTCATTACAAGGTGAGTAATTTAATAGATGACAAACATAGCTCGGGAGACATTCAAGAAGTTCAACAAACTTTAACTTAGAGAAAATCAAGAAGTAGACAAAGTTTTAGTGCTCACTGCTCAACAGGACCTCAATAGTCCTTTCTCCATACACTACAGTAGAACTCAGGAGAAATTTCATGACAGTAAGAACAATTAATCAGTGGAATCACTTGCCTCCAGAAGTTGTGGGTGCTCCAACACTGGAGGTTTTCAACAAGAGGTTGGACAACCATTTGTCCAGAATAGTATAGGATTTCCTGTTTGAGCAGGGGATTGGACTAGAAGACCTCCAAGCTCCCTTCCAACTCTGTTATTCTGTTATTCTGTTATTCTGTCTATTGTCTATTTAGTCATTGATTGCATTGTAACCCAATACTGTTTTTGCTATACCTTTCTTAACTATGAAAGCAATGCTGTTCCTCTTTGCTTTTCATGTCCTGGATAGTAAACGGTGATATCTGACTGAAAAGATTCAGTTCCAGTCTATTTACTGATGCCTAAGATGACAATGTGTAGTTGATTCATTTCATCTGTTGAGCTTTCCTATTTTTGACTTCATGCTGCTGATGTTCCATGTTTCCAGTGTAATTCTGTATTTGCAGTTTTGGATTTTCTTCTCATGCATGGCAACATGCAGCAGCTAAATGTTCTGAAGGCTTTAATCTAACAATAAAAAAGCATTAGTATTCTAAAAGACTTGATGCTGTTGAATGCCATTTATCCTGAAGAACTCCTTATTGGACCAAAGCTTTACCCAATATTATGTATTTTACCCACACATGATTTTCTTGATAAAATACAGAAATGGTTTGCCTTCTCCTATGAATTATGAAATGATAGCAAAGTGATCATCCATCACCATTTCTGCAGTCATCTCTCTCTCTCATGCAACACACACACACACATGCTATCTGTCTGTCTGTCTGTCTGTCTATCATCTATCTATCTATCTATCTATCTATCTATCTATCTATCTCTATCTATCTATCTATCTATCTATCTATCTATCTATCTATCTATCTATCTATCTATCTATCTATCTATCTATCTATCTACCTATCAGCTTGCTTTCATTCCTGTGTGTGTCTGTGTGTGCCTGTGTGCCTGTGTGTATGTATATGCAATTGGGATGACTTGGGTAATCCTGCTGGGATTTTATACTCTTAATGGTGTCCTTTGCTTACTACTCCCACAGACAGACTCTACCATGATGAGGCAACACAGCAGGATTTGAAGTGAAGTTCCCTTTTAAAACCATCTAAATTGGTGTTCTTCATTTCTCAAGGCAGGAAATTTTACAATTTAATTCTATATTGTATTAAAGGAACACTTCCTGTGAATCTCTACTTGAAGATGAAGTGTATCAGAACTAGGCAGGGGGTAGGGAAGAGAAAGAGAGAAATGGCATAAAAGCACAGGAAGATTCAGTCATGCCACAACAAATGGGGAATTGTGTTGAGATGGGGCATCCAGGTAATAGAGTGAATTCAGAACTGAAATAGGTTCCATTCTCAACATTGGGAATCTTTGGTGCTCTTGACTGAAAATGCATTACTCAAGCTGAGTTCACCCTCTATTAGTGATTAGATACTTCTGTGAGTTTTATCTCCATGGTAACTGAACATCTCCCTGGTAAGTACACAATAAAAAAATGTGAAAGAGGTGGATGCCAAGCCACACAGACAGCTTTGATTGTATGGCGTATTCTTATTTGGGAAGGGTTACCTCTTATTGAAAGAAAAAAGAAAAACGCAAGCTTTAACAGCAACTCAAAGCAGGTCTTGAATCCATTGTGTGCTAAAGATACGATGATGTGATAGTTTCACATAGCAGGTTACTCAAGTAACACTGGTCCCCAAAATCAATATTGTTTATCCCAATGGGACATGCACAACCTCTTTTCTGTTAAGAGCCTCACTTGACCTTTGAACTATCTGCCAGAGGCCATCCTCCAAAAATTGGGTAGTCAGGGAAAAAATGTTAATTTTACTTCACCTAAAATGAGATTGCATTCATTAAATCCTTTACTCCTCATGTTTTTGATAATATTGCCCTTTGCCTACATTGTCCTATTTAAGTAGGTGATAACTTTTGGATGGACCCTGGAGAAGTGGTTGATTGTGCATTTTTGATTGCACAGTTTAAGGATCTGCTCCGAGAATTCCAGGGTGACCCTTAACAAAATAACAGAGTTGGAATGAACCTTGAAAATACCAAGGATTGAACATGGAGATCTTTCATTTGCCAAGTGTTTGTTTCACCACTGAGTTGCAATCATTCTCAGTGGGAATATAAGAAGCTCTTCGAATGTGGCTCATTTGAGAGCATTGTTCTTTAAGTACACTGTACTAATAATGGCTTTTCATGATTTCTGATTGATCTTTCTTACCATTATTTGGAAATGTTGGAGACTGAATCAGGGATTTTCTACCTGCACAGCATGCATTTTACCATTGTAGCAGATAACAATGACTTTACAGGGTAGGGAGGTGGGGAAAGAGAATGGGGTCAGTATGATGCTTTTTGCATGGCAGCATGAGAACAATTATAGTCACCCTGTAATGACTGAGTAAGCTGGTAAGACTTAGAGGTGAGGCAAGAAGAACATCTAGCCTAGTTTCAGATCTATGCAAGAGATCAATAGAGATGTCTGGAAAGAGCTCACTGTTTTTTTCTGCAGTCTGATGTTTAGGACAAAGAGGGTCAGTGATAATTGATATTATTACTATTTATTACATGTATATGCTCCCTAATGCCCAGGGAGTTATTTATTTACACATGGACTAGCAATATACATTAGCATTTCAACTAGATTAAAAGGTAAAGGTAAAGGTTCCCCCGCACATGCGTGCTAGTCGTTTCCGACTCTAGGGGCCGGTGCTCATCTCCGTTTCAAAGCTGAAGAGCCAGCGCTTGTCCGAGGACGTCTCCGTGTTCATGTGGCCGGCATGACTAGATGGCAAAGGCTCACGGAACGCTGTTACCTTCCCACCGTAGTGGTCCCTATTTTTCTACTTGCATTTTTATGTGCTTTCGAACTGCTAGGTTGGCAGAAGCTGGGACGAGTAACAGGCGCTCACTCTGTTACGCGGCACTCGGGATTCGACCCGCCAAACTGCCAACCTTCTGATCAACAAGCTCAGTGTCCTAACCCACTGAGCCACTGCGTCCCTTACACATGGACTAGCAATATAGAACCCAATAAAATATGTCAAAAAGATATATGTTCAAATATTAACATCTAGGCCATCTAACCACTGAAGCGCGGCATTGTTTTTATTAAAAAAATCAGATACTGGACTGGTAAATGGCCTGAGCTTACATATGCTCAAAATGTGATCTACAGTTTGATGTGGGACCCACAGTCACACTGAGGAGAGGACTCTATGCCCCATTTATACAGAGTCTCAGCAGATGCCATATGAGGTGTCAATCTTATTCAGGATTGTCCATTGCTAACATGGTAGTTCAAAGCCTGGCACCTGTTTTTTTTTGGGGGGGTGTCATTTATATGTCTTCTTATAAATGGGCATTCAGTGACCCATTTGGCTTTCCATTGAGAACTGATGTTATAGCTGTTGGGCAGATGTTGTGCAAGTGTCAGTGGGGTCTTCCTGGATTTGAGTGTTCCTGCTGATAAATGAGGAAAGTCAGCATGCACTGGTAGGAGTGAGTTGCTCATAATTTTTCTGTATTCTCTCACTAGTGCATCTTGCCTTTGTAAAGCTGGTGGTGCTATATGGCTCTGTTAAGGAATTTGTTGTGCAGAGGTCTCCTTGTGCTACCAAAGAGCTGCACAGACAAGGAAGGGTACTGAGAGCAGCAAGAGTCACACAGAAACCACAAGAGTACACTGAGTTGTAAAAGCAAAAAGTATTTTACTTTTGAAGTGGTGTAAAAACAAAAATGCACAGTCAAAAATAAACAGTCCAAGTAGCAATCCAAATACAAAGTCTTCTTACCGGTCCAGAGGTCAATACACAGTTCAGGTTTACAACAGTAGTAAACCAACAGCAGAGCAAAAACAGTAATAGTAGAGAGCAGTGAATTCAGAGAGAGAGAGAGAAGCTACGTTACTAGCTCCCTCTTATGGCCATGAGAACACTTACACACCCATTGGCCAATTAACAACTTAAAGACATAGCATTATGGTTAATATATTTTCAACCCAACATTGTAGGCTAACACCATATGCCTAACAGGCTCAAAATAGGAAGCCATCAAATTGGAGTGGTTTTAATACATCTGCTTATAATCCTCATGGTGTCATTGAGTCCGGTGTCTAACTTACTAATAGGGCACAGGGGCAGAGTATATTTATTCAGTTGCAAAGTACACTGGCCCTAGTGCTGATGATCTGGGAGTGGCAGCTGAAGCTCCCCATTTACTTCCACATAATTTCTGGAGTATGTTGTTCCTAGTATTGATCAGTATTGCCTAGAGAGTCTTAGTGGTTTATTTAATTATTTAAAACATGAAAAGAAGACATAAGCAACAAGAAACAATAATAAGAATAAAGATGGCAGGATGACAAATCAAGTGGAAAACATTTGGGTCCAAAGGAGACTTCACTAACTTTCACTGAAGGTCTGAGTGAAGAACCAGGTCTTCAGGGCCCTTTGAAACACTAGCTGGTTAGGGGATATTTGGGACTAAGACAGAGAAGCTGCATTTCCAGGGCTTGGATCAGGGGTCTTCAAACCTGGCCTTTTTATGACTTGTGGGCTTCAACTCCCAGAATTCTGGGAGTTGAAGTCCACAAGTCATAAAAAGACCATGTTTGAAGACCCCTGACCTGGATAGATGGCACTGTTTAATTGAAGGAACCTGGGGCATGCCATCTCTGTCATATTGAATTGGCTACACAAATATTTTCGGAGACAGACCTCAAGTGGCCAAATCCTATCGTTTATAGATGGTATTGAGCAACTTGAATCACATCTACAAACAAACCGACAACCAGTACATTTTCAAAGTAGAGGTATTTTATTTATTAGATTTTTATCTCACCTTTACTATTTTGTAAAAAACTCAAGGTGGGGCACACTGATGTGTGTTCATTATTGCCACCCTGCTGTTTTCTGGATCAGCTGAAGCTTTTAGACAGTCTTCAAGGACAGCTCCATAGTGAACCACTTGCTTCTTGAACAGGAGCTGTGAGTCCAGGAAGAGCCTCAACTTGACAACCCAATCAAGATCAGAGAAGAAATATCACCCGATCCAGGCAGCCCATCACCCACAGGCATTCTGTCTTGGTAGGATTGAGTCAGAGGTGGTTCCTCCTTATCCAAACCTGCACAGCCTCCAGGCATTGGGACAGAACCTCGGAAGCCTCACTTAGCCTGATGGGGGTTGATATAACTGGGTATCATCGGCACTGATACCAAACCTTAAAGTGGTTGATTACCTCACCCAGTGGTTGTACTCAGATGTTGAAATGCATCCTTACTGCTTTCTTTAGTCTTGATCATTATGTGACCTGGAAAGATTTCCTCTGAGAAATTGCGAATTTGACTAGACAAAAGTTGCCCATCCTGGCCTAAATGAATACAGAGATTTCTTTACACCAGTATTCCCACCATTGTTTGCTGAGGGTGGCCTGCTTATTCATAAAATGACTTCCATGGAGGCATAGCCAGTTAAAAAACATTGGTTTATCCCAGGGATAGGCAACCTTGGCTCTTTTATGACTTGTGGACTTCAACTCCCAGAATTCCTGAGCCAGCCATGCTGGCTCAGGAATTCTGGGAGTTGAAGTCTACAAGTCATAAAAGAGCCAAGGTTGCCTACCCCTGGTTTATCCAAATGTTACTTGTCACCCTGCTAGCTTTCCCCTAGGACATGTTGCACCATCCTTCTTTCATCCCCTAAGGGTGCAGGTAGAAACACTTCCAAGCAAAGCTAAGTTTTGCCATCAGCCAACGTTTCAAACAAAGCTCATGTGGCTGATTTTGTTTGCTTTATTATATTAGAAATAAAGTAACACTACTGCTACTATTTGGCAAAGGCAAAGTTAAATTTTGAAATATTTAAGACAATTTCAACCAGCAATTAAAAATCTGCTTATGCTTTAAGACCTTGTTAAAAGCTTCAACTAAGCTGAGAATACTTGTCCCCCCCAAAAAAGAGGGAGCTGTTTAAGAGAAGTCTTGACCCTCCAATCACTATGACATAAGCCTGCAAAAGTTGGATCATCAACTTTTTTTTGATGACCTGGAGTGGAGGTGGGGGCAGGAGAGGAATTATAGATAATGGGAACGTTTCTGTCATAAACTCGGCTCTAGCTGTAAGCTTTAAAAGTAATTACGAGCTTTCTGTATTTTAGTTGGAAAACAATGGTCGTGAGTGCTTCTGGCTTAAGTGTAATGTGGCAGCTGAGTTTCTCTAAAGACAGCCTGGTTGCTGAATTCTGTTTGAACTGACATTTATGCATTAGTGATAAATAATAATAATAATAATAATAATTTTATTTGTATACCGCCCTTCTCCCGAAGGACTCAGGGCGGTGAACAGGGCAATAAATACTAATACAAAGATACAAAAATTAAGAAAAGATTAAACAAAGTGCCCAATGCCTTAGAACAATAAGTTAAAATACGTTAAAAGCAATAATAAAACCCCAAACCCATCAGGCCAGGCCGGCTTGTTCAAACAAGTAGGTCTTTAGATCCCATCGGAAGGAGCAAAGGTTGGGTGCCGTCCGGAGCTCAACCGGTAAACGGTTCCACAAATCCGGCGTACCCACAGAGAAGGACCTCCCCCTGGGGGCCACCAGACAGCATTCTCTGACCGGTGGCACCCTGAGGAGGCCCTCTCTGTGGGAGCACATTGGGCAGAGGGGAGTTGATGCCGGCCGCAGGTGCTCCCTAAGGTACTCCGGACCCCTGCCATGTAGGGCTTTAAAGGTCATTACCAGCACCTTGAATCTCACCTGGAAGACAACTGGAAGCCAATGCAGCTCACGGAGCAAAGGTGTAACATGGGAGTATCGGGAGACTCCCAACACGACTCTCACGGCTGCATTCTGCACCAGTTGGAACTCCGAGTGGTCCTCAAGGGCAGCCCCATGTAGAGAGCGTTGTGTTCTGAACCAGCCCTCCTCTGGCCTTGTAAAGGCAAACCCCTATTTAGAAAGAAGAGACTGGAGAGCGTCCAAGGCTAAAAGGCATCCGTCAAGATTTATTACGCAGTTAACAAAAACACTAGAGCTTGTCTTCTCAAGCGGAAAAGTTGCTTTCAGCAACCAGCCCCTCCCCAAACACTCCTTTTATAGAGAGCTCAGGGCGTGGTCTCCCTGTGCCTCCTCCCGAGGAGTCCCACATTCTTTCTTTGTTTGTTCCTGCTCGACTGCCTCCTGCGTCGGGCGTCCTTGAACAGGGCCAGCTGTGGGTCATCATCTTCCGCACTATCGGGCTCACGCAGCTGAGAAGAGGGCCCCGGCTGGGAACTCTGCCAAGCCTCCACGCCATCATCAACCGGTTCGTCTCCCACACGGTCCTCCTCCCCCTCATCTGAGTCATCCGACACATCTGAGCCGGCTGCCGAAACCACAGGCTGGCCCTGAGTCACAACACGTTGCAGTAGTCTAATCGAGAGGTCACGAGTGCATGAGTGACCGTACGCAAGGCATCCCGGTCTAGATAGGGCCGCAACTGGCGCACCAGGCGAACCTGGGCGAAGGCCCCCCTAGTCACAGTTAATGTATGATCTTCTAAAGAAAGCTGTGAATCTAGGAGGACTCCCAAGTTGCGAGCCCTATCTACGGGGGGTAATAACTCACCCCCCATAGAAAGAGATGGAATATTCTGAATTTCCCGAGATGCCGGTACGCACAGCCACTCAGTCTTGTCAGGGTTGAGCCGAAGCCTGTTCCTCCCCATCCAGACCCGAACCGCCTCCAGGCAACGGGACTTCACGTCGAGGGCATCACTGGGGTGGTTTGGGGTCAAAATAAAAAGCTGGGTATCATCAGCATACTGATGATACCCAACTCCAAAACCACGAATGATCTCACCCAGCGGCTTCATATAGATGTTGAACAGGAGAGCCAAGAGGACCAACCCCTGAGGAACAGGAGAGGCCTCGAGGTCGACCTCTGCCCCCCTGCCAACACCGACTGCGAGCATCCCAGGAGATAGGAGGAGAACCACTGAAGAACCGTGCCTCCCACTCCCAATCCCCTGAGACGCCACAGCAGGATACCATGGTCGATGGTATCGAAAGCCACTGAGAGGTCTAATAGGACTAGGACAGAGGAATATCCCCTGTCCCAAGCCCTCCAGAGATCATTCACCAGAGCGACCAATGCCGTCTCCGTGCTGTACCCAGGCCTGAAACCCGATTGGTACGGGTCTAGATAATCAGCTTCATCCAGAACCAGAGGGAGCTGATGCGCCACCACACTCTCAACAACCTTCGCAAGAAAGCGAAGGTTGGAGACAGGACGAAAGTTGTTTAACACAACTTCTTGAGGAGGGGTCTCACCACCGCCTCCTTCAAGATGGTGGGGAAACTACCCTCACTCAAAGATGCAGATATAACCGCCTGGAACCAGTCTCGTGTCCCCTCCCGAGCCGCATAAACAAGCCAGGAAGGGCACGGGTCCAATAAACACGTGGTGGAGCTCAGCCTCCCCATAATTCTGTCCACTTCCTCCGGAGTCACAGGGTCGAACTCCTCCCAGATAACATTGACAAGACCACCCATGTCCTGATCATCAGACTCTGCCCAGTCGGAGTCCAAACCGGTCTGAATCCGAGTGATTTTGTCCGACAGATGTTGGCTAAACTCCTTGGCACGACCCTGCAAGGGTTCCTCTCTCACCTCCTGATTAAGGAGGGAGCGGGTCACCCTAAACAGGGCGGCCGGGCGGTTATCTGCAGACGCAATGAGGGTAGCAAAGTGATTAGACCTCGCCACACTTATCGCCGCGAGGTAAGACCTAATACAGGTTCTTAGTCGCAATCAGTCGGATTCAGACCAGCTGGATCTCCAACAGCTCCTAGGCCCTGTCTCTGATGCTTCATCTCCCAGAGCTCTGCGGAAAACCATGGAGCCCACTGGGATCTGCACCGGGTCAGGGGCCGCAAGGGTACAACTCGGTCAAGTGCCTCCGTGGCTGCCTTTTCCCAGGCTTCCACTAAGGCATCAGCCGAGCTGTGAGCAAAGGAGGCAGGTGGGGACACCAGCGCTGCCTGGAACCTCTCAGGGTCCATTAAGCGCCTGGGGCGGAACCATCTAGTTGGTTCAACACACCCACGGCGGTGAGTGGCAAAATGGAAGACCAGCCGCAGGAGATGATGATCGGTCCATGACAGGGGCAAAACAATTGGGAAACCCCCACCAAGATCATCTAACCACCATCCAGATAGAAAAACCAAATCAAGGGTGTGGCCCCCCACATGAGTTGGTCCATGAATTACTTGTGTCAGGTCCATGGCCGTCATGGAAGCCATGAACTCCCGAGCTAACTCAGATGATCCTCCCAGGGATGGTAGATTGAAGTCACCCAAAACCATAAGTTTGGGGAACTCAATCACCAGCCCCGAGAGAATATCGAGAAACTCAGGCAGGGCTGCTGCTGCACGACTAGGTGAAAGGTACACCAGCAGCAAGCCCAACTGCGCCCTAGGACCACATCTCAGGAGGAGGGACTCACACCCAACTATCTGGAGAACGGTGGCCTCCTGCAGACACAAGGTCTCCCTCATAACTACCACCACTCCCCCGCCCCTACCCTGAGCCCGAGGCTGGTGCAGCACCTGGAAACCTGGTGGGCAAAGATCAACCAGAGGGATACCACCCTCTGGGCCCAACCAGGTCTCCGTGATGCAAGCCAGGTCCGCATGCTCACCCTCAACCAGATCCCGGATGAGAGGAGCCTTATTGACAACGGACCTGGCATTCAAGTACACCAGCCGGAGCTCAGGTGGCTGCACATCCTTGCTCCCGGAACCTCGGGGTGAAAACAGAGGGTCGGAGCGCCTCACTGCTTGTAAATAGTGGAGATGCACTCCCAGATGTTGATACGGCCCTCTGTTCGTACACCTGCTGCCATTCTCTAATGTGGAAATAGGTAGTCCCACGACCCGCTCCAGAGCTCCGGAGGCAATCAACCCCGCCCCCCCATGTAATCAATCCCGGACCTGGCCAGAACAACAGTTGGTGGATTCCCCTCCATTTCCAACCAACCACGACCCTCCCCCCTCCCTAACCCTGCCAAAAATTTAACTAAAAAAGTAACCAGGGGCCTCTTATTAAATTTGTACCGGAGGCACCTGTCCCTGCCCAGCCATCTCTCAGGGTCCCAAAAATTGGGCCCTTCATCAAGAGGCAGAGTAGAAAGTAAGGCGGGTCGCACCCAGGATGGGGGGGGCACCCCTGAGGGTGAACAAAACTGTGCTAGAATAACTAAGGCGCATAATGATTATTAAAGAAATCCGGCAAAGAGGCAGACCCAGATCGAACGGGAGGATCTTAAAACAGAGGGAGGGTGTCCAGACTGCAAACCCAGCTCCACTGCCACTAGAGATGGGTAAACCCCGGAACAGATCAACCCCCGTCCTCTCACGACAGTCAGGACCGGGGAGCAGCCTGGAACACACAACCGGGGAAGGCAGCATAACAAATAATGTATTGCATAACAAATAATGTATTGCACTGCCCAAATTTTTATTCTTGTTCCAAATGATACCGATTCTTAAGAAAGATTCTAATTTGGAGGAATGGCAGCGAGGTATCAATAAATTTGTGTGGGCAGGGAAAAAGCCACGAGTTAAACTTAAGATTATGCAGGATACTCGTGAGAGAGGTGGCCTTAAACTGCCTAATCTTAAATTATACTATGAAGCTGCTGCATTAGTAGGAATAAGTGATTGGATTAATTTGACGCAATTGAGGTTATTAAATCTTGAGGGCCATGATTTGTTGTTTGGATGAAGATGCAACGTATTTCCACATATGGTGGACTTGTAAAAAGGTTAAGGCTTTTTGGATAAAAGTCTGGTGGAATATGCAGAAGATTTTTAAACAGAGGATAAAGTTTTGTCCGCAACTTTTTTTGTTGGGAATAATTGCAGACGCTACAGTTGTGGACACTAAGCTGATGTTGAACTTAATTACGGCGGCAAGACTTTTGATAGGCCAATATTGGAAGAAAGAGGAATTGCCGACCATAGAAGAGTGGACTTTAAAGGTTTCCGACCTGGCAGAGATGGCGAAGATTTCGGCTTATTTGATAGATCATTCGCAAGAACGCTATATTATGGAATGGAGAAAATGGATTGAGTTTATCCAGAACAAGTATAGGGTTAAGAAGTTTTACGTAGCATTTGAATAAGTCTTCTTTCGTTTTTTTTTTCGTTTTTTTTTAATTCTAGTTTTTTATATATATTTAATATTGTTAAGGTGTGTCTTTTCCTATATAAGCTAGAGAGTGATGGATTTTAGAACTTATAGTTGTTAGTATATGATTGTTTATGATTGCTTTTTATATATATACCTTGTATTTAGCTCTGGGAAGTCGGGGGGGGGGGAGGGGGAGGGTGGAGGGAGGGGGGGAGGGAGGGAGGTTGGGGGGAGGTAGGGGGGGAGCAGGGAGGGGGAAGGGGGGTTTCTTAAGGGAAAACTGTATTTTAAAACTTTTCAATAAAAAAAAACAAATAATGTATTGCAGTAAATGTACCTGAGAGTTATCTGTTGTTGTTACTTGCGAAGTCGTGTCCGACCCATCGCGACCTTATGGACAATGTTCCTCCAGGCCTTCCTGTCCTTTACCATCTTCTGGAGTCCATTTAAGCTCATGCCTACTGCTTCAGGAGTTATCTGCTTAATCTTATTAAGCCAGGGAAAGGTCCGATTGGATTCAGAGGTAATCTTGGAAACAAAAATGATGTGCTTTGATTTGCCGTAAACCAACTTGCACTTTTTAGTTTTTTTCTTTTTAACTGAAAAATTCAATGGGTCAGGGAATAGAATAGAATTGTTCCAGATGGGTGGCCAATGAAGTGTTTACAATCTCACTGGTGCTGTTAGCTACCCATTTGAGACTCCAGTCATTATTCTGAGAGGCAACTGTCCATGACACTGTCATACGTACCCATCATAGAAAATCTGTTCATGTTTTTGTCATTCCATTCCATCATTCAGTTCCTGGATCATTTGGAGACAAATGACATGAGTAGCAGAGGCCAGTGGAGCTGAGGAGCCATTCAGCATCCAGTGCTCTTCTATATTCAGGCTGCATGTTTAATAAGGAATTGTTCCTTCTCTCTTGAAGAAAGAGCCCAGGAGGTTTCAGGGAAGGGGGAGCACCTTTAATTTAATCCTTAAATAGCAAGAGCTAGAATAGAATAGAATAGAATAGAATAGAATAGAATAGAATAGAATAGAATAGAATAGAATAGAATAGAATAGAATAGAATAGAATAGAATAGAATAGAATAGAATAGAATAGAATAGAATAGAATAGAATAGAATAGAATAGAAGACCAGTTTTGAAACTTGACTTGCCAGCTTGGGGGAACCCATTGCCTGCTTCACCTCAAACAAGGAAATGTCCTTGATAAATCTGGCTGGAATACTTGCTAATCTTGTATTGGAAGTATCTAGCTAGTATTGAACCATGTACTGTACCAATTACATACTGGCTTTAGCTGAGAAGCATTCTGTAGGAGGAGAAATGGGATTTCCTACTATAACAGCTTCTTAAACTTACATGATTTATATATGGCCATATATATTTGCAGCTTCTATAGTTCCGGAACTGGCCTCTGCATGCATGTCCTTCCATGAAGCAAAGACTAATGGCATCCTAATATGAACTGCACTATGCGCCTTACTCAGAAATTGCTTCCCCTTTGAGATGGGGTTGTATAATTGATAATTACTTGGTCAGTCAAGCTTCCCTGGGAGGGCATGATCTGCATCTTTCTGCAGGCAGTTTCATCAGCTGTTCCCTGAGCAATTCGTCAGGTGGATTTATCTACTGTATGCTTCAGTCCAGGGAATCTCAAAAATAAGCATGGCACACAGCCCTATTGATTTGCTGGGCCACCGTTTGTCCCCAACCTAACTCCTCTCTCCTTGCCTGCCCTGATGCCCATCCACCTCCTCGTCTGGCTCCCTGCTCTTTCCTGCTCCCCAAAGCCCTCACCTCTGTCCACTTCCCCTTTTCCTCAGGACACGCATGCTGAGCGGCCTCTGGAGCCACTCTGGAGATGCTGAAAAGAGCGTCACTGGCTCTTAGCAACGCGCCTAGCAACAAGCTAACATCTTTTCCCTCTGGACCAATCCGGGAAGGAAGGGAACATCTGGGCGCCCGCCTCTCTCCTTGCTGAAGAGAGGAGGCGATGAGCTCGCCAGTGACCGCAGGGACCCGCAGAAAGCTGGCCGACGAGACCGGGAAGAGACCAGCCGAGTCGTCGCATCAGCCTTTCCCCCCTGGGGCAGGTGCACCGTTGGGAAGGTAAGCAGTAGTGAGCAGGGCAGGGCAGGGCAGGGCACCGCATCCCTCCGCAGCCCGCTTCGTCTTCCGCGTTTCGAGATGCTTCGAGCAGCAGAGGGCTGAGAGGCGGGGAGGCTGAGCTCCGCGCAATCCCCTTCTGATCCACTGCAACGGGTTCCTGAGCATACACCAAGTTACCCGCTCAGCCTTCGCCGAATAGTTTTGCGACGAAGGCTCCGTGGGTACAAAGAGAGAGGAACGAGAAAGGTGACACCGCCGCCCCCCCCCCCCAATAATTACCTGTGAGAAGACACAGCAGCAGAAATGAAGCTGCTCCGATGATAAACCTTTCAACATTTCAGGGCTGGGTTTTGTTTTTTGGCAGCGGAGATCTCCCTCGGTGTGCGCGCGTGTTGGGGAAGGGAGGGGGTTGCGTCTATTCCTAAAACGATGAGGGTTGTTATCTGCTGGGACGTTTTGCTTGCAGAAGGCGCTCTTGTTACGCCCCAGCCACGTTTCCTTTTCCCTGTAAAAGGTATTTTATCCATCCAATTAACACCTAAGCTCCCAGGACCCCCATCTCTTTACAGGAAGGCTCTCAGATAGAATGGCTTCTCTCCCTCCTGTCCCCTTTTCTTGCATGATGTTTAGCATCCTTCTGAGAAGTTCTGGACTGTTGCTGTCAACTGTTCATTGGATGGCTTGCAGGAAATACTCTCTCCTGCCCTTATGGGAGATGCAGCCATACATGGAGAGAAAAAAAATTGGTTTCAAGATTTATTTCACACTGACTTTTTCGGTGTGTGGTGGTGGTGGGGTATCAAGTCATGTTCTTCCTCAATCTAGCAACCTCCAGATGTATCAAACACCTTCTCTCATAATCCCTGGGCTATGATGGGGAATGTGATCCAGCATGTCTGGAGGGCACCACGTTGGGGAAATATTTAATTCTAGGATAGGACTTTCTGAAAAATTACCATCACAAGGTTCTGGCATGTATGAGAAATAGCCTGCCTGTAAGATCAAACCTCTCTCATATGGAACATACATGCCCAACATGGAACATCTTATTGGCACACATGTTCTCTCAATGTCAAGGCAGATTTCCCTGACATTGTTCAAAGATGATGCCTTAGGACTTAGCTATATATGAAATGCTGCAAGTTTTTATCTTTGCAACACTGTTATTTTCATGGTCAATGCTAAAAAATTAATTACAGTGACATAATGTTTTAAATTTAGCTCTCCAGAAGCATGTTAGCAGAATATTTTAATTGCCTCTTTATAGGTTCCATTCTGGCCACTATGCTTCTTCCATGTCAGTTCGTTCAAATCATACATCTATATCCAGATAATTCTACCTTTTATCTTTCTACCTAGACAAGACAACTTAATTTGCATGTCTTAGTGGAATATCTTTTTATGGCTAAAGTCCACATCTATCATTTCGGGGAAAGTTGAGAGTCACAGTAGGAATTACATATAGGGATGGGTCTTGGCTCTGTGGGGTGGAATCTGGCAATCTCTTTTTTTTTTTTGAACTGCATCTAGGGCTCATATTCTACTTTTCAAATTGTTTCCCAATAAAATGGAAGGAAATTATGCTACAATTTTTCAGGAGATAGAGCCAGAAGGGGCTCTAAGAATTAGAAAAGGTCACCCTGGTCCACAGTATAACCATCCCTAGTTTAGTGCCTTTTGACTACTGTATTAAGGAAATCTTTGCCAAGTAGCACTCTGAGATGAGTCAAGTCTACAATTCCCAGATTTCCCAGCTGCCGTGGCACCGGTTGGGGATTTTGGATGTTGCAGTTCCAATACTTCATTGGAGAAATCTGAACGAGGCGGGCTTTCTTGGCATTGAACCTGGTATGCAAGCCATCCACCCCAAAGCAGCGACTGCAACAAGCAACAATCTTGTTTTAAAGATTATGATATCCTTAACCAAGCTGAGTCAGATATGTTGGGGTTCCAAGTCCTAGAATTCCTGGCTAATAATGGCATAACAATAAACTAAACACACATACATGAAATATTATATACAAGGCATTCAGTTTAAAACTTTAATAGGGGTGAAATAAAAATTAAAGAACCAATACCTGAGACTGCAAAGTATAGCATGTAACAATAGTCCAGCAAAATCCTGAATGCTACCATTCTATTAAATGTTTACTGTACTTGAAATTCAAACTGAGAGTGCTTCACTCTTTTAATTGTGGCAGGGATCAAATGTGAGCTTTCACAAGCTGTCAAAAACTGAGAAGGATTCCGTGTCTTGTGTCAGATAGTATCGGAGTCTAATTCCTACTGCAAACCAGCCATCAGATTCAACCATATGCTACAGAAGATAGGAAAGAAGTCTAATCTAGATGACTATAATGTCAACTAGGCTCCACTATTCAAATTCAAACAGTGAATTAAAAATATTATACTGTATTCCAAATGAAGATTTTGGTTTGATCCAGCTAGGAACACAGCTGCATGAATGACCAGCTGCATGCAAAATTAGGGTGTTGAATGGATTTTCTCTAAGCTGATTTGCCAGCTCAATGCATTTCTTTAAAGCTGGTATATAATATTCCAACAGCCAAGATAGGGAAATAACACCTGGATTCAACCATTCTTCCTTCCAAGAAGCAACTGATAGAAGAATTTAAAATGTGAAAATGTGCTGTCCACATACTCATTTCATCCACGTTCTGACTGGAATAATTAAGTTTCCTTTGAACAGTCAGCGCATTCAGAAATAGAATTTCATCCAGCATGTCCTATCAAGGTTTATTGAAGAATCTTCTTAGAAGGCATTTTGGAAGGAAATTCATGTTAACTACAAACCATAAGGAACAAGCAACTTTGCTTTGTATTGTGTTTGTGCACTTAATATAATCAAACTGTACTGGGAAGTAAAAAAAATGCACGTTGAGAGTAAATGCATTATGAATTTGGGGCTTGTTTTTGCATGGCATCAGCATGGATGCATAAAGCTATTCAATGGGCTCCATCATGAACTCTAGGATGGGGTAATACAATGTGAACTTGCCTATGGAACCAAGACTCCTCCCAATATAAGATGCAGGGACAATAACAATACAATTTGCTTTAGACAGGTGGCAAACCATTATTGTACGTAGTGGTGGTGGGTGGGTGGATTAGGAGAAATTTTGGTCTAATGCAGCTGGTAAAGATCCATTAGACCATACCATATCTTAGAGAGTTAATGAGGAGATCAGAACATCTTCTAAAAATATAAGGGGCTTCACTGCATTAAATATGTGTTAATCACTTTGGAAGGGTTTTATAGACTTTTCCAAATCTCCAGATGATAGATTGTGATGTCACATCCAAGGCTCTTTGCAATTCATATTAATTATGTATAGGGAACACTTTCCTGCTTGCTGATCTCCTAACCTCATTTAAGTGGTGCTATTAAAATCAATGGGAGTTACTTCTCAATCAATAGTTTCAGGTTGAAGAGTTCATGTACCTATTGATTTGGCCAATCTTTCCTCATTCATTCTCAGAACTGTCCTCTTCAGGACTCGAGCACAGCCATGGCTTTGTTTCCCTACAAAGTTCTTTAAGAGAATGAACTACCCTTTGTAATTTTGTGGCTGAAGCCAAGGAACTGAATCCAAACCCCATGCCAAAATTACTAGCCCTGAAAAAGAATAGCTAGAATGAAGAGGGGGAGTAATCACTTCTGAACCATTCTGCACAGATTATGGCTTGTACCAAATTAAACCCACTGATCATAAGTGAGGTTTACCAACACCCCATACTCCTATTTTCCATCCTCTTGGCTCTTTGGATTTTTGAAGCACCTGTTTGGCTCTAGACATGTCACAGAACATCCCATTCATCATTAAGAAATATCCCATTTATCACACTGATTTAATTCTGTCTCACTTTTGTGCGTTTCCTTATCTCCTTGGTTTTTATGTTTGGCAAACCGAACTTCTTTTTCAATCCTTATTGCCTTTTGTGGAGAGGTTTAAAAATACGTTTTAAAAATTCAAAACTTAAACCTGTGACTGCTGGTTGTTTAGGATTTTCTGAGCAAGCTAAATTTTAATCAGTTTATGATTTTTTGCATAAACATGCAATCCATGCCTTGACTTGAGTTCCATGATCGTAATCAGGATAGCACCAAAGCTACCCAGCAAAGGCTAGATTTTTAAAGGTGAGAACCAGGCTGTCAAGCTTTAGCCATATGGCTGAAATTTCCACTACCTGAAGGAGCTGCATATTTCTCAATCTTGCCTGAGCAAGCAAACCTCCCGATCTCTCAGAGCTTCCTGGCTTCAGAGCTGGGCTATACTCTTTTATTGGTTTTTATGTTTGGCAAACTTTTTATCTTTTATTGTCCTTTACAATAGACTGTGATATCAGTAATTGCCTTTCCTGATCATTTTCTGCCTAGATTATAATCCACTCTCCCAACCAGCTGCCATTGATCAGATGTGGTGCATTGTAAATAGGATGGGTGTTATGAACAGGAAGGCAATGGAGAGGGGGGGCGAGGGAGAAACTGCAGCTGTTCCACACTGGGTGAGACTGTTTGCTAGCTTGGAATCATGAATCCTGGACTGACAACCCTTTCCTTTACTTCCACTCCAAAAGCCTTTTGCTTAATCTGAGAACAGAATAGATATTGCTAATGAACTGCAAAAGCCATGGCTGTGGAAATAGGAATGGTTTTAGAAACAGGCCAGAAATGGTGCATAGTAATCTATTGCAAAAGGGACGCGGTGGCTCAGTGGGTTAGGACGCTGAGCTTGTCGATCAGAAGGTCGGCAGTTTGGCGGGTCGAATCCTGAGTGCCGCGTAACAGAGTGAGCGCCTGTTACTCGTCCCAGCTTCTGCCAACCTAGCAGTTCGAAAGCACGTAAAAATGCAAGTAGAAAAATAGGGACCACTACGGTGGGAAGGTAACAGCGTTCCGTGCACCTTTGGCGTCTAGTCATGCCGGCCACATGACCACGGAGACGTCCTCGGACAAGCGCTGGCTCTTCGGCTTTGAAACGGAGATGAGCACCGGCCCCTAGAGTCGGAAACGACTAGCACTCGTGTGCGGGGGAACCTTTACATTTACCTTTAATCTATTGCAAAACAAGAACAAGATCTCCAATCCCTGGGCCACAAACAGGTACCAGTCCATGGCCTGTTAGGAATCAGGCTGTACAGCTGGAGATAAATGGCAGGTGAGCAAGTGAAGCTTCATCTCTGTTTGCAGCCTCTCCCCATCGTTGTCTCAGTTCCATCTCAGATCATCAGGTATTAGATTCTCATAGGAGTGTGACCCCCTACTGTAAACTGCTCGTGTGAGGGATCTAGGTTGTGTGCTCCTCTTCCCCTCCACAGTCCATGGGAAAATTGTCTTCCAGAAAGATTAGGGAATCACTGCTAGAATAGGCAGGGAAGAATCCCTGACTATGGAAACTTGGGAGAATTCAGATGCAAAAAAAATGTACTTGTTTATTCAAAAAAGTTAGAAATCTATGTCTCTGTTTTATGCCTGTGAGATATTGGTCTACCTAGACAGGCAGTACTTGCTGACCAGCATTAGTTTTCAAGAGTTTCAGACTCTGGGCCATCTGCTGGGGTGATGGGGTATTTAAAAGTCAACATGGACTCATTAATTGTATGATTGCAGCTGCCTTTTTTATTTTTGCACACCACTTCCTCCTTCTCCTCCAAGAATGACCTTGCTCAGAATGATGTGCCTATGGCAGTGGTGGGGAGTTTGCTATCACATGCTGCCTGAAATTAAGATTTTTGGGAGCATTAAGAAAAGTGCTTAGAAAATAATTCTAGTGTGGCTGTTCTCAGGAGGAAGTGAGCAGGTTGTATTCCAATCTTGACCTGGTGCTTATGATGTTGGTGCAGTTGGATGAGGCAATATAACTTCTGCACTAAAACCATATTTCCTGGTTTCTTGTCTTTGTATAATTTATCAAGTTTGGTTTGTAAAAACTAAACATTTTTGTTAAAAATTTGCACTAATTGGTCTGCATTAGGGTACACATTTCCCTAAATATTTGCCCAATGTAGACAGCTTTATTTATTAAATTGCAATGTGCTTTGAAAAAATACCCCAACACACCAGTTTTCAATAACTAATTTTTCATTACTGATCAATCTGAAAATATTTTAGTAGGTTCATATTCAAAAGCAAACTAATCATTTTTCTCTCTCCACTCTAATCTGTATTGACTCTCCTGCCTAGGGAAAAAAAATCAGAATCGGCACTGGTGATTGCAATTTTTGGTGCCATGGAGCACCAAATCAGCTGGAGGTGCCATCCATCCATCCATCCATCTTGAGTTTCTTTGAAGGAAAGGTTACTTGAGCATTTGATGAGCAATAAATGTTTAAATAAGTTGGTTAGAATAAGTGGAATACCGTATTTCCCTGAAAATAAGATCCACCCCGAAAATAAGCTCCTTGGTTATGACCTTTTACCATTTCCTAGTAAGAAAATAAGCAGTAAGCGGGGTCTAGGATAGCAAATACTTTCAGGATGTTTCCCATCCCCCCCAAAAAAGTTTGCTTTGGGGTGCTTGTATACCCCCCTCTCTCACACTTTCCTTCCTTCCTTTCTTTCCTCTCTTCCTCTGCCCATGATTCATTTTAACAGGTGTTTGTTCAGCAGAACTGTGTGGGAAGCGATGCTAGCTAAGCCTTTCGGAAGACAGAAACTCATCAGAACCACTGAAAGCACAGCAAGAAGTCACTTTGTGGATTGATTTGGCACGACAAGGTACAACATATTGCTTGGATTTAATTAAAGTGAGAAACAACAAAACACTGGCATTGTAAGTCTCTGAAGGAGTCTGGAACTTCAGTGTCAAGATACTGCATCAGCAATCAGATGTTTTACTCCTTAAGGCAACCTTCTCCAGCCAGAGTCTCTCCAGATGTGTTCTATTGCATTTTTTTGATCTCTGATTATTCTGGCTAGAGAAGATGTAAATTGTGATTAAAAATATATAGAGTATCAGATAGGGGAAGATATGTCTATATTGTGTTTCACAGAACTCATCTTGTGGTTAGTCTGCATTGAAATGTGGTGCCACCATGTTTATTTTATTTATTTATTTATTTTATTGGATTTATATACCGCCCTTTCCCGAAGGACTCAGGGTGGTTTACAGGGTAATTAAAACATTGATACAAAAATTAAAAAGAATTAAAAAGAATTAAATTTAATCCCTGAAAAAATATAAAACCCCAATTAAAAATTCAGCCTGGGCCGGAGAGCTCGAAGAGCCAGTTCTTCAGGTCCCGGCGAAATGAACAAAGGTCGGGGGAGGTCCTGAGCTCCGTGGGCAGCTTGTTCCAGAGGGCAGGTGCACCCACAGAGAAGGCCCTCCCCCTGGGTGCTACCCGCCGGCACCCTGAGAAGGCCCTCCCTGTGGGAGCACACTGGACGAAGGGAACTTGATGCCAGCAGCAGGTGTTCCCTCAGATATCCTGGACCCAAGCCATTAAGGGCTTTATAGGTCATCACCAGCACCTTGAATCTCACCTGGAGGGCAACCGGAAGCCAATGCAGCTTGCGGAGTAGAGGTGTTACATGGGAGTGTCAGGAAACCCCCATCACAACTCGTGCGGCCGCATTCTGCACCAGCTGAAGCCTCTGAGTGGTCCTCAAGGGCAGCCCCATGTAGAGAGCATTGCAGTAGTCTAAACGGGAGGTCACAAGCGCATGAGTGACTGTGCGTAGAGCATCTCGGTCCAGGTAGGGTCGTAACTGGCACACCAGGCAAACCTGGGCAAAAGCCCCCCTGGTCACGGCTCCTATATGATCTTCAAAATTGAGCCGTGAATCCAGGAGGACGCCCAAGTTGCGAGCCCTATCAACGGGGGGGTAAGACCTCACCCCCCATCATTAAAGATGGAATAGTCTGGTTAACCCGAGATGCCGGTATGCACAGCCACTCAGTCTTGGCAGGATTGAGACGAAGCCTGTTTCTCCCCATCCAGACCTGGACCGTCTCCAGGCAACGGGACATCATGGCGAGGGCATCACTGGGTTGGTTCGGGGTGGAGAAAAAAAGTTGGGTATCATCAGCATACTGATGATACCCCACCCCGAAACCCCGAATTATCTCACCCAGCGGCTTCATATAGATATTGAACAGGAGGGGAGAGAGAACTGACCCCTGAGAGACTCCACAAACGAGAGGCCTCGGGGTGGATCTCTGCCCTCCCATCAACATCGACTGCGAGCGGCCCAGGAGATAGGAGAACCACCGTAAAACGGTGCCTCCCACTCCCAACCCCCTGAGATGCCGCAGTAGGATACCATGGTCGATGGTATCAAAAGCCGCTGAGAGATCTAATAGGACTAGGACAGAGGAACAACCCCTGTCCCAAGCCCGCCAGAGATCATTCACCAGTGCAACCAATGCCGTCTCCGTGCTGTGCCCGGGCCTGAAGCCCGATTGGTACAGGTCCAGATAATCAGTTTCCTCCAGGAACAGAGGAAGCTGATGCGCCACCACACTCTCAACAACCTTGTCTGGGTTTTTATGGGTTTTTATATTTGACTGTTTTAATTGGGCAATTTATTTAATCTTTTTTAAACTTTTGTATCTCTATTTATATGCCCTGTTCACCGCCCTGAGTCCTTCGGGAGAAGGGCGGTATAAAAATCCAATAAATGAAATGAAATGAATGAAATGAACCTTCGCCAAAAAGCGAAGGTTGGAGACCGGACGATAGTTATTTAAAACAGCTGGGTACAGGGCAGGCTTCTTGAGGAGGGGTCTCACCACCACCTCCTTCAAGGCGGCAGGAAAGATGCCCTCCTTCAAGGAAGCAGTTATTACTGCCTGGAACCAGCCTCGTGTCTCCTCCCGGGCCGCATAAACCAGCCAGGAGGGGCACGGGTCCAACAAACAGGTGGTGGAGCTCAGCTTCCTCATCATCCTGTCCACATCATCAGGGGAAACAGGATCAAACTCAGTCCAGATGGCATGCTCAAGACCGTCCGATTCCTCCACATCAGACTCTACCCAGTCAGAGTCCAAACCGGCCCGGATCTGAGCAATTTTGTCCATCAGATGATGACTAAATTCCTCAGCCCGCCCCTGCAAGGGCTCCTCTCTCACCTCCTGATTAAGGAGGGAGCGAGTCACCCTAAACAGGGCGGCCGGGCGATTATCTGCGGACGCGATGAGGGCAGCGAAGTAATTAGCCCTCGGCATCCTCATCGCAGCAAGATAAGACCTTATAAAGGTTCTTAGCTGCAATCGGTCAGATTCGGAACAGCTGGATCTCCAACCGCTCTCTAGACCCCGTCTCCGACGCTTCATCTCCCAGAGCTCCACAGAAAACCATGGAGCCCAACGGGATCTGCACCGGGTCAGAGGTCGCAAGGGTACAACACAGTTGAGTGCCTCAGTGGCCGCCTTTTCCCAGGCATCAACCAAGGCATCAACTGGGCTGAGAGTGAGGGCGATGGGTATAGACCCAAGCGCCATCTGGAACCGTTCAGGGTCCATTAGGTGCCTGGGGCGGAACCATCTGGTCAGTTCCGCAGCCCAGCGGCGGGGGGTGGCATAACGGAAGACCAGCCGCAGGAGATGATCGTCGGACCATGACAGGGGAACAACGACTGGTGAACCCCCTCCCAAATCATCCAACCTTTAAATCTGTTGATTCTGGACTGAATTTTTAGTCTAAGCTTAGAGAGAACCAGAGAATCTCTCTACTTTCTTGGCTTCCTGCTTGATTCTCATAGACCCATAGAACAGAGGATGCCAATTATATCATCAGGTATATCTTTCTATTAAATGTAAGGGTCCAGATTTAAGCATTCCTTGCAAATGTTTATTTTGCTATTTTGAAAACCCCCAACTCATCACTTTATTAGATCCAGCCTCAACCCCACTATCCTAGCCTTCTTTTGCTGCTCAGCTTTAGGGCCATATCACAGTTCAAGACTAATATTTTTTTTATTTTTTATTTTATTTTAATTCCATTTATATCCCGCCCTTCTCCGAAGACTCAGGGCGGCTTACAAGCTTAGCAGTAGCCTTCATTCTATGTATATGCCTGCTTATTAGGGCTTTCACACGCACCCCAAGCGGCATTATTACAAAGTCAGCTTAATTGCCCCCAACAATCTGGGTCCTCATTTTACCTACCTCGGAAGGATGGAAGGCTGAGTCAACCTTGAGCCTGGTGGGATGCGAACCTGCACTAATTGCAGGCAGCTGGTGTTACTTAAGGAGGCATTAGCCCACTGCTCCACCAAGGCTCTTAATATCTAAGCACATGGGTCAAGAAGGTCAGACAATTCCATATGAGTCACTCTGGTGGCTTCATCATATCCCAGAACATCAGTGTGACAATAATGTACTAAATTATCCTTCATGATTTTGAAGGATTTTGCATCTGTATATATTACAGTGGCTTGGGACAAATCAGTACAACTCATGAATCTTAGGTGACATCTAGAAAGTAGGTGAAAGCATTCCCCATAATTACATAATCATTGTTATTCTAGAAGGAATGGGGAGCAAATATTTTGGGGAGCAAAATATTTATTTATTTATTTATTGAATTTATATACCGCCCTATTCCCGAAGGACTCAGGGCGGTTCACAGGGCAAGTTAAAAACAATACAAAAAGAGAGAATAAAATACAATTAAATTAATACAAGCCCACAAAATTAAAATAACATTAAAATTGAAGTTTAAAATTAATTTAATTTAGTTTAATTTAATTTAATTTAATATAATTTAAAATCCCTCAGTCCAGGCCAGACAATTCAAACAACCAGGTTTTTAAGTCCCGGCAAAACGAGCGAAGATCGGAGGCAGTCCGAAGTTCCATCAGCAGTTCGTTCCAAAGGGCGGGCGCACCCACAGAGAACGCCCTCCCCCTGGGAATCACCCGCTAGCAATCTCTAACCGGCGGAACTCTAAGGAGGCCCTCCCTGTGGGCGTGCACAGGACGATGGGAAGCTGATGCTGGCAGCAGGTGCTCCCTAAGGTAATCCGGACCCATGCCATTTAGGGCTTTATAGGTCATCACCAGCACCTTGAATCTCACCCGGAGGGCAACTGGAAGCCAATGCAGCTGGTGGAGAAGAGGTGTTACATGAGAGTATCGGGAAACTCCCATTACTACTCGCGCAGCTGCATTCTGCACCAGCTGAAGCCTCCGAGTGGTCCTCAAGGGCAGCCCCATGTAGAGAGCATTGCAGTAGTCTAACTGGGAGGTCACGAGCGCATGAGGGACTGTGCGTAGGGCATCTCAGTCCAGATAGGGCCACAACTGGTGCACCAGGTGAACCTGGGCGAAAGCCCCCCTGGTCACAGCTCCTATATGATCTTCCAAACTGAGCCGTGAATCCAGGAGGACGCCCAAGTTACGAGCCTTATCGACGGGGGGTAACACCTCACCCCCATCATTAAAGATGGAGAAGAATGGTTCACTCGAGATGCCAGTATGCACAGCCGCTCAGTCTTGGCAGGATTAAGTCGGAGTTGGAGGAAGGCGGCAGCCTGCAAATGGGCCACGGCAGCTTTCCAAAAGGGCAGTGCCACCGCCCGTTCCGAGAGGTGCGCGCACAGCTCTCCAAACCTTTGGAAAGCTGCGCGCGCACCTCCCCGAATGTGCAGTGGTGCCGCCCGTTTGGAAAGGTGCCGCAGCCCGTTTGTAGAACTGCCACCTTCCTCCAAAGGTGGCAGCTCTGCAAACGGGCCGCGGCAGCTTTCCAAATGGGCGGCGCCACTGCACGTTCGGAGAGGTGCGCGCGCACCTCTCCAAACGGGCAGTGCCACTCTCCATTTGGAGAGGTGCACACGCACCACTGCCCGTTCGGAGAGGTGTGCGCACACCGGGCGACTGGGAGCCGCAGGAGACGGCTTAAAGAGCCACATGTGGCTCCGGAGCCACTGGTTGCCGACCTGTGGTTTAAACCAATGAAAAACTACACAAAAAAGCCACATTACTGAAAGTTGGATACATTTGTGATAGATATACAGATTATGGAGACATGAAACTTTATACACCAAGGAAAAAAGGCAAGGAAATGTATAATGTTAAATAACTCATATACATCTATAATGCCGACAGTGCTGATGTACAGTTAGTAGACTATTATTATTAACTTTTGTGTTGGAAGCATCTACCAAGGGGCTTCCGGATTGAAAGGATTAGCTGATGACATCACCTTTGCTCAAGGGCCGCCCAAGGGCGCTTCTTTCATGTCCCTGTTATTTTCCTACTGAAGTGGTACCTGTTTATCTACTTGCATTTGCATGCTTTCAAACTGCTAGATTGGCAAGAGCTGGGACAAATTGATGGGAGCTTTTTCCATCAGGCCGGGTTTCAAAGTGCCGAGCTATCAACATTTATTTAGTTAGTAGATAAATATATTTTAACTTCCCAGATGAGGGCTGGGAGAGAGTGTTAGCCCAAAATCAGCCAGCTGGTTTCTGTCTCAAGGGAGGACTACCACCTCAGTCTGTCTATTTTCAGTCCAGCACCTGAACTACTACAGGACACTGATTCTTATATATGTTAGGAAATGAAAATATAAGGAACAATGACAGTTTCAACTGATTTTTTTATTCCATAAAAATGTGCAGAAAATTGCCAAATTGAAATGAAAATCTGTATATCACTAGATAGTTAATCTTCTCCAGAAAATCTACAGCTGGAAATGACACAAGATAGCCAACTAAATCTTCCACACTTTGATGCTCTGATCATCCACAACACATCCTCATCTTGTTATAGAGGAGACATAATGCTATAGCTCTCATGGTTCAACAGTAACATATAGGATACCTCATTAAAAATATATGTAATCCCTTATAAACCAGCATCTACTTTTTTAGTGACAATGATTTAAAAAAAACAGTGAATGAAGAAATTCTTCTGGGAAGCTGGATTAAAACAGACAAAATGGGCAAATCTAGAGATGAGTAAAACTGATATGCTATGAAGTTTTATAATAGCAATTGCAATGGGACTGTTAGAGAGAGACATTAAGGCTCATTGACAGGAGGACCCAGAGCAAATTCTTGACAGGTCTATCCCTGTCTAAAGTCCTAGAAAGGTTTTGCTAGCTTCTATGGATAATGAGGTGGCTGGATGGAGTCACTGAAGCAGTAGGCGTGAGCTTAAATGGACTCCAGAAGATGGTAGAGGACAGGAAGGCCTGGAGGAACGTTGTCCATAGGGTCGCGATGGGTCGGACACGACTTCGCAGCTAACAATAACATGGATAATGTTGATCTTGATCAGGTGTCAAGTTTCCGAATGTTATTGCTTGACATCAGGCATGTCAAACTCGCGACGTCATGTGACATCGTGAGATGTATTGTGACTTTTCCCCCATTGATGGCAATGGGGAGGGCACAGTTTCGTCATGCATCTGGCCCGCGGGCTGCCAGTTTGACATGCCTGATCTAGATGGAGCAGCAGTCATTTTGTAGATTAGGCAACTGGAATGATGGACACCATTTTAAAGCAATTGCAAGATGTCCCATAGATATATTCTGCCTACTCAAGAGCTCAAATATTTCCAACTTCACCAACATATATTGGCTTAAGAAACATATGTGACTTCACATATTTCATATTTCCATATAAGCTTCCATATAAGGTTGAACTAAAGGAGAATGACCAGCTCTTTCTATAGTTGAGAATGGACTTGAACTTGTTTTTTTAGTCCAATACCAAGAAGTACTGCACAAGCTAGCTTTTTAATTTAATATCCCTTTAATTAAATTGACCAGAGCACTTAAACTTACCTCTTTAATGAGAAGGGAAGCATTAGGGAAATGTCACTTAAATTTTCTGAAGGGATGTTTATATCTATGTTTTGCATCTGTCTTTATCTTCAACTTGTCACTGAGATTTAATCCAAGGTAAGTGCATGAAGAATTGGGGCCTTTGGTCCCCATTTGTAAATTCACTGACCTGATTCAAACATTCTGGGCTAATATGCAGCTTAGAATACAATTACTCTTCAGATTTTACAGTGTAATTCTTGGATGCAGAATGTGCATAAAATGTTTATGGTAACATAATGTTTGTTTGGGGGAACCGTTCAAAAACGTGATTCTGTAAGGAAAATGCCTATAGAAGTATACCATTTAGGAAATATCCATTAAAGTACATTTTTATGCAGTTGTTAAATTAATATTTGCCAAAGCCATGATTGAATTCATTTATATCTGAGCTGAAGCTGTCATGAACCAGAAATAAAACACTCATCCCCAAGACTGCAATTTTCATAATGAGAGCAAACTTTGGTATATAAAGCCCAGCTATTTTCTTTCTTTAGGTCTTGAGCCTATTTTCTGCCATAGCATCTCCAGAAGTGATCAGGATTGAATTTTCCTTCCTTTCCTTCAGTTTCACACCAATTTAAAGTTACTGTTAATCAAAGTGGGAAATACCAGCCTAGAGAGGCCAACCTTGTGAGGAAGTTATAAACAGGAACTTCCTGGTTCAAGTGGGGTTTTTTCCCCTCCAGAGCCCTGCAATATTGCTGCTGTTTTCTGGCTCTCCAGAGCCCCATGGCAGTGACAGGCCATCCTTTGGGGGCGAATGGACATGTTTGGCATGTGGGTAACATGTCTTTTGTGCTCTCAGAAGTTGATGCCTTTGGGATGGGCTTACCTATTGTCAAAATGTTTACCATAGTGGGTGGAAGCCTCCATTTTCTAGAAGACAAAGATGATGGATTATTCTCTTTCACTACCTTTAGCTTCCCAGCCTAGCTTATATTTGTCTTCTTTTTGGGGGACAGGTGAGCACATTTGCAAATGAAACATTGGACTGCAGTCACTCATTTTTTTAAATTCCGCATGAAGCCTCTGTTGAACCCAGAGGCAGTCTTGGAAATAAAAGATGAGGCTGGAGCTAGCATTTTGCAGCTGACAAATACTTAACGAAAAAAGAACAGTCAAGTGGGACAGAGAGTGTTGAAGTGCCAAAGAAGGTGTATGAGACTTATCCATGTTCTCTGAAAAAGGGTTGAACTTTCTTCTTCCACTTTAACAGTGAGCAGCATTCTGAACCATAACATTGTGGTGTTGCTGTGATTACATAAATGACAAGGTTTATGATCTTGGTATTAAGTTCTCTGGTCTCCAATCAAACTAAAGAAGGATCTTAAAGGATCCTTTGATGGCTCTGAGAATGCAGGCTATGCTTCATGGCCAGTGTCTATTAACAGTGGGTAGGTCTGATGTATATTCCATCTTCAGTTTACACAGCTGACATTGAAAGTGGTGGACATGAGAAATCCCTACATCTGAAATTCAGTCAGGTGCAATCTAAGAAATCAAAATAATTATATTGATGTGCATGTGTGTGAGATGTACATACAAGCATGTGAATGCTCAGTTTCATGTATATAGAAGCAATTAACCCACTTTCCCTGCTGAAGAAGCAATGATTGTGTCTTGATGATTTATTCATTTGGCCAGCCAGGCTATTGAAATAAGAAGAAATTTCATCCTTGCTTTTCCCCAGTGGAACACTGCAAATGCAAAGGATAACAGAGATCAATCATTGTCAACAAATTAGATAGCAAGGACACCCATGAGATTTAACCTCTAATTGGGGTTATGAAGTAAAGAATTCATGCTGCCAAGAATATATAAGAATTGTATATTCCATAATGTCAACATGTCTGCTTCTTAGACATTGGTTTCGGTTTTGGCTCCAAACTTTCCCTTTCCATTTGCGAGAAATGCTTCGAATTGACCATTGCTTTTGGTTCATAATTTCTTTTATGTCTTTTTTTTTGTCAGATAACCAGGGTCAAAATTTTAGATTGGTTGCCATGTAAAGGAAACTGGAAACTGCTTGCAAAAAGCAGTTGGAACATTTTTTCAGCTGAATAGAAATTTCTGCCCAGAAACTTTGAAAATGTTTCTATATGTACACATTCAAAGAAAAACAACAAATAATAAAATGGAGGTGAATCTCTCAATGTCTCTATTCCTGGTTTTAATATTTATCATTATTAAATAGAAAAAGGAAAAAAGTCATGATTGCAATATGTTCTCAGAGATGTCTGAAGATTGTCTGAAGTTTAGTCCAATTATTCCAGTTGCAATGATTCAACCCTCAGACAACTTCAGACACCCTTCAGTCATGAACTGTGAATTCCTTAAAAGATTAATAGATAAGCTGGCTATTTTTCCTGTTACTTTAAGTTACCTCTTTATAACATCAGGTAAACACCGAAGCTTAAAATATCCACTGCTACAATAATTTCAGAACCAAACATTAACTTCTTTTTGCAGGTGTCTTTGCAATGCAGTTGAAAGTGACACCGTGTAATAAAGGGAAATAATTTTTGGCCCAGAAGAACTTGCACTTATTTTAAAACAAGTTATCATTTTCTAAAAGGCTGTCACATCCATGTTGTAAAAATTAATTGGTCAAATTAAAAAAAAAGGTTAAAAAAATATCCAAGTAGACCAGGGGATTGCAGAGCTTTCTGGAAAGCTTCAGGCCTTTAGCGGATGGCAAAGGAAAGTATGCTGAAACTGGGGGAAAAGTAGAAAGAGAAAGCAGAATGCACAATTTTTATTAGTTGATCAGTTTGGGCTGAACATGTGAGAACTGCTTGGATTTTCAGTGTGGCACCACTGCCATCTTGTGATGAGTGTAAAAAGTACTCCAAAAATATGTATCTGTATGGGGGAAAATAGTGTTGAAAATGAAGCTGACAGAGGCAATATTTGAAATATATAAAAGTTGCATTTCATGCAAAAAATAAATAATAATGGGCAATCATAGGGAGAAGTAGAAGAAGTAGTAGATTTGACCCCCATATACATTAATCATTGTACAAATGATGTCAACATAATGAAGTGCATAATTTAATTTAATTTAATTTTTATTACATTTATATCCCGCCCTTCTCCGAAGACTCAGGGCGGCTTACAATAATGTCATTGTGGTGTCTATTTGTGATTTATTATAATTTTATGGTTTGCAATCTTTGTTGAAGATCATATTGCACGGTACAACTGACTTAAAGCTGAAGTATTAGAAAACTTTAAACAATAGTCAAATCAATCTGATTATGAACTATTAGGCTTTGTTAAAAGTAGAAAAGTAGAAAATAAGTATGAAGGACAAAGACCTCATGAACCCATCACCCTCATTCATCAACAAATTTATACCATGAAAAGCTGGAACCTTTTAGAATTTTCTCAGTGCATAAAGTGCTGTCCAGCAGATGTATGTATAAATACAGATGTATGTGGGAGGCTCATGTAGTTTTGGTCCAGTGCTCATAAATGATTTAGAGCATGTGAATTATAGCTTCTGTTGCCCTGAGACTGTATAAAGAACCAACAGTCGCTTGGAAAACTGTACTCCTTCCTTCACCAAGAAAAAGGGAGACGTATACATCAACTGCTGGATTGCTCAAGTATCTGTTGTTTTATCTGTGTCTATTAGTATAGTCTATCTTTAATTGGCCTGGGAATCCTTTGAGGGCCTTAGGTTTCATTTTTTTAGGATAACAAAATACATATGATTGCTTAGGGGCCACATGTAAAGTTAAGCACCATGCTATACTTTCCTTTTTAATGAACTTTTAATGAACTTTCTTAACCTTCTTGTTATGTATATATGGTGGAGGGTGGAGGGAGGGGGGCCAAGTGAGAGAATAGTTTGAAATTGTTGTGCAGTATCAAATGGCATAAATGTGACAAGGCAAGCAGCTTGATCAGATTCTTGTAATATAGGTATAAACAATAAAGTTACTGCCTGAAGCTATTCACAAGTAGTTCTGGTTGCTTGCATCTAAAACAATCACAATATTATAACCAATCACTTCTAACATTCAAATAAATGCAAACACAATGGCTTATGATTTGAAAGAAGTCATTGTAAAAGTGTCACAAAGTTGTTGGCCTGCTAAAATAACGATGAATCCTTCTTCTTTGCATATTGAAGCCAAGTATAGACAAATACCTTAACAACGTCGAAAGTAGCCTATTTTAAGAGGAAATATGCAGAAGAAGAAGATTTACATCAAGATTACCCAGGGTATTTTCCAAAAGTGAGTATGTTTCTATTAATAAAACAAGGCTGAAATTAATATAGATGCCTTTCCTAACTTGCGATGCATGGATAGTTGTTAACAGCAATAATTTTAACATCAGTTTTATCTTAATTGCAATACAGATAAATTACATGTATACAGTACATGCCAGTTGTACTGGATTTATATTTGGAGAACTAATGACTGGTGAAATAAAACCATCTTGAGGAAAAGGGGCCATGAAGATCTCCTATGTAAATGAAGCTTGCAAGGCCTCCTGGTTCACAATATCCAGCTCAACCCATGGCCTCTTTGGGAAATCCCAGGACTTCTCTATTGTTAGTGCACCCCCTTTGCTATGTAATCCCCCCCCATGAGGCTGTTGGCTCAGTTTATGGGAAAAGACTTGTATTCTTGGTTGTCAGAAGTCACAAGTCTGCTGGGGGTAGTGGCTAAGTAAGTAGGGACAACATCTTCCATCTCTTCCACATTATGGAAAAGTATAACATAAGAAAAAAAACATCAGAAAGCAATTATACCCTCCCCCCTACCAATTTTCACAAAAGCTCCATAAAATATTTTCAGTGTCCAATCAAAAATATTTTCTAAAATAACAATCCTTTTAAAAAGAGGCGAAAATAGGTGCTAAACCATGCCAGTAAATTCCTACAGCAAATTGGAGTGCTCACAATGGATAATGATAGATTCAGATGATAGACATTTCTATTATCTTGGTGTTTTTCAGCATCAACTAAGACTCCGACTTGATTCTGTCCCTGGGTTAGAAGTGTGGGCTGCAAAAATTTGTATTACTAGTACTAGATGGCAGAAAACGTTGAGCATTGTTGTGTCTCTTTGGTGCCATCTAATGATCAACTATATTTTTGCAGTGCAGCTCTGTTAGGCCTATTCTGTCCTACATGTACTGTATTTTCTCCTCTCCTTAACAACTTCCACTTTTTGTTTTTTTTGCTCAGCACCTGATATTACCTGAAGATCGGACTTGTATTTTGAAACTGTCTCTGCAGAAGCTTCAGTTTCTTGAAGATCCTGAGCTCTATCTCCGCCGCTCAGTCCTGATTAATAACTTGTTGCGGAAGATTCATCTGGAAACTGAGCGTGAACGCTATGAGTATCTTAAGGAAGGCTCATGCTGTCGGACTGCCTATTCGGATACAAGAAAACGGCTGAAGTTTATGGTACAAGAATGTCGTTCTCAGTCCCTTTATTACAAAGAACTGCATTCATATCATATTGTGCCTTATTCTCCGGAGAATGCCATTTATGGAGTGGGCTATTCAAGTGGCCACTTGGAGCAAAATTCTCAATTCCTTATTTATAAAATGAAATGAGGGTTGTTGTTTTTAAAAGACATGGCTTAACTTGTTTCTGGATGCCTGGATGGCTTATTACTTTGCTAAAGTGATGCATTAATGTGCAAATATGGGCGAGATCAAAGGGTCAAGTCACCTTCAGCTATATTGCAGAATGCTCCGGTGGTAGCACTTAAGACTCGAGGCTGCTTGGTTGCACAGCGATGGTGCCCATATGGAAACAGTGCAACCTGGAATTTCTAATAAGCTGTGAGCCCTGGGGTGAAGTGCTTATTGGCTGTCCAGTTTTCTATATGTATATATTCAGACTAACTTTAACTGCTAAGTTATACCACCTCTCCTTAGAAATGTAGACTGATAATAAGAGGATAATGTGCTGGCTGGTCTAAAGTGAAGGTTAAAGGGGGTGGATAGCTGCTTCTCAGAAATGTCTAAAAAGACTCATAGTCATTAAAAATATTGATTCATTCGTATCACCCCACTTTTTGAAGTATTCAACAGCATTAATTATCTAGGTTTAATCATTTATTTGCTAGTATGCTTGGTTTCTGTTTCAGTCAGCGATTTTATTAAAATCCAGGGATTTTTTTGACAAGTAGAAATCAATAATTCGGATGAGCAGGGGAGCCACATTCATTTGCTCTCTTAAATTTGGCCGGAATCCTCTCTCTGGATCTCTGTTATACTGATTTGGCTCTAGGAATGTAGAATGTCTATCATAAAGGTGGGAACAGCATTTTTTTTTAAAAAACTAGCACCCCAGTGTAATTGTAAGAAAGAATTCTGATTTAGCACTCATAGCCAGGAGCAAAATATTAATAGAACCAGTGGGATATATAAATAAGTGTTTGTAAGTCTATGCTCAGCTGAGGCATGTTTTTTTTTGTATCAGATTATAGTCTTTTGGATTTCATTCAGTGGTGGGATTGAAATATGTGAACAACCAGTTCTTTGTCTGGATGCCACTTTCAGAAGTCCGTTCTGGGCCTGGGCAACAAAAAAATAGCTACCGGTTCTGCTGAAGTGGTGCGAACTGGCTGAATCCCACCACTGATTTCATTCCTTGGGAGATGAATCTTCACATATGTGGTCCCTCTTCCTATCTTTTCTTCATCCAGCAGTCTAATTTCATTGGTAGAAAATATTTTGGTGGTGCTTTGGTTAAACCACTGGTTGTTCAGAAATGTTTGCAATCCACTAGCAGATCTATTGAAAGATCTCCATCTAATGTCTGATTGTTCCTGGCCTAATACAATCAGTATCATTTTTTTAAACTATTGTTATGTGTATGTGGGATGTCTATATAATTTGGGGAGATCAGATATTGAACTTATCAGATTGCCATAAGAGACAAATCTGTTCATGTTGTCCCAATTAACATAAGAATGCCACAGGGTTCTGTGAAATGTCTTTAATTAGTTTTGAAGGTGCCCTCTAAGGAAGGGAGATGATGGCTTGGTGAAGATCACTGGAAAAGTTGCAGGTGCCAAAGTTCTCTTCAAAAAATGCCAAAGAGAAATATTAGGCAGGTGTGTGCAAAAAAGACCTGCTTCCAAAGCTAAGATGCTGTCTGTTAGGGACCCTGATAGCTCTTTTATTGCAATTAATGGTAATTTCCCCACAAGAATTCTTAGGAACTACATCCAGTGTGATATTTTTCTAATGAATCCCATTCCATGGCTAAATCACAATTTTCAGAGTTTCATGGGAAGAGTGTGTAACTGTGAAGCCTATTACAACTTGAGTGAGCTTTGTTCAGTTGTGTATTACAGTTCTGTGACATTATTAATAGATTAATATCCTTTTGGAGAAGCCCAGCCTAGAAAGAGAAGTACCGTGGAGTACTAAATATCTTGTTTTCCTTTCATACTCCTTTAAAATACCATCTAAAATGGCAGACTTTTACCTATCAGATCCTTAAAATGGGACACTGATAGATGGAAAAAAATTCTAGATAATAGCTTTCATTTACCTTGTTATCACTTGATAGCCCTTTTTATCTTAGTCTTTTGCCAAAATACTAGTCCTTCTTAACAAACAGCATTTGTCTTCTTTCATGGCAGGAACTTCCAATTTGTTCACAATAATCACTTTGCGCCCTTAGTTAATGTGGACACATGCAACCCTTCTTCTGGTTTTATTTCTATAGCCACTTCCCTGAGTATAACCTGTTGAAACCAAGGAGTTTTACTTCCACTTAAAAATGCACAAAGTTACTCTAGTGTTACTGTAACTAAAAAGTTTAATGCATGTGAACTGCTGGGAACTGTTGGGGCATTTCACTTAAACCTTTTTTGCATAAATTTGGCAAAATTTCCAATGTTACATTTCAGGTTTCCCCAAATTTCCAATGTTACATTCCAAATAGCTGGTTTGTTTTGTTTTGCTTGGTAACATGTTGTAAACAAAACAAAACAAAACATCCCAGTATTTGTTATTATCATTTATTTATGCTAAACCTTATGCTCTAAGCAAAGCAGATTGAAGCTATCTGGCCATAATTGAAAATCCAAAGAATGTGATCTGTTAAAGTAGCTATAAGATCATAGAAGTGTTCGATAGATCTTAAGAATCTTTAGTTAAACTATGCCCCCTCTCTAGCATAGTATTTTATTTTATGTATATATATAACTTTTATTAAAAGTTTTAAAAACAATTATAAGAAGTAATACAGCTAAATTAGTAAAGAGAAAATGAAAAAAAAGGATACAAATACCAGAAAATTAAAAGTGCAATAAGAAAAGAAAATAGAAGAAAGTAGAAAAAAGTAAGATATAAAAGTATAAAGATATTCTGATATTCCCCACAGCAGTTATAAGTTCAATTTTATTTTAATCTCTCTCTCTAAATTTAAATCATAACTGTCTTCTTCCTATATCTTGTGTAATCATCAAAATCATAAATCACAAGTTCATTTTTTTTAATTTAAGCCCATTAGGGCATTCCAGTTACCAATAAATGTACATATCATCCTTTCTCTAATTAAAGGTCACTTGTCCATCTCAGACAATTCTATCAATTTCACCAACCATTCCTCCATGGTAGCTAGCACTGAATCTTTCCATCTTTGTATATAGAGTAACTACAATAATCATATATTGAAACAATCATTCATAGTTTTTTCCAACCATCATTCCTAAAAGGAAAATTCTGACTTCAATTGAATATTGATCTAGCATCCTCTTTATCAATGTATGTATTTCAATCCAATTTTTAAAGCTTTTTAAAATGTCTCTTCATGTTGTTCACATTTCTAACAGTGTGTATTTGAAATGCCTTTATACATTGTAGATAATTTCTCTTGCGTTATGTACCAACAGTATCTAGTATTTTAGATGCCTCACTTAAAAAAAAGAAAAAGACAAAAAAAATTCCTGTTCCTGCTCATTTGCATCAGATAGCTCCATTTTTTTTGCATTATAATTTCACCTCTCATAGACCCGGCCTTTTCCAAAGCTTTTAAGTACAGCCCATGGTCAACTAAAGGGATGCTTATCCTCAGTGTTTTTTTTGTAAAAGAAAAAGGTGCCGGAACTCACACATGTCATACAACCTGCCTTGCCTACCCTACAAGGTTCCATCCAAAAAAGGTGCCGGAACTCCGTTCTGAGCGTTCTATGAGAAAAAAAGCCCTGCTTATCCTCCTTTAGATGGTGATATGTATTCTGTCATTTATTTCCAACTGTGTTTAAAAATAGCCCTTCCCAACTGAGACCTAATTCCTCTGAACCAAGATCTGACTTCATCCCAAAAATACTCTCTAGTTGGTAAGTGTTTTAAACTCGGTATGATAATAACTTGAAAGATGTACAAAGCCATCTATCACGACTGCTTTATATTGAAACATATAAATGGTATTTTTTAAATGAAGTACTGTCTGCTCTGACCAGTAGTAGTGTTCTAGTACAGTATTTCCTACAAGTGTCATCCAAGACCCTTTGAACTGGACATCCCATCAGTTAAAGCTGGGAACTTCTTGCATGCCAAATACATTCCTTACTTCAGTAATATGCCCCCCCCCCCCCCGCTTGTTCAATCTATTTTAATTCCTTTGAAGCCTACAGGTGATGGGTTTCTTTTTACTCTTTTTTTGCTGAATTACAATTAACAAGCTTTAAATTCCTTGTGCTTTGCATACTGAGCTTTGTGCACAGGTCTGAGTTCATACAACCAGATACAGTTAGAATTATATTTCAGTATTCCATCTCAGCTGGTGAGATCAGAAACTGAAATCTTTTTAAAGAAAAAGTGGCATCAGATATTTAATACTCAATAGAGCATTGCATGCATTTGCTAGCATTTTGTTTAAAAAAATCTGTAAATAAATCAACTATGGACACCAACTTTTTGCCTGTCAACCTTCAGAGATTGGAGCATTACAAGGACTTAGCTTAGTCAGAGTCAGTAGTCAATCTCAGCTTGGCTTCAATCAAATCAACCTCAGTGCTTTTTTTGTAATCACTGAATGTATCCATTAGCACTTTAATCTGTCCAAGAAAAATGAAATTAAAAAAATAGCAGGGTACAAGTTATTGTAGCTGACCTTAGTTGTGTAAAAAGCGTACTGATTTACCAACCATTTTTAAGTCAAGTCAAAGCCTTCACCACCATAGCTATGGAAGCATTTGGATTATTCAAGCTAATGTTACTTTTTTGCTCATTTGGAAATGTGAATTGTATCAACATTTCAGCTTTAGTTTGTATTATTTCTAAAATAGTGAGATGAATTTTGTATGCCTCATTTTCAGGTTGAAAGACTGCGTAAACTGTGTAACAACTTTTAGAAATGCAACCCTACTTCATTCAGTGGAAACTTTGGATGAGATATTGCTTCTAGAGTACATGTACAGTATTCTGCACTTTTCTTTTTGTATTTTTGTGGCTGATGAATGTGTGGTTGAGTATATGAAATATTGTGCCTTAAAGTTCTCTTATTATGTGAGCCTTCATTTCGTGTGAAAATTATACAACATGTATTATAGCTAAGGGTGGTTGGATGGTCTACAAAGATCTGTTTCTGGTACTTGGGTCTCTCACAAAAAGCCTTTGTTTGTACCCATTCTGATGGAACTTGAAACTTTAAATGGTAGAGATCTGAACATAAAATCCACATCTGCACTCCAAAGTTTATGCTGTTTCCCTGTCCTTACCATCAGTTTGCAGATTTAGTTTTACTTATGGTTGAATTGTATGCACAGTGACAATTATGTAAGAGGGTTTTAGGTCAAGAAATACAGAAATTGCTCCAGACTCCTCCATTCAGTATGTCCTTTGTGCGCATACACATATGTTAAAGGCAATATGCCCATACATGGATGTAATGAAGCCATTGGTTCCTGGAATATCATAATTTGGAAAACAGAAGAGTCAGAAGACTTTTTAAAAAGTATGCTAATTATATTTTTATAAATTGGATTTTACTTCTACAGCTCAATGCTATAGAACCTGGATCAAACAATGTCAAAGATTGGCATCATAAGATCTGTGCAGATAGAACTGTGGGCTGATTAAGTTGATTTTTTAAAATTAATTTTTACTGCCTTTTAATCAATAACAAAAAGCGTGTTAACAAAAAAGTGAAAGAAATATGAGAAAGTAAAAAAATAGCATGATAAATCATTTTCACAGTAAACATAAACTTCTCTATATACTTATCTAGTGCGAATATTATTCAATACACATCTATTTCTATTGCACTTATATAATTATTTTTAATCTACTGTATTTTGTTTAAACGAGTTCCATATTTCATTATACTTGCCCATACAAAGGCTAATCTATAGGCAATTAGTTCATATGTGGCAAGTGTAATCAGATCTTCAGTCCATTGAGAAATGGGTCCATATCTTCCTAAACCTGCAATATCAGTCTTTTAGCTACAGGAAGATTAAAGAGAATCCATGTATGTTGTCAGTTGTTAAATTACATGTACTGGGTATATAGTGCAAGAAAATATTATCCTCTGAAAATTTTAGTTTTTGTCACACAACTTTATTTATATAGTCCACTGCTTTCTCCAAAAATGTAATAAGCATAGTAACTTGAGTTTTAAAAAAGGAATGATTAAGTTGATTAATCACAATCATGAAGTTTTTCTTACCCACAGAATGTATCTGATTTCTTTTTATTTCAATACATGTATATATCTGATCCAGTCTATAATGATTCTGAGTGAAAACATTCTAAAATAAGTTAAAAATTCCAAGGTCCAGAGGAAGAACAACTATTTAAAAAAACAACAACCCTCAAAGGACTCATCACTCATTCCTGGAGAGGAGCCAATTTCGGGGAGGGGGGCTATTTTAAACATGGCTTTGTGGAGAGACAGTCTGTTGTCTCTGCATTAGTATTTTCTAAGTAGGCAGGTATGTGATGGCTTGTGTCACTGGAAACATTGCTTGAAGGCAGGACCTAATTCCATCCATACAATTGCTCTGTCGTCATTGTTTATTGCCTTAGGCACAGATGGCTTAATTGTATGAAAAGACATATAAGCAAACTCTGCAGTTCTCATTTTAATGCAGGAATTGGGACAGCAGGAGGGAACACTGTGACAAAGTATTTCAAGTAGAATAATTCAAATTAAACTCCAGGACTTTTCTGCTCACAATCTATCTTTTCCCAAATTTATTAGCACAAGGGCAAAATGCAACTGGCTTTATACGCATATGTGCACACACACACACACACACACACAAACACACACACAGTTAGGCAGATGACCTTTCAATCTCATCAGCAATTATGAGCATACAGTATAGGTGAAGATTCTTGGTGAGAGAGAAAAAAAATCAGTCCCATGGACAGCGCTTAGTATTTTACCTGTTTGGTCTACTTGAATGCTTTCCATTTATTTTAATGAAGAGCTTTGTGTTGCAAAGACATTATGACGCACTTTGGGATGATATGCCTGATCTGAATTAGATAATTTGAATTGGCTCACAAACTTTTCTGGCAGTTGCATAACCAGAGGCTTCTGTGTATGCCCTGCACATATGCCACACGTCCTGTTCTAATAATAACAATCATTATAAGCATGGATATGATGATTTATTACTGATATTTCAAAAATGTAAGATTTTTGTCAAATTCAGGATTCCAGGGCATGTCAAAATATCAAAACTATAATATCATACATTATTGAGCTATTTTCTTTTCTAAGAGCAATGGAAGCTCAGCTTTTTTTAAAAAAGGTAAATAAGGGCAAGGAGCTTGAAAAAGCCAAAACTTGTATTTCCCTTCCATTTTCTGTGGTTCTAATATAAGTCAGCTGAGAGACATGAGGAAAAAAGCTTTCTTGATTTCTTACTCTCTCTCATTCACTAAGAAGTCAGACAGAACTTTTAGCTGGGCTATATTAAAAAGGCAGCAAATATGACACCAGATATTCCAGGAATTACATAACTTGATTTCAGATGTGGAGGTGGGGGATTTTATGATTCTAGGTTGGAATGACTTGCTTTGTGTTGCATAATAAGCAGAATATTTTGGACCTGCTTGAGACCTATCTGAAAGGTTTTTATGATTTTTTTTTAAAAGTTACTATTAAAATATGTATCACTCTCATAAACACATACAGACATGTATATGCATGGTATTACTAATAAAATGCCATTTCTATTGAAAGAAGTGTGTTTTCATTAATGTTATAAGAAACCCATATTCTAATTTTGTTGGCCTCATCTAACACCTTTTGTATGCAGAAGATTCCTGCATGTTGCCCACCATTGCAATGAAAGTAGATCTGCACATATCTCAGATATGCCCTGGAAATACTACATTCAGAGAACCCGTGGTGGGTTTGTTAAAGGCTTCAGAAGGAAGGCTTTCAGTATATGAACTTTAAATAGTGCCATCACATATACGACCTTGGAAAATGGGAACTAAGAAACGAGAAGGATAAATAAAAAAGGTGAACCCTTCTTCAGAGGAAAAGATAGAATACTGTACTTCAAACTCATAAAATAATATTGATTCATTGTTCATTTATTATTTTTGTACCTGGCTTAATATTTAAGTTGCCTGATGTAGCTTATATGAAATCACAAGTCTTGAAAGGGGAAAACTAATAAAATGATCCAGCGAACTCCTGTGTCTGAAGGTTGATTTGAACCCAGGCCTCCCTATTCCAAGTCCAGCACTCAAAATGTCTACACTAGGGTAAAGGTAGATACAGATTTATCAACATCCAGTATGCTGTTATTTTTTCCTCCCTCTCTTTTTATAATTGCATGCTTCTATGCCTTTCTCCCTAAGAGTAACACTGAGTTCTCTTTCATTCTGTATACAGAAATAAAATTGTCCCAATATTCCCTGAGCCCCCAAAAGCCTGAGGAGGACAGCATTGTGTGGTTCAGTTCTTCACTATGAGCCTTTATGTTAATGTTACAGAAAAGTAATCAAGATAAATAGTTACAGAAAGAAATCATATACAGTAGGAAGGTGGACTACTGGAGCAACTAAAGAAGAAATGAATACAAAGTTGTAACATGGCTCTATTACCTGAGCCTGTTTTAAATATTTTTTAAAATCTAATTATACTAAAGTTTAGTTGGTGTGCATGTGCATGTGCATGTGTACATGTACTTTATGTATACATATATATGTGCATTTCTAAGGAGCGTGGTGGTTCACATAGTTAGGACACTGGGTAGGAGGGTGGCAAGCCTGTGTTTGAGACTTGAGTGCTGCCATGGGAGTGGGTGAGCCCCCATCCTTTGCCAGGGACATGAAAGGAGCCCGCAGCTGTGAATCGCTTAGAGAGGGCTGTAAAGCTCTATGAAGCAGTATACAAGTGTAAATGTTATTGCTATTGCTACTGCTATTGCTACGAGTTTTCTAAGGAGCCCGCAGCTGGGTTTCCCCCAGGGTAACAGTGATGCCACTGGCTAATCCTTTTATTTATTTATTTATTTAATTTTGGGACTTATATGCCGCCCTATCTCCCGAAGGACTCAGGGTGGCTAACAACAATAAAAAACAACAATACAAAAATTAAAAAAGAATTAAATAACAGCCCCAAAATAAATTAACTACACAGTTAAAAATTAAAACATATTTAAAAACCCATCATCAATCCAGGTCAGCCTGAAGGAAGAAAAATGTTTTGAGGTCGCGGCGAAAGGACCGGAGGTCCGGGGCCATCCGAAGCTCAAGGGGGAGTTGGTTCCAAAGGGCTGGTGCTCCCACAGAGAAGGCCCTCCCCCTGGGGGTCGCCAGCTGACATTGTCTGGCCGACGGCACCCTAAGGAGGCCCTCTCTGTGTGAGCGCACTGGGCGATGGGAAGTCGTCCCCAGTAGCAGACAGTCCTACAAATATCCCGGGCCTAAGCCATGTAGGGCTTTAAAGGTAAGTACCAGCACCTTTTAACCCAGAAGCACCTCGATACTTAAGACACGAGTGTGATGCGATACACATATGTATGTATAATCAACTCGTTTTCTAAAACTCAGGTAACTCCTATTTGATTAAAGGTAAAGGTAAAGGTTCCCCCGCACATGCGTGCTAGTCATTTCCGACTCTAGGGGCCGGTGCTCATCTCCGTTTCAAAGCCAAAGAGCCAGCGTTTGTCCGAGGACGTCTCTGTGGTCATGTGGCCGGCATGACTAGACGCCAAAGGCGCACAGAACGCTGTTACCTTCCCACCATAGTGGTCCCTATTTTTCTACTTGCATTTTTACGTGCTTTAGAACTGCTAGGTTGGCAGAAGCTGGGTCGAGTAACAGGCGCTCACTCTGTTACGCGGCACTCGGGATTCGACCCGCCAAACTGCCGACCTTCTGATTGACAAGCTCAGTGTCCTAACCCACTGAGCCACTGCGTCCCTATTTGATTAGAAAAAGTTAAAGTCATACAAATAAATGAATGATGACGATGACGATGATGATTTGCAAATAATGAATTAGCAAAATTTGAAAGAAATCTAGAAAATCTTCCTGAGATGAGAAGATCTTAATATATGCTGCTTGGATACAAAATGGAGTTGATTTGATGGAAGAGATGCTACAGGAAAGGTTAGTATATAGTCTGCTATAGAAAGGGTAAGACCTGCCCCCGGGCCTTCTCAAAGAACAAGTATTATGTAAAGTGAAAAAAAAAGAAATGCATTCTTTTTCTCAAAACAGCACATACCTTTTTTTACAGCAGATGGTGCTATTGGACAGATAGGCTTAAGGTATCCAGCCTGTTAATATTTTCCTACCTGTCAATAAATAGCAGTAGCAGTAGCAATAACATTTACACTTGTATACTGCTTCATAGAGCTTTACAGCCCTCTCTAAGCGATTCACGGAGTCAGCATATTGCCCTCAACAATCTGGGTCCATATAAAAGTGTGTTCATTTTATCGAGAGGATAAAAGCATCAAGTTCAGGTCTGGAATATTCAGTGAGTGTAAGAATGAGAATCCCCATCATTTGTTAACATTAAAGCATAACTGGACAGCCCCAAGCACTGTTAGATGGTTATTTCATTTTTATATTTTCATTTATAAGTATTGCACAAGAGCAGGGCCAAACAAGGACTGATGTTCTGTAAAGTGGCAGGAAACTGAATGGTTATTGTCAGAACCCTATCTTTCTATGGGCATTGGGGTTTCTGTCTGTCTCGGGTTCTGCCATTCTTCTGCAGAGAGGGGGAGCTCAGGGCTGCTACAATGTATTTCCTTTGCTTTGTTCCTTGCTCTATCTTCTTTGAAGTTACTTCCTCAAGATGAGACTGGAATGTGCCTCCGGCCATCTTCCTTATCTCCAAGCACAGAGAAGCGTGGTGATCTAACAGCCTTGGAAGTGGCACCTTATCACTGCGTTCCCACAACATTTTCACACCTGTGGATAGGCCCATTTGAATCTTCCAGATGGACAGTTCGGGTGGGGTTTTCATTGTCTCTTTTCAACTATTTATTCATGCGGAAGTCCTCAGATCCTGCCTTCTACTACTGCTATCAACACCTTCCAATAAAAGTTCCTTTTGAAATGATGTCTGTTTCAAGAGTTCTGCTTTCTTGGAAGGTTTAACTGAGGCAGGTCCTTTATAGTTTATTTAATTACCTAAATTAGAAAAACCTATGGTGAAACATGGGCCAAACAACTACAGTTGCACCTTAATCCCTCCCATCACTAAAAAATGTCCAAGTCTCACAATCTTCTACACTGTTAAAACTGGGGTTTTTAAAAACAGGCTTTGAAGTCTGAGAGGGTGTAATTTTTTAAATTCCCTCCTAGCAGACAAATGTCTTTTATGTGTAGATTATTCCTGCATGATGGAAAATTTATGTTAGCATTGCTGTATTTTTTTTTAATCCTTATTAAATTGATTGTAGGTCATTCAAAGACTCAGAGTAAGTTATAACCAGAGCAGCACATGATATAAGACTGGGAAAGAAATCAATAAACACAATTTAGTTTAGCTAGTATACAAGAACTTTAACAAGCATTCTTACAATAAATAGAACATGATCATTATTAGGATTGTTTCCCTATTTTTCTCAAGTTGATAAATGAATTGTTGGAAGGATGAAGGAAAATGCTGTGTGATACTTGACTGTATCTATTTCCCATGAATGGGGAAAATATTGGAGAATTGTATATCTTTTTTTTCATAGATAGTAGCTACTAGAAGGATAACTTCTAACAGCATGAAGATACCTAAATTTTTATTTATTAATTAAATGTATATGCCATCCATCTCATTGTTGAGCAACTGTCACTATACTCTCATCTTGAAGACATTTATAGCAATTTTACATTTTAAAAAAGTAAGCATAATGATCATATAATGACATAATTACATATCTGTGTCATAAATTTGCCACAACTCATTTCTTTGTTCTCCAATGAATAAATATTGCACAAAAGTACACAGCAGGTGTAGCATGTACTGTATGTTGTGTATGTATTTTCCCCTGAGACTTAATTTAGATATTTATGCACAATTTTCAAGCAGAAAAATACTCTGGACAATTGGGAAAAGTATTCTGCTCTAGTCTAGGTGTGTTGGTAGGCCACAGATTAAGCATGAGCCAACAATATGTTGTAGCTGCCAAATGAGCACTATAGTTTTGGGCTGTATCAATAGAGGTGTAGTGTTAAAATTATGGGAAGTGGTAATATTGCTTTATGTTGCAATGGCCAAAGGAGAGATGTGGAGGGATTTGAAGGTTAAATCCTACAAAGAGTGATTAAGGGAATTTAGTATGTTTAGTATGCAGACCAGACATACAATTCAGGGAGGCATGCTGTCTCCCTGGAGCAAAAATCAAAGATGTGGCTGAGAACCTAACCAAAATAATTAGGCCCACAGATTACTACCCCTTCCTCCTCCTCCACATTGGGATGAATGATACAATAAAAAATATGAGTACAATAGTGAGGGATTACAAAAACTAGGCAATAAAGTTAAGAAGCTAGGAGCACAAGTAGTGTTCTCATCAGTACTCCCAATGAAAGGCCAACACTCACTGAGGGAAAAAAGAATTTTAGAAATAAGCCATTAGCTAAAGGGTTGGTATCACCAAGAAAACTTTGGTTTCCTGGATCATGGACTGCATTTCCTACACGAAGGACTCTTGGCAAGGGATGGGCTACACCTCACGAAAAAGGCAAAAATGTACTTGGAAAAAGACTGGCTCAACTCATCAGGAGGGCTTTAAACTAAAACTGAGGGGGGAGGGTGACCAATGTCTAGAGTCTCTAGAACCCAAAGCCAATCACAAATCCCAAGAAAAAAAATCAAACAATGAGGTAGGCAGTGATGAAAAAAAAGAAAATAAAAACTCAAACAACAATCAGGAGATACGGGAAACACACACACGGAGAGGCATAAAAGTCTTTAATGCTTATATACCAATGCTCAAAGTCTGAGGAACAAACGGCAAACTAGAAGCAATAGTACATGAGGGAAGGTATGATATAGTTGGCATAACAGAAACCTGGTGGCATGAAACCCATGAATGGAATTGACTGATGGATGGATACAAATTGTTCAAAAGAAACATCTCTACAAAAAGAGGAGGGGGAGTTGCACTACATGTAAGGGAACACTATATATTTGCAGAAATGCACATGATCAAAGATAAAATCTCTCCAGAATGTATATGGGTCAATATAAAAGAGGAAAAAAGTGACATTGCCATAGGTGTATATTACAGGCCACCCATCCAATCAGAAGAAATAAATGAACTCTTTGCCAACCAGTTAACAAATGCATGTAGGAAGCATACCCCAGTAGTAATGGGAGACTTCAACTATCCAAATATCAACTGGGAGTCAAATTCTGCAGCAAGCGGGAGATCGAACAGATTCCTAACCAACCTAGCTGACAACTTTGTCACCCAAAAGTTGGAGAAGGGAACTAGACATAAAGCTATACTGGACTTAATCCTTACAAATAGAGAAGAAGTGATAGAGAGAATCGAAATTGCCAGAACCTTGGGTGAAAGTGACCATGCCATACTGGAATTTAATATAATGCAAACACTAGCAATAGAAAACAATCCAACCAATGTCCTAAACTTCAAAAGAGCCAACTTTAACAAACTCAGAGAGAACCTAGTAAAGATCCCATGGATGAAAATCCTAAAGGGGAAAACAACTCAAGAAGCATGGGAAACCCTGAAAAATGCGACCGCACAATACCATTGAGAAAGAAAAACAAGAAATCCAAGAAGAAACCAGCATGGCTGCACAAAGATCTCTCTCACAAATGGAAAGACAAAAAGGACAAATACAAAAAATGGAAAGACGGGCACATAACTAAGGCTGATTACCAGCAGACAGCCAGAACATGCAAAGATGAAGTCAGGAAAGGAAAGGCTCAGAACGAACAAAGACTTGCAACAGAAATCAAGGACAATAAAAAATTTTCTTCCAACATATTAACAACAAGAAAAAAGTCAAGGAAACTATAAGCCAGCGAAAGAGAGAAGATGGCAAGGAAATTACAGGCAACAGGGAGAAATCAGAGCTGCTTAACTCATACTTCGCATCAGTCTTCACACAAAAAGAAACTATAGCCCAACATACCAAAAAAAAAAGACAAACTGAAAAAGACATACTAGAAAGAAAAATTAAAATAAGCAGGGCTTTTATTCTCATAGAATGCTCAGAATGGCATTCCGGCACCTCTTTTTTTGCAAAAAAACACAACAAAACAAAACAGCTCCCTTATTGGTTTTCCTAAGCCTATTGCAGGGCTAGGCAATCTTGGCTCTTTTTTATGACTCGTGGACTTCAACTCCCAGAAACCCTGAGCCAGCCATGCTGAGGGGAAAGGGAGAGGTTTCCAAGCTGAGCCATGCTGGCTCAGGAATTCTGGAAGTTTATTTATTTATTTATTTATTTATTATTGGGACTTATATGCCGCCCTATCTCCCGAAGGACTCAGGGCGGCTAACAACAATAACATACAATAAATACAGAAGTTAAGATAAAATTAAAATTAAAGGCCTCTGTACAATAAATTAAAATTATAATTAAAATAAATTAAAAATTAGAGTTAAAAAATTAAAAACATAATTAAAATCCCTGTCAGTCCAGGTCAGCCAGGTGGAAAAGGAGTGTTTTGAGGCCGTGGTGAAAGGACTGGAGATCTGGGGCCATCCAAAGCTCATGGGGGAGCTGGTTCCACAGGGCTGGCGCTCCCACAGAGAAGGCCCTCCCCCTGGGGGTCGCCAGCCGACATTGTCTAGCCGACGGTACCCTGAGGAGGCCTTCTCTGTGTGAGCGTACTGGGTGATGGGAATTCGTTCCCAGCAGCAGATGGTCCTGCAAGTATCCCGGGCCTAAGCCATGTAGGGCTTTAAAGGTAAGTACCAGCACCTTAAATCTCACCCGGAGGGCAACCGGTAACCAATGCAGCTCATGCAGCAGGGGTGTAATATGGGAGTATAGGGGTGCTCCCATCACTACCTGTGCAACCGCACTCTGCACCAGCTGAAGCCTCCGGGTGGTCTTTAAGGGCAGCCCCATGTAGAGAGCATTGCAGTAATCTATACGGGAGGTAACAAGTGCGTGGGTGACTGTGCGTAGGGCATCTCGGTCCAGAAAGGGGCACAACTGGCATACCAGGTGAATCTGGGCAAATGCCCCCCTAGCCATGACTCCAATATGATCTTCAAAACTGAGTCGTGAATCCAGGAGGACGCCTAGATTGCGTGCTCATAATTCATTTAATTTGAAATCAAGTGAAAAATTGATTTAAATTATTTTATTAAAACAAATTAATGGCAATTCTTTTATAAGAAGTTGCCTCAAACAAAATGAGTTTGACTTGCCTGTTCTAGATAGTTGAATGCTCCAAAATAAATTCTAGACCAGGCCTGTACATGCAGCCTACCAAGCACCCTTGGACAGAGCACAGACTTTTTTTTAAAAAAAGTAATAAAATCACCACCATTGCCCTGAAAGTCATGTTGCCTAGTGCCTCCATGGCTTACCATGACCACGAGCTCCAACACTGTAGATGCTCCTCTAGTCACGAAATCATTGATTAGCCCACCAGCATTCCTTTGCAGACCACAAAGATTTTTAATTTATCAGTGTGGGCCATTCCCTTCTACGAGTTGCACAAATCTCTTCTAGATTTTCCTCTTGCCTTTCCGAGTTAACTCCTTGGTCTGTCATTGAGCAAGAATTGACTTTGTAGGGAAGCATATTATCATTTGATGTATATTTAACATATGTTCTACCTTTATTTACCAATTATATAATATTTGTATGCAATCCACATGGCGAGGTTTGGGGCAACTTATAATAGAAAAATATATATATTTAAAATCATAAGATTAAAACATAAAAGCAGGGCTTTTTTCTCACAGAACGCTCAGAATGGTTCTGGCACCTTTTTTTGCACACACACACAAAAAGCACTTGCACAAGCTATGCTACTCCCTCCTATTTCGAAAGCCAATAGGAATTGCTGCTGAGCGCGCCAAAAGACCTGGCCAGTGAACGTTGCACCGGCTAGTTGTCTGCAGCGAAAGCGAGTAGGCAGGAACTTTGCATCCCTCCCTGCTGCCCAACTACACCATCTCAATTAGGTAAGTAAGAGAAGACAAGGAGTGTGAGGTGGGTTCTGTGGAGTCCATGTGCACTCCTTCCTTGTGCTCATCCATGTCAGCCAGGCTGGTGGCCTACCTGGTGAACTTGGGTTTGGCTAGTCTAAAGAAAAGAAGAAATAGGGGAGACATGATAACAGTATTCCAGTATCTGAGGGGCTGCCACAAGGCAGAGGGGGCCAGGTTGTTCACCAAAGCACCAGAGGGCAGGACAAGAAACAATGGCTGGAAACTGATTGAAGAGAGAAGCAACCTGGAATTAAGGAGAAACTTCCTGACAGTGAGGACAATCAACCAGTGGAACAGCTTGCCCCCAGAAATTGTGGGCACTCCATCACTGGAGATCTTTAAGAAGAGACTAGACATTCACCTGTCTGAGATGGTATAGGTTCTCCTGCTTGAGTAGGTCCCTTCCAAACTTACAATTCAATGTTCAAATGATTTGTCCAAGAAATTGAATGAGTACGATTGATTAGAAAATGTAGTTCAGATAAAATGTTTATTCTGAAGAAACATGATGTGGAGGCATAAAGTTTGTTTATAGTTTTTTCATCTTTTTTCTTGAAAAAAACCTCTCTTTCTAAGGAAAGAAGAAAATGTACTGAGTAGCATAAAAGTGGAATATTTCAGGTCACTGAATACGCATTTCAGTTCCTTTCTATATCAATAATCCAACTGCCTCTGATTGCAAGCAGAGAGTCTTGATTTTACAAAACATTCTAACAGATGGGCTTAATATTGTGGTTACTTTTGTGCAGAAGGTTGGAGTGGACCTGAAAAATGGCTTTGACAATAAAAAAAGAGCAATTCTGCTTTTCCCCCCCTTTTAAATTGCAAGGTGCTTTTTCTTCACCAAAATAACAAAAAACAACTTAGTTAAACAGCAGTCCCATTAAACCTTGCTAATGCATCTAAGTGTAGGCATTTACTTATATTTATTAATTCACTTTTCTAAAGCTGACCAACTTGCTAACAACCCTGACAATAGTTAACCTATTAACAATTAAAAATAAATATATAAAAAAACAAGCCTAACCAGAAAAGGTAAATGGACAAATGAAATGGAAAAGCATTTGTCTGAAATGGTATAAGGTTTCCTGCTTGAGCAGGGGGTGAGGCTAGAAGAACTTCAAGGTCGCTTCCAACTCTGTTATTCTGTTATTCTGTCCTCACAGTGGAACAGATATCCACTCAAGACTTCTAAAATCTCTTACAACATAACAGCCTGCATCTTACCTATGCCAAGGCTTCTGGAAGGGGCCATGCCTTCAAGACCCATTTAAAGGGAAATAAGATTGGAATCATTCAAATCCTTGTGGGGATGCTGTTCCATAGAGCAAACATTGCAACAAATCTATATGTCTCCCGGGATAGAATAATTGATTTATTTTATTATATTTGGCAGACAGCCCAACTCCCAAATGATTTATCAGATAACATTACTTAATGGATATGACATCTCGATTGTCTTCTCTTACAGGATGGGCAGAAACAGTAGGAGAAGGACAATTGTTCAATGCAGTGTTTTACACTGTTGCTTGCCATTAGTGAACTGTGAGTGCATAAAACAGTTTGGGGATGATTTAATACATATATAGTCTAACTATTAACATATATTATAGATCATTGAATTATTTCTTACATCAGTGGAACAATATTAGTAAGACCATCCTGATTTTATAAAAAATAACAAGTGAGATGTAATTATATAAAACGTTGGAATCAGATTAAAATAAAACCTAATAATTATGGTGTTTCATTAGAACTGCGTTGTTTTTAAAAAGTCAACAAGTAGAAGTTTAGTTTTTGTCCTACAAGGAAGAAGTGATTGTCTAGTTGTAACTTAGCCACAGGGATTGTTTTTCTACATTTCAGGTATGTGGGACTGAAGGGATTTTATGAACCCAAAAATGTAAGCTATTTGATTGCATTCAGGTTGATGTTAAGGATGTATCATTTGAGTGTAGCATGAATCCCACAAAATTGCAGGACCATGGAGAGCTCCTAATCAAACAATAGAAAGTTTGGAATATTGCTCAGTAATAGCCTAGCAGGGGTGGGCAATAAATTTTCCCCACGAGCCACATGAGAAGCTGGGACTGCCTTGATGCTACAGGCCAGACTGGGGCCACCTTCAGGCCAGATATGGCCCAAAGGGGTGCAAAATGCCCAAGTCTGGCCTAGAGCCAACTAGAACACTAAATCAAGAGCGAAGAACCACTCCACTGGGTTCATTTCTACTGGATCTCTACTGGAAAAAATCCTTTCTACTGAATCTCTACTGGAAAAATTACCATATCAGAGCCGCAAAGATCTAGATCACCAAGACAGCAGACATACACAACATCAACATTTTGCCTGCATGTAGTGGTTATTCCAATTTTTGCATCTGATATGGTAGCTTAATTACTCCAAAGGCCTCCCTGAATCATTTTTTCCCCACCATTTATGTGTTTCTTGGATCACAAATCATTGTGAATTTGATCAGAGAAATCAAAAGCATAAATTGAGTTCTTTTTTCTTACGAGATCTCTTAGGACATAACCTTACATGCTACTGTGGACAATGACTTATTCTTTTCTTTCTCTCATATTTATTGTCCAAGTATTACAGAATTAATTTCTCATCTGTCCCACCTGGCAGGACTGTAGTAGTTCAGCAAATTCAGAAAGGTACACATTCTCCACTTGGATAGTTGCTGTATCACTGTTGCTGAGTTTGAGCATTTATTTCCCTTGCTGTAACTGCAGAAAATAAGTTCCCAAGTGCCTTTTCCTTCCAGCTGTCCTCAAACCATCTTGTCAGAAGCAATTTGGAACAGAAGGTTGGGAGAACTGCAGAAACCTTCTAAACACTACAATAAACTTGATGCTTTCATTTATTCCAGCAGCAGGCTCTCCTCATCCATGAAATAAGCCCAAATGCATCTGCTTTGATCTGACACAATAAAACAATAAAAAGGAAATGATCAAGTGTTCTAATTCAGTGTTCTATAACAAAGGCTGAAATCCTACATGGACTTATCTCTGAGTAAATTGCACTGAATTCAGTGTGAGTTATTTCACACAAATTGAGGTTGTGCTAAGAATTGCTAGTCCTTGGGCATAAGCTCAATTATTTTCTACTGATCAACCGCCCCCCCCCCCCAAAAAAAAGAATTGAGTGAGAGGATTGCATTGTTTTAAACAATTACCTGGAAGCAAACACCATTGTGTCCAGTAGACTACTGAGTAAATGTTCATAAAATTAGACTGCAGAAAAATACCTCTAGGAATTCACTGGACTGAGTTTGGAGGTAACAGCTGATTATTTTAGAGCTGAAAACAATTGTAAAAAAAAAGAGTTGGCACAATAGTGCATCACCTGAAAAGTAGAGTGGCCATTGGAGCTTTTGTATCTGTCAGATTACCTTGCTGCTTCCTACAATTCTTGTTTAATCCTAAAACATATGTATCTTAATAAGAAGCCTATGCTTATTTATAGCCTCAAATTTTATATCCAAGTTCATTCCTCTGGTTGGCAGTAAAGGTTAAGAATAGACTACATCCCAGTGATTGCATTCATTTTGTTGCCTCCAGTGCCACACATCACTTTAGGGATAGTAGAGTTTGTGCTGTTTTAAGAGTTTAAAATAGAGCTTTAAGAAAAACAATTATGCAGAGTTAAGTGTACCTAAAATATTGGATGAGGCAATTGCTTAGACTCATTAGTTGAGGCTTCTGAGTAAATTTAGTCACTCTGTTTTAATTTTTATGGAATGGGTGAGACTACATATCATTAACCTTACTGATAAAGCTACACTCTAATAGCATCCATCCATCCGTCCATCCATCCATTATATTTATATAGCTGACCTTTTATCTTAAAATAAACATTTTTTAAAAAAACTACAATTAAAAACATTCAGCACTATTATTAACAGATTAACAGAGAGGATTTACTATTAAAGGTAATGCAGCCAATCCACTAATTCATATTACCTTCAGATACCCAAGTCTATTGACACAGTCATGTTTTGAGGGACTTCTAGAAGGATGTCAAGAATGGAGATCATATTTTTTGAATTGTTGCTTATTGTTGCAAGTAATGCTATATAGGCTTGTGGCTTGATATTGGATTTTCAGACTTTGATTCACAATGTATAAGCAAGAGGCTAGATAAAATAAGTAAAACTAATAGAAATAAATAGCTAATTAAAAATACCTATTAATAACCACTGAAGCAGTAGGCGTGAGCTTAAATGGACTCCAGAAGATAGTAGAGGACAGGAAGGCCTGGAGGAACATTGTCCATAGGGTCGCGATGGGTCGGACACGACTTCGCAACTAACAACAACAATTAATAACCACTGATGGTGTGGGGAGATGGATATGGTTAGGCAGTGGTTCAAGTGGCTCATTTCAAATTATCTATCTATAATAATTACATTCCACAGTGGCACTGGGAACCTGTCTCCCAGTACTGGACAATCCAGCTACTTCCTCCTGCTGTGTGGGGAATGGAACATAACAGAGAAAATAATTATTCTTCAAAATTTTCTTTTTACCTTTAGTGACCTAAGGAGCTCATATGTATATATATATAAATGTAATAAAATAAATAAATAAATAAATAAATAAATATGCTTTGAGAGCGAGGCTGGGAATTATATCCATGCACACTTTCACACACAGATTCAGATGTCCTAGGGCTGGCATTCCTGGGCTGAAAAATCAAAGCAATCACTGAATGACAAAAAAATGTTAAGAGTTTTCAATCTCTATTTGCTTCTCTCAAATGATCCTCCAGAGTTTTGTAGCTCAGAGGTGATAGCTTTAATATACACAAAAAAGTTGGTTGCATGCGGAGCCTCCTTTGGAGCTGAGGCTACTAAGAGAAGAAATTCCAGGCTCTTCTGCCCCCAAGTTACTAGCTGGTTCCCTTTTGAAAGTGTAGTATTGATTTTCTGGAAGCCATTTTCCCCGCAAAGCTCAGCAGGGACTCTTCATGAAGAGTACCAGATGTTCCAGCTCCTGATCTTAGGCTCTTTCATCTCTGTAATTTCTAGAAAAAGGCTGTGTTTATGAAAGACCTGTTTCCTACAAAGGCCAGTCATAATGGAGCTCATGTGTGAGAGCATCTGTTGTGCAGAGAAGAGTTTGTGATTCCTTGCTCTTGCAGTTCAGCTCCCAGAAATCCAGGGTGCCTAAATATTTGGTAAGTATGGAAGGGGTAGGTTTGCTAACCCTGAAAATCTGTAAATAGCTTGCGGCAAATGAAGACTGCGAAAATATGGACGCTGAGGTGTAATGCTTTTGTAAAAGCTACCTTGTGCATGTGACATAATATGATATACAGTAGATAACCCTCAGTTTGCCTGGCTCACTCCTTTAGTGCTTAGGAACTGATAGACTACATTTTCATACACACTGTCATACACATACACACTTCTAAGCCAATGCAAGCCAGTTTATTTCTATTCCATATTCCAGTCCTTTCACTTTTTCTTTTTTACTTCCGGTATCAGAAATGTCTTCTGCAGTGAGAAGCCTTGTTGCTTGACATTGTGTCTGATAACTAAAGAATGTTATGGAGACCTAAGATCAGTGCTTTTTTTGTAAAAGAAAAAGGTTCTGGAACTCACACATGTCATACAACCTGCCTTGCCTACCCTACAAGGTTCCATCCAAAAAAGGTGCTGGAACTCCGTTCTGAGCGTTCTATGAGGAAAAAAAAGCCCTGCCTAAGATTAAAAGGTTTGCAGTGGCATCCTGTCAGTAACAATGGCTTTCTTGGAATCAAGTATTCTTGGCTCATTATTTTTGCTTTGCTTCTTCTCCTTCTCATAATATTGCACCCAAGGAATTTCTTAATCCCAGAACTGCCAATCTATTACAGACCACTGGTTTCATCTTCAGTGTGCTCTTCGGGGGGTGGGTCCATTTGAAAAATGTCCATATACTGTACCTTCATAATTAAGTAGTTGTTAGGAATCATCCTTCAGTTTTAAATTGGTCCTGAGAGAACAAATTTTGCATTTCAGCCTTCTAGTGAATTAAATCAGTATTCTACAGTATTCTGATCAAGGCTGTTGTGATTGTGTCTTTTAGCATAGTTGCACAAGTGCACCTCCCCCAAATAAAAAATAACATTATTTACTATTTAATTTATATTCCATCTCTCTGCATATTCTAGCAGAAAGGCAACTTACACAGAGCATTAAACTAATACAAAAATAATGCAATAAAAACCAAAGTATAGCCAGTCATTAATATAACCAATAGTTAAATGTTTGGCAAAAGATGTTTCTCATTATTTCCCCAAATATTTGGATAGTAGAAATCAACACACCTCCATATGGTATGTCTTCCATTTTCTGGGACCTGCATAAGCCATTTTCTCATGTCCGTGGTAGCCAAGCTGGCAGCAGAGACATCTTCAGAAAGACTCTGCTCTTTCATTGATTTAAGGAACTGGCTGAGGAATTCTGGGAGTTGAAGTCCATGATTCATAAAAGGGCCAAGTTTGAAGACCCCGGGCCTAGGTAGACCTTTTACTATAGGCATCACAAGATCCTGGTGCCTGCTCTGCTCAGCAGACTGACCACCACATTTTGCATCAAATGCAGTTTGGGATAGTTTTCAAATTTCAAATATTGAAATTAAGGTACTTTGCATGCAGTATGGATGCTGTACTATGAATTAAGACTCAGTACAATTGATTGGAACATATGGAACAAGTAGCCTTATACCAAGTAAGACTCTTGGTATATCCAGCTTTGTATTGTGGCAACCATGCTCCAGAAGCCTTTACCATTTTGAGATGCAAGGAATTGAAAATTCTACCTCTATGTGCAAGCAGTTGCCTATCATTTAACTGTAGGTTTTCATTTTTAAAGTGAAGACAGATCCTTGACATATTAAAAGGCAACTATTTTGCAACAGTTATATTATTTCTTGTTAAGTCAAGAGGAAAGACGCATATGGCTGCTCATGCCTATTTGCTTCTGTAAAAGTATTATTATGGTGGAATGTAGATTGGACTCCCAGAAGGGAAGGACTTTATTCCAGAGGACCAAGAGACAGTGAAGTTAGAAGTTTGGTTGGGAGAGAGTTCATCACTGCCATATGGTGAGTTAATAAGATGCAATGGGAATCAGCTGATTATCTTTTACCTTCAGCTTACAGCAGGGGTTTCAAACTTGCAATGTCATGTGACATGTTGAGATGTATCACAACTTTTTTTCCCATTGCCATGGGCTGGCAGTTTGACACCCCTGGCTTACAATAACATGCAATTCTGAACATATCTTTGATGATGCAAGTAGTTGTTTTAGTTTGGCAATATTTATTTTTATATGTGAGGGACAATAAAAGAAACTGCTTAGAAGAAACATATCTTTCTTGGTTTGGGGGGCCTGATAATTATTTGTCCTTCTGTATTTTCTATGTGGCAAACAGGTTTCTAGGTAGCTATGAGGCAGGTGAAAAATGTGATAGACAATACCCCACAGAAGAGAGAATAGAGGATGACTGTTTTGTCTTCTGCTTCAGCAAGAAACCAAAATAGCAATATTTGGTATCTGAAGAAATGATTAAAACACATTTCTTGAATAGGTGGATTTTTAAAAATTAAATATACACAATGGGACTGGCAAGCGGCTGTAATTCTTTCAACAAGTGTTTAATGTGAGGAAATTTAGAAATGAATGGTGACAAAATACATAATGAAACGTGGTCTGTAAAAACTAACCAGAAAAAAATCAGCTACTTTGTATCTTCGCCAGAAAATTTCTTCTTTTGCCTAGAACTATTTGCACAATATCATCAAGGCTACTTTGGGAGAGAGAAAGAGATTTATTGCATGTTCCATGTAATCAGCTAATTGAGGACGAAAATATAAAATATCAAGATAATATATTGGACAAAATATAATTTTGGTTTAGGTAAGTGTATATGTGCACCATTCAACTGAGAGTAGCCAATAGAGATGTAAAAGGAGCTATTGGCTTCTTACACAACCAGGGCTGAGCTTTCTTAGAAAACCTTATTGCAGTACAACTAGGTCCTGTATTGTTTAACTTCCCAAGATTGATGACAGACAGCTAGGTGTTGCCAGGTGCCATGAAGGTGTTATGGACAGAAGTAATGTTTCCCCATTTAAGAAGCAATGAAGCAAATCAAATTGGCAGTGGTGCATCTGATACTGTCTTATCAAGAGCTAACTAACTAACTATTCCATCGTTAACGATGGGGGGGTGGGGTGTTACCCCCCGTTGATAGGGCTCGCAACTTGGGCGTCCTCCTTGACTCCCGGCTCAGTTTTGAAGACCACATAGGAGCCGTGACCAGAGGGGCTTTTGCCCAGGTTCGCCTGGTGTGCCAGTTGCGACCCTACCTGGACCGAGATGCCCTACGCACAGTCACTCATGCGCTCGTGACCTCCCGGTTAGACTACTGCAATGCTCTCTACACGTGGCTGCCCTTGAGGATCACTCGGAGGCTTCAGCTGGTGCAGAATGCAGCTGCGTGAGTTGTGATGGGGGTTTCCCGATACCCCCATGTAACACCTCTACTCCGCGAGTTGCATTGGCTTCCGGTTGCCCTCCGGGTGAGATTCAAGGTGCTGGTGATGACCTAAATGGCTTGGGTCCGGGATATCTGACGGAACACCTGCTGCCGGCATCAAGTTCCCTTTGTCCTGTGTGCTCCCACAGGGAGGGCCTTCTCAGGGTGCGGCCGGTAAAAGACTGCCGGCAGATAACACCCAGGGGGAGGACCTTCTCTGTGGGTGCACCTGCCCTTTGGAACCAGCTGCCCGTGGAGCTTAGGACTGCCCCTGACCTTCGCTCATTTCGCCGGGACCTGAAGACCTGGCTCTTTGAGCTTTCCGGCCCAGGCTGAGAATTTTAATTGGGGTTTTTATATTTCTACTTCAGGGACTGAATTTAATCATTTTAATTGTTTTTTAATTTTTGTATTGATGTTTTAAACACCTTGTAAACCGCCCTGAGTCCTACGGGAAAAGGGCAGTATATAAATCTAATAAAATCTAAATCTAAATAGCTCTTCTGAAAGGTTTTAGGGATTTTCTGCTCAATATTTGGGCTGTATTCTGACTCATACAAATCTTAAACACAGAGCAGATCTGTACAATTTAAACTCACTCAAGTCTAGGTGAAACTAATGGCTCTGATTTGTTTTGTCTTTGATTCAAAATATTCCTCAAGGCAGGGCTTTTCAACCTTTTCACCCATTGTACCACTTTTAGGATATGGCAACATCCGAATTCTACCAGTCGCCTAGCAAGATGTCAAAAACTTGATGACCAAAAAAAAGAAAAAAAACCAAATCAGTTGCCAAGCATCTGAATGTAAATCACAAGACCCTGGAGATGCTGCAACTGTTGTGATTCAGGGCCAGCCTGTGGGTCCGGCAGCTGGCTCGGATGTCTCGGATGACTCAGACGAGGGGGAGGAGGAGGGTGTTGAAGACGAACTTGCTGATGATGGCTTGGAGGCTTCGCAGAGCCCCCAGCCAGGGCCCTCTTCTCAGCTGCGCGAGCCCGACAGTGCGGATGATGATGACCCACAGCTGGCCCTGTTCAAGGACGCCCGACGCAGGAGGCAGTCAAGCAGGAACAAGCAGAGAAAGGCTGTGGGACTCCTCGGAAGGAGGCACAGGGAGGCCACAGTTTGTTATGATCCACACAATCAAAGGCTTTAGCATAGTCAATGAAGCAGAAGTAGATGTTTTTCTGGAACTCTCTAGCTTTCTCCATGATCCAGCGTAAGTTAGCAATTTGATCTCTAGTTCCTCTGCCTCTTCGAAATCCTGCCTGTACTTCTGGTAGTTCTCGATCCACATACTGCTGGGGTCTAGCTTGTAAAATTTTAAGCATAACTTTACTAGCATGAGAAATGAGTGCAATCGTGCGATAGTTTGAACATTCTTTAGCACTGCCTTTCTTTGGAATTGGAATGTAAACTGATCTTTTCCAATCCTGTGGCCACTGTTGAGTTTTCCAAATTTGCTGGCAAATTGAGTGTAGCACTTTTACTGCATCGTCTTTTAAGATTTTGAATAGCTCAGCTGGAATACTGTCACCTCCACTAGCTTTGTTGTTGCTCAGCTTTTCTAAGGCCCTCTTCACTTCACATTCTAGGATGTCTGGCTCGAGGTCAGTGACCACCTCATTGTGATTATCAGGGACGTTAAGCTCATTCTTGTATAGTTCTTCTGTGTAATTTTTCCACCTCTTCTTAATCTCTTCTGCCTCTGTTAGGTCCCTGCCATTTTGGTCCTTTATCATGCCCATTTTTGCATTAAACGTTCCTTTCATCTCTCTAATTTTCTTGAAAAGATCTCTGGTCCTCCCTATTCTATTGTTTTCTTCTATTTCTTTGCACTGTTCATTTAAGAAGACATTCTTATCTCTTCTAGCTATTCTTTGGAATTCTGCATTCAATTGGGCATATCTTTCTTTTTCTCCCTTGCCTTTCGCTTCCCTCCTTTCCTCAGCTATTTGCAAAGCTTCCTCAGACAGCCATTTTGCTTTCTTGCATTTCTTTTTCTTTGGGATGGTTTTGGTTGCTACCTCTTGTACAATGTTGCAAACCTCTGTCCATAGTTCTTCAGGCACTCTGTCTGTCAGATCTAATTCCTTAAATCTATTTGTCACCTCTACTGTATATTCAACAGGGATATGATTTAATTCATACCTGACTGGCCTAGCGCTTTTCCCTACTTTCTTTAATTTAAGCCTAAACTTTGCAACAAGAAGCTCATGGTCTGAGCCACAGTCAGCTCCTGGTCTTGTTTTTACTGACTGTATAGAGCTTCTCCATCTTTGGCTGCAGAGCATATAGTCAATCTGATTTCTGTGTTGACCGTCTGGTGATGTCCATGTGTAAAGCCGTCTCTTGGGTTGTTGGAAAAGAGTGTTTGCTATGACCATCGTATTCTCTTGACAAAATTCTATCAGCCTGTGCCCTGCTTCATTTTGTACTCCAAGGCCAAACTTGCCTGTTATTCCAGTTATCTTTTGGCTTCCTACTTTAGCATTCCAATCCCCCATGATGATAAGGACATCATTTTTGGGTGTTAGTTCTATAAGGTGCTGTAGGGCTTCATAGAACCGGTCAATTTCATCCTCTTCAGCACCGGTGGTTGGGGCATAGACTTGGACTACTGTGATATTGAATGGTTTGCCTTGGATTCGAACTGAGATCATTCTGTCATTTTGAGGATTGTATCCTAGTATTGCTTTTCCTACTTTTTTATTGACTATGAAGGCTACTCCATTTCTTCTGAGGGATTCTTACCCGCAGTAGTATACCTGATGGTCATCTGAATTAAATTCACCCATTCCTGTCCATTTTAGTTCGCTGATACCTAAGATGTCGATGTTTAGTCTTGTCATCTCTTGTTTGACCACGTCCAGCTTGCCTTGATTCATGGATCTTACATTCCAGGTTCCTATGGAGAAAAAATCTTTACAGCATCGGACTTTCCTTTCACCACCAGACATATCCACAGCTGAGCGTCCTTTCGGCTTTGGCCCAGTCGCTTCATTCTTTCTGACGCTACTAGTACTAGCCCTCTGCTCTTCCCCAGTAGCATATTGGACGCCTTCCGACCTGAGGGGCTCATCTTTCAGCGTCATATCGTTTTGCTTTTTGGTACTGTCCATAGGGTTTTCATGGCAAAGATACTGGAGTGGGTTGCCATTTCCTTCTCCAGTGGATCACGTTTTGTCAGAACTCTCTGCTATGACCTTTCCATCTTGGGTGGCCCTGCACGGCATAGCTCATAGCTTCATTGAATTACGCAAGCCCCTTCGCCACGACAAGGCAGTAATCCATGAAGGGGACAATGCTACCATAATTTTCATAAAAACGTCTTTAGCTAGGAATTTGTAATCAGACTGTCCTTTTCTTGGTTCTGCTCTGAAACATATGTTCTTTTTTTGTCATTTAATGGCAATCACCTTGTTTAGGAAAAAAATCCAGCTTTGAATCAGTGCTGATTCTGTAATGCACTTTTATTCAAGACAGAAATACAAGGCTTGCAGAGCGAACAGACTGGAAATTGTTATTTACAATCAATAGGTATTCTTTTTCTCCCCACACAAAATTGTCAGTACCAATTCAGCTGTTAGAAATTATCATTAATGTGCCATGCTCTTTTTACAAGTTTCTTGTTATTTGCCAAACAAGAAAAGTGTTCTCTTAAAAATTGATTAGCTCTCTTAGTGGACAGCAATAATGCCAGGTGATGACATGAAATCCTTAATCTACAGAAGCTGCTTTGGCTGATGTGAAAATACCCTAACTTAAATGTTAAATGCTTATTTAAAAATGAAAAAGGTTCATGCTCAATTTAGTTAACAAGATATAAGTATAGCATAAGTAGATGCAGACATTATTAAAAAATAAAAATAGAATAAACATTTTTAAGATTTTTTTTGTTCAGTATTTATATTATGTCTTAGCTGGTACAGAAAAATTACTGAATATACCAGTAAATGCTGAATTCAGGATATTTCAAGAATGTTTTGAAAATATGAATACTTATTTCCAATCCCTTGCAATTTTTCAGAGGAACTACCCTTTTTCTAAGAAGTTCCTGGTATTGGTTAGAAGGTTGACTTTGTTTCCAGAAATCAGGAGAAATGAGATTTCTGGATGTGATATCCAGTAAGCAGGAGGTAAACGAACAATACTTTGCTTACTGCAGGCAGAATGCTGGGTTATATTAAAAGTCAAGAGGCGTATGAGCAGTTAAGAAGATAGACTAAGAAAAAGAAAGTTAAGGATCTAGGAAGAACGGAAGATCACATTAAAAATGGAAGAAGAAAGCCATCTGTGTGAAGGGAGGGGGATGAAGGCTCTCTCCCAGGTTTCTAATCCTGAATTTTAAATATTTTATTCTTGTTTTAATTAACCTTGTTTTAATTAACCTATGTCACCAGAGAAGTGGTGACACTCAGAGAAACTAGGGTCTACGATCTATAATTACTGTTGGAAACATGAAAAGCACAAAGGGACGTTTTACCATGTATGATGGACTTCTGTAAAAGTACTTGACACAAATAGATATGTTGATGAAGAGAGTTTTAAAAATTAACATTCCAATGAAACTGGAACTTTTCTTATTAGGATTTTTCTTATTAGGACGTATGGATAGTCAATTAGAAAAGATTCATGTTTATGTATAGTAATTGCAGCAAAGTTATTATCTGCACAAAAATGGAAGAATACAGAAATACCTGCAATGGAGGGGCGGATGGTGAAGATGGCAGAACTTGTAGAAATGGCTACACTGATGTGTGTGATTAAGAAGAGAACAGCAATTATCTTTATAGAAAACTGGAACCCCTTTATGGATATTTTTTCTGAAAATAAACAAAAATGAATGGCCGATTTTGAAATTTATTGATTAAAAAGGATCCAATCTGGGTCTGTCACCAGGACTGGAGGTTTAGTCTTCCGAGATTTCAGATTCATGCTGGAGGGAACTTCTCTTTACTGGAATGAGGATGGGCTCCAGGATGAGTCTGAAAGCTTGGAAGACTAAAATCTCTGGGTCCCAGAGATCAACCCAGATTGGATCCTGCAACGTTATCTTGGGACATATATATTTGCCTTCATTTGTGATTAAAAAGGGTTGTTTATGGGAAGAAGGGAACCATGATATGAAATTTGGGAGGATGGAAATGGTAAAAAACATTTTTGTAACTGCTGCAAAGAAGATCAGAATTAGCTTTTTAGATATTTTTCTTTTTCTTTTATTCTTTCTCACTTCTTTTGTTCTTTCATATCATTTTCTTTTTTACTTTACTTTTTATGTTTCTGTAGTTTTTAATCCTGTGTAAAATTCTCTTTCAATAAAAAATAATTTATATTATAGTTTATATATTATGTTTATAATATGCTTACTAGTGAGATCTTGTAAAGGAGCAAAATAACATACTGAAATGGTCATAAATATTTCAGTTCTTGTTTGACTTTATGTGTCTTCTTGTCCAATTATTAGCATGTACACTATTTTTTATTTTATTTACTCTTGCTTTATCGAAACTCCACATTGGGGGTCAGAGAAGGATTGACATAATTGCAGTTACAAATCTGTTGCCCTAGTCCCCTATGGTCAGTGATTATCCAACTCTGCTATTTTTTTCACTTTCATCTGAAATTTTCCTTGCTTCTTTCATCTGGTCCATATGAAGAGGGCATCTGCATAGCAACCTTTATCCACTATCATTGCCTCAAGGAAGGAAGGAAGACTTTGTCCTTTGGAGATACTATCCACAATAGGGGAACTAATTAGAACTGATTAGCAAGCAAATCATTTGTTTTTCTTATATTACATTTAGCAGCATGTTGTCTCAGCAATTTAAGTTTACTTGCATAAAGTCTCTGAAATGCTTTGCTTGTTCAAACACAAGATGGCTTTATTAAATTTACATTAACAATTATGCAACTCCCCTTACACCAAATCTCTGCTACATTAACAGTGTAAAAATAAAGCTTTCATTCTAATTACCGTACTTCCAGTGGTTAGTTTGGTTTAGTGAGGATACACACTTTTCCAGTTGTCTCCATAAATCTGAAATAATGTATTGCATTTTTATTACTGGAAATAATTACTCACATGTTTTAGGTTGCTTATTGGATTCAGATGTCAGCTTTTCCTTCCTTCCTTCCTTCCTTCCTTCCTTCCTTCCTTCCTTCCTTCCTTCCTTCCTTCCTTCCTTCCTTCCTTCCTTCCTTCCTCCCTCCCTCCCTCCCTCCCTCCCTCCCTCCAACCCTCCTTCATTCTTTACTGTTCTGTGCCCTATTTCCCTAAATAAACTTTTGTTTTATTAAATCTGACAAAACCATGACCCATTGCTTTACGAAGTACTATACAGGAACACTACATAAATGTACTTGCATCTTTTAAAAATTGGATTTGGTTTAATTTTGTTAGGAATTATTGTCTATTACAGTTTCTTCTGTTTTGTTTCACTGGTGATTTTCATAGTTGCCAAACATGCAGTCTTCCTCATTTGGAACGAAAACATAGGTTTAAATATTTTACATTCCCACAGTTGAGTCCCAGTGTCTAAAAAAACTCCCAAAAACGTTTTGCAAGGCATGTAGAAGAAATGTACAGAAATGAATCTTGAAGTGGCTTTGAAAAATTGTTCATGAATAAGAGAGCGAAGACAAACAACATTATAAAAAGATATGTGTCTGGGGGTGCTAAAACAACTTTTAGATATGGGAGGAAAAGACGGGGGTGGGGGGGGGCGGGAGGAAAATGTAAAAGTAATAAAAGCCTCCAAGGGACTCTCTCTTGAGATTGTGAATGAAGTTAGATAATGTAATAAATAAATAAATAATAAGGTGCCTCTTGTGCTGGTGCTAAGTCATGGGGGTAAAATAGGTTTGCTCCTGAAATAGCAGCTAATTTGCTTTAAATCAGGTCTATTTTTTTCCCCTCCATGTCATTTGTTATGAAAGAACAGGGAGGAATACTCAGCTGCTCCCCATTTTCTTTCAGATGAGAAAGTGAAAATGAAGCAATGTTGCTGTTTTCAGCACAGCCATCTACCTTAATCTCCACTCACAGATTTGTGTGTAAGAAAAGAGAACAATCACTGTGTTTTTAGAAATGACATCTGCTTGTATTCCTTTTTAACAATAAAACATGAGATCTAAACAAACAACAACCAAAAAATAGGTTAACATGAATGCCCTTTGGACACAGTCTCAAACAATGAAATAATGCCACTTTTGTCCAAAAGGCAGGTTCAGTTCTTACATTACAAAACAGATCCAGGCCTAGTGTGTTCACCTGCAGAAGCAGAGGGGGAAGATTTGGACAATTCATAGCTTTCTCAGAAAGAGACTCCCATCAAGAAACTGCAGTCCTGAGCTGGATGAAGGAGACGGGAAGAGGTTCAGGGTAACCACATTTTAGAAACTCTCAGTATATATCTAGTAGCTTAGAAAGTTATGGCTTTAGATTGGCAAGATTCTGTCCATTAGATATAAGTAAATAAAGGATCTCACTGTCACATTTCTGGCTTGGGCCTAACATGGAATTTCATGAATATTCTATATCCAAACAACTATAAAGAATTTCCTGTTCTTTATATTTTCTTTCTTAAAACTGCTGCCCCTCAAAACAACTCAATTGTTTGAGTGTTTATTATTTATTAATCAAATTTATATAGTCACCCATCTCACTTAGAAGCAACTCTTCACACAGAATAGCTAAAAATCAAAGATATAAAAATAGCAAATACAGATATAAAAACCTATAATAATAAATATCATAAAAACAAAAAATACAAGCCATATTAAAAGGAGAATAAAAAATGACCCTCACAACCATGGATCCACCTAGACCACGGGTGTCAAACTGGCCGCATCACATGACATGTTGTGACGTATCGCGACTTTTTTCGCATTGCCAGAGCTAGGGTGGGTGCGGCCTCCACATGATGTAGCTGGCCTGCGGGCCAGCAGTTTGACATCCCTGATCTAGACAAAAGTGTTTCCTGAGATATTCTATTTTTGAAATGGGATGTGTCCACATTCCTGCATATAAGCAGCCAAATGCACATCACACATTGAAACATGCTGTAGATGAGTGTAGGAATAACAATTGGTTTCATTTCTGTCCAGTGTAGAGTTTGGTGATTGGAACTGTATTGATTGATTGATTCTCTGGGACAAGCAATAGTTGGTTAGGCACTAACTGACAATTTTTTGCAGGCTCCTATCTGTCAACTGCACAAAGAGCTTTGATTGGCTGATTGCAGTTTGGCATTTTGAGATTGGAAGGAGTTGAAACAATTGTTTTTCTACTTTCAACTGTTTGGAGTGAAGAAACCGTACAATGTAGAAGTGTCCTTTGTGCTCTCGGTAGATCTCCAAAACAAATCGAAGGTGAAGGACAGGTTTTTTCTAAAACATCCAGTTATGCCAAAAAGACATTTTAGGGGCAAGAGCTAGGAATGCAGATGTCCTCCAATTAAAGGGATCAGTTGTATCACTTAAGTCTCCCAGCTCCGAAGTAGGAATAATAATAATGTTGATTTACTCACAAGGCAATTGTGAAGATTATGGAGAAAATTATCTGCAAAATGTTTTGAATGACTGAATATACTCCATAAACAGCAAGTATGATTATGCATTATTATAGTGAAGCTCTCTTCTCAAGAGGCTGAATGTCATTTGGCCACTCTATTTTTTTTCCTCCTGCACATCATTTCTTATTTCCTAATTGCACCTCCTGAGGCAGTCCTGATTTTAACAATACCATTTTTTCTCAGCTGAAATGCATCTTTAATCTTGTCAGAACAAATGCATCTGGGAACCAAGCATGAAACTTAGACCAAGCTGTCAGTTTGTTTCCCTAATGAACTGGCCGCTTCAATCAATTGAGCTGTTTCTTTGTGATTTATTTTAGTATTTAGGATATTAATTCTCATTAGGGCTAACTGTACATGCTAATAGTGTTTAAAATGGATTTGGGAGGGATAAAAAGTCTTCTACATTGTAGTAAGTTTTCAACATCTCCACCACTTCCTTTTCTCAAATAGCCTAATAAGATGAGCTGTGTAGTCTAGTCATTGCATGGTCCCTCACATGTGACTAATTCAAAAAGAAGGGAACAGTAGCGCACTCAAGATTTTTCTGCATTCAAAGGAGAAGAAGGAAAGTGTCATTGAAATAAGGCCAGTAAATAAATTGGATTTAGAAAGCCAAGACCTCAGCTATTCCTCTTCATTCTCTTCTTCGCCAAACTAAGGCTAATAAAGGAGGTGCTGGCTTTATAATTTTGTTTGTAAGGCAGATTTCATGTATCAGCAGCTGTTCTCTGCAAAGAGAGATTTTCCATGTTCAGCTTCTTTTAGTCAATGCATTTTGCCACATAGAAATATACATTCATTTTTAAACTTTTGGGGGATCTTGTTCAGTTGATTAAAATTGCACATTGCTGTTTTGCTGCTGGGATTACCTCAACCCCACCTAGGAATTAGGAAAGTTAGGCGGCCACTTTCAAGCATTTGAACTGAACAGTCTGCCACATCCAAACACTGGTCTCCTGCAATTTTCATATCTGTGTTTCATTGGCAATTCCCTCACATGCCCAGTCCACCAAGAGTCACATAGCCAACAGCTCATACTTAAGTGGGGAGATGGTCACATTAATTTTTCATAAATGACAATATAACTGCATGAGATTTCTTGCAATTAAATGAAACATGTTCCTCTGGAAGGTTGGAAAAGCACAGCAAAGTCTACTCCTGCCTTCCATTAAGTAGTGGCAAACGTAGTTAGCTTCATAAACCAGCATATATGCATTGCCAGAACAGTTGTGGAATCCTTTCACACATATTCCTACTAAACAAACCATTCTGGTTGAATTCAGTCCATGTACTGATGGCAGGAAGGAGGCTCTACCTAAATCCCTTCATTTATGTTTGTAACACATAAAAAACCCCAATCCAATAAAACCTAATGTGCACTTTTCACTTAAACACACCAGATCACGGAAACAACAACTTCTCCTCCTTCCTATTTAATTGTAAGTTCAGATTGTTTTTCTTTTTCACAAAGATGAGGGAAATAATGAGAGGTGATAAAATCTGTTTCTTGGAAGATTGAGGTCCTCTAATTGAAGACCATATACCTCAGCATGCAAAGCTTTCATACTTTACTCCTGTTTTGGGGTAAAGTAATTCCATATATGGTAATGAGTCAGTGGTTTATTTCTTTGTCTATTTGTGCCCAATTTTCTTTCAGTAATTTGAAGGCAGCCCACCTAAGATGACACGCTATACTTACTGAAGTTCCTGAGGTGAATCTCTGGCATTTCCAAGCAAGACTAAGGGAAAAAAATGCTTGAAACCATGGAGACCTTCTCTGTTGATAATATGAGGTGAAATGGACCAATTCAGTTATTTAAAATAGCTCTGAGATACAGTTATATGGAAAATAGAATAGACACACAATAAGCATGCAAATACAATATAAAAGCAGACATTACAAGGCTTTTTTTCCAGTAGGTTAGACTGCCTAAAAATCTTTAAGACATGAAGGGTGTTTTGGATCTTAATCCCACAAAGACTTTTCTATTTCATGTTTCTGGAATAAAAGCAATAATAATGTTTGATTTTTAATAACCAACAGTAGAAAAACACAATGTTCATAATCTGGAGGCTGAATTTATTTCTTATTATTATTCAGAAACACCTTTAAAACAACTAAAACTAAAACACATACCACCATCTGTTTCCAGTCATTCTGGATTCAGAATAGCTATAAATATTTACTTTTAAACATTTTTTTAAATAAAGAACTGAGTAGTGTATTTTGAAAATGCAATTTATTATTGATGTTTGCTATGAAAAAAAAAGACTTATTGGCAGTGGTGGGATTCAAACAGGTGAATAACTGATTCTCAGTGTGGATGCTGCTTCCAGAAGTCCATTCTGGGCCTGGGCAACAAAAAATTAGCTACCAGTTCTGCCAAAGTGGTATGAACCAGCTCAATCCCACCATTGTTTATTGGGTTCTGATTCAAAATGAATATTTGAAGAACTGGTTTAATGCATTTGCCTGAAAATGATTGTTTTTCTGTTTATATAAAGTTTAAACTTCATAACCAAGTTTAAGCCAAATCAGTTTGCCCAAGAGAACTGCCGTATCCACAAGGATACCAGTGATGTGTTTGCAACAACCCCTACTCTATCTGAAGTGCTCCAAATGTGTTGAACTACAACTGTCATAGCTGAGCAGCATGTTGATTGGGATTGTTGGAAGTTGCATTCTAGCACATTTAGAAAGTGCCAAATTGAGACAGGATAAAGCCACAGTTTAAGTTATTTAAGTTTCTATTTTCCATTGGATTTATGGAAGGATCCCTGTTCACCTTTGTTTGCCTGAAAAAAAGTATTTTCTAGGCATTACCAAGGAAGGGAAAAAAGGTTGGGTTTAAATTGATTTCTTTGGAACTGATCTTCATTTTTAAAAATATTTTTAATGTTTAAAAAAATAATTAGAAAAATTTGCTGAAATCTGGCCCTGAAACCTGTGAATTAAATAGAATAAATTGCTTCTGATCTGTCACCTCTAAACCTGTGAGGCAGGACAACATAGTAATTAAACAGCTCTAGCAGCTAAGTGTCTCGGAGACAAGGTTGGAGGCTAAGTTCTCTTAGATTTCACATCTTGGCAATGCCTCCTGTGTTGGCTTTGCAGCTTGGCCATTCCCATGGGCACTACCTATATGTGCCCTACTAACCTCAGTGTGTGAAAAAGCTAGGGTTCCACCTTTCTGATGATTAAAATATCAAAAATGCAATACTAGTAATAATTTCTATATTGCAGTTTCCTGACTGGGAAACCCCAAGGTGTGTGTCTAAAGGTTTCAGCCTTTCTTTCATGGTCACCAATAATAAAAATAATTGAATAAAATTATTAATATGACATTGAATGGTCCTGTGGTGAGTTGGCTGCAGTGAATTGGCTGTGGCAATTTGGCCATGACATGTTGGATGAGGCAAGTTGTCCTAGACTCTTGAAGGCCCCAGGACCCACCACCTAATTATGGCCCAGAATAGAATTAGAAAGTTGCTTGCATTCAGGCAGAGCAGAAACAAGTGCAACTTTTCAAATGTGCTTGTGTCTCTAGATTCCTGCACCCCATTGGTAGATGAGGAGCCTTGATTTCTAATTTAAGGGATGATCCTCCTGCTCTCATATTGATGCTGAAAGATGCCATGCAAACTCTGGCATTCTACTCTAGCCCTGTTTTGCTGAGGTCCCTCTTACCCTGCCTCACCTTCCCAACTGTCATATTTAATTTAATTTAATTTAATAATTTAATAATTTGATTTCTATACCGCCCTTCTCCCGAAGGACTCAGGGCGGTGAACAGGGCAATACACAATAAAAATATTATACAAAAATTAAAAAGCCATTAAACATTATGCCCTTAAAATTAATACATATTACAATTAAAACTATTTATAAAAACCCAACCCCATCCCGTCAGACCAGGCCAGCTTGTTCGAAAAAGAAAGTTTTGAGATCGCGCCGGAAGGAGCGAAGGTCGGGGGCCGTCCGGAGCTCAACCGGTAAGCTGTTCCAAAGGTCTGGCGCGCCCACAGAGAACGCTCTCCCCCTGGGGGTCACCAATCGGCATTCTTTGATCGGCGGCACCCTGAGGAGGCCCTCTCTGTGGGAGCGCACTGGACGGAGGGAAGTTGACGCCGGCTGCAGGTGTTGCCGTAGGTAATCCGGACCCATGCCATGAAGGGCTTTGTAAGTCATCACTAACACCTTGAACCTCACCCGGAGAGCAACCGGTAGCCAATGCAGCTCGCGGAACAAAGGTGTAACATGGGAGTATCGGGAAACTCCCAAGACAACTCACGCGGCTGCATTCTGCACCAGCTGGAGTCTCCGGGTGGACCTCAAGGGCAGCCCCATGTAGAGAGCATTACAGTAGTCTAGACGAGAGGTCACGAGCGCATGAGTGACTGTGCGCAAGGCATCCCGGTCTAGATAGGGCCGCAACTGGCGCACCAGGCGAACCTGGGCAAAGGCCCCCCTAGTCACAGCTCCAATATGCTCTTCCAAAGAGAGCTGTGAATCTAGAAGGACCCCCAAGTTGCGGGCCCTATCTACGGGGGGTAATAGCTCACCCCCCATGGCCAATGATGGGATAATCGGAATTTCCCGGGATGCCGGCACGAACAGCCACTCAGTCTTGTCAGGGTTGAGTCGAAGCCTGTTCCTCCCCATCCAGACCCGGACTGCCTCCAGGCAACGGGACATCACGTCGAGGGCATTGCTGGGGTGGTTTGGGGTAGAAATAAAAAGTTGGGTATCATCAGCATATTGGTGATACCCAACTCCAAAACCACGAATGATCTCACCCAGCGGCTTCATATAGATGTTGAACAGGAGAGGCGAGAGAACCGATCCCTGAGGAACTCCACAAATGAGAGGTCTCAAGGTCGATCTCTGCCCCCCTGCCAACACCGACTGCGAACGTCCCAGAAGGTAAGAGGAGAACCACTGGAGAACTGTGCCTCCCACTCCTAACCCTCTGAGACGCTGCAGCAGGATATTGTCAGCTTTGTGTGGTAAACCAGATAAGAATCATAACCAGATGATTAATTCTATTTTGTCATAAAGCTACATTGATGGAATCATTCAAGTCTCAAAGTACAATCCTCCCCTGGCCCATCTCCTTTACAGCCAGAGAAATTAAGGAGAGTCTCTTCTGAGCCTCTTGTTTTTCCCATATCCAGTGGTGGGCTATGCTCTGTCTAATCCAATCATACCCTTTGTTATGTATATACAGTATGTATATAGGGGATGTTACACAGAGATAGCCACTGACACCACCAGGTGGCAGGGTGCCCTGTCAGGATTGGCAGGGCAGTCCTTGGTGGGAAATCCGGACAATGGGATTGGTTCCAAGTATACCTGGCTAGGTATATAAGAGGGGCAACTGCCCCTTTGTTTGCCAAGTCTGTGCTTCATCAATAAAGAATGTTATGCTGAACCCTGTTGTCCTGCATCGTCCATCTTGGCCATGCGGTCCAGAGCCCACAACTTAACAGTGGCGACAAAGGTGGGATGCTGCTTCCTTCAGGAATAGGGTGGTATATAAATTCAACAAATAAATAAATAAAATAAATCAGAGCTGAAGTCACTTGGAAGCGGGAAAGGCAGAAAAAAATTCTGAGAACTTCCTAACGAAACAGCATTCAAGGACCGGTGCAACATGGCTAAATTCGGAGCAACCAGTGAATTTTGCTTCAACATCGATGACCCAGAATGATGGGAAGCGCATCTGGGACGAGTCGAAGGGTTCCTGATGATCAACAAGATCACAGAGGATAAGATGAAAGCGGCGGTGCTTTTGTGCTTAAGCGGTCAGGACGTGTATGATGTGGCCGTTGGTCTGTGCTCACCAACACCCGTCACAAACGTCTCTTATGCTGACTTAAAAAAGAAGTTGGAGGAGCATTTCATGCCGGCGAGAGCTCCAATCTATTAGTGGCACCAATTCATCCAGCGCAGCCAGCAACCGGGTGAGTTGACCTCGCAATTTGTCTTGGCGCTGAGAAAGGCTGCTCGTCAGTGTAAATTTCCTGATCTTGAAGACAGGATCAGGGATCGAGGGGTGTTTGGGCTGAGAGACCAGCAATGCCGACAAAAGATCCTCACAAAGCCGCCCATGAAACTGCGGGAGGTTTTAGACAAGGTGATGGCGCACGAAGCAGCCAATGACTCCGGCAATTACACACACCGAAATAGCAGCAGCTCAGGAGCGACCATACATCATGAGTGTGCTTCGAGCAGCGGAAGAGGTGACCTGGATGGAGAAGCAGAGGTAGATGCGGTACAGCATAGACCCGGGAAGCATCCACCACGGTGGGACAACGACGGAGGCCAGCGGAGACAAGCAGCAGCCAACAAAAGCACAACGTGCAGCTGTGGCTGCAAGGAACCGAGGGGAGCCACCTCATCCAACCAGAAATGTGCCAGCTGTGGGGGAAACCATCCATGAGTGACCTGCCAGTTCAGATCCGTGAAGTGTCGTTCTTGCGGCAAGACGGGGCACATTGCAGCCGTCTGCCGGAATCAAAGCAGAGACAGCCTGAACGAATTACAAGCTATGACATCAGAGCTTGGAGGTACTGTTCTCCCTCAGATCAAACCCCAGCTCAATGCCTCAATCTCTGAAAAGAGCAGACGGACCATGTCTCACACGTTAGTCCATCAGCTGCTCAAACCAAAAATTGCAATACAGGTCCATCTGCAAGGGGTACCTTGCATGATGGAGCTGGACTCCGGCTCTGCAGTCTCAATAACCTCCTATGAGACATTTAAAAGAATTTGTGAACGGAGTAGGCAGAGGGTCCCCTTAAAACCCACCAGTCTACAGCAGCATTTCTTTGCTCTGTCTCCCAAGGTCTTTCCTGCATACCAAGGTATTTCTGATTTTTGTCCCTGAGGCTGATTTTTCCATGATTGTGATCTAATCTCAATCCTTTCATGGAACATTGCAAAATGAAAGCTTGGATGCCTCCTTCTTGGATTACTTTAATACTTTTGACATTCTCCTCTTTTGAAAAACCTGGACTAATAATATTTTACAACTTAGTTTTCAAGGATATTTGCAATCAGGGGTTTGTTTGTTTGTTTGCTTCACCAGCAATTTGATGACAGGGTCACCAAACACAGGGTCATCTAGCAGGTATGAGAACATTTTCTAAACTGAAAAATTCAAGTTGACCAATCAATATATTCTTTGGATTATCTGATCAAGTATCTTTCATGTGATTTTCCATGTTGAGTTTAAAATGGGTCATATGGCTTTGGTAACCATCTAGCCTTTTTTGCCTGTCTAAATCTGTATACACAGTATATTTATGTATATATTCATTATTACAGATAAGTTCTTACGTTCCAAAAGGCAAAGAAGGAAACATTTTGCACCAGCCTGCATTCTTTTAAAGCTGCTATGTCAGTCTGGCACATGAGTCATGAAATCCCATATGCTAAGATGGTAGAATCTGATCTTTCACCAAGCCCATTTGCAAAGTATTGTTCTGCCAACAAGCTGATAGCCAGAGAAATTGAATTATAGCCAAGAACTTGGCAGAACTTGGAATTGCCATCCAATACTCGAAATGTTAGATGCACTCTTAATATTTCAAGGATGGCAGTCATCCAGAGTATCATCAGCAATGTCAGGAAGAGAACTGCAACTGTGTTGAATTAAATCCTCTGGAGTGTATGTTATTGTGCAAGCTTCGTGTGAATGCTTGCCAAGAACTACAACACTGTAGCCTTGTATCTCAAGAGGATATCAATTGGCAGTTTCCCACACTCTTTTAAGCATGCATTTCTTTGTTGAAGACCCCCCCCACACACCTTATTTGGATCTCTCTTTGTGTTCAAGATACCAGCCTGTGTATCTAGTTCCTTTTTAACCTAAGTTTATTTGATTCACATCAGGCTTTTGTTTCAAATATGATGGTTATTGAATTTGGCTTGTTAGTATGAATATTTTTTTAACAGTTTAGCTGTAATGTTGTGAACTAGTTTTGTAATTGCTCAGCTTTTCTGAATTATACTGCATCTTTATAGAGAGGCATAATAAATAAATAAATACCCTGTGGCCAGCTTTTCACCAGCACTTGAACTTCCATAAGCACAAAGCATGAGTAAATCATCATCATCACCACACCACCACCACCACCACCACCACCATCCAATGTTCTTTTTGTTCAGGAGATATATATCTTTGTGAGGTATTAAAACTTTGGGCATATTATGCACATGATTCAAATTTTCTTGGAATCATTAATATTTTTCACTCTAAATCTTATGAAGAGAAATGTTTCTGGACACACAATATGTTGTCTTCTAGATATTGCTAATATCTCCCAGCAGTCTGAGCCAGCATGGCCTATAGTGAGGGATGCTGGGAAAAGGAGTCCAGCAATATTTGGGATATCTGTTATGCATCCATGCTTTTTTAGCAGGAGCTCTTACTGTGAACTAGAGCAGCATATTAAAAACTAATGCTAACTTTAATATTGATATTAATATTGTATTGCTTCTTCAGGGAAAGCTAATAAAGATAGGCCTTTTTTGACTAAAGAAGCAAAACAATACTTGAATCAGGGTTTGTTTGGTTTTTCTTTTGTAATGTGTCTATGTGAATGTGCTTTAAAACAAAAGTTTGTTCTCCTGGGCTTTAGTAGATTTGTGAGCTATTTTTCACTAAACTAGCTATTACCCACTTCCTCGAAATATAGAACGTAAATTTGCTGTGCCCTGGCACACTTGTGGAAGTGCTCCCTGTAATCCTTCTTGACACAGCCACACATACTATGTGCAAGGAAGCACATAACCTGGGATCTGCTGTGATAAGAACCACTGTGGCAAGCAATAACATTAGATATTAGCAGCGTAAAGGACTTTTAAGGTAAACAATGCCTCAGAGTCACTTGAAAAGCCCATATGTCGGAAACTTGACACACTGGTTGTTTACTGGCACAGCTTCACGAGCTTCTTCTTTGTTTTCTTTCTACTTAACTTTCTACTTCTACTTACATATCTTTCCCCCCCCCCAATATTCCCTAGGAGAATTTAGTTGCCTTTGGAAGTACTTATAGCACACAGTAATCAGCTTTCCTATGGATGCTCATAGAAAAAAACTTAGTGATAAGACCCATTACTGGCATCTCAAATTATTTATAGTATTTAAGAAGGGAATGAGTCACTTGCTGACTCCTGAAACCAAGGTCTTTCCTGTGTGTACAGGAGTGGGGGTATGTATCTGTATTTATTTATTTTTTCTCAGTTTCCAAGAACCCAGCTGGTATTAGCTGTTGAAATTCAGCAAAATGACATCACTTTCCTTTTTTCATCCCTGCTCGACCGAAGAGAAAAAAACCCCTCTGATATTGGAGAAGACTCCTGGGACTACCAAGGACAACCAAGAAAACAAACTGATGGATCATCAAACAAATCAACCCAGAGTTCTCACTCAAGGCACAATTGATAATTGTCCTATGTTATGTGAAGACCTAGCTCTCTGTAACAGACTTTAATGCTGGTAAGGTGGAAGGAAAGAGAAGAAGAGGATGGATTCAATGAGGTAGATGGACGCAGTGACAGTGGCAACGAGTGCCCCATTGCGAGACTTGAAAGTCCAGGTTGGGGACAGATCGTTATGGGAAAAAATTATCTGTGTGGCTACTAGGAGATCAAAATGACTTAATGGCACTTCATCAATCAATCAAAATTTATAAAAAATGGGTAATAAAAATTAAGAATAAAATTCCTTTCTCATCTTTAGGGATGGTATGTGTCTTCCCCAATCTCGAGCTCTCTACCAAAAGCCTGTGAGTTTGAGGGTTCTGTGCAGTATCTTAGCTGTTCCCAACATTGCACTCTTCATACGATATGAAAATAAAAGTGAAAATAAGAGGAGAAAACAACCACAACAGTCACTGCTGTTAGGAAAAATGTCACTGTGAAGAAATACTTCTTTTCTTCTGTTCTGAGTCTCTTCTGAGTTGGACTTCTCAGACAGTTTTCAATTAATTTTTCTAGGCTTGGTCTGGAGAACTTTGGTTAAAAATTCTTCGTGCAGACAACAAATCAAGAAATGATTTAAATCTTGGTTTAAATCTTGTGCACCACTAGAACTCCCTCAGAGTGGTTTAAAACACCAGTGTTGAAAAGGCTGTTTTATCAATTACTCCATTTGGAGCAAGGAATTAAGAAATATAACATTTTTATCTAGGGTTTGACATGAATATTCTGGGAATTTGAATTTTAATTTGCCTGTTATCATGTCACATGGGTTTTGTATGAGTTCACATGTTCTTCTTATCTTAATTGTTATCTTTTCATTTAATTGTGTAAGCCATCCAGAGTTCTTTGGGAGTTGGGTGATTATCTAAATATAGTAACACAATAATAATGGTGATGACTGTGACAAAAGAAAGAAAAGATAGCACCAGTAGTGATAGGCACTTTGAATGCAATTCCAAAATAAATGGAGCACTGCTTGAATGTCATCAGCATTGCAAAATCACCATTAGTCAATTGTAAAAGGCAGCTTTACTTGGAATAGCTTCTATAGGTGGATAAAAATGGCAAATCCAATCTAAATATCTGGCTGACTGCACAACCAATCATAATAATAGTTTGTCAGTCCCTCCCATTTGTACAAGAATCCTGAATATAAAATTTGGGCAAAGTGTTGCTAAACCAATGGGCAACCCCTCAAGTCAAATTCACCTCTGATGAGTCAATTCCCAGTGAATTCAACAGCTGTTATTTGCTGGTAGTTTCTCACCCAGATAGTAATAAAGCTTAAACCAGACTAGAGAGCTAATGTGGTGTAGTGGTTAAGGCATCAGGATAGAAACCAGGAGACTGTAAAAAAAATTTTAAAATTCGATTTATATCCCGCCCTTCTCCGAAGACTCAGGGCGGCTTACAAGCTTAGCAGTAGCCTTCATTCTATGTATATGCCTGCTTATTAGGGCTTTCACATACACCCCAAGCGGCATTATTACAAAGTCAGCTTAATTGCCCCCAACAATCTGGGTCCTCATTTTACCTACCTCGGGAGGATGGAAGGCTGAGTCAACCTTGAGCCTGGTGGGATGCGAACCTGCAATAATTGCAGGCAGCTGGTGTTACTTAAGGAGGCATTAGCCCACTGCTCCACCAAGGCATTACTCCACCAATTCTAGTCCTGCCTTAAGGCCAAAGCCAGCTGGGTGACCTTGGACCAGACACTCTCTGTCAACCTTAGGAAGGAGACCAAAGCAAGCCACCTTTGAAAAACCTTACCAGGAAAATTACCCAGGAGTCAAGATTGGATTTGAAGGGACAATCAACAACCCAAACCCTGCCTAGATTCTGAAACCACAAAAGTTCAGCAAAGAGCTACTACTTTCAGAAGTTATGCAAGCCTCATGCCCACCCCTCTTCCAGCAAAAGACAGCTCAAATCAACTTAATCATGTAATGCCTCTCTTCTTTAGAAAAGTATCTTTCACTCAGGGGAACATGACATTATTTACCTTGCTGTTGGGTTCTATCTTTTATTTAAGTCATACCATCTTTGAACATATTTATTGTCCTAAAAAGCTGAGAAAGTGCGTTAAAAGAACCTTAAAAGTGCCGTCATGTTTTTGTAACAACATTAAAAATACATCAAAGTACATTTGCTGTTTATTCTTGTAGCCATTCACCAGGTTTGCACAGCTCAGCAAGGAACTGCAGATGAAGGGCCACAGATATGCATCTTGCTCACAATCACAGCAGATACTTTTAAAGGACACTAAGTGTGCAAACGTTAGTTGTGAATCATTTTTGAAAATTGTACCTTAACTAAAGGTAAAGGTTCCCCCACACATGCGCACTAGTCGTTTCCAACTCTAGAGGCTGGTGCTCATCTCCGTTTCAAAGCCGAAAAGCCAGCGCTTGTCCGAGGACGTCTCCGTGGTCATGTGGCTGGCATGACTAGACGCCAAAGGTGCATGGAACGCTGTTACCTTAACTACTTCTAAGCTATTAGAGAAGACATTTAAGAAGAGTCGACAACCATATGTTATAGGGTTTCCTGCTTGACTTTGGGTTGGATGAGAAGCCCTCTCCTCTAAGGTCCTTTCCAACTCTGTTATGCTGAGATTTTCAGAATGACAAGTTTGAAAATGCTGAGTGAGTCTGAATGAAAGGTTTTTATTATAAGCCCCCCAAAATTAAAAGAATTTGAAATAAAGAGCAAACAGCTAAATAAGATTTTGATAGTAAAAAGCCAAAAAGGGAATATTGAAACATTTACAACAAGATTTTGGAATAAGTTATAAAGAACAAGCTGCTTCTATTCCTGGGAAATAGATCCTATTTTGGTTTTTATAAGACACAATATAGATAAAGAATTTCATAATTTCAAAACGTGGAGAGTAGAGGGGACTGAAGATTTTAGATAGATTTTATTGTTCTAATCACCTGCAAGATGCTTACAACAATAAAAATACTGAAGGAGATCTATGAAGAATTGAATCAGAAATCAACAGTATCAGTAATGAGGTCTGCTTCTGTGAGTAGGCAATATCCAAAAGATGTTATTGAAGAAATATCAGATGTAAAACAAATTTTATCTGGCAAAGTAGATATGACATTGAAAGTGGGTTTACAAGTGACAGGCCAAGAGATGTTGGGGAATTGCCAGCTAGGCTGGAGGGAGGAGTCAAGTGAGGGCCTAGTTTGGAGTAATTGCACAGCCACAATTGCATAAGCATGACCTTCCCCCAAATCCATGAAGCTTCATCTGATCATTGCCAGGGGAGGCAAACAGTCTGGTGAAATTCTTGTAATACAGACAATAAACAATAAAGTTATTGTCTGAGCCTATTCTCAAGTATTTCTTGTTGCTTCTGGTTCTGACATTGGATCAACAAAAGAAATTGGCTGAGGTTTAAAAATTTAAAAAGGATAAATGATAAAACCAAGACAGTAACCTGGATAATTTGTTCCTATTGGATTGTGCAATAGGACAAAGAAGAAATGAACTGAAATAAAATCCTATCACATATTGAAACAAACTAAAGGTTAGAAAACAAAGGAAAGAATATAAAGTTGATTTATTTGATCAAAGATGTGTTGGAAAGAGTAAAGAGGTGGAACCCCAGGAGGGAAGAAGACATTCCAGAGGGAACTCAGTGTAGATGTTATGTATGAGAGAATGAGGGTGAAGACAACCCCTACCTAATAGTTCAAAGAGTATATTCTAGAGGCAGATAGTAGAATCTGCAGTCTGGAAAGATTTTGTCCATAGTGTGAAACAATAAAGAGCTCAGCTTGGAATTGCCACATGTCATTCTTGATTTGCGGCCTGACAAAATAAGATATGTTGTTACTTCTGGTTATCCTTTTTGGACTTTCTGCTGATATATCAGGACTGAAAAGATGATCTATGGATTTGTTTATGGATAAGAGGATATGGGATGAAGAGACTCTGTAACTGTTTGTAATTTTAGAGAAGGTGATTACTAAATTTCTTTATATTTGCGATGAAGATTGGAAGTTACTTTTTTATATATTTTTCTTTTTATTTATTCTTACTATTCTCTTCCTTTGCTTTTTCTTTCTTTTTCCCTGCACTTTTTATTCCTTCTGTTTTTTATTTTCTTCTTCTAAGTATAGTTTGTATTAGATTTCACTATATATAAAAAAATCTTAGTTAAAACTATACACAAAAAGAACGAAAAGGACTAGTAAAATCTGACCAATATAGAGCAAAAAAGTGATTTGGAAACTTTCTATTAACTGTATGTCAAATTATTATTATTTTAATTAACTATATTTATTAATTTTATACAAATGATCAAAATCTCCTTCACCAGTAGATATTTATAGTTAAAAACCCAGTTTTTTATTTAATGCAAAGGCATATTTAATGTCATTTCTAGGGCAATTCCTTATGGATATATTAATAATGCATTCCTCCTCCTGAGTCACCAGAAAAGTATGCCAGTGTAAGTTGTACTCCCCCAATACCATCCACCCCCTGTGAGAAATAAGACCAGGGAGTGATGCCGTCCTTCAGGTTCAATGCAAGACGGTTTCAAGGCAATGATTGGTGGATCCCTAACTTCCTTTATCTTCCCATGCAGTACCATTTTGGTGGGGAAAAGAACGATCAATTGCTCACCAAAATGAGAGGGATTGAGAGAATATAAATGTTCCCTCCTTTGTTTCTCTTACAACCCACTGCCTGATAGCTGCATTTTTAAAAATCAGACTATCAATCTCCAGTCAGTTGAGGGTTTGGGATTTTTTTCTGCCATAATATTAACAGTATCCCAGGTGCTCAACAAGTTATTACATGCAAGCTATGTATCCGGTCTCTCTTGAAGCCCAGTTCTAAATGGAAGTGGAGACAACAGGACGACTAAAAACCATTAATGAGTTATTTTCATACTGAGGATAGCAGGATGTGATAAACAACCACTGCTTTTGACTTTTTCTTTTCTTTTTGGAGGGGGGAGAAGTACTGAGGCTTCTTATATTCAAGAAATAGAGTCCTGACCTTCTCCTAGTTTTTAGGAAACTTTTTCATAATACTTCATGCTAGGCACAGCTGTAGTACAAACTGGGTGTCTAATAAAGATGTTTAGCACTTTCTATTCTGATCTCACAACAACTAGGTTTTCTAAAAAAATTATGTTCATGACACCAGCTTCTTGGTAGACCTCCAATGCATAACTGAGAGACACATTTAAATAAGGCATGTCTGATTATTCATTACCTTGATATATTATTGTAATTTGTTTCTCACTGAAATATTGTGAATATGATTTCAAATGAAGAGCTAATGAAGACTGAAGTTGACAAGGCTTAGAATTTCTTTCTGCAATCACCTTACTACACAGAGAGATTGCTCTCTGGTATATTTTGTGTGGTAGCAAGTAAATCAGAAAGAATCTGAGTCCAGATGTCTGTTGCTACTTCAGTATTCTTACCTTTATTAAATGAAAACAGAACTATAAAAGCATTATATTTTTAGTTGTATCTCCACCCTACTCCTTGCAATGTTTAATTTTACATGTGTGCTGAGCCTTTTAAGTAAGCAGGAGTCAGTGGTGGGATTCAGCCAGTTCACACCACTTTGGCAGAACCAGTAGCTAATTTTTTGTTGCCCAGGCCCAGAATTGACTTCTGGAAGCAGCATCTGCACAGAGAACTGGTTGTTCGCATATTTGAATCCTACAACTGGCAGGAGTCCAAGAATATGTTTTTTTTTAAAAACAACAACAACATTTTGTTATTGTTTCCTTTTAGTTTTTTAAATGATATCTTACATGTTTGAGTGTGACAAGGTTGCATTCCCTCTCCTTTTTGATTCAACCTGTATGCTGAAATGATCATAAGGAAGCTAGATCTTGAAGAATCAAAAATTGGGTAAAGATTTGAGGAAGAAGCATCAACAATCCTCAGTATGCTGATGATACAACTCTCCTCTCAGAAACAAAAGAAGGCTTGGAACAAGGATTTTCTGATCAAGAAAATCATTTCATTTCATTTCATTTCATTTATTGGATTTCTATACCGCCCTTCTCCCTAGGGACTCAGGGCGGTTCACAGGGCATATATAAATAACTGTACAAAAATTAAAAGAGAATTAAACCATGCCCAATTAAAATACAGCAATAGTAAAATAATAAAACCAATTAAAAACCCATATTCCCCTTCAGGCCAGACCAGCTAACTCAAACAAGTGGGTCTTCAACCCGCGACGGAAGGATCGGAGGTCCGATGCCATCCGGAGCTCAACCGGCAGTTGGTTCCATAGTGCCGGGGCACCCACAGAGAAGGCCCTCCCCCTGGGGGCCACCAGTCGACATTCCCTGACCGGAGGCACCCTGAGGAGGCCCTCTCTGTGGGCACGCACAGGGCGGAGGGGAGTTGACGCCGGCAGCAGGTGGTCCTCGAGGTATCCTGGACCCATGCCATGTAAGGACTTAAAGATCATAACCAAGACCTTGAACCTCACCCGGAAGACAACTGGTAACCAATGCAGCTCGCGGAGCAAAGGTGTAACATGGGAGTACCGGGAAACTCCCAAGACAACTCTCGCGGCCGCATTCTGTACCAGTTGGAGCCTCCGAGTGGTCTTCAAGGGAAGCCCCATGTAGAGAGCATTACAATAGTCTAGGCGAGAGGTCACGAACGCATGAGTGACCGTACACAGGGCATCCCGGTCCAGATAGGGCCGCAACTGGCGCACCAGGCGAACCTGGGCGAAAGCCCCCCTAGTCACGGCTACTATATGGTCTTCCAGGGTAAGTCGTGAATCTAGGAGGACTCCCAAGTTGCGAGCCCTATCCACGGGGGGGTAAGAGCTCACCCCCCATAGAAAGCGATGGAACATTTTGAATGTCCCGGGATGGCGGAATGTACAGCCACTCAGTCTTGTCAGGGTTGAGTTGAAGTCTGTTCCTCCCCATCCAGACCCGAACCGCCTCCAGGCAGCGGGCCATCACAGCGAGGGCATCACTGGGGTGGTTTGGGGTCGAAATGAAAAGTTGGGTATCATCAGCATATTGATGATACCCAACTCCAAAACCACGAATGATCTCACCCAGCGGTTTCATGTAGATGTTGAACAGGAGAGGCGAGAGAACCGACCCCTGAGGAACTCCACAAACGAGAGACCTAGAGGCCGATCTCACTCCCAATCCCCTGAGACGCCGCAGCAAGATACCATGGTCGATGGTATCGAAAGCCGCCGAGAGGTCTAATAGGACTAGGACAGAGGAATATCCCCTATCCCGAGCCCTCCAGAGATCATTCACCAGAGCGACCAATGCCGTCTCCGTGCTGTACCCGGGCCTGAAACCCGATTGGTAAGGGTCCAGATAATCCGCTTCATCCAGGACCAGAGGGAGCTGATGCGCCACCACACTCTCAACAACCTTCGCAAGAAAGCGAAGGTTGGAGACTGGATGAAAGTTGTTCAATACAGCTGGGTCCAAGGCAGGCTTCTTGAGGAGAGGTCTCACCACCGCCTCCTTCAAGACGGTGGGGAAATAACCCTCACTCAAAGAAGCAGATATAACCGCCTGGAGCCAGCCTCGTGTCCTCTCCCTAGCTGCATAAACCAGCCAGGAAGGGCACGGATCCAATAAACATGTGGTGGAGCTCAGCCTCCCCATAATCCTGTCCACTTCATCAGGGGTCACAGAATCAAACTCCTCCCAGATAACATTGACAAGACCGCCCGTGTCCTGATCGCCAATCAAAGAAGAAAGTGAACATTTTGAACATCAAAAAGACCAAGCTCATGACCTCTGCAAGGAATGGAAACATTAAAATAGAAATTAGCAGTGAAGAGATAGAATGCGTGGAAAATTCCTAGGGTCACAGATTGCTCAAAGCAATAAATGCAGCCCAGAAATAAAATGTTGGATTGCACTGGTTTGCACAGCAATGATGGACATGAGCTGAATATGGAAAGTCTGGTAACTAAATATAGATTAGTTGACTCAATTGTGTTCCCCAAAGCTATCTATGGTGGTGAAAGTTGAACCTTTAAAAAGCAAGAAAGGAAGAAAATTGACTCATTTGAGTTGTGGTGCTGGAGAAGGCCACTGTGTATTCCTTGGCTAGCAAAGGTGACCAACCGGAAGGTAGTGGAGTGCATAATAACAGACATGTTATCGGAAGAAAAAAAATCAGAAAACCATGTCTCACTTATTTTGGTCATGTCACACAGGGGAATTCACTGGAGAAAGCGGTTATGTTTTGAAGAGTTAGTGGTAAAAGGAAATAAATAGTCAGACACAACTGAATGGATATCATCATCATCTTACATGTTCAGTTTGAGGATGAGATTGGATGGTGGGCAACTTGATAGTTCCATACAACATCATGAGAAAAGCAAAACTTCCATTTAAGGATTGGAAAATGGCACATGAAGTCTATTATCTGGACTTTCTGGAAGTGGTGACTTTGTGAAGCATGTTACCAATCATGTAACAGCAGACAAGAAACAGATTGAGACTCAAATAGAACTTAATATAATAAGCCTTTGGATGATCTCACCCATTACTGATTTTTGTTGATGTTGGCAGTTTATGAAGATTATTTTTCAGTTCTGATATTCATTATCCATTAAACCTGAAGTGGCAACATTTATGTCCAATTGTTCAGTTAGGTAACTCTTGATTTGACACTTAATGGTTTTATATAGGTGGATATTTTTTGGGATGGCACTCCTTTTCCAGGACTACTCAGCCAAACTGTACACTGCTTGTATAGTACTGCTGCTAGGGATCTTGAATTTGTGTCCATAAGCTTTCTATAAAAACAATGTAGCACCGATGCACAATGTATGTTGTTAAGATGCTCACATGAATGAATGAGTCCAATAAAGAGGTGAGGTCTTTCGAGTATTTTTGTTTTAAATTACCTGCTAGGTCAGGGGCTGATGTTTGGTCAATTCGTGGTTGAAGGAGTTGCTGGAGCATGGATCCAATGGGAGTCAGGTGATGAAGAAGATGAAGATCCCAGGATGATTGATGTGGTGATAAAACTCACTCTGGAGCAAGAATGGCAACAGTGCTGATTACTTGTTTGGCAGTACTTGAACTCCTGCCTTTAACTTGTTTTAGCTTAGCTCAGATGTCTTTATCACTTATGTTGCTATCAATACAGTTCATTGATAATCTACAGTTTTACATTTATTTATTTATTTTATCCTACCTGTATTATTTTTAATAAATGACTCAAGGAGGCAAACATACCTAATACACCTTCTTCCTCTTATTTTCCCCACTATAACCCTGTGAGATAGGTTGGGGAGAGGGAGAGGGAGAGGGAGAGGGAGAGGGAGAGGGAGAGGGAGAGGGAGAGGGAGAGGGAGAGGAGAGAGAGAGAGAGAGAGAGAGAGAGAGAGAGAGAGAGAGAGAGAGAGAGAGAGAGAGAGAGAGAGAGAGAGAGAGAGAGAGAGAGAGATCACCCAGCTGTGGCTTTCATGCCTGAGGTGGGACTAGAACTCCCAGTCTCCTGGTTTCTAGCCTTGTACCTTAATCACTAAACCAGTTCTTCTCAACCTTTTCTTTTTTTCAAGATTTTATTGAATAGGCAGTTAAAAACACAGAAAACACAGTGGACATGATACAACTTCCTTAGCTTAAACAATACTATTAGTATTACCTTGTGAAAAGAAAAAGAAAAAGGTCTCTTTACAATATAACAAAATATACATATAGAATCTGTGAACTCTCTAGTCAATATTATTATTATTATTATTATTATTATTATTATTAATAATAATAATAATAATAATAATAATAATAATAATAATAATAATAATAATAATAATAATAATAATGATGATGATAATAAAGTTGGAAGGGACCTTGGAGGTCATCTAGTCCAACCCCCTGCTCAGGCAGGAAACCTTATACCATATTCTTTCGATCGTGTACATTATAGTTAAATAACTTTCCATTCTATCTTATAGAGAATACTGGCGTGAAGATTTCTAAGCTATCGACTTATCAATCAACATTTGTCCCAGCCTTCCTCCTTAACTCTAGCCATTTATACACTTCATTCCAAATTTCGTAATAGTCTGTTTTGGTTTTGTCCTTAAGCTCTAATGTTAACCTATCCATTTCGGCGCAGGATAGGATTTTATTTATTACTTCTTCTTCAGTGGGGGTTTCTTGTCCCTTCCATTTCTCAACCTTTTCTTCACTACAGACCCCTTCAAATATCTTTTGTGGCCATGGATCATGGCCACGGACCTCCAAGACCTAACTCAAGTTTTAAATAATAACATTTCTTTAAGCCTTTGCAGACCACCTGTGATGACTTTGTGACCCCCCCCGCCCCCCCAGGGGTTTGCGGACACAGGTTGAGAACCAATGCACTAAGCCAAAGTGTCTCTGTCATCTCACTTGTGTTGCCTGTTTCTCTGAAAGAAGGCATGCTCATCCGCCTCAATGGTTCAATGATGGGATTCTTCCCACTGTTGCTTTATTTCCCATTATATAATATTTATTTTTTGTGCTTCATGACTTTCAGTCTGTTTTGTTTGTTAACCATGTTTGGTGCATTAATGTAGAGTCATTTAAAATAATGAATCAAGCTTCCTATGATTCAGTATTCCTTTTTGTTTATGCCTGCATTTTCTTTGTTTCTCTGTTAAACCAATAATTTCCAAAAGATTTCACTTTACTGCTGCATACAATTCATTACTCACCAATTTGTTATTTACCAATGGTCTTTCATCACTCATCCCCTTGTATTCTAGTTTAAAGCCTCCTGATCAGGTTTTCCTCCTTAGTAAGGTGAACTCTACAAAGCAGCCCTTCTTCCCTGAAATTTGTATGGATATTGAAAAAACAAACCTCTGTGATTTCCATCAACATTATAAGCAGGAGTTCAGCTGAAAAAAAGTTATTTTCTCTTGTTGGACCTTTGTCTCCAATGGGAAGTACTAATGAAGATACCACTTGGGCCCCCAAATCTTTTATCCTTGCCTCCAAAGCCATGAAGTCAATTATTTGACTTCATAAATCATTATCATTTTATTTAAATAAAATAATTAATTACAATAAAATAACAGATTAAAATAAATTTATTTATGAAATTTATGAAATGTTATTGCCACCATCTCGTATCCAATGACTCTGGGTGACTTACAGGATAAAGATATTAAAACATTAAAAAAACATTAAAAAAACATTAAAATCAACAAACATAGAACACAGTGGATAAAATCATTAACAAATTAAATCAATCACACCAGATGGGAAAGGATGGAGCCGAACATACAAGGGTGGAGAGGTGGGATTAAGTTTTAATTAGTCAACCACTTCTAGTATGAAGCTCCCCCATTGGGCGAGAAGAGTGAGAGTCACTTCAGGAGGCAAGATGGTCCAGATGGCAGGAGCCACAGTAGAGAAGACTCTTTTCCTGGATCCCACTAGCTGAAATTCCTTGGCTGATGGGATTTGCAGTATGCCCCTCTGCCCACATGGGTGGGGTGGGCCAGTACCATTGAGGTGAGATGATTCCTCAAGTAGTCTCGACCCATGCCATGTGGGGATTTAAAGATGATAACCACCTTTCTTCCACCTGGAAGAAACCAGTGCAGCTTGTGAAGCAGTGGTGTAACATGGGCCAGTCTAGGGGCTCTAAGAACTGCCCATGCCACATGCAATAAAGATCATGCATAGAGGTATCATTTGTCTCCATGTGAAATAATAGAATGTTTGTGATCAGAAGGCCCAGTGATCCTTGCCAGTCTTTCTGCCTCGCTATGATGATGAGCACATGATGGTGTGGTTTCTGCTGAGAATTCTAGAAATGTATACTGAAATGTATACATTGGGTGAGCAGCTAGATAAGGAAATCTGCATTAAATCTCTGTATTACTGAAAGATTTCTAATGGCATTTCAGATTAAGTTACTGTATCTGCTTTTAACACACATCAAATGACATTGGAAGCAAAATTCCAAAAGAATCATGGTTTCCTGCCAATCATCAGAGCTGCAAGAACTTTGCAAATGAAATAGCAGCAACTCTACTTATTCAAATGATCATAGTTCCCGTCAATATTTTTGAAAGAGGCAAAGGATGAGAAAGAAGAGGGAGACAAGGAGGACAAGAGGATATGCCACTGTGTTTCTCTCTACATAATTGTGTTTGTGCTTTAATCACAAAGTAACTGTCCTTTGGCAGTAAAATGATTGTTATTGCCATACTCACCCTTAGCTTCCAATTCCTTCCAATTCTTTTGGCAAATTCTATGCAAAAGTACAAAGGCAACAGCTGAGTTATTAATCAAGTCTGTCAAACAAGGACTGCAATAATTTTCTGTCTGGAAGCAATTCAAAATACTAGCTCACACAGTTTTAAGATGCTATGATTATTTTTCAGTAACTTTGTGGATGCTGGGTGGTAGGCAGGGGGTAGGTTTTTTGCTCAGTATGTAACTCCAATTTGGGAGGAGAGAAACAAACTCTTGCAGCAGTTATCAAGCTGTTCCCAAATGGACCCCAAGTGTCAGAACTCTATTTCATGGGATACGTTTACTGGGATCTTTGTTTGATTTTGGATATGATTCTGATTGATAACATGCCATCAACTCTTTGTGATTACATAGACAGATTTTCTCTGTAATGATCTGTCCCTAGTCTGTTTTTTTAGGGCCTTCAACAGGGCACCTCGTAGCATTGTAATTGAGTCCGTCCACCTTGCTGCTGTCCCAAAGGTGCTTTTCCAAAAGCAGCAGGAGTTCCTTTGTTTCTTTCTTTGAACTGAAGAAGATTCTTGGATAAGAAGTGAAATGTCTTCAAGGAAAAACAAAGAAAGTCCAGTTGCCTTAGGAAAAGCACTTTTGGGACAGCCGAGAATGTCCATAGGACACCTTGCTGCTGGTTAACCTCTTCTCCTTCCATCTTTTCCAGTATCAGAACCTTCTCCAGAGAGCCAGATCTCCACCTAGTCCTAGTGTGTCTGAAGTAGGATCATTTGATCCTGGCCATCTATATCTCAAGTAAGAATTGAAATCAGTTGATTTCTTCAGTGGTTCCGTGTCCAGTTCTCATTGTTGCTTCTTGGCCCACATATAGGTTTCTCAAGAGACAAATAAGATGGTCTGGTACGCCCATCTCTTTAAGAACTTGCCACAGTTTGTTATGATCCACACAATCAAAGGCTTTAGCGTAGTCAATGAAGCAAAAGTAGATGTTTTTCTGGAACTCTCTAGCTTTCTCCATGATCCAGCATATGTTGGCAATTTGATCTCTAGTTCCTCTGCCTCTTCGAAATCCTGCCTGTACTTCTGGTAGTTCTTGATCCACATACTGCTGGAGTCTAGCTTGTAGGATTTTAAGCATAACTTCACTAGCATATGAAATGAGTGCAATGGTGCAATAGTTTGAACATTCTTTGGCACTGCCTTTCTTTGGAATTGGAGTGTAAACTGATCTTTTCCAATCCTGTGGCCACTGTTGAGTTTTCCAAATTTGCTGGCAAATTGAGTGTAGCACTTTTACTGCATCGTCTTTTAAGATTTTGAATAGCTCAGCTGGAATACTGTCACCTCCACTAGCTTTGTTGTTGCTCAGTTTTTCTAAGGCCCACTTCACTTCACATTCTAGGATGTCTGGCTCGAGGTCAGTGACCACCTCATTGTGATTGTCAGGGACGTTAAGCTCATTCTTGTATAGTTCTTCTGTGTAATTTTGCCACCTCTTCTTAATCTCTTCTGCCTCTGTTAGGTCCCTGCCATTTTGGTCCTTCATCATGCCCATTTTTGCATGAAACGTTCCCTTCATCTCTCCAATTTTCTTGGAAAGAACTCTAGTCCTTCTTATTCTATTGTTTTCTTCTATTTCTTTGCACTGTTCATTTAAGAAGGCATTCTTATCTCTTCTAGCTATTCTCTGGAATTCTGCATTCAATTGGGCGTATCTTTCTTTTTCTCCCTTGCCTTTCACTTCCCTCCTTTCCTCAGCTATTTGCAAAGCTTCCTCAGACAGCCATTTTGCTTTCTTGCATTTCTTTTTATTTGGGATGGTTTTAGTTGCTCCCTCTTGTACAATGTTGCAAACCTCTGTCCATAGTTCTTCAGGCACTCTGTCTATCAGATCTAATTCCTTAAATCTATTTGTCACCTCTACTGTATATTCGACAGGGATATGATTTAATTCATACCTGACTGGCCTAGCGCTTTTCCCTACTTTCTTCAGTTTAAGCCTAAACTTTGCAATGAGAAGTTCATGGTCTGAGCCACAGTCAGCTCCTGGTCTTGTTTTTACTGACTGTATAGAGCTTCTCCATCTTTGGCTGCAGAGCATATAGTCAATATGATTTCTGTGTTGACCGTCTGGTGATGTCCATGTGTAGAGCCGTCTCTTGGGTTGTTGGAAAAGAGTGTTTGCTATGACCATCGTATTCTCTTGACAAAATTCTATCAGCCTGTGCCCTGCTTCATTTTGTACTCCAAGGCCAAACTTGCCTGTTATTCTGGTTATCTTCTGGCTTCCTACTTTAGCATTCCAATCCCCCATGATGATAAGGACATCATTTTTTGGTGTTAGTTCTATAAGGTGCTGTAGGGCTTCATAGAACCAGTCAATTTCATCCTCTTCAGCACTGGTGGTTGGGGCATAGACTTGGACTACTGTGATATTGAATGGTTTGCCTTGGATTCGAATTGAGATCATTCTGTCATTTTGAGGATTGTATCCCAGTATTGCTTTTCCTACTCTTTTATTGACTATGAAGGCTACTCCATTTCTTCTGAGGGATTCTTGCCCGCAGTAGTATACCTGATGGTCATCTGAATTAAATTCACCCATTCCTGTCCATTTTAGTTTGCTGATACCTAAGATGTCAATGTTCAGTATTGTCATCTCTTGTTTGACCATGTCCAGCTTTCCTTGATTCAAAATAAATATTTCTGCAAATGATCTGGTGGTGTGCTATGAAAGGCCTTATACAGTAGGTATGACCAGCACCATTGAGTTGCACTCAAATAACTATAGGGAGGTGATGATTCTTTTCAAGGGCATCTCCATGTTGAGTCTATTGCAATAGTTCAGGTAGGATGTGACTGAGTCCTGAGTAACCATCACAATAGACTTCCAATCCAGGAAAGGCTGCAATCAGTGCACAAGATGGTGATGTGCAAAGGCCTTTCCATTTGCTCTTCAAGAAGTTCCACTGTATTTGGTAGAAATAAGCCAAATTCTTTACCTAAAAGCACTTTGCAATAACATTACTGAATTTAGACAAAAATAGCATATTTTTCTCCCTTCTTTCACCTTCCAACAGCAAGGAAAGGAGAAAAATCAAGAAATATATAGTATTACCGTCTGAAAGAGAGATGTTTCATTTTTTAGTCTGAAACCAAGAAAGAAGCAAATACTTTTTGTGAGGGAATCCTCCCATGTTAAAGTATAAGATGACGAGAAAGCCAATGTTTCTTCAGGTATTGTTGAACTCCTGTCATTGGGAAGAAATACTGGAAGTTGTACTGATAATATCTGAAAGGCCAAATTTTGGTAACCCCATTTTTAGTGGGTGAGATGCACAAAATGAGATTCTGGGGAAGATCTCAACCTATGAGTATACTATATTCTACAGAGACTTCATGGACATTTATAAGATATTTGTAATCATAGTGAAGGAACTATGCATTATCATTACATCCACAGAATCAGCAGTACAGTCCCTTTTATAAAAAATTTAAAGGCAATGTATTTATTGCTATAATCTTAATTTATAACACTATTCAATGCAACCTAAGCCTTTAATCCACCAGCTTCAAAAGCTGTATATATTTCAAGGCACAATAACATGACAGACCCAGATAAATTTACCTTAAAGAAAAACTATTTTATTTCTTTCATTTTAATGAGTATGAATCTCTTCTCAGTTTGCACACTTTTACAAAAAGCTAATCATTTGTTTCCAACTATCCTAAGGGAAAATACAGTTTTGATATTTCAGGATCATAAACATTTCATCTCAAGACTTTTTTCCAAATGTGTTGGCATATTAGATGACCTGTTGCTTTCTCACTGCACTTCACAGTTGTTAAAGTATTTGTACACTGTGATTGTATTCATATCACATGTTTAACAAGGGCAGTTACAAATTTAGCAGCTTCATTTGCACAACACTTTTAACTTTGTTCATCTTTCTCTAATTTAGTATGTTACATGAACATAGGCAATTAAATTTAAGTCAATCTATTTGCAAATTTAGAAAATAAGTTATGGTAGAAACTCAATTCTGTAGATCTTCATTCATTGGACTTTGGATATAACAGACAGCCTGGCTAATTTATGTAATCTTTGGAGGTTGCATCACATTAGGTTATTTGCTTAGTTGCATAATTGATATATTTATGACACTTGTGACACTTTTAATTCAGTTGCACATCAAGTGACATAATTTTATGTAAACTGATGTAAAATGTAAAAATACATATATAATTAGAAAAATGAGTAAATTGATGGAATTTACATAAATTTGGATTTAACTGTTATTCAGACTTATTCAGACGTACCCCTCTACATATCTTCTTAAACTGAGGTTTTACTGTAAGTCAATAGCCAGGTAAGTGTATTCACATTCAGCCAGTATGTTATAAAATTCATCCAAAATTACTCTTAGCTGGGCAACAGGATCTCTTGATTTGGCTATTGTTTTCTCTCTAGCCTCAGGACATGTAGGAGACATCTGATTACTAATCTCCAATGACTGGTGGTGACTTTTTCAGGTTGCAGGCTGGATTCTTTCCTAATTCTAACTGCAGATGCTTGGGATTGAACCTGTGACCTTAGGACTATGACATTTTAACAATTACTTCTGCATAAATATATCCTGAAAGGTTTGCCAATGAGCTTTACTCATCTCATTATACTGCCTCAGCGTAATTGAATTTAGTTTAGGTAACTCTGATGTTGCTCCCCCTTGTTGCCAATAACACCACATGAATAAAAGATGCTATTTTAATTTCAAAGAGGGAAAGAGAAACTTTCTATTACAAGGCTTTGTAAATTACTTATCCCACTTATTAACTATGCCACCATTTTTCATTAAGTCTATTATCTGCCTAATTCTTTGCATTTTTCATTTCTCTGTATCATTTATAAAAAAAATTCCACTCATCTAATTTTCTTCCATAGGAGAAGTGTGACCTAAAATAGATTAACAACTATTCAGCAGGCAAGTATGCCATGGTTTTGCCATTTTAGAAAAGCTGAATCTATTGAATCATTTTTTGGAATATTTTTGCTGTTTTGGGGTGATGATGTTGGATGTGCCTCTGTAGTGTTTGTTTGTATACATATGGAGACAAGATCTATTTTCTTATTTTTTTTTAATAAAACAGATTATTCTGGTCTACAATGTTGAAAAAAATCTGAATTTCCTATTTTTTAATTGAGAGATATCTTTGCATAATCACTTCTCTGCCGCTGGACAGCCATGCATTGCAAATTGTCCTGGAAAAAAAAACTTACCCAAGAAATTTCAACACCCAGACAGAATCCAATCATTTTATTAAAACTAGCAAATTTCAGAGAGTCACTGGGCTCCTACTGTTCAAAATAAATAGTGCTGGGGACTGGTCAACCAAACTGAACTTGAATATATACATATGCACATTTGAACATTGGTAAATAATTGTTTACTATGAATAGTACACAGGAATCTCCACTCCTCTTTGTCCAGAAAGAGAACACTTATTAATGCAGTGTACTTACCCTGGGACAAGAGTGAATGCCAATCAGGTTTAGTGACATTTAACAGTTTGTGCCTAATCCCCACTTTGGAGGGGTAGTTGCAATCACACTCAACATCTGAACTTTTGAGAATGTTACACTTTATGGAGACATGATTTGTGAATCAAAGAGTGTTCTGGAGGAGATATATATCATGAGCATGTATACAAAAAAAGATGGATCAGTTGTTAAGGCTATTGTGATTAGATACATTGACTTTTACATTTAACAAGCAAACAGAGGCAGAGATACTCAGGGTCCATCTCAGAGTGATCTAGGTATGAGCATGTAGGAGACATACTGAACAAAATTAAAAATCTCCACTACCCAAAGAATTCTGGAACTATTTAACATGCACATGTTTTTCATGATGCGTACCATTCAGATATGTCGGAAGCTTTCCTAAATTGCACCATTGAACAAACTGCACTCCCAAATAAGGATGGCATTTCAGAAGAAATATGAGTTGTGACTGCACAATATCAGCTTGAGAGCCAGTTTGTTGTAGTAGCTAAGAAACTGGGCTAGAAACTGGGAGACCATGAGTTCTAGGCCCCACTTAGGCACAAAGCCAGTTGGGTTACCTTGGGCCAGTCTGTCTCTCTCAGTCATAGTAAGGAGGTAATGGCAAACCATTTTTGAACTCTTGCCAAGAAAACTGCATGGACTAATTCAAGCAATTGGCAGAGGACACTGGGAAAAAGCTTGTTTCCGGGAAAAGTCAGCCTTTCTGACCTTGGAGTCCTCCAGATATATTGGCCTTCAACCTCCATAGGACTGTGCAGACTGCAGTTAAATACAGATGACAGCAGGTTGAACTGGCTGCTCAAACATTCTGTTTCATAAGCAAAAGAAATAATCTCTATCAAAAAACCAGTGTTGAAACAAATCCTCTTTGTTATTTTGTTAGAATAATATGGTTGGCATAATTCTTCATGCAGAATCAAATTGCAGAGATAATGCTCAGAAATATGCCAAAGGCAATACATGGTAACATTTCTAATAATAAAAAGCCTAGCAGGCGATAGTGATACCAGAAAAAGCAATATATAGTATGTTCATTTGCAGGGTTCTGAGTGAGAGATAAAAGTCACATAAATCCCAAACAATCATCAGACAAAACCTGGGCTTGTCATTTTAAAGTAAAGAAACAGGACAAGATTGGCCAAATTGTATCAAAACTCTCTTTGGAATTTATATGAGAAATGTTCCTTATCCCATTCACTCTAGCAGTCGACTGCCTTTTTTTAGTTTCATAAGCTCTTCGTTTTATTTCATTTTAGGTCCTTCATGCAAGTAGTCTTGCACAACATATAGCTGCATTTGCAGACTGCTTGGAAAGCTACAGAACTGCAAATCGCATTTTATTCTATTAAAACAAATGCTTTTTTTCTTTCTCATCTCCCAACTTGCTTTTCCCCCCATTCCTCTAAAATTTCATAAAAGCATATCTTGCCCATCTATAAAGTCCCTATACAAGAAGTGTTAAAAAAACACACTGAGAACTTTTTTGGTTTGTTACAATAGCCATTGCTACTGTACTGTATCTCTTCCAGAGTCTGTCTACACATTTAAACTACACACACACACACACACAGCCCTTTTCAGATGATAAACAACAATTAAAAAAAACTTATAACATCAATATAGCTCTCATATTACAAGAGTAAGTTTTCTAGTTGATGACCAGCACACAAGCTGATGCTGACAGGAGAAATGCTTGTTATTTAGAAAGCATTCCAAAAGCCATATTTATATTAATAGCAGCATCCTAGGACAGCTAACACATCTAGGTTGAATGGAACCTATGATTGTTATTTCTTCTTCGCAATGTGTAGAACCAACAAATCTTAAAAATCTAGAGATAAAAGCGTTGTTTCTGTCCTACATCCAGCCCTCTACTCAGTGCAGGAATCTAAATTAAAACATCTCTGACAGATGGTTTTATTGCTTCTGCCTGAATACATACAGTGAAAGGGAACCTATCATTTCTCTGGGTAATTAGTTTCACTGTCAAACTGTTCTTACTGTTAGGATTTTCTCCCTCTAACATTCAATTGGAATCTGCCTTCTATAATTTAAATCCCTTTTTCTATGTCCTGTGCTCTGGAACAAGAGAGATCTTGTTCTTATCCTTCTGTGTGACATCCTTTCAAGTATTTGAAGAATGCTACCATATCCAAACCACACATCATTTCTCAAGATTAAATACCCAGTTTCTAGTCCCTGATTATCTCTATCATCCTTCTTGGAAACTGTTCAAATTTCCCAGCATCCTTCTTAAAGTGTGGTACCCAGAAGTAGATGCAGGATTCAAAATGGGATCTGATCAAAGCAGAACAAAGTGAAATCATATCTCTTGATCATTTGGAAATTATAAGCGGCTTAAACTTGTATCTGGATTTTGTGCAGCCAATCATACAATTGGCTAGTGTCATTAAGTTTTCATGCAACTATTACTCCAAGGTCATTTTCAAAAGAGTTATATTCATCTGTTTGATAGCAGGAATGGGGAATCTGGGACTAATCCTGCCTATTGAAATAGACCCAGGATGAATAGAATCTTAGCATCACAGCACTATATTATAGTTCTTCTAGCCCAAACCCTTGGCCAAGGCAGGACATTATAGTTCTTCTAGCCCAAGCCCTTGGCCAAGGCATGAATTGTCATATCATCCTGTCCAATATTTTCTTGAAAACCTTCAGGAGGCTGCTATTCTATTGCTTAATACCGCAGCAGTAAAAGACTGGAAATTCTCCCTTATTTTAGCTTTGGAACTCTCACTGTAAAGCTTTCAACCATTGGTTCTTGAGATGCACAGGAAAATAAATCCAAATGTATTATATAAATTTATTTATATAATAAATTGATTATATAAATTTATAAGGTCACCCAACTCAACAGGGTAACTCCAGACAGCTTACAACTCTCTTGTCTGTCACTGCATTTCTGGTCGTTCAGCCAACTGCGAATCCATTTAATGATGAGATCATCTGTCCCATATTATTCCAGTTTACCACCATATCCAGAGCATACTCTGGGTGCCCTGAAGGAAGAATCTGACTTGTCATACCTCTACATGTGCTCTCTTTATTTCCTATAGTTTCATTTCTACTCTTTTTAGGAGTAATTTCCAAGCATACTGCAAGTGAAAACAGTGTTTAGGCAATGTTTGTGTAACTATATTACTTTCAGAACAGATCAGATGTGCTTTGATTTTGAAAGCTTGGGAGATATTGGATAGGGCTGGTCAGCCACATAGCAGAATAAAACAAGCTGGTTTAGATGGAACTGAGGAGAAATGAAGTCTAATAGCACCAAAGGAGGGGACCTGTCATGGCAACAGCATTTTGAAGTTGACACTCATTTGGGGCTTCATAAAGAAAAGATGCCAACTACAACAGAGCCACTGAATCAAGGGAGGGATTTGCATATTCCATACCTTTGCATACAATATGTATACTCTTGCATATTGGAAGTGAAAACAGTGGTTGGGCAACATTTATGTAGCTATGATTACTTTCAGAGGAGATGATCATAGTGTTTATTACACTGGTAAAACAAAAGGGGGACTGCCTATGGCTCACCAGATATGATAAGATCCTCAAGTTAGGCTTCACACTTAGTGATTACAACAACACATCCATGCATCTTCTTGGTTATTGTACAGAGATAATTTGTCATTATTTCCTTCCAGAATTTTTTTAAAAATGTCCCTGTCTAATCTACACCCGCAAGCTTTCTTAATTCAAGTACTAACTGGATCTGACCATATTTAGCTTCCAAGATCAGCAAAATTGGCTATTTGCAGTCACATGCCTAGGCCATCAAATATTATTGGATTACAATTTCTAACAGTCAACTATCATACTCAATGCTCAGCTGTTCGTAGCTATAGTTCCTTTGTATCTGGAAACCACAGCTTCCTTCCTTCTTCCTAGTCTTAAATCTTCCAGTTTTACATGCAATTTTTCTTAACAAAATTACATTAGGCATTACATTAGGCATTTTCTTAACAAAATTACATTATTCTTTTAAAATAATCTGTCTCATTAGACCAGAAGTGGCTGAAATAAGGAACATTCAGCTCCCATTGTGGTATTCTGTTTCTTCGCCAAACAGCTCCAATCTTTAAGCCCTGTGTGGGTGGTGAAGAATATAAGTCAAAGGCTGCAAGTAAGTTCTTAGGTATTGCATTCTGCCAATTTCCCCTTTAACTCTAGAATTTTTGCTTTACTGCCATTAGCAGTGCACTTAGTATATAGAAATGTCTGGCCCCTTTGCTTTTAGAGATATTTGTGCATTGGCCCGCACTCAGGCTTAAAATGGATTTAAGAATTTCGAAGTTTATTTGAATTTGCTTGCACATGGCATTTTACACAAGCAGTTTCTTTGTTTACAAACCATTAGTCTAATGCTGATTTTAAGCCTGAAATACAATTCACTAAAAAAATAGCACTTTTAAAGAATTTTAACAGGTATCATTAAATTTACATATATTGTATTTTAAAACTTTTGGTTCCTCCTTTAGTTTAGGCAATGGTTCTGCAGAATTTGAACAACTAAGATCAAAAAGCAAAACACACAAACAAACCCAAAACAAATAACAAGAAAAAAAACCAGCCAGGTTCACTCAAATGTAGCATATTTTCTATTACTAAGTTTTACTTCTTGATCAAGATTTCTGGGATTTTTTTTAAACTAAACTAACATTCCACTTCCTGAAAATGTCAGTACAATTTAAGTTGCCATCATGGAAAAGGGAAGATTGAGGCAGCCACAGCCAAGACAGCCACAATCTGCACAGTGGTTGGTGTGGCATTGTGATCAAAGTTTTACTCCTTTCATACTCTTATTTGTTTCAAGATCATCTGGTATTTAACTTGATGAAAGGGAAAATTGTACTTTGGTTTTCCTAATTTGAGGAGGCAGCACAGTTACTCAGTGATTAAGATGTTGGGCTTCTTGGATGGAAAGCCAGAAGCCCAGGTTTGAGTCCCAAGCACTACATGATAGGATGAGCTCCCATCCTCACCCCAGCTCCTGCCAACCTAGAAGTTCGGTGGGAAGATAACAGTGCTCCATGATGTCATGCTGGCCACATATCCATGTAAATATCTTCAGACAGTGCTGGCTCAATGACCTTGAAGTGGATACTAAAGAACACTCAAATATCGTTGTAGGCTACTTCACATGTAAAAAGGCATGCAGAGTAAGAACAAATATTTACTGTCCTCAGCATAAGAGCAATTTTGGATCCAACATATCATTGTTACAGCTGAAAACATTTCGTAAGCTGTTTCAAAAACAACAATAAACTGAAAATGAAAATGCAATAAGCCAATATTTAAAAGTAGCCTAGCCTGTAACCAAACCGTTGTAGAAGAATGTAATTTTCAGGCTCATGTCAATCTTTCCAATACTGACTGGATCTCAATCTCAAGATTTTTTTTCTTGAGTTCACAATATAAATGTCAGCAAGAGAGAACTTTAAATGTTAATGCTGTCTTATTGTGCATGAAATTCATCATCATCATCTCTCTCACACCTCACTTCCTTTCTGGAGGCTGATCCACAATCCCTGGTGTCTGTTTCTCAATAGAGCTACTGGGCTTTAGATAATAGAATAATGAAGCTGTTCTTAAGATAACAGGTAGTTTTAAAAAAGAGAGAGAGAAATCTGTCAGAATTACGTAGTGACTGATTTGAGACTGAATATTATGCATGAGAAAAAGAAAAGCCAGAAATATCATTTATCTTTTTTCTTGGGCTGCCTAGTTTAAAATAACTCTTGCACTTTAAAAAAAAATGACAGACACGTGTTTGCTGATGCTGTATATGAGGAATATTTTTAGAAATTGTAAATTATAACCTTAGGATGGATCTCCTTCTCTGACTATGTAGAGCAGAAAGGTTTCAGGAAGGCATGTAGCCCTCCAAAAATGTTGGATGCTTCATCCCCCAACCCCGAATTTTCCCCACAAGGTATAGTTTCAGTGTGTGTGTGTGTGTGTGTGCATGCGTGCGTGTGTGTTTGTGTGTGTGCAGGGGGAATAAATATTATGGCTCTGCATAACTTTAAATATGTGTTTTGCTAAAATAATGTCTGGAGTGCCGCATGCTCCTGATGCCACTTTGTGAAACAATCCCCTCCCTTACTTCTAAAGGCTCTTTCTACAGCTCATTTCAAGTGCTATCCTTTATGCTGATGGAAAACAATCATGGCACATTTGCAGCCCTCGTAGCCAACCTCCATTTTGTGAAAGGCATAATGCTGCTAACTGGCAGCTCCCCTATTTGCTTTGCAAAGCAACTGGTGGATTCGCCATGCTTTGGATTCCTCCCTTACCACTAACTATCATCAGTTGGTAGAAAAATGTTTACTAATCACTCTCCTTAACTATTCTCAACTCTCCTTAATTGAGCTGGGTCTAGGCAAGAGATGAGTTTTCACAGATGGCTTGATGTCAGCCCCACCAGATGGCACCAACCAGGAAGTATAAGCTGCCCAGAGTCATTGTCATGGGCAGCTATAGAAATTGATTGGTTGAATGAATAAATAAATAATAAAGAAAATCAGTTCCATGAGAATGTTAAAACTGCTGGTTCTGATGACAAAATTTAGCAAGTCTGATTATTCTGTTCCCTCATCTTTCTTACAGATCAGTTAATCTGTCTGAGCTCCCTCTGACTATTATTGTCAACGCTGCTAACATCGAATGCAATTGCTTGACAAGAGATGAAGAAGTAGCTATTTCATATGTTAAACTTGTGTATTGCTTTAAGACTTGTGTATTGTTTTAGTTTAAGGTTAGGAGGGGGGATGAGTAGGATTGCACTTTTATTCTTTTGCAATAACACCACTCTGACTGCCACGTCGCTGGCGCCTGCCTGAATTATGAAGGGCTCCCCTGGGCATGGGTGCTTTAGGACTGGGTCAGCCACAAATAGTCTTTTTAAATTCCCAAAAGCCTTCTGACAACTCATAGTGCATGCTAGCGGCTGGCCAGGTCGTGGTTTTCCCCCTCCCTTGCCCGTTTTGAGTAGTTCTGTAAGAGGTAGAGCAATCTCAGCAAAAGAGGGAATAAATTGATGGCAGAAGTTGGCAAACCCTAGGAAGCCCTGGAGCTGTTTGTGGGTTTTGGGGGGCTGCCATTCAATTATAGTTTTTACTTTGGCTGGGTCCATTTCGATACCCTCATTGGAGATTCTATAGCCAAGATAATCTAATCAGGTTTGGTGAAATACACATTGCTTTAAGACTTGTGTATTGTTTTAGTTTAAGGTTAGGAGGGCAGATGAGTAGGATTGCACTTTTCAAGGCCATCTCTAACTAAGAAGATAAGGCTTTGGCGGTCTTCTAAAGGAAGGGAAACTGATTGTTTAAATTAATTGGAGAATATGATTAATGACAAAATTAGAAAGGTGGAGAATTGTGTTTTAATATATTGCGCAAGGGGTGGAGATTTCAGATTCCAGCTTCCTTCGAGCAAGCATTTTCCGGTGTATTAGGCTAATAAAGGACTTTTAAGGTAAACAATGCCTCAGAGTCACTTGAAAAGCCCTTACGTCGGAAACTTGACAATTATCGTACTCATCTGGACTTAAACAATGCTTCAGCCCCTTTTGCCTAAACAGCAGCTCCTGCATAGCTCTGTCAAGATCATCTTCCTTACTCTGGGCATTAGATGAGTGGCTGCACTAGATGGTTTAGGCATCTGTCAAAATGTGTTCCAGGTTCGCCTGAGTAAAAGCTGACATGTGATAAGGAGGATCCACAATGAAGTGGCAGGAGTGCTCCTGGTGGATCATGCAACCATCACCTCATGCCTGGATCTGTCAAGAACTGCTCCTGTTGAACATGAATTCAGCATTTTTTTTCAGTCCTGCTGAGAAGTGAAAAGCCCTAAGGGAAGAGCCATGTGGTGAGATGGACACCCCAGAACACCCTGAAATTTCCCATGCACTATGAGCTGTTACAAATCACAAATATGCAGGGAGTTGTACTGTACAGCAGATGTGCAACCTTCCCTCATGCCTATAATAATTGACAGGTGTGGGGAACATTGTGCTGTGCAACCTGCTTTCCCAACCTGCCAGTTATTTAACCAGACTATTTTTAAACACAGATTTTATACTCTTTTGAAAAAGCAGTAAAGACATGTTGAAAAGTGAGTCTGAGACTCACTCCTGCTGTACGGTGCCTGTCACTTAGTGCCTATAATCTGTTACTCAGGTTGATTTGTTATTCATAGACAGTCTTTAAAGCTGGGGAATCAGTTTGCACAACTAGAAGATACATAGGGGAGGCTTTAATTTGAAATATCTGGACTTTCCCATAGCTGGAGGGTATTGTCTAAGGGCCACAAAGGCAGTGGTGCGGGTGGGGGTAAACTCACACCAATCTAAGGTAGCCAATAGAGTGGTCCCAATACTACCTTTAAGGATCATCTGACTGTGCCCCTAATGGAATGGTAAAGTACTGCATGTTAGCTGCATCCATGGCGAAAAATGTCTTGGGATAAGATGGAAAATGTGACATTCATGTAGGAACAGCATGAGATTAAGGCTAGGAAACAGATGAAGGCAAAGTCAGGATGACATAGGAGAAAAATGTGGTTGCTAGAGCAACCAACAACAGGAGGTGCGGTTGGTTGCAAAGCACCTCACAGAAAGGGTGAAGAGAGGTGAGTGGTTGCCTTCCTTCACTCTGCCTTGCAGTCTTCTAGCCCTTCTCTGCTACTTGCAAAAGCTGGAGGAGGCTTTTGTTCAGCTTCTTCTTGCTTTCACAAGTGTTAGCTGTGAAACTAAGAGGAGACTGCAAGGCAATGCTTTTAATTCTTGTAAAAAGCAATTGCATAAAAGTGTAGCTCCTGTGAAGAAAAGCCCCTTTGGATTTCCAAATGATAAATGAGATTTCTAACAGAGAGAAGAGAATAAGGAGACTGCAAGAGACTGCTTTGCACATGGTATCACTGCTTAGCCTTGAAAATTTAACTATTTCTTTATTTCACAGGTTTTGGAAGTTGCCCCAATCTGCAGCTCATGAAACAGAGCAAACAAAAAGAGAATAAACAGAGAATAAAAACAAAAAGACATACAATTAAAAATCCCCCAGAACCTTGAAATATTCAATTCTAGTTAAAACAGTGGGATTTTAACAGCTTTGTGAAATGTCAGGAGAGAAGGGGCTGCTGAAACCTCCCGAGACAAGCAGCTTCAAAGAAAAGGACAGAGAAGATTTATCGTCGGTCCATGTTCCCTCAATTTATGTAGATTATAAATTACAAGCAGGTCTTTTTACAGTGTTCTTACTAGATGGGCACATTCAACCCTGACAAGGCAATACTTGAGTAACCTGGTGCTACACCACAGAGGTCTTCATTGCCAGGGTTTTTCTATTGGGTCCAGCAGGCTATTGATAACTTCTGTGTGTGTGTGTGTGTGTGTGTGTGTGTGTGTGTATGTGTGTGTATGCGTGTTTGAGTCAGTCTTGTTTTCTGGAAACTACATGGACAAATCCATGCAGTTTTCTGGTAACTTTTTCAGAGCCCTAGGCCTCCTTCCTAGGGCTCAGAGAGATGCACTGGCCCAATGTCACCCACCTAGCTCTGTGCCTAAGGCAGGACTTGAACTCATAATGTCCCAATTTTTAGTCTGGTGCCTTTAACCACTATACCATACTGATTTTCACTGATAACCAGTAGAGCTATTTTAATTGGACATTATTTGACTCTTACTCTGTTGATTGTCCCATCAACAAAATAGCCATTTTGGACCAGCTTCACCTTCCTAATCATCTCCAAAATCTGGTGCACATGGAGTACATTACAGCTATCCAATCAAGAGGTTATCCAAGTCTGTGTTATTGTCACTTGGGCCATAAGTGACACAATAATTGGTGAAGATAAAAAGTTATATCTTAAAGATGGGAGTTATGACAAGTAGAAGAAGAAAAATGAAGTTTGAATGACTATGTGAATCAAAGTACAGAAAAATTGCTGCAGGCTGTGAAAACAGAGAGCATTATAAAAATAACAGAAAAAAGGCAGAATATAAGGAAAAACAGCTGGATGACAAATTAAATAGATGGAAAACCAAAGCTTTGCATGGACAACATTTGAAAAACATTGAATGAAAATGTGATAACAACTTGACATGGGCATGGCTTAAGATGGGAACCATCAAGAAAGAAACAGAAGGCTTAATACTGGCTGCTCAAGAACAAGCACTACAAACTAATGTCATGAAAGCGGAGATACAAAAATCTACTAACAATCCAAATTGCCGACTTTGCAATGACAAAGTTGAAACTGTTTCACATTTAATATGTGAGTGCAGCAAAATTGTGCAAACTGATTACAAAGCTAGACATGACCGAGTTGCTAAACTAATCCACTGGGCATTGTGTAAAAAATATGACTTGCCTGTGTTTGAAAAGTCGTGGGACCATAGGGTGGAAAAAGTTGTCGAGAATGAGAGGGTGAAGATCTTGTGGGACTTCCGAATACAGACAGATCGCCATTTGGAACACAACACGCCAGATATTGCAGTTGTAGAGAACCGAAGTGTACAGCTGATTGATATCGCTGTACCAGGAGATGCCAGAGTTGAAGAAAAAGAACTGGAAAAAATTATGAAATACCGTGACCTGGCCATCAAAACTGCATGATTATGGATGAAACGTGTAACAACGATAACCATTGTTATCGGGGCACTGGGAACTATGTCCCAAAACTTTGCAAAATACATCAAGAAATTGCAGCTTCCTGAAATAACTCCAGCAAAGCTACAAAAAACTGCACTACTCGGAACATCTTACATTTTAAGGAGATACCTGGTTGATACCTAGGATGCTGGCAGCAGCCCGTGTCAACCATTAGTGCCAGTCGATTTGAGTGTTCAGTTGACTGAGTTTCATGTTTAATGAACAAAAGTTAAATAATAATAATAATAATAATAATAATAATAATAATAATAATAATAATAATAATAATAATAATAATAATAATAATAATATGAAGTTGGTAGGTACCTTGGAGGTCATCTAGTCCAACCCCCTGCTCAGGCAGGAAACCCTATACCATTTCAGACAAATGGCTGTCCAGTCTCTTCTTAAAAACTTCCAGTGTTGGAGCATTCACCACTTCTGGAGGCAGATTCTTCCACTGATTAATTGTTCTAACTGTCAGGAAGTTTCTCCTTAGTTCTAGGTTTCTTCTCTCCTTGATTAGTTTCCATCCATTGCTTCTTGTGCTGCTTTCAGGTGCTTTGGAGAATAGCTTGACTCCCTCTTCTTTGTGGCAGCCCCTGAGATATTGGAACACTGCTATCATGGCTCCCCTCATCCTTCTCTTAATTAAACTACACATACCCAATTCCAGCAACCGTTCCTCATATGTTTTAGCCTGCAGACCTCTTATCATCTTTGTTGCTCTTCTCTGCACTCTTTCTAGAGTCTCAATATCTTTTTTACATTGTGGTGACCAAAACTGGATGCAATATTCCAAGTGTGGCTTTACCAAGGCATTGTAAAGTATTAATACTTCATATGATCTTGATTCTATCCCTCTGTTAATGCAGCCTAAGACTGTGTTGGCTTTTTTGGCAGCTGCAGCACACTGCTGGCTCATATTGAAGTGATTGTCCACTAGGACTGTGAGATCCCGCTCACAGTTGCTAGTATTGAGCAAGGTACTAGCTACAGTATACTATACCTGTGCATTTGGTTTTTCTTGCCTAAATGTAGAACTTTACTTTTTTCACCATTGAATTTCATTTTGTTAGATAGTGCCCAGTGTTCGAGTCTGTCCAGATCCTCCTGTATCTTAAAGCCTATCTTCTGGAATGTTGGCTATTCCTGCCAGTTTGGTGTTGTCTGGAAATTTGATGAGTTCCCCATCTATCCCATCATTGATGAAGATGTTGAAGAGCACTGGGCCTAGAACAGAGCCCTGGGGCATCCCCCTACACACTTCCCTCCACGTAGATGCAGTTCCATCGAGGATCACATGCTGAGTATGGCCGGTCAGCTAGCTATGAATCCATCTGGTCGTGATGCTGTCTAACCCACATTTTTTTATCTTATAATGAAGCATGCCATATTTCAGGGCTTTTCAACCTTTTCACCCATTGTACCACTTTTAGGATATGGCAACATCCAAGTACCATCAGTTGCCTAGCAAGGTGTCAAAAACTTGATGACCCCCCCAAAAAAAGGAAAAAAGTGATGAAGTACAGGTAGTTCTCGACTTACAACAGTTTGCTTAGTGACTGTTTGAAGTTACAATGACACTAAAAAAGTGCCCCCCAAGCCACAGCCGAGCAAGACACCTGCCTACCCGCCCGGTGGCGTTATTCCTCCTGTCCAAGGTTTTCATTGTGAGCATTTCTGTTGAGGATTGGCAGTGGGGGTGTGGTGGGGGGTGTTTGGTTTTTATTCCCCACGTCTGCTGGGTGGTTGCAGCAGGTTTTGGTCACTTCACATGACCCTGGGACACTGTGACCATCATAAATATGAATCAGTTGCCAAGCATCTGAATGTAAAGCACAAGACCCTGGAGATGCTGCAACATTCCAGCTGATGGTGCTTCTTCTGGGCTCAGAAGCACCAGGATCAGTGCCGAGCTCCAGCTGGAGCCTGGTGCTGATCCTGGTGCTTCCACTGAGCCCTGACAGCCCTGCAGCTCGCTCAGGCTTGTGCTGTGCTGCCACCAGTTCAGCTCATCCCCCTCCCCCGCTACCACTTTTCTAGGATGGTCATGTACCACCTGCCAGGTGCCAATGTACCACAGTTGGTACCCGTACCACTGGTTGAAAAGCCTTGTCATATTTCATAACTATCAGTACAGGAGAACTGAGTTGTATTATTTTAAGTTGGGTTTATTATAATATGTTTGACTTTTTATTTACTAGTGCAAGATTTATGGAGATTAATCCATTGACAGCTTGAAGCAGTAAAAGAATATTTATAGCAGAGTGAAGGTGCCTTGATACTACTCCAGTTTTGGACCACAACAACCACTTCTTAGGCCCCTTTTGCAACAATACTTGAAGTATTCTCTCCCAGAATACATTGACTGAGCCTTTGGTCTCTCCACTGATGCTGCCTAGTATGTTGTTGTTGTTAGCTGCGAAGTCGTCTCCGACTCATCGCGACCCTATGGACAACATTCCTCCAGGCCTTCCTGTCTTCTACCATCTTCTGGAGTCCATTTAAGCTCACGCCTACTGCTTCAGTGACTCCATCCAGCCACCTCATTCTCTGTCATCCCCTTCTTCTATTGCCCTCGATCTTTCCCAGCATTAGGCTCTTCTCCAGTGAGTCCTTCCTTCTCATTAGGTGGCCAAAGTATTTGAGTTTTAGCTTCAGGATCTGGCCTTCTAAAGAGCAGTCAGGATTGATCTCCTCTAGGACTGACTGGTTTGATCGCCTTGCAGTCCAAGGGACTCGCAGGAGTCTTCTCCAGCACCATAGTTCAAAGGCCTCAATTCTTTGGCGCTCAGCCTTTCTTATGGTCCAACTTTCACTGCCATACATTGCAACTGGGAAGACCATAGCCTTGACTATACGCACTTTTGTTGACAGGGTGATGTCTCTGCTTTTTAGTGTGCTGTCTAGATTTGCCATGGCTTTCCTTCTCAGGAGCAAGCGTCTTTTAATTTCTTGGCTACAGTCCCCATCTGCAGTGATCTTGGAGCCCAGGAAAACAAAATCTGTCACTACCTCCATTTCTTCCCCATCTATTTGCCAGGAATTGAGAGGGCCGGATGCCATGATCTTGGTTTTCTTAATGTTTAGTTTCAACCCAAGTTTTGTACTCTCCTTCTTCACCCGCAACAAGAGGCTCTTTAGTTCTTCTTCACTTTCTGCCATTAGAGTGGTATCATCTGCGTATCTTAGGTTGTTGATATTTCTTCCAGCAATCTTAATTCCAACTTTTGATTCATCTAGCCCTGCCTTTCTCATGATGTGCTCTGCATATAGGTTAAATAGGCAGGGCGACAGTATACAGCCTTGCCGGACTCCTTTCCCAATTTTGAACCAATCAGTGGTTCCGTGTCCAGTTCTCACTGTTGCTTCTTGACCCGCATATAGGTTTCTCAAGAGACAAATAAGATGGTCTGGTACTCCCATCTCTTTAAGAACTTGCCACAGTTTGTTATGATCCACACAATCAAAGGCTTTAGCATAGTCAATGAAGCAGAAGTAGATATTTTTCTGGAACTCCCTAGCTTTCTCCATGATCCAGCGTATGTTGGCAATTTGATCTCTAGTTCCTCTGCCTCTTCGAAATCCTGCCTGTACTTCTGGTAGTTCTCGATCCACATACTGCTGAAGTCTAGCTTGTAGGATTTTAAGCATGACTTTACTAGCATGAGAAATGAGTGCAATGGTGCGATAGTTTGAACATTCTTTGGCACTGCCTTTCTTTGGAATTGGAATGTAAACTGATCTTTTCCAATCCTGTGGCCACTGTTGAGTTTTCCAAATTTGCTGGCAAATTGAGTGTAGCACTTTTACTGCACTGTCTTTTAAGATTTTGAATAGCTCAGCTGGAATACTGTCACCTCCACTAGCTTTGTTGTTGCTCAGATTTTCTAAGGCCCACTTCACTTCACATTCTAGGATGTCTGGCTCGAGGTCAGTGACCACCTCATTGTGATTATCTGGGACGTTAAGCTCATTCTTGTATAGTTCTTCTGTGTAATTTTGCCACCTCTTCTTAATCTCTTCTGCCTCTGTTAGGTCCCTGCCATTTTGGTCCTTTATCATGCCCATTTTTGCATGGAATGTTCCCTTCATCTCTCCAATTTTCTTGAAAAGATCTCTGGTCCTCCCTATTCTATTGTTTTCTTCTATTTCTTTGCACTGTTCATTTAAGAAGGCATTCTTATCTCTTCTAGCTATTCTCTGGAATTCTGCATTCAATTGGGCATATCTATGTTTTTCTCCCTTGCCTTTCGCTTTCCTCCTTTCCTCAGCTATTTGCAAAGCTTCCTCAGACAGCCATTTTGCTTTCTTGCATTTCTTTTTCTTTGGGATGGTTTTGGTTGCTACCTGTTGTACAATGTCGCGAACCTCTGTCCATAGTTCTTCAGGCACTCTGTCTATCAGATCTAATTCCTTAAATCTATTTGTCACCTCTACTGTATATTCAACAGGGATATGATTTAATTCATACCTGACTGGCCTAGCGCTTTTCCCTACTTTCTTCAGTTTAAGCCTAAACTTTGCAACGAGAAGCTCATGGTCTGAGCCACAGTCAGCTCCTGGTCTTGTTTTTACTGACTGTATAGAGCTTCTCCATCTTTGGCTGCAGAGCATATAGTCAATCTGATTTCTGTGTTGACTGTCTGGTGATGTCCATGTGTAGAGCCGTCTCTTGGGTTGTTGGAAAAGAGTGTTTGCTATGACCATCGTATTCTCTTGACAAAATTCTATCAGCCTGTGCCCTGCTTCATTTTGTACTCCAAGGCCAAACTTGCCTGTTATTCCAGTTACCTTTTGGCTTCCTACTTTAGCATTCCAATCCCCCATGATGATAAGGACATCATTTTTGGGTGTTAGTTCTATAAGGTGCTGTAGGGCTTCATAGAACCGGTCAATTTCATCCTCTTCAGCACTGGTGGTTGGGGCATAGACTTGGACTATTGTAATATTGAATGGTTTGCCTTGGATTCGAACTTAGATCATTCTGTCATTTTGAGGATTGTATCCCAGTATTGATTTTCCTACTCTTTTATTGACTATGAAAGCTATTCCATTTCTTCTGAGGGATTCTTGCCCGCAGTAGTATACCTGATGGTCATCTGAATTAAATTCACCCATTCCTGTCCATTTTAGTTCGCTGATACCTAAGATGTCGATGTTCAATCTTGTCATCTCTTGTTTGACCACGTCCAGCTTTCCTTGATTCATGGATCTTACATTCCAGGTTCCTATGGAGAAAAAATCTTTACAGCATCGGACTTTCCTTTCACCACCAGACACATCCACAGCTGAGCGTCCTTTCGGCTTTGGCCCAGTCGCTTCATTCTTTCTGGTGCTACTAGTACTAGCCCTCTGCTCTTCCCCAGTAGCATATTGGACGCCTTCCGACCTGAGGGGCTCATCTTCCAGCATCATATCATTTTGCCTTTTGGTACTGTCCATAGGGTTTTCATGGCAAAGATACTGGAGTGGGTTGCCATTTCCTTCTCCAGTGGATCACGTTTTGTCAGAACTCTCAGCTATGACCTGTCCATCTTGGGTGGCCCTGCACGGCATAGCTCATAGCTTCATTGAATTACGCAAGCCCCTTCGCCACGACAAGGCAGTAATCCATGAAGGGGGCCTAGTATGTTAACACATATCAATCTATTAACAGGTATGTATGTGTCTGTCAGATGCAGGTGTGTCAGATATGTTTGCTGATTTGGATTATATATTAAAAAGATGAGATAAAAAAACTAATTGTCTTCATTATCACCATCAACCCAATTCTACATAATAAAAAAAGAAAACCAATTAATGAATTGTCTAAAGAAGGGAGAAGACCTAAGTAAAAACTGATACAAATTGTTTTATTCTTTTAAAAATACCTTGTTCAACAGGGAAAAGAGCTGGCATTTTAAAAGACATGTAGATAGAAGGAAATATCATCTTTCCAACATTAACAGATCAGATTGTTCTTAAATGCACCAAACCCATTTCAAAAAGCTGACAGTCCTATTTTCTCTCCTCATCCTTTTCCTTAGATCATGATCCATGTTGAGTAGTAGAAAAACATAGCAGTTTATTTCTTTTCTTCTTCCCATGCTCTTTGAAAGTATCTGCCAGAGATAGCACTGCTTTAAAACACAGAAAGCCTATGTTGGGTATCATTTAACCAAAACAATTACCCATTCATCTTTTTTATTTTAATGTCCTATTTTTATTTAAAGGAGCTCAAGGAGAGCCCTCATTTTTCCACTCTTCATAATTTCTCCATTAGAAGTGCCATTCATTGAAATTAATGAGTCTTTTCTTGCATCACTGTCAGAAAATCACTAAAATAAAAGTAACTGCAAAGTAACTTTTTTCCATTTCCCTCAAAGAATATGGAACTGTAATATTAAACCTACCAAGGGGACGAAATATTATACAGTGTAAGCACGGAACAAGAAGAACAAACATAATTTAGTAATGAAAAATGCTATAAAGTGTTGATGCAAACGCTGATGCTGGGAGCAACTATAAATAGAGAAATTTATCAATTCACTGTGAAAAGGAGAGAGCTTGAAAAAGAAGTGCAATATCTGAGAATAGAAAACTAAATAACAAACATACAGTAAATATGGCAATGTGAAAGAACAGGTACAGCTGCGCGGCCTTGAGGGCTCTTTCCCAAATGTGTGCCCTCAAAAGCCTTGCTCTACAAATTCAATATTTACATTGAACTACAAGTACAGTGATTGCATTATCTGAATAATTCATCATGTCCAAACAGTTTACTGGGCTCCCAAAAATTCATATCATCGGAAAAGTTGATCTGTCTTTCTCTAGAAGCTTATTTTATAAAAGAAAGAGGAACAGGTAGACTTAACAAATGAAAAACAGAGCATTTGAACAACAAAGAAGCAGTCATCATGAATCAGAGGTCCCCAGCCTTTTTGGTTCCATGGACTGGCAGTGGAGATTTCAGTGCTGGTGGTGGGGTGGAATGGTTTCACGCATGCAACCTAAATCCTGGGCATGTGCAAATGAAGCTTTGTGCAGCCCGATTCCCAACTAACCGCAGTCCTGTTGCGGTCTGTGACCCAAGGGTTGGGGACCTCTATTATAAATTTAAAAAACAGAAAGCCCCACTTACTTGGGTATCTTGGCCCACCCATGGCTTATTTCATCCCACCCAACATTGTTATGTGGAATCAACAGTTATTCCTGCGAATGACTGAAGCACTCAACTGAAAAAATGCTACCAAGTCTTGATCTACACAGCCAATCTAAAAAGATCTGAACTCCAGCAGTGACACTCCAGAATTTCAAAGGGAAAATACACTTTTGCATACAAAACAGCTGTTTCATCACAAAGTTATATCTCTACTTTTTGAAGGAAATGGGTCATTTGGTCTAGTAGTAAGTTACCTGTCCTCCTCTTCCCAAAAATATGCCCAGTGAGAAGGACTTTATACAGCACCTTGAATGTGATAGCAATTGTGATAATGCTATGGCTTATGTATTGACATATTTATACAGTAGTTATTGAGTTCCAGGACTTAGAATACGTTGGTCAAAAAACAGATGACAGTGTTCTCAGTAAATAAATATCATGTGTTCTGAACAGGAATGATAAGTGTAAATAAAAAAACAGGCCTAAACAAACAAATGATTATACATGCACTAAAAAAGGACAGCTTATACATGCACTAAAAAGGACAGCTTAATTGTAAAAAAAATGGCATACGTACGTCCTTGCCTTTATCCTGGGGAAAAATGGCATAAATGAAATATCTTTCAAATAAATGTAAAGATAAAATCCTTAAATTGAGGTTGATTACTAGTGACTTGTGGACACAGCTGTGCAGTTTTATTCTGGATGAGATTTTCTATTTTAAGTTTAGCCTAAAGCAAACATTTCAGGCAGTGGAACCTGTTAGTTAAAAAAAGAAAAATTCCCAGAATCCCTGATCAAGAGAGAAAGTTCTTATGATGGAAAATTGGTTACAGTGAACTCCTATTTCCTTTGCTCTTAGGTTTGCATGGAACCCTATTTGAAAAACCACAGGGTGGGCCAGTGTTTCCCAGCCTCCACAAGATGTGTGGACTTCAATTCCAAGAATTTCCTAGCCAGAATGGAAGACTAGCCTAGAACACTGTAATCCCTCATGGTAAAATAGTGGTGTACCTGTGTATTTAACACCTGGAGCAGATCACTTTTCAGTATTTCTTTGCTCCATAGCAGTTGTACAATGATGCTAAACAGCTGAGCAGCACACTTGTTACAGGGACAAAGCTCCATGGCCACAGCCTCCGAGTTCTGATAAAAGAGAATATTTGTAGTTCAGGATTAAATTGTGAGCGCCTTGGTGCTCTCTGAGCTTGGTGTTTTGCTTTCAGATGTTTCATTACCAAACTAGGTAACATCATTAGTGCATCTCTAAGTTGTCAGACAACGTACCTGTTTATTGCCTGAACCTAAGGGGAACTGTCCTCATTGCTTTGCCCTCAGTGTCTCACTGGATCCAAACCATGTTTAGTTTTTAAAAAACAGCCCAGGTCACCTGGATGCTGCCTTCCAGCTAGATTTCTCTTTCATATGCACCTGTACTGAAAACATGTTACTGGCAAATTGATGAAATGTGCATTGTGATATCACAGTGCAAGCTCCGCCCTTTCACACTTGCATGGTAATATTTGTATGGCTTTTCTTTAAATTTCTATCCATTACATCTATTTGTGTGCATCCAACAGCTGAACCTCTACAAATAGTGGATGAAATCCTTATTCCCCATTTGCAACTCTATACAGCCCTCTGGAAAATTGGAGAATCCCTTGGAGCTGAGGGAATAAAGAAGAGGAAAGCAAAAGTACAGTGGATCCTACTGCATAATTGGGAAAATGCTTGTGTGACGGAGCCAGTCAATTGAGTGGATGAGAAAAGGCTGCTAAACTCTGTAGCTTTGGGATTTGATATGCAATTTAAATATAATCCATGATACTATTATTATGAGCCAAATTTCAAAGCAGAGTATTTTACTTAGCTGAAGCACTCAATTAGACTATATTTCAACTTTAATCTAATATGATTTATTGATACATTAAGGCTGATCTGTCATAGTCCCTCTTCCATTATTCTAGAAAGCAAGCAATTTAATAGTTGAGTAAACTGTTTTCACAATGTTTTTTGTGACAATACCATGATGTTAAATCAAAGCAATTAAAGGAAACATGTAAACATTTCCTCCTGATTATGGGCATTAACACGCTTTATAATCTCATTAAGCTAATTGTATTGCTTTAGAACAGGCCTTTTAGATACTAAATGTGAAAGCACAGCTAAATTAAATTAATTAGATATTTGATCCAATAGGAATAAATTAAAACATTTGTTTAAGTATGTTGTCTTTCTACACACTTCATGTTTATGCAAATGGTGAGACATTCCAGAAATCACACAGTTTGATATTCGTAGAGGAGAAACCACTGAAGGTTTATTATAGTGTTCCTGCTGTTTGGTTTTATTTCCAGATTTATAAATAGAACAGAGCATAGGAAGATATAAATGGCATTCATGCAATACCACATGGCAGGTTTGTTTCTTCATTTAGGTTTCAGCAGAACTCTACACAAGATTATATGTGATCCAAGGGGGTCAGATGGTATATCCGATCCCTTGTTTTCTCATTCCCAGGATTTAAAATGATTTGGGGAATTGAACATCATGTACACAACAATGTGTGTGCATAAGTTCTGCTCAAAGATTACTTTAGAGATTTCCAAAGGGGAGCGAAGTTCTGGATTCCCACAGTAGGCATAGAATATCTACTTAGTTCAGAGCAGCTTAAAGCCCAGTTTGCATCACTAACTAGCCTCTCTCTCTCTAGGTTAATAGGTGATGGCAAACTCTATTCTCTGTTCTCCAGATGTATAGAAATGGAGCTACAATATGCATCCATGCATACAAAAGCACCTTGAGGTAGGCAGTACTTGTCACAATCAGGACCATTGAAAAAGCAACTTTCTTCATCAGGAAGAGCTGTCATCATGCATATACTCAGGACCACCTACTCAAACAGCACTGCTGAAAATCTTTGAATGCGGCCAAAGCTGCATCAGCACTTGGCAGTCTTGGACACTTGATTGCCAGTGGCAAGCAGCCATTTATTTTTATTTTTTTACAACTCTACCACTGCATTGCTCCTCATGATTTCTTGAGATTAAAATAATTAACACTAAGCACCCTAGAACTAAGGACAAGCTTCCTGACAGTTAGAACAATTAACCAGTGGAACAACCTGCCTCCAGAAGCTGTGAATGCTCCAACACTGGAAGTTTTTAAGAAGAGACTGGACACCCATTTGTCCGAAATGGTATAGGGCAGTGATGGCAAACCTTTTAGAGACCGAGTGCCCAAACTGCAACCCAAAACCTACTTATGTATCGTTGGGTGCCAGGTGGGCATGGCCCATTGGGTGGGTGTGGCCCATTGGGTGGGTGTGGCCAATTGGGTGGGCATGGCCCATTGGGTGGGCGTGCTTGCGGTGGTAATGGCAGACTGGGTGGGACTAAAAAGTTTAATCAAGCAATTCCAACTTTACGAGGTTCCCCCCCCCAAGTAGTTGAAATTGATTGATTGAAACTATTTTTTTCTTTTTGTACATGGCGGTGGAGGCTTAAAGTGAAAAGGTTTTATAAAACCCAGCTGAAGGCCTAGGACTGGGGCGACGGTGTGCATGCCCACAGAGAGGGCTCTGCGTGCCACCTGTGGCACACATGCCATAGGTTCACCACCACAGGTATAGGGTTTCCTGCCTGAGCAGGGAGTTGGACTAGATGACCTCCAAGGTCCCTTCCAACTTTATTATTATTATTAAGTAAACCCAACCCTTAACCATACTAATAGAAATGTACCTTTCCAAAGATCTTTGCTAAGTACACCCCCAAACCTATGCCCTAAGCAATCAAACACGAGAAAATGGGATTAATTTACTTTCTAAAATGGTTAAATTTTCTTAATAATACACCAGTTAAAAAGAGAACAAGCACATAGCGTGGTTGTACAGAGAAAGAATAGTCACTCATTTTTCCCCACAGTGAAAAGTTTTATTTTTAATTATCAGAGAAATCAAAAGATAAAGGCACAACCCCCTAAAAACAAAGGATGCTTTTAAAAAATAACTTTTTGGCATCACATCCCTTTAACAAAATAAAGACATCACAACAGAACTCTTTAGAATAAGATTTTTTTTCATAACAAGTTCTTTTGTTACAAATGGTTAATAATATATTTTAAAAGTACCCCAACAATAAATGGAATTATATAAAAAGACTGCATAATTAGTAGTTACCATCTTGACAATGCGTTGCAAAAATAGCTGTGGGGCCTGCTAAAATGAGCATAGCTTGTGTATCAGGATGAAAAGAAAAGCAAGAGGCTTAAGTTACCCCAAGCAGCAGAATTTCTGCATGATTTAAAGGCCCCACATAGCTTCTTAAAACAAACCATATGAGCACACAACACAGAGCAGAGTACATAAAATGTTGGATTTGCTCTCCAGCCTTCCACATTACAAAATATATTAAATGCACAATTACTATTAAAATGTCCATTGGTGTGTACTGTGTGATCCAAAATCAGCTATGGGGAGAAATGATCAGGATAGAGAGTTCAGGGGTCAAAGCTGCCACTTCCACAATTACTTGCACAAGAGAGAAAGTGCAGAATTCATTTCAATGTCCCTTTTCTGCTGGGCCAAGCACAGTTTTTAGAGAAGTTGGATGCCAAAGGGGATGAGTTAAATCCACAACAGTATGCACAGAGTGGTTGGTTCTGATCAGTTGTTCTCCTACAATATGACTGATATTTGGTGGCTAGACATCAAGCATGCCCCAGCAACCTTCTTTGTCATGAGATCCACAGTGCTACTTTCACCCCATCTTCAGCCCACGAGTGAGGTAGACTTAAATTATCCTTTCTGGCTACTAGCATTAAAATAGTGTTTTCTCCTTTCACTTGATAGTATCCCATGATGGCTTCATGTACTGTATATAAAATCTACAGCACATCACCACCCGTAATATCGAAGGCAATGTCAGGTGAACAATAGGCAGATGGATTCCACAGGTACTTCAGGCCAATGAAGGGACACCCTCCCTCCCTTTCTCCTTTTTTCCTCACTTGCCTCTTTCCTTTCCTCCCTCCCTGTCATTCTCTTAATCTTTTTTCTCCAGTCCCCTTGGAACTGTAGCCTGTTGTGATTCAGGGTCAGCCTGTGGGTTCGGCAGTTGGGTCGGATGACTCGGATGACTCAGATGAGGGGGAGGAGGGGGGTGTTGAAGAAGAACTTGCTGATGATAGCTTGGAGGCTCCGCAGAGCCCCCAGCCAGGCCCCTCTTACTTGGTGGAGACCCAGCTGTGTGAGCCCGACAGTGTGGATGAAGATGACCCACAGCTGGCCCTGTTCAAGGACGCCCGACGCAGGAGGCAGTCAAGTAGGAGCAAGCAGAGAAAGGCTGTGGGACTTCTCGGAAGGAGGCAAAGAGAGGCCACGCCCTGAACTCTTATAAAGGGAGTGTTTGGGGAAGGGCTGGTTTGCTGAAAGCAACCGCTCCGATAGAGGATCAAAGCTCCGGTATCTTGTTTCATGTTTTGTTGTTTGTTCGTGTAATAAATTTGGCAGACGTATTCCAGCCTCTGCCGTTTGTACAGGGGTTGCCTTTCTGCAAGGCCGGTAGCAGGCTGGTACAGAACATAGCCAAATCACTTTCCCTAAGAAAGTCCAGGATTGTTAAATCATGAAGTGAGGATGTGCTACCGCTTCCTTTAAACCTGAAGATGCAGGCAAGAGTGCAGGTTGGAAATATATATAACTAAACTTGGGGGCTGTGAAATTTCTCTTCAGTGATAAACCTGTTTCTAGGCTTGCATTCATGTCACACTGAGCAGTGGTGGTGCAGTGTTTAAAATGCAATATGGCAGGCTAATTCTGCTGACTGCTGGCAGTTCAGTTCTCACTGGCTCAACGTTCCATCCTTCCGAAGTCAGTAATATGAGGACCCAGATTTTTGGAGGCAATATACTGATTCTGTAAATCTCTTTTAAAGAGGACTGTAAAGCACTGTGAAGCAGTATGTAACTCTAAATGCTATTGCTAAGTGCTATTTTATTGAGCCATACTGCCAGGCGAATATTTCTCAAGCTATTTAAAAATTTCTAGCAAGACTACCTGGTTCTGTAATTACTTTGTTCCCTATGCCATCTGTCTGGTAAACTCACAAGATTCGTTTTTCTTGTCATGCACATGTATACGTAACCTAAACTAGACTGTTGTTTCTCTGTGTTATATAATATATATGGGTATATGGATAATGCTGTATTTATTTATTTATTTCGGTATGTATGTATGTATGTCATATTTATGTAATGTATACAGAGGTGGTGACTCTTTGAGAGCTGTATGCAACAAAATTTCATTTTAATGTATGCTGATTAATGTACATTTAAAGTGACAATAAAGTTATTGTTCTGTTCTGTTCTGTTCTATTTTACTCCACTCCACTCCACTCCACTCCACTCCTCTCTCCATTATATTATATTATATTATATTATATTATATTATATTATATTATATTATATTATATTATATTATATTATATTATATTATATTATATTATATTATATTATATTATATTATATTATATTATATTATATTATATTATATTATATTATATTATATTATATTATATTATATTATATTATATTATTATATTATATTATATTATATTATATTATATTATATTATATTATATTATATTATATTTATTATATTATATTATATTATATTATATTATATTATATTATATTATATTATATTCTATTATATTATATTACATTATATTATATTATATTATATTATATTATATTATATTATATTATATTATATTATATTATATTGTTATGTTATGTTATGTTATGTTATGTTATGTTATGTTATGTTATGTTATGTTATGTTATGTTATGTTATGTTATGTTATGTTATGTTATGTTATGTTATGTTATGTTATATTATTATATTATATTATATTATATTATATTATATTATTATATTATATTATATTATATTATATTATTATATTATATTATATTATTATATTATTATATTATATCACATCACATCACATCACATCACATTACATTACATTATTTATTGATATTGTTTATTGTTTATTGTTTCAGTATTGGTGACATATACATCTTCCTTTCTTTCCAGACAATTGATTTATTATTTTGCTTTGTGTTTTGTTTAGCTTTGATACCTAAAATGTCCATCTGGTTCAAGAGAATGATGTCTGAATAATAGAGTAAGCACAGTTGTGCTCCCATCCTCTAGAAGTGTTCAGTTTAGAGCTTTGGTCCATAGAATGTCCTACATAGATCTCCCATTTTTTTATATAAAGATAACACTCTTTGGCAGCTAAAAGTATCAAAGGATTCAGTTTAAGACAAGCTGAGATTCCCAGATCTTTGAAAGTTTTGGCAGGTTTGTTGCTGTTGACAAATTTTAATTGGCCTCTGATGTCTGTTCTTCAGTCAGTGCAAATGTTCTCTACCAAGCAACAAGCATGGGTCTGGTAACTGTGTCAAGTTTAGGAAATTAATGCCTAGCCACAATTTCAATGAATATTGAGGCTAATAATAGCATTTAGGGTGGTGTTCCTCAATCCTGGCTGCTTGAAGAGGTGTGGAGATACTGGCTGGGGCATTCTGGGAGTTGACGTCTAGACATCTTCAAGTGGCCAAGGCTGAAACACACTGATCTAGAGAGATTTCAAATATAGCATATTCCTTTCTGACTGGCAGCTCTCAACATAGGTATTATTGTGGGTTTCTTAAAATTCAATGTTTATTTGGTTTTTTGTTGTTAGTTGCAAAGTCATGTCCGACCCATTGGACAATGTTCCTCCAGGCCTTCCTGTCCTCTACCATATTCTGGAGTCCATTTAGGCTCATGCCTACTGCTTCAGTGACTCCATCCAGCCATCTCATTCTCTGTCATCCCATTCTTCTCTTGCCCTCAACCTTTCTCAGCATTAGGGTCTTCTCCAGTGAGTCCTTCCTTCTCATTAGGTGGCCAAAGTATTTGAGTTTCAACTTCAGGATCTGGCCTTCTAAAGAGCAGTCAGGGTTGATGTCCTCTAGGACTGACCGGTTTGATTGCCTTGCAGTCCAAGGGACTCGCAGTAGTCTTCTCCAGCACCATAGTTCAAAGGCTTCAATTCTTTGGCGCTCAGCCTTTCTTATGGTCCTACTTCCACAGCCATACATTGCAATTGGGAAGACCATAGCCTTGACTATATGCACTTTGTTGGCAGGGTGATGTCTCTGCTTTTTAGTGTGCTGTCTAGATTTGCCATGGCTTTCCTCCCCAGGAGCAAGCATCTTTTAATTTCTTGGCTGCAGTCCCTGTCTGCAGTGATCTTGGAAGCCAGCAAAATAAAATCTGTCACTACCTCCATTTCTTCCCCATTTATTTGCCAAGAATTGAGAGGGCCGGATGTCATGATCTTGCTTTTCTTAATGTTAAGTTTCAACCCAACTTTTGTACTCTCCTTCTTCACCTGCAATGAGAGGCTTTTTAGTTCCTCTTCACTTTCTGCCATTAGAGTGGTATCATCTGCATATCTTAGGTTGTTGATATTTCTCCCGGCAATCTTAATTCCAACTTTTGAGTCATCTAGCCCTGCCTTTTTCATGATGTGCTCTGCATAAAAGTTAAACAGGCAGGGTGACAGTATACAGCCTTGCTGGACTCCTTTCCCAATTTCTGGTAGTTCTTGATCCACATTCTGCTGGAGTCTAGCTTGTAGGATTTTAAACATAACTTTACTAGCATGAGAAATGAGTGCAATGGGGTGATAGTTTGAACATTCTTTGCCACTGCCTTTCTTTGGAATTGGAATAAACTGATCTTTTCCAATCCTGTGGCCACTGTTGGGTTTTCCAAATTTGTTGGCAAATTGAGTGTAGCACTTTTACTGCATCGTCTTTTAAGATTTTGAATAGCTCAGCTGGAATACTGTCACCTCCACTAGCTTTGTTGTTGCTCAGCTTTCCTAAGGCCCACTTCACTTCACATTCTAAGATGTCTGGCTCGAGGTCAGTGACCACCTCATCGTGGTTATCAGGGATGTTAAGCTCATTCTTGTATAGTTCTTCTGTGTAATTTTGCCACCTCTTCTTAATCTCTTCTGCCTCTGTTAGGTCCCTGCCATTTTGGTCCTTCATCATGCCCATTTTTGCATGAAACGTTCCCTTCATCTCTCCAATTTTCTTGGAAAGAACTCTAGTCCTTCTTATTCTATTGTTTTCTTCTATTTCTTTGCACTGTTCATTTAAGAAGGCATTCTTATCTCTTCTAGCTATTCTCTGGAATTCTGCATTCAATTGGGCGTATCTTTCTTTTTCTCCCTTGCCTTTCGCTTCCCTCCTTTCCTCAGCTATTTGCAAAGCTTCCTCAGACAGCCATTTTGCTTTCTTGCATTTCTTTTTCTTTGGGATGGTTTTAGTTGCTCCCTCTTGTACAATGTTGCAAACCTCTGTCCATAGTTCTTCAGGCACTCTGTCTATTGGATCTAATTCCTTAAATCTATTTGTCACCTCCACTGTATATTCATCAGGGATATGATTTAGTTCATACCTGAGTGGCCTAGTGCTTTTCCCTACTTTCTTCAGTTTAAGCCTAAATTTTGCAATGAGAAGCTCATGGTCTGAGCCACAGTCATCTCCTGGTCTTGTTTTTACTGACTGTATAGAGCTTCTCCATCTTTGGCTGCAGAGCACATAGTCAATCTGATTTCTGTGTTGACCGTCTGGTGATGTCCATGTGTATTTGGTTAAATAAGTAAAATAAATTATAAGGGATTTTTTTTTACCTTTACAGTAACCAAAGGTTTTCTAATTGTTTTTTGCTTTTGAATATTTGAATCCAATCACAGAGGATGTCTTTCCTTGATGGTGAGGAAATGAGGGGAAGCACCATGGCCGTGTCTCCTGTATTCCATCACATCTGTGTGAGCAGTGCATATCTTAAAATCATTAGAAACAAGGGCAAAAAAATACAAAGCTTATTGGCCCCGTTGCAAGCATGAATAAAATAAAGATTGGATAGAAGATAAAACTAATAAGAAAATTGAGCCCCATTTTCAATGTTTGTGACATACACATCTTCCCTTCTTCCCAGACACTGGTTTATTTATTTATTTGTAAGGGAATTTTGACAGAGACAAATGAAAAGAATCTAAAGCTAATCAGCCAACTGGAAGCTTCTTACATTCAAAATATTAACTGGATCCTATGAAAAGATTTGTTGAATAGCAATTTAAAATCTCAGAGGTGTGGGATCTTCCATATATTTCTTACAGTGAGCAAAAGGCATACCAAAGAATTTACAGGTTTTTTACATTCTAAATGTCCAGGTCCAACAGTATTTCATAGTTGTGTAAGCATGTCTGTAATATTTAGGATCAAAGTAGTATTTATTTTTTTCAATTCTTACAAAATGTGTTAGTCTGGTGCCATAACATGGAATATGGATGGAGGGCTTTAAATATTTGTTCATTTCCGCAATAGTGCCAAAGAGTATTCTACAATAGCAAACCAATTAGGCAATTTTCAATTGTCAGCAGCACCTGGTAGTACCTTAGGCTTTTAGAATCTATTGAGAGTAGCACCTGGCTGGCCTCTAAAGTCAGCAATGTGATTGGATGGGCTGTAAGCTGCACTGGGAGGCAAAAAAAAATCTTAGAAGAAGATAATGGACAACTATTTCTATACTACTTTCAGGAAAACTGAATGACTTTGACTCTGCAGCCTTTACATAGGATTAGGGTCTTTACCACAGTTGGTGTAAATTTGGAGTCTCCAATATAGTTTGGCCACCAAATGAAAGAGGGGACTCATTGGAAAAAACAGTGATGTTGGGAAAGATTGAAGGCAAATGGAGAAGGGGATGGTAGAGGAGAAGATGGTCAGATAGTGTCATCGATGCAGTGAACATGAGTAGGGCAGACTCATCGAGACAGTGGAGGGCAGGGGGGTCTGGTGTGCTGTGGTCCATGGGGTCATAAAAAGTTGACATGACCTAGCAACTGAGCAACAGCAAAATTTAGCATGGATTTGATAGGCCCCAAAGTAAATATCCTTTGGTGACTTTAAGGCAGTGTTTTGTTTTATCACCAGTTGTACCACCAAATAGCTATTTTGTAAAACAAGAAGTGTCCCTATATGGTAACCAAATCTTTCATGACTTATTTTCAAAGGTCCAAGATATTGTTCTAAGAAACAATGCAGCACTTGCCACCAGCAAGATTAGCAAAAAATGTTTAAAAATATGTCAGATAGATGTTGGAAATGTAAACATAATCCAGGCACATATTATCATGTTTGGTGGACATCTTATTGGAAAAAGATACATACTTGGCTAGAAAAGATGTTGGGAGAACATGTAGACTTTAAACCTGAACTTTTTTAATTAGGTATAATGTCAGAAAAGACTAACAAACAAAGCTTATATTTGATTTTACATGTCACAGCAGCAGCAAGAATTATATTTGTGCAATATTGGAAAAGTGAAGGAATACCATCAGATGAAGAAATAATAAAAAAATACTAGAATGTGCAGAGATGGACAGATTGATTATGAGACTGAAAGAAAAAGAAGAAACAAACTATTATCAAACTTGGGACTTATTTTATTGATGGCTAGAGGAAAGAATAAAGGATTAGGAATTAAATATGTATTAGCGAATGTAAATTCAGACAGCACTGTTATGTAGTGGGCTCTTGAGGAATACCACATGAGTTGCTGGAGCAGCTAATGGCTCTCCAGCAACCCAGACTACAAGTCTCCTGTGCTGCAATTGGCTATCTCCAGGTGGCAATGGTTGATTCAAACCTATTGGCTTCCGCCTAGGGGCTAGACCAGACATGTCAAACACAAGGCCCAGGGGCCAGATCCGGCCCGCGAAGTGGTTTCATGTGGCCCGTGAAGCCATCCTGGAAACAGTGAGGGAACGGCCTCCACTGCCTTGGCCCTGGCCCAGAGACTCTCCTCCTGCCAGAGACCCTCAGATCTGTCCCACTCCTGCCTAGGCCCCCATAGGCACCCTTGATGCCAACGATGTAGAGCTGGCCACGTCCACCCAGTAGGCCACGCCCACCCTGGCCATACCCACCCGGCCCCCTGAGGGAAACCGCAATGCTGATGTGGCCCTCAATGAAATTGAGTTTGACACCACTGGGCTAGACTATATATTGCAGCTAGTTGCAGCCATTTCCCCAGTACAGTTTCTGCACGAAATAAACTGAGTTACCCTGTGCTCAGTTACGCGTCTTCATTCCTGCGCCAAACAACCCGCTATTTAACAAGCACGTTGGTTGAAAAATTATTACTGCATGTATTGAAAAAAATTAATAAAAAACTTCTACATAAAAAAACAACAATGCAGCAGGTACAGAACAATATACAAGCTCTGCTAAGAGGCAGACAAGACTCAAAGGTTTTTTGTCTATAGCTCAAACCAGACTGTTGTTCCTTCCAACTCAGTCTACACTAGGAGAAGCCAAACAGAATGTGCAATCTTGAAGAGAAAAGTAAGAAAAAGAATAGAAGCAAAACCCTCCCCACATTGCAGATTCCTGCAGAGCTTTTGGTAGAAAAAGAATAGAAGCAAAACACTTTGGGGAAAACATTCAAGTGAGATATCATAATGTGTGGTCAAAAGCTCTCTCTATGGATCTGGTTTCCTGCAGGGAGAAAACACAGTTTTTACATGGGGAGAATTCAGACAATGCTAAAGCGTTAAAGTCCAAAATTCTATGACCTCAGTATATCTCCTTGTTATGTGTAATGCACAGATCAATACTTACTGTTAATTCCACCGAAATAGTTTCTTTTGCTAGATCTTTAGCAAAGATGAGCTTTTGCAATAGAGACAAAGCTTTTCTTTCTCACCTTCCAGATTAGCAGAGAATCCACCAATCCAATGTAATTTACTTTGCATAAGGCACTGTCTAATTTCAAAAGAGACTATAACAATAATGCAGAAGAGAAACTCTCCTTTGGAAAAGTATTCTGAACTTTATTCCCCTCCTCCCGCCCCGGATGAATACTGCAAGATTGATGGAAGGTATATTGGTACAAAATTACATTAGCACCCCATGCTATCAATCATTTCCCTTCCCACTTGGGAACACAACAATATCTCTATCAAGCACAGAACTGTGGAGAAGGCCTGCATTCCCTTGTTCCCTCCCTCCTCTATGTAATGATTTGTTTTACTGATCTAAATATTATGAAATCAGAACCAGGTTGAAACTTTTATAACTTGCAAGAGACAATTCACTGTCTTCCGTTAGATACACTCTGCTTTCACAGCACAATTGTCAAGTATAATTCAGGCCAATCAGGTCTGAATTTGGAAGCTAAGCAAAATCAGACCCCAGGGCTATGTGATAACTGGAGCCTTGAAAAACATCCAAGCTGAATTTGTCCTAGATGAGCTGGCTCTTAGCCCAGGCCTTTGTTAGGGATGAGTGAAGCTCTCCTTTGGCTTAGGTGAGTTTGTTTATTTTCATTCCAGTCTGGGTTTTTGTCTTCACTCTTCATTTTTGTCCAACTTGTTTTTAATGTGTTTATTTGTAACTGCTCAGACTTGTTCGGAGTTCGGGAGCATATTCAGTACATTTAAATAATAATATAATAATAAAAATTGAGAAGGCAGCAACAGATAATGAATGCCACCCCTGCAAAGAAACTAAAGAAACAGTGGACCTAGTTAGCTGCTGCACAAATATCGCACAGACTGACTACAAACAACACGACAAGGTAGTAACAACGGTGCATTGGAAGGTCTGCAAGAAATACCATTGTCTGCAAGCAATGCAGACCACAAAATTGATAAAATAATTGAAAATGAAGAAGCTTAAGTGCTCTGGGACTTTAGAATTGAAACAGACAAGCATCTGCCACATAACATTCCAGACTTAACAACTCTTGATAAGAAAGACAAAGGAAAAAAAAGACTGAATAGTAGATGTGGCAGTACCTGAAGACAGCAAAAGAGAAGAGAAAAAAAACTAGAGAAGATAACAAAATACAAAGACCTGCAAATAGAAATGGAATGACTGTGGCAACAGAAAGTAATGATAGCCCCAATAGTTATAGGCCCTGCTTTGAGTACAATCCAAGAACATCTGGAGCAGCACTTAAGTATCATTGGCACTAACAAAATTACCATCAGTGAACTGCAAAATTGGAACAGGTTTAACTGGAACAGTTTACATCCTGCAATGATACCTTTAATACCATCAAGCAACAATTGTACCCCATATTTGAATATCCCATCTCAAAATTTGTAGTTTCCAACTTTTTTTAGGGATCCCACTTCTCTATCTTGAGTGGGAACACGATTAAAATACATTTAAGAGGTGACACTTTTCCTGGCATGCAGAAAAAGTGGCAGGGTTGAAGAAAAGCTTTACATATATATTATACTGCTGTTACCAGATCAAAGTCTTTACCCTACTAGCAGCATAACATTGCTGATAGCAATAAGCTACTCTGTGTAGGTATCAGTGCTATTCATACTATTCATACTGTTACTTCTGCCCAATATTTAAGGTGTAACAGCCTAATCTTCTCTTGCATCAGGCTATTGAATTTACACCAATGAGAGTTTTAGGTCTTTTGAAATTCTTGTTTTCATAACCCTGGTCAATAGTTCAATTATTCCAAATAAGTCCTTAAGACTCCAGCTACCACTTCCCAAAACAGCAACTGTCTGTAACACACACTGTGGACTTCCAACCAATTAATTTAGTTAACAGGTTTGGGGTTAACTAGTTTTTTAAGTTAACTGTTAACTAAATTTCTTTTAGCCCACTTTTGATGTTGACTAAATGTCTTTTTAGCCTACTTAGAAGAAAAGGACCACAAACTTGAACCCTGAGCCAAGCTTAGAATTCAGTCCGATTAGGAAAACAATACACTATTCTTGCCAGACATTTTCTTTTCTTTCTTTTAGCAACATTCAGTTCTATGATTTTCTTAATCATAATTTCAAAGTCTTCTTCACACGCAAAGTCAAGTCATCTATGCCAAACCATCCATGTAAATACTGATAAGCTGCTTCTTTCAGTAAATGAAAAACACCAATCTCCTGTTAGAAAATTAACAGCAACTTAATTTTTCTTTCCGCAGGGCTTCTTGTGAGCTCTATATTTCGGCAACTGGATCATTTAGTTATCAAAATGTTAAATGGCAATTAGAGTAGGTTGAGTGGCTCATAAAAAATAATATATTATCAGAATTTCTTCCACATTAGGATTAAGCATTATTTAATGGTTAGCACATGTTCAGCTCTGATAATCAGCTTATCTGAAACAAACATTATCTTAAGATGTGTGTCCTTTCATTCTCCATGAAATTAGTGGGAATCCTTGTAGAAAATGGAAGAAGGTTCCAAAGTTCTTTTTTAAATTCTTCTATCAAGTCACTTTGTCATAAAGTGATCCTCTGCTTTTCCTTTTGTGCTGAATCTGATGGAGTGGAAAAATATCCAATAGAATGTCCTTCAAAAAGACAGTAGTTTGAAGAACCTGAAAATTAACTGGGGCATACAGACCCTTAAAACCTACTTATGTTATCAGGAGTCGGGGATCCAGAGAATTGGAGACCTGTTTAGATGGCCCCATTTTACATTTACATTCCAATTCCAAAGAAAGGCAGTGCCAAAGAATGTTCAAACTATCGCACCATTGCACTCATTTCTCATGCTAGTAAAGTTATGCTTAAAATTCTACAAGCTAGACTCCAGCAGTATGTGGATCGAGAACTACCAGAAGTACAGGCAGGATTTCGAAGAGGCAGAGGAACTAGAGATCAAATTGCTAACATACGCTGGATCATGGAGAAAGCTAGAGAGTTCCAGAAAAACATCTACTTCTGCTTCATTGACTATGCTAAAGCCTTTGATTGTGTGGATCATAACAAACTGTGGCAAGTCCTTAAAGAGATGGGCATACCAGACCATCTTATTTGTCTCTTGAGAAACCTACATGCGGGCCAAGAAGCAACAGTGAGAACTGGACACGGAACCACTGATTGGTTCAAAATTGGGAAAGGAGTCCGGCAAGGCTGTATACTGTCGCCTTGCCTATTTAACTTATATGCAGAGCACATCATGAGAAAGGCAGGGCTAGATGAATCAAAAGTTGGAATTAAGATTGCCGGAAGAAACATCAACAACCTAAGATATGCAGATGATACCACTCTAATGGCAGACAGTGAAGAGGAACTAAAGAGCCTCTTGTTGCGGGTGAAGAAGGAGAGTGCAAAAGTTGGGTTGAAACTTAACATTAAGAAAACCAAGATCATGGCATCCGGCCCTCTCAATTCCTGGCAAATAGATGGGGAAGAAATGGAGGTAGTGACAGATTTTATTTTCCTGGGCTCCAAGACCACTGCAGATGGGGACTGTATCCAAGAAATTGAAAGACGCTTGCTCCTGGGGAGGAAAGCCATGGCAAATCTAGACAGCACACTAAAAAGCAGAGACATCACCCTGTCAACAAAAGTGCGTATAGTCAAGGCTATGGTCTTCCCAGTTGCAATGTATGGCAGTGAAAGTTGGACCATAAGAAAGGCTGAGCGCCAAAGAATTGAAGCCTTTGAACTATGGTGCTGGAGAAGACTACTGCGAGTCCCTTGGACTGCAAGGCGATCAAACCGGTCAGTCCTAGAGGAGATCAACCCTGACTGCTCTTTAGAAGGCCAGATCCTGAAGCTAAAACTCAAATACTTTGGCCACCTAATGAGAAGGAAGGACTCACTGGAGAAGAGCCTAATGCTGGGAAAGATTGAGGGCAATAGAAGAAGGGGACGACAGAGAATGAGGTGGCTGGATGGAGTCACTGAAGCAGTAGGTGTGAGCTTAAATGGACTCCAGAAGATGGTAGAGGACAGGAAGGCCTGGAGGAGCATTGTCCATAGGGTTGCGATGGGTCGGACACGACTTCGCAACTAACAACAACAACAACATTGCTTAGAATAGAATAGAGCTGGAAGGGACCTTGTAGGTCTTCTAGTCCAGCCTCCTGCTAGAGCAGGAGAACCTATACCATTTCAGACTGTCTAGTCTCTTCTTAAAAACCTCCAGGGATGGAGCGCCCATGATTTCTGAAGACAAGCTGTTCCACTGGTTAATTGTCCTCACTGTTAGGAAGTTTCTCCTTAATTCCAGGTTGCTTCTCTCTTTGGTTAGTTTTGCTTAGATGGCTAGTCTTATCCTCTTTTTGCCCAGGGTTTGTAGATTTTTTTAAATAATATTGATCTTTAAAAATGAGGTTTTATACTTTTACATTGATATATGTTGTTTTATTGGATTGTTGTATGCCATTCAAAATATTTTTGGGGGGTGACAAATTTAATCAATAAATAACTATTCACAGCCCTACTCTTTTTCATATATTGAGCTCAGTTATTACCATAATTTTAATTCAGGTTTCCAGAATCTGCCAATACTGATCTTGCTAATCTTTGGATTAATTTTTATCTAATTCCTATTGTATCACCACATTTTCATAATTTATAAATACTGGATATTCTATGTGGAATTAATAAAATGCACATTTATTCTCATATGCAACTATATATGTGTATGGGTGTATGAAAATATAGATACAGATATACAGACACATATACATATGGATTTCATTTGCATCTTTCCCTAAAATACACATTTTTTTCTACATCTTATTCTTTAAGTTATTCATTTTGGGATAAATATATTTGAGCTCGGAGTGCTTTCACAGCATCTGGAGAAATACAGAATCTGACAAGTCACTGAGCTTGCTCTGCAGAGCATACTTAAGAAAAAATGCAGACTTAAACAAAATTGCCAGCATCTCAAGGCCTGGTTTGCAGTATTTTGTAACTATAATAACTCACATTTCATTTACCACGAGATTCAAGAAAATTTGATACGGATTGCTAGCAATCTTTTATTCTGGCACTGACCAGTCATCCTCTTGGCAACATAACTTTGAACTGAAAAGAAAACATGTAGTGAGGATAATTCATGAAAAACAGACCCAAGCTTTAGGATCCCAAACTGGCCTTCCAGCCAAGCCCCCAAACTAGAGGAGCTAAGATGATTTGGTCAGTTCAGTTCAATTTTACTGGCAATGCTTAATTAATTAATTACTTGTGTTTATCTGGCTACCCATCTCACAATACATGAAACTAGGCAGCATACAATAAAAATTATAAAATAGCAATACAAAAAAACATTTGACAACGTAAGCATTATTATATATAAAAGGCAAGGAGACAGCATTAGATATTACAATGTACCCACCGCATTAACTCACCGTTCCCTTGAGACTTCCCAAATGTGTTAACACAGGAAATGTTTTAAGGACAGAAAATGGGGCTAATCTCACCTGGGGGGGGATAATGATCAACAATTGAACTAGAAGACCTCCAAGGTCCCTTCAGCTATATTCTGACTGATTGATTGATAAAATACCTGAGATAGCTGAAGACTGCAAAGATTGGAAGGGCACCAGCTTGGGGAAAGTTGGTGGATCAACATAAGCCATCAATAAATTATCTGCCATGTTGTAACATCTTCCCCTAGCTGCATTATATTCATCATGCTTTTCTCCTTGTGGAGGAATTGTGGTCCGAACACATCCTTTTGATGCCTTGGACTGCTTTTTCAAAAGTCCAGAAAAGCTGTCAATCTAGATAGCATGGCTAAGTCTCTCCTCTGTTGCCAATATAACATTTCTACTTCCCTGAACTTTTTCTTCACTGTCAGCGGACCCTGCTGTGGCAGGTGGTGCTTTGGTTTATCCTATACGGCAAGTTGCAGTTCATTTATGGAAGGCTCTAAAATGGCAGGTGGTATTCTTCTAATTCAGAGATTGAAAGGGTTGCTGAGTGAATGTGTTGAAGTGAAACCAATGACTGTCATAGCACATGAAATGCTTTGTCTATCTGACAAAGTAAAATCCTCAGGGCCATGAAAGTCTGTACTACAGTGTATTTATTAGGCAAGAAAACCATGTCCCACCTCCCTTGTGCTTATTTGTTTCTCCTTCTCCCTTCATAAATGAACTTTGTTTTGAAAAACAAAAGCTTGATTCTTATTTTTAAAAAGGTGAAAATATATGAGCAAGAGTTCTGTCTCAGATGAATCAAACAATGTTCCCTTTCATTATCCTAAGACTTTGAGGATGCTATTCTTAGAATCATAAAATTACACTGTGGGGATTCTTTAAAGGTTAAGTAGCTGAAGAAGCTCTGATGCAGGGATTAGCAAACTTTTCAAATAGGAGTTACACATTATCTTTGTACTTTGGTTGAGCATTGCATAGTGTGTGACTGAAGACATCAGAACACTAAAAACATTTTCAGATTTTTCTCATGTTAAGGAGTGAAATGATATCCATGGTCATTCTTAGCAAAATGCAAAAAAAAAAAAGGTTAAAAATTAGGCTCACCTACTATGGAAAGATCTGGGATTCATTCCTGTCCTAAAACTATGCAGAACATGAAAATTAAAAGAATAACCATTGAAAGAGATGCTGGTCAATTAGGGGAAGAGCTGCTAACAATATGCTGCAAATTTGGGAAACTCAACAGTGGCCACAGAATTGGAAAAGGTTAGTTTATGTTTCAATCCCAAAAAGGGCAATGCCAAAGAATGTTCAAACTACTGACCTCATTTCACACACTAGGTAAGGCTATGCTCAAAATTCTACAAGCTAGGCTTCAGCTGTATCTGAACTGAGGACAACCACAAATACAAGCTAGATTCTAAAAAGCAGAAGAACTAGAGATAAAATTGCCAAGATTTGCTAGATTATAGAGAAAGCAAAAGAGTTACAGAAAAACATGTATTTCTGCTTCATTGACTAGGTTAAAGCCTTTTATTGTGTAGATCACAACAAACTGTGGCAAGTTTTAAAGAGATGGTATATTGAAGCTGAGGCTCAAATACTTTGGCAATCTAATGAGAAGAGAGATCTTATTGGAAAATGTCTCATGTTGGGAAAGACTGAAGTCAAAAGGAGACCAGGACAGCAGAGGATGAAATGGTTAGATAATGTCATCAATGAACTTGAATTTGAGCAAATTCTGAGAGAAGAGGATAACAGGAGAGTCTGTCTTGCTATGGTACATGGGGTCATGAAGAGTCAGACATGACTTAGTGACTGAACAACAACAAATGGAAGAGTAGTATTCTCTATGTAACATTAAAAGGCTTTGAGAATAACCTTAGGAGACAGGAGGAAGAACTGCAGACTAGACAGTGGTCTGGTAAATGATATCTGAGTCCAAAGGAGGGATGGGAATGGGTAAAAGATCTCAAAAGGTCCCTCTCTAGTTCTCTGAAAATTAAAGCCAGGGAAGGGGGAAAAGTGTTTTCAAACTTGCAAGCTTTCAAACTGCAGTCTTATAATAAAGGTAGTATTAGTACTCATTGGTTTCCTATGTGAACTAACTTGAAGAAATCACATTAATTTATGGTGTCGCATTTTGAGGCTTTGAAAGCAATAAAAGGATTTTTTTTTACTGAAAGTACAGAGTAAGGATATTATCTCCCATAATATATTGTTCTTAGGGAGCCTTGTTCCTCAGATGTAGGTATTACTGAGCTTGAGCATGTAGACATTTGCATTTTGTGGGACTTTACACTTTCTCAACCTACTCTGCTTCTGATTTTAGTGTAGAGTCTTGAGTGTCTCAATCTGACTTGAGCTACGTAGTCCCCTAACCTCTATTTCATTTGTGGAATGTCTATATTGTCTTCCTTTTTGTTTTGCCTGGGGATAATGTTTTATAAATGAAGTACTGACAATAAGAACATTATGCCTCCAGCTATGACCGACCTTACTTCTGAAGCTAGGTGTGACTAAACACAGACTGCTTTGCTGTCCTTAAAGATTAGGGGACAACAGTCCTTCAAACATCCATTTGATGCTTTAAAATGACACTTGTTAACAAGCCTCTTAACCACCATTCTGATTGAGGCTCTATATTATATCAGCAACCATCTCAGTCACAAGCTAGCAGTGCCTATAAAAAGATGCTAGCATAGACTGAACATGTAGGTCAGGGCTGCCTTTCATATATATCCTCACTTCTGCAGGGAACTTCTAATCCCAGAACATGTGCTAGGTTTTTGTGATAGCTTATGAAAAAGGCTACTGTCCTACTCTTTGCCAAAGCAGGTTTAGACTTAATGACCTTCATACTGAGTTCCCAGAAGATCAAAGGGATAAAGAATATAGAATCTGAATTTTAAGAAGGATTCGACCATTTACATTTTTCTCTGATATTTCATATTCATCTTTCCTGTTCATGCAAAATCCCCCACTTTCTAAATCTACCCTGTTTTAGTTATAAAACTTAGAATGATTTTATTTCCAGTTCATTGGCAAAACCTAAATAAGGCTGGTGTGAACAATAAGAAAAAATCTCTTCCTCACCTTATGAGCCTTCTCCTTCTGGAAAGCTAAGAGGAACTGATTTTGCTAACAGGAGGAAGATTTACTGCAGTAAATTCAATAAACTCAACCTTGATACTTGATACCAGCCCTTGAATGAAGAGACATTTGTCCATTTTGCATAATGGCAAACTACAGAAGGGAGAAACAAAACGTTTGTCTGCATGGCATGGGAATTATATTGGGAGCCAGAGTTCTTCAGAGTGTGAAAGGCAGTGGTATCACTTCTTCAAAGCCAAGACTGCAGCTGGTTTGCAACAAAACTGGGAAGTGGAAGATAACCAGTCTATTAGCTGTGGGAAAGATGGGAAAAAGAACTGCCAGATCTGAACTCTGATGGGCATGTGAAAGGATAATCATCCTATGGTGAGAAGGCAATTAATTAGCTTTAGTGGTTTTATTTTAAAAATCAATAAGGATTCTTTTCTTTGTCGCGATGAGTGTTTGGGGAGCTTCTTCTGGGTTCAAGTTGGAGAACCTGATCAAAAATAAATAAATAAATTCTGAACGATCCTGATAGCATCTTTCCAACTGGTCCATATTTTTTAAAAGGCATAGGTTTTCATGGGCTGCAGCATATGAACATTTGTGCCTCTCAGTACAATTTGTTAATTGAATGGAATCTTTCTGAATTTTGACACCATAGATTAACATGACATAATATACATAACTTGCCACAGGGAATTAACTTCCATAAAGATTCTTGGAGCTGGGGCTGTTTAATTATTGGGAGAATGATCGCAAGACAGTGAGCTGCATCTGTAGAAGGCTTGAGCTAGAGGAGGAGAGAATATTTGGAATGAGTACCCCAAAATATAAGAATGGTCAAGGGAATTTGTGAATGGATTATAATGCAAGGTTTCTGATGCTGAGTGAAACAGTTGGTTCTTCTAGCTCTGTGTGGTCTACTGTGATCTGCAGCAGATCTTTTCCAGTTATCATTTTATGTGGGGATGCTAGGAATCAGACCTACAACTAAGTATGTAGAATACCTATGCTCTCATCTTGATATACAAGTAATAATTGTACATTCATATATGCAAGGCAACAATAAACAGCTAAAAATCAATTTATTTTTGAAAAGGAAAGAAGGAAGGAAGGAAGGAAAGAAGGAAGGAAGGAAGGATATTGTTTTTAAAGTATCTTTCCTGTTTTTGTAATTCTTTCACTGCAACAAAGCTGAATTCTTGGTTACAGTCTGTTGTTGTTAGTTGCGAAGTTGTGTTCGACCTATCACAACCCCATGGACAATGTTCCTCCAGGCCTTCCTGTCCTCTACCATCTTCTGCAGTCCATTTAAGCTCACGCCTACTGCTTCATGGTTGCAGTCTAGTGCAGTCAAAAAAGGAAGAACAATCTTTATATTACTGAAAAACAGATTCCAATTGAGCACTGGAAAAACCTTCCTAACAGTAAGAACTGTTCAACAGTGAAACCAATTCCAAGAAAGGTGGTAGGCAGATCTTTGTTGCATTGTTCAATCAGGGCTAAACTGTCTTCTGCTCATAAGAAGCAGGGGTTGGAACTGATGGTCCAATAGCCTTTCCATCTCAGTGTTACTATAAGGAGAAGCAAATCTGTCTTAAGTTTATATAGATCGTGCTGGTTGGGGATTTCTGGAAGTGAAGTCCACATATTTTAAAAGTTGCTGAGATTGAGAAACACTGATATAGATGGCAGTTTTTCTTTGAGACACAGGTTGGTTCTCAGCAGTCTCACAACAGAAATAAACCTAGATCTTTAATTCAAAACACTTTCACCAGGAGGGGAAAATATTCAAGTAAACATAATCAGGATTCTCTCCCATTTTTCTTCTTTCTCCTCTTAGTTCAACTTAGTTTAACTCTCTTCCTGTAAAGGTTAAACCTGATATGATAATTTAGATAGATGAAAAGTTCTTAGAATAGCTAACAAAAACAAGCATTTCTCTTCCAATATCCTTTAGGGTAGTTACTATTTAAATCAGCAGTAGTGTGAAAGCTTCAGGCCCAATATAACTTTAATGATTTGCACATTTAGCATCAGCATTTCCAACCATGAAAAATGCCATTATTTGAAGTTCTCATCGTCCAGTGTACTAGAGTAGCATTTCTTAAACTTTGCAATTTTCTTTTAAGGAAGAATATTTATCTGTTCCCTGAAAAAAATATTTGCATGTGACAACATATTACAATGATGTTGTGAGATTTATTTTAAAAAGATTTAGGATCAGTATAATTTCCAGCTTATTTGGATATTCGAGTTTGATTTTAGCCAGGGCTGAAAAATCCTCCTTCATAAAGGGACGTGGAAGGAAAAGGTACTAAAACAGGGGTGTCAAACTCAATTTCATTGAAGGCTGCATAAGGATTGCGGTTGCCCTCAGGGGGCTGGGTGGGTATGGCCAGGGTGGGCGTGGCCTACTGGGTGGGCATGGCTAGAGTGCGTATGGGCGTGGCCAGCTCTACATCGTTCGTATCAAGGGTTCCTATGGGGGCCTGGGCAGGAGTGGGACAGAGCTGAGGGTCTCTGGCAGAAGGAGGGTCTTTGGGCCAGGGCCAAGGCAATGGGGGCTGTTCCCTCACTGTTTCCAGGATGGCTTCACGGGCCACATGAAACCACTTCGCAGGCCGGATCCGGCCCCCGGGCCTTGTGTTTGACATGTCTGTACTAAAACATTAAGTGCTCCTTCACTTAAAAACCCATATTCTTATCTAACAATGGCCTCTTTTCCTTCCAATTATTTCAATGTGACCTGTGAGAAGTAATTTTTCAACATTTTCTCTTCCATAATAGATAGAACATTTGTTTGGCTAATGGTTCCAGAACCTCCAAATATTCCTCTTCCTGAATCTTGGAACTATGCGATAGAATCCCTTCAAGTTGTTCAGGCTATTCATTGTTACAAGGAAGATTCCAAAGTGGTTAGTATGAGCAACTGCCGAGCTCAGAAACTCTTGTGGAGGAAGAAAAAGCTAGATCTTAAAGACAGGGAACCTGACCTGCAACTTTAGGTCTATAGATACAACAGACTAAAAAGCAGCACATTATCCCTGCATAAAAATCAATGATTTCAAAATTTACATCCATATATCAATATCAACATATACAATTATTATATAGATATGCGTCCCTTGTCCTCTTCTTAGGTGCTGCAGCTTTTTTTCAACAATGTGTAACTGTTCCATCTATCTGTGAAACAGCCTGTCCAAATGAATACAAGATAAATAGGGCAAACAGATGAACATTGCTATAAATATCCAAGCATCCTATATTTAAGTGAAAGCAATTTCTTTAGTCCAAATCCATTTGAAAGCACATAGCTCCATTGGCTATAAGGAAAGGCAGTGTCTGACTTCTCTCATAGGAATCTGGACTGGAATTGGTTAATCTCAAAAAATGAATCATTCAAACCACAGATTCCTGAGGTTTATTAGGAAGAAAAGTAAAATGACAGTGCAAGAATTCCAGCAAGTACTGTATTCTACCCTCCAATGAGAAATGATATATAAGCAGTCCTGATTTATTGTCCATCCCTGTTGGCCTTTCATAAAACCTTGAAAACATGGCTTTGTGCTCAAGCCTGGGTTAGAACCAGCCTTCTGGGTGTATGCATGATAGGTTAGATCATGTCTGGATGCTATGTGTCTCTGTCTTTTATTTTATAGTATATAGTTTGAGATTTTGTGTTGTAAGCTGTTTAGAGTCCATAAAAGTGAGATGGGCAACTATATAAATTGAGTAAATAAATAAATAATTTTAGTGACCATAATTGCAATCAGCAACTTGCTTGTTAAGCAAGTGAAATTACCACCGTGGTTATGATCTTACATCAGCTTTCCTTTGCTTTAAAGATCTGTGAGGGCTGTAAATGCGAGGATTGGCCATAAAGTTATTTTTTCATCACTGTCATAAGACCGAACAGTTGTTAAATGAGGCAGTTGCTAAATAAGTACTACCCATTGTGGCAGCAAGGTTTGAGTTTATTATTTCCTGTCTTTTTGGTGTAAAGAGGAAGAAAGTGATCTCGCTTATGAAAGCAGACCAGACTGCACTGGATTGGTTGTTTCAGAAAAAGATACTGGGGTTCTTATCAATGCGAGAACCAGTTCCCAAAGAATATTTGAATTTACAGATCAGCGCTTCCTTCTTAAACCAGAGCAAAGAAAAACAAAGCAAAATCCAGTCAGACCTTCAGAAGGAGATTCTCCTTGAGATTCACCACCAAGATGATGGAGGGCTTTAAACACCTGACTCTTTTCCAGGCATTGGTTTAAGGTGGGTGGTGCCCCTTGTGATATGTTTGTGTTGTTGACCAGGTTCACCACTTTGCTACTGTTATACACTATTTTTGATCTTCTATATATTTTGTGCTTTTGCTGTGAGCCACTCAGAGTCAACTGGATCTGGGCGGTACCCAAGTCAAATAAAATAAATAAAAATACTTTTTTAAAATTTTTGTCTCCTTTTTAAAAAAAATAGTATGCAGTGTTGTATTGTATTGGGTTCTTTTCTTTCATTACTCCTTTCCATTTATACTTATATGCCTCCCATTCATCTTAACTGATTCTCGGTTTCTACTAGCTTCAATGGTTAACCTGAGGATGTATCTTTTCTATCCCTTATTATGCTATGGATGAGGTCATTTACTGGGACATATTTTATCAATTCATCAAAGGCTTCATTTCAAAGCAAGCTGGCCAAAAATCTTCTGTGACAGCATGAAATTACAGACTGACTTAGAACAAGTAATTGCTTTTGCATTAATAACCTAAATGTGACTTTTTGAGTATATATTGTTAAAATCAATGTGAAAGAACTCACATTAAAAGCAAACATCTGGTTCCATCTTTAAATAGTTCATAAATAGTTTCAACTAAATAATGTTTCATGAAGTAGTCTTTCATTATTTCCAGAGATTAATTTTATCAATGTGCAAAAAGAGATTATCATTAAGGCTGAATAATTTACTTGGCTTGAATGGAAAGTGTAAAAATTTGACCTTAATTGTGAGAAATACATTGAAAGCCAGGCTCTCTCTGAGCATGAATGTTGATAATATAAATAATCAGTTACCACCTAACAATATGTAAGGTATATTGTGTCCATTAAAATCAGGGGGGAAAATGCCAGGTTTATATTGCAGAGGAATAAGATGGCTCTCATTTTAACAGGGAGCAACCAACTGCTGTGGTTTCGGTCTAGCATTCAATAAAGCTATCAATCTAGCTGTGCTTGGCTGAGTTCTGCCAAGTTTGAGTCAGCTAAAGAAAGAAATCTAACATCAATGCCTTAATCCTAAAATAGAAATCTTATCCAGTAGAGATAAGGGCTGTGCAGCACTTCATATTCAATTCCCAAATGGACTTTGGAGTGTTCAGGCTACAACTCTGTGCAGCTCTCCTTCCCCTTCGTGAGTCTAGAGCAGTTTTTCTTTCCTTTTTTCCTTCACTTCTTTTTGGCACATTGTAGAACAAAGCTGCAATTTTGTCTAGGGGAAAGAGGAGGAAGAACAGCAGGTCAGCATCTCTGCAGGCATAGATGTGTGTTTTAGACAGAGGTTACACAGCAGCAGCAGAAACTTCCCACTGTGCTTATGGTTCCTTCGCAGACTGGGGGAGGGAGGGCACATACTGCTTGTATGAAAATGGTTCCAGGACTCATCTCCAGCATTAGATGTGATAATGATGCAGATCTGAGGCAGTGTGAAACCCTAAAGAACTCTTGTCAGTTACTGTCAACAGAACTGAGGATAAAATGGTCTCCAATTCACACAGGGAGTTACTTCTGCGTAAATCTGATGAAGTATGAGTGAAGTGAAACTGAAAGAAAAGCAAAAAAGGAAAAATTTCCCCAAATCATTTCCCTTTAGGCAGATTTCATGATGTTTTAACTAAGTTGGTATTTTCTGTTATTCCCTTCACTCCCTTATACAGGGGATCTGAGATGTTCCTATTTCTACAGAAATGGAAATATGCCATTGATGACTGAATACTTCTAAACTTCCTTTAACTGTAGCAACCAATAAGAGAAGACATTCAGACTTCCTAACTATGAAAGTCTGAAGGGTTCAAAATATGATGCCATCTTTACTTTTAAAAAATGTTGAATAGAGAATGTATAAATAATCCGTGTTCGCATCAACCCAACCCATCTCCAGGAACAAAGCAGATTTTCTACCTTTAATGAAACACATACAGGTTATCCATGAGTGCATCTAATATTTTCTCTTTTGACTCAACCGCAGCAAACATCTTCCTCAAAATTACAAATGATGCTGATGCTCTTAATTAGAACAGCTCCTTTTGAGAAGCCAAAGAGAAGTGTGGATGTAATTGTTTGGGTTCACAAGTGATGGGAATTTAGACAATGTAGTTTTGTGGCACATTACAGTATGAAGATATATTAAAAACCTGGTGAAACAATAAAATCATAAACTTGCTTCTTTTGAAACAATGTAAAGAATAATAAAAGGACATCTGTGGTATGTCTGCAGGATGGGAGGTTAAATAAGCCAAGAGGGCAGTGACTATAGTGTCACTAAAATTCTGCCTGGTTTATTTTACATTTTGCATATAAAAAGGGATTTTGACCACAATCTTTTTTTGAAAACATTTTGGACCCCTTGTGAATGCCTCTGGTGGTAAGTTACTATTGTTTAATAATAAAGACCAGGTTGCAGATTCCAGCCATTACATCTGACTTTCAATCCTATTGCTCCTTTGCAAGTGATATTTAATAACATGGTGCATCTGAACATGGAGGTTTTCAATTCTTTTAGTTATGATGTTGAGTAACCATCAGTAGCCTTATGCTCCATGAATTAGTCTAATCCCCAGCTAAAGCATATTAGTTGACAAAATTAGCACTATTCAAAGCTTTGAAACACTGCTGTGATTCATTTAATCACTTCTTTGAAGCCAGTTTGAAAAAGGAAGCATCTGTTCTGTGCGCCTTTGGCGTCTAGTCATGCCGGCCACATGACCACGGAGACGTCCTCGGACAAGCGCTGGCTCTCCGGCTTTGAAACGGAGATGAGCACCGGCCCCTAGAGTCGGAAACGACTAGCACGCATGTGCGGGGGAACCTTTACCTTTACCTTTATTTCAAAGCAGCAAAACAAATCAGGGGGCCTTGAAGAACACTACAGAGGTTCAATGGTTTTCTGCTGCATCTGGGGTTATTATAGCCAGTCTACGATGTGGCAATATCAGTTCTCTCTGTGAATGTTGAGTAGGTGATTATTATGGACTACATTCACAGTCCTGCTTTTCCATACTATCCCTAATCTTGAGTCAGGAGGAAACTATATTGTCTGAAGTCTTGTGGTTTTCATGAAGCATTTCATGATGCCATTCAACTGGAACAAGTCTGTGCCTGCTTTCCACATAGTTTTAGCTCACAACACCCTAAGAACTGCAACTGGTGGTTTGCTTGGTTGAAATTCTAGTCCTGTCCATCAACATCCAACATGTAGAAAAGCTCCTCCAATTCGCATGTACAGCATTCTGGTTACTGTAATTTTACTTTTTTCCTTCTTTTTGTCCTGAACTTCTGTTTTTAATCTTTGAAACAGTAGATTTACTGTTTGTCTTTTTCAGCCATCCAACTGCTTGGTGACAGCAAATATTTATGAGTTCTTAATCTCAAAGTCTTGGAAGAGATATTCAGATGCCATGTGTCTCTATAACTACAAAAATCAGAAACAAACAATCCATGGTATTCCCTCTGAAACTCTGTGGAGGCAAAAGTTGGACTTTTAAGAAGCAAAAGGACCCCAAAATTGTGGCTTGGTCCTTCCCAAGTAATCCTTGCCTTTCCAGATATAACACCAATTTATGTGGAGGACCTCAATGTACAAACAGGCAGTCAGTCTTACTTGAGTTCAATTTTGGCTTGTTCTATTTCATCCAGAACTTTAAAGCCTTCAAACACTGGGATAGGACAGTGACAGCATTTCCCCAACAGGTCATAATGATGATATCAAATTGAGTTACCACTGATTATACCACTCCAAACTGTCAGATGACCTTTTCCAATGGTTTCATATAGAGGTTAAAAAGCAGAGGAAAGACAACTAACTCCTACAGCAGCCCACATATAAAAGAGCACAGACTGACTTCTTATGTCCCACCAACCCTGACTGAAATGGCCCATTAAGGAAGGAGAGGAGCCATTGTAAAACATCATCTCCCATCTCCAACCCTCACAAGTGGTGCAGCTGCTGAAGTTCAGGAAAGATGCACTATCCTTATCCTGGTCTTGACACAGGACACTTAACAGAGCAATCAATGCAATCTCAGTTCTATACCCATGGCTGGACCTTGATTGAAAAGAGTCCAAATAATCAATTTCTTTAAAGGTGAAAAAGTGGTCTTCCCCTTGTCTCTCAACAAGATTTCCTAAAAGTGGAGAGTTGGAGACTGGACAATAATTATCTAAATTTACTGGGTCCAAGGATAGGCTCTTCAAAAGAGCATGCACCACAGCATCTGTTTTAAAACACCTAATGTATCACCTCCTACCTATGTCAGGCCCAAAATTATCATAAATGCCTTGACTGTAATGGATGTTATGAACTCCAGATATTTACAGAGCATGGAGGATATGAATGTTGAAATCTTTTAGAACCAGAAGGCAGCAATTCTTTACTATCCACTTGAAGGTTAATCAACAGAAGTCTGGGAAGGGAATCCTGCCAGACAGTAAAGTGTTTGGTATACCAACAAGATTCCAATTTTCCCCCCACAATCCAACCTTTCATCATCATCATCAACAACAACAACATTATCAACATCATCATCATTATGATCCACTCATACCCTATTATCTCAGGGACATTATCCCTGGCCATATGAGGTTCTTCGCAATCAAAACTGTCCCTGGTCTCTGACTTTGACATCAAGAATGCTGGATGACCCAAAATGTGCTGGCAGATTTCAGAGAGGGTAACATCATCAGGCAGGTTTCAGTGATACATGCCAGACTGCTGCTTCATCCACTGCCAAATCTTGAAAGCAGGTGGTGTTATCAGAGACTAACCTGGAGCGAATCATCAGCATCCTCAGACCAAGGGTGCCAGCAATCCAGGATGGAGCAATCAAAGATTGGAAGTAGAGATTGCCACCAAACTGCAACTCTCTCTTCTCTTGTAATGGCCTATACCCAATGCAAACATCTGTTGGGGTGATGCTGTCACTTTCTCAGCTCTTAGTCTTTTTACTGTGGCAACTACAAACCTTAACTTTAATCTCTTAATCTGGGGATAATAAAATGTGAGACTTCTTCTTTTTAAAAAAATATATTATTAGTTTTCCACTTTTACATTTGAGTATTTGGAAAGCAATGTGATGATTGGGTTAAACAATAGTTCAGTAACAAAATCTTTAGTAGGTATCTCAGGTTACTTCATCAAATATTTCTTTGCTTCCGTTAATATTTGCTATTTCATATTTAAGCTAATAAATTTCTAATTGTAACAAACTCAGTAAAAACTTCATTATTGCATTTATAAATACATTTTTTGCTTATACATATCTTAATAAATCTTGATAAACAATCCATGTCCTGTTGTTAAGTTTTACCTAATTTTTAATTTTTAGTTACAGTATTCCAATTTGATCTTTGATATCCATAGTATTTAACTTTCAGGTAACCCAAATTTCCTTTATCTCACTTCATAAAAATTATAATGTCTAAAATACACATAAAAAAGGTAAAGGTACTGTAAAGTTTCCCCCGCACATGTGTGCTAGTCGTTTCCAACTCTAGGGGCCGGTGCTCATCTCCGTTTCAAAGCCGAAGAGCCAGCGCTTGTCCAAGGATGTCTCCATGGTCATGTGGCCGGCATGACTAGATGCCAAAAGCACACAGAACGCTGTTACCATCCCACCGTAGTGGTCCCTATTTTTCTACTTGCATTTTTACGTGCTTTCGAACTGCTAGGTTGGCAGAAGCTGGGACGAGTAACAGGTGCTCACTCTGTTACGCGGCACTCGGGATTTGACCCACCAAACTGCTGACCTTCTGATCGACAAGCTCAGCATCCTAACCAACTGAGCCACCGCGTCCCTTAAAATACACATATTAGTTACTTAAATATATTTTTATTCTATTTCATAAGCATTTTCTATTTCTCACCCTAATACACCATCACCTTAATAATAGAGTATCCTTTATTAGTTCAAATCCATCATCTATATTATCTGGGCTAGTCAATAATTCAAACCTATTTCCTAATAGTTAGTTTACATCTTTCTTGTAAATCTAAATCCTCAGTATTAGATAGATTAATCCCTTATTTTTTACTATTTTCCAACTATTTTAAATCTAGTAATCAAATTTCCCTTTGTCTCAAAATCTACCTTTAGCCCACTAGTTGACAGTTTAGGGTCCTCTCTAGTAAACCAAAAAGGCCCAGTTTTTCAACCTAATTCTAGCTTTCTTCTTTTGCCAACCAGGCTTCCCTACCAATGCTTTTAACTCATCTCCCTTCATTCTTATATATGTAACTTGGATTAACGGAGACCATCTAATGGCCAATTTTCTGAAAGATCTGGCCCATTTATAATCATTAGGTTGTCAATCTGGTAACCAGAGTTAAATCTCTCATAGATAATACCAAGGTCAGGTCTGAGCTGTGAGAAGTCTCTTTGTCAGAAGCAATAAACTGATATACCAAGCTTCGCCACAAGATGTCCCCGCTTGCATTTAGAGTCTTTTTCAGATCCCGGGCTAAGTTCTTATCTGATTTAAATTCTTTTTTGCAAATAAAATAAAATAACAGGTTCCAGTAAGATCAGGAACTTTTTAGGTCCACAAATTCAAATAAATAAATAAATATTCAATTATATTAAGTTGATCTTTTCAATGTTTTCTTTCCCCTAGGTGATCAGACACCACCATTTTAGAGGGTGGGGAAAACAAAATCCCTTCCCTCCCTCTCTCACAAAGGGAAAAATTTTCAAGAAGCTTTTAACAGAAAAAGTACTTGGGGCACAGAGAAGGTAAGATCTTGCCCAATTCCTCCATGTTGCTTTCAAGGTGCTTGTTAGTAAATTTGGCATCAGCTGTCAGCAGTTTGATGATGGACCATGTTAGTGGCTGATCTTTTCTCTGTCAGTTTGAAGAGCTTCCCCAGATCAAATGGGAGGGCTGCCACCCTTCCACAATCACTTGGGGGGTCCTCTTCATGCTCGTCACCCTACAGGGTGACTTCCGACCCTCTTCAGGGTCCCCAGGCAGAAGAAAACCAGACAGTGGAGAGAGCAATCACCCCAAATGTCCGCCAGCATCGCGATTGCAAACCAGAAGCCAAAATGTGAGACTTCTATGGCCATTCTACCAACACAACAGGGAGTTTGGTTTATATTATGGTTACTGTGAATATGAATTCAAAATGGATTGTACAGTTGGAATAGATTTACATCCTTCAGCTTTGAGTGAATGGGTAACCAGCCCAACACTAAAGTTGGCCCAAATGTTTGTTGCTTTAAAGTATCATAGCTACAGTTGCCATTTTATTCTGTGGCTCTCCTATCTCTGTGATGTACCTTATCCTGCCGCTGCTACCTCCATTAGCTAAGTAATTAATTCAGATTATTGCCAGCAAGACACAAACTTGCTACAACTGAGTCCTGCAGACAATAAAGAGTTCTTTCCCAGAAAGGGCCATGTTTCCTAACCAGCGATACCATTCCCCTGGCACCCTAGAAATCCAATTGATAAGAGAAATATCATCTCTCAAGGGAAAGTCAATGGACATTCTTCAGGGTCACCCCAAGTCTGACACCCTAAAAATTAGAAGAAATATAGAAGAATTCAAGTTTATTTTTGAAATGGTTTTTGAAAGTTTATGTTTTTTGAGTGAACCCCTTTTCAACATTTCTTAGGCTATTTCTTTGAGGCTGTCTACTAGTCAGTTTGGAGGTTGTTGTGTTGTTCATTTCTGATGCCAATATCTTTTCCTATGTGTGATTTGGAGGAGAAAAAAGTTCTTTAAAGGGTTACTAATTTGCTATTTGGTAAAAAAATTGAGAAATCAGGCATTTTGAAGCTTCTCATTAAAGCATATGGATGAATCTTTCTTTCTCCCGAATCAAATCTTGAATCTCAAAGCAGCTCAGATCAAATCAATTGCCCTCAAATCTTGAGGCACAAATTTGAATTGAATCATACTCTTTTCAAATTTCAACTCTCCCATTTGAATTGAGTCAGATTGATTTGCACAGACCACCATAACCTGAGGCACAGAACTTTATGAGTTGATTATTCTTTTTCCCTTCTTCGTGTCTTGAATCACGTGCCAGTTAAGTTCCTGAACTGATTTCAGGAAAAACAAACAAACCCAACAATCCAGCTTTTGGACTTTCAGAAAGTTGCTTCTGATAATTCTTAACATAATATACTTGCCTGCATTTCATGGCCACTGTCTGGAAATTGCTCTATGATTTGAGAGAGAAGGTGAGGCTATGACTGCTTATATAACATTTTCTGCTATAAATTACAGCTCAGAGTTGTACAGTTTAGGACTGAAAAGATATAATGGCAAAATGGTCTTCTCGGTGCAGAAAAAAAAAAGATTTCTGGATTCCTGAACCTTGGAACAACTTAGTGTCAGGTTATTGAGACACCACCTTTTTGTAATTGCACCTTTTATTTACAAGGTATTTCACAATGTATCTAACTGACCCTGGCTGGTCTTGAAAGTTAAGTACCATTATACTTAACGAGTAGGAGACCTCTAGAGATGTGGGATTTGCAGACTGCAATAAGAAGTTAGAAACTATCAGAAGAAGACAATGGATTTTTTTTTGCCAAAATAGTTAGATGGATCTGCCTTCCCAAATCAGGAGATATCTGGCAGCATCTTTTCCATTAATATTTTTTAAAGGTATCAATTTTCTTGAGCTGCAGCTTGCTTCTTCATATGCAAAGATATAGCATTTAAGGCTGGGGGGGGGCGCAAAACAAACATGTTCATGCAGTGACAGGTGACCTGAGAAATTGAAAGCATCTTATTAATTAACAACTGTAACTGAACCCAAGGCTAAAGCTTCCATTAAGGCCTACCATGTGGTGGCAAGGGTGGCAAAACGCCAGTATTTCTCCACATCTACTGCATCTGCAGAGTGTCACCCAATGGCCTTGTTCAAGATCACCTGGTCGTTTCTTGGGAAGAAGGGTTCAAATAATCATCTTCAGGGCTGTGTGAAGAAGTTTGGGCAACACCTGGCAGATAAAATCACTCAGATTCGCTCTTGTTGGAATCCAAGCATGGTGCAAGCTCATTAGAGATGCCAGGGGAATAGACTTATCCTGTTACATGGGAGCAGCTTTCACATAAGGTTTTCTAGAGAACAATTGTTTGAAAAAGAGTGTGCACATTAGTAGTTCAAATAAAAAATGGACACTAGAAATATATGGGCAAATATATGCAAATTTTGACTAACAATAAAGTTGAGCAAGACCTGCAAAGGATGAAATGAGGTGTTTTGTGAGAGGGGAAGTAGCAGAATCACTTTCTAAAGCTATCTAAGCTTCAGTGCTGCAGTCACAAATCCTATTGGGAGAAGCAATCCTTTGTTTTCTTTCCTAAATCAGATGTTGCAAAGGATAACAATTCAATGCCACACAAAATTTTGTACCAAGGCAGTTCAATATTCTGTTCTAATCAGCTATAAACTGCCTCTAGAGCTGGCTGACATGCTTCATTTAATTTTCCCTTTCCTTGTTGAATAAATTTGATTAGGAAGCTAATTTTAAGAACCTTCTGAAAAATAGTAAAGGGATATGAGACATTACTGTCTGTCCTGTATCTGTGAACCAATGAAAATTCATAGAATTTCCAAAATGAATACAAAATTCCATATTTCATGTTTTTGTAATCATTTTGTGGATGAAATCACTTACATTCAGTGACCATACAGAATCCCATAAGTTGACAAAGGGGCTATTTTATAATGTAATTGGGATTGATTTCAGCACTCTTTGTCTTGACTAGATTTAATTTCACCTTATTCAGTGAAATTATCAGTCCCTTTATTGAACTTGGACATTGCTCAAGGAAATCAACTTCTTCCTCGGATTTAGATAGTAAAGAGTAGTACAGCTGGGAATGAGATGCCTGAGATGGTCTCTTCCAGAGGTTTCCTAGCCTATAGAAGAGGGTGGAGCTCTACGATGTCCTGCAAGTTCCAAACAATTGTCCCCAGTGCATTGGCAAAGAACAACAAAAACTAGTAGAATTATTGTAAAATAATATCTACAGGGATAGAATCTCTGGCTTTTGAGTATTTTCTACCTCAGAATGGCATGTAAACCAAAGATTTACCATGTTTCTGGATTCATACAACACACTACAATGCTGATTAGTTCCTCAAATTTAATACAAATACTTTTTCCCCTATTTTCAATGTATTAACTGTTATTCACAATATCATTATTGTGAAGGCTTTTCATATGGATTCTGACCACACCTTAACAAACTGTGTTATAATTGACTATAATGTTCCATATTGTGCTGCTGGAGAAGATTCTTGAGAGTCCCTTGGACCACAAGATGATCAAATCAGTCAATCCTAAAGGAAATCCAACCCTGACTGTTCTTTGGAAGGACAAATACTGAAGTTGAAGCTCAAATATTTTGGCCATCTAATGAGAACAGAGGAGTTATTGGAAAAGACCCTGATGCTGGGAAAGATTGAAGGCAAGAGGAGAAGGGAATGGCAGAGGATGAGATGATTAGATAGTGTGATCAATGCAATGAACATGAATTTGGACAAACTCCAGGGGACAATGGAGGACAGTGGGGCTTGGTCCATGGGGTTGTAAAGAATCGGACATGACTTAGCAACTGAACAACAACAACAATAGTGTTCCATAAGTACTAGGTTTCCAGGGGGATATTTCACAGTCACTTTAGTAGCACAATTAATGGTGAATTTCAGTTCTGTAAACTTTGAAGACTGCTGTGTAAACTACAGATAAAGGATTTGACAAAACTTCTAACACGACTGGCTATTCAGAAGGCTCACCCATAGTGTAGCAACCACATTAAAAAACATGACAGTGTTTTAGTCAGTAATAATTTAACACTATATATATATATCTGTATTTCCTTTACAAAAAAATTGAAAAGTCTGACCTCAGTTTTCTTGATGGGTTGCTTTTCTTTTCTTTTTTCTTTTTTGCTTAAAGCCATGCCAGTTCTGTACCTTTGAGACTATAGATATTCTGCAAACTTCAGCAGCAAATCTATTCTTTTGATAGCACATCTCAAAAGTGTTTTCCTCACCAAGACAGCTGACCATTACAAAGCAGGTCATAAAATACATGCAGTTTATTGCAGAGTCCCTGCAATCCAAAACATGGTTTGCAAGAGTTGTTTTGCTTTGTTCTGGTTTTTTTTATACCAGGTCTACCTCTCCTTCCTAAGATCACAGTGGGTCCTACATGGAAGGTGTCTTTATACCATTAGCTATCACAAAGCACCCTGACCAAGTTTTCATCTATCATAGAGTACTCCCAGGTCATTTAATACATATCCAGGGAAAACACATTTTAGCTTTTATGATTTTCCTGTGACAATTCTGAGCCATTAGACTGAAGATTTGCTGGAGTTTGGCAGGTATAATGAGCCATCCCCTAAGGACTAATCCATTATTGGCACAAGTTTAATTTCACTTCACTTTTAACTTCTTATTTTGAAAGGGAAGATGATTTGGGGTTTCTTTTCCCCCTGATCATTTAGTTTTAATCATCATACACAGACACAAATCCTAGACTGCCATCAGTTTTACTGATTTTTTGCAAATTGGCCAGAAGAAGTGGAAAAAAAACCCTCTTCTTATTCCTGAAGAAGCTATGCTTTTTGCAGAAATTTAACTTCCAAGCTTAATTATCTGTACCATCTTTGGTGCCAAGCTCAGAAAACAAATAGATATTTCATAATATCTATTTGCTACTTTTAAATGGGAGAAGACATGCAACTGTTATAAGATTGGGCTTTGGATTTTTTAAAATAAATCATATTGGGCCATAGCACAAATCTTTACACAATGTCATCACTGCACTTAATGAGTAGTTTGATGGAGTGATAGAAACTGGAAATTTGGTTTCTAAAGTGTTCTGTTTAAAGAAAGGTCTGCCTTTGTATTACACTCAGGCATGTGCTTCGAATGGTATGAAATATTTTGTGACTATATGAGATCCATAGGCCAAAGAGTGTGCTTAGGTATAGCAGCCATGTTATAGTTATAGCATTAAGAAAGAGATCTCATTGAATTCCTTATTAACACCAAGGTAGTCGGAAACGACTAGCACGCATGTGCGGGGGAACCTTTACCTTTACCTTTATACTACATTCACAGTGTTTCCCCACTCTATTAAACTAGTAATTACTCAAAAGAGTAATGAAGTTAGATTGGTGTGAGTTGTTTCTGACAAACCCATACTCTTCTTAATTTCTACGCTCTTATTCAACTTCACTTTTCCTTTCTCCAGCTTTCTTTTCATATTATGACACTTTAGTCCCAACTCAAAGTAAGAGCTGTCTGGGTTTTGAATTGCTTTGAAAGTAAAACATACAAACATGTTAAATAATAAATATATGAATTGCTCATTTATTCCTATTCTTAGTGTCTTATTTACTAGTTAATTACTGATTTATAAGAGACAAACTTCTTTCCCTTGAACTGCAAAATTTCTTTTGGAGATTTTGATGAGGAACTGTCAAAGCCCATTTTCAAGTCCAAGTATACAATTTCTGTTAGATGCCCGTAGAGTTATCATTAATTTTAATAAGCAAAAATATATCATGGCAGGGGATCCGTATATATGCAGGCTATCTAGGTATATAATTGGACCAATGCTTTGGGAAATTCAAGCTGTTTTGGCCTTTGCTTATGCAAAATCAGTGTGACAAAGGTTGCAAACTCCTGTGGTGATGGAAATTATCCTTTCTTTATTCTAGCGCATCTGACTATTAAGAAAAACATTTTATCTCAGACTATACCCATCTTTAACAGCAAGATAGATAACGGAAAAATATTTTTAGTACCGTACATTTGTTACTTCTTATTTTTTTAAACTAGTTTCAGGCAATTTCATTGATCATTAACAGTTCATTTTTCCATACATTTAGGAAACAGCTAAATTTAGAATTAACTAGAACTAATCTAGAGTTAACTAGAACAAAAATTAAGTTTAAAATTTCCTCAGTAATTTTTAGTGAGCGATGTAAAATTAATAGTTTGATTCATGCTAGATGTTCTTTGTTCTCTTAGTGTTAATTTTTATGACTATCCATTATGCAGTGACTTAAACCTTTAGAGCTACAGTATGTGGATTATTTGCTTGCTCTGTATAACAGTGGGAAAAAGCTTTTCACAAAAAGCCAACATTCTTTATATTAATTGCCTTATTTATTGATTTCCATACCTGTTGCTGCTTTGGTATCAGATTCATTGATATCTGTTGCAATTTTTTTAGGAGCCATTCACATTATTGTAATTACACGGAGATCATCATGCTATGTATCTGCACATCTCTGTGGTTATGTTGCTCTTGGTATATGAAGCCAATTCAGAGTGAAAGCTTTGCACCCTCTGTGTCTAAATGGATGGCTATTTTTTAAAATATTCTTCCAATGACATTCCCAATGATCCACTAGAGGAAAAGTCACATTTGTGTGACCGGATGTATAAATATGTCATTCTACCCCCATTCTAACATATGAATTATGCATTATTTTGAAGAAAATAGCATGTCATTCTTTATAAAGAGTAATCTTAGAGTTTATATCAAGCTGGGATGCAATGACCAACTGGTTTGGACTACTTCCTCTCTTTCAAGGTCTTACATGGCCCCAAAAGCACATCCTCCTGAGCCCATGTACTTCAGTTGCTTACCCTTCCCAAAGTTAGGAAAATAAACTTGCTATGCACACCCAGGCAATATATGATGATCATGGTCTTGCTTTATAGGAGTAATTATCCACTGTAGCTGTGGTCAGTCAATAGTTGTTTGACTTGAAAGACTGTAAAATCAATGTTCACTTCAAAGAAGTTAAAATGTGTATCAAGGGAGAGCAGGAAACCTGAAGACCCATCTCATCACATTCTGAAGCCATTGTTCCATTTCTATGATTTTTTATTTAAACTATTTTTTTAGTTTATAAAAAGCTGCTTCTGTATTAGGAACAGGCAAGCATTTGCTAGTTGGGGGTTATACTTTATGATTTGGGGCAAGTTTCTCCATCTGGCAATGCAGAAGTGGATATTTTTCCCTCAGGGATATGTAATCCAAGCGATTCTTAGGACTGTTGCTTATGGCCTCCAAAGTTGTCAAAAGGTGGGGGTTAAAATTCTGAATATTTCTTTGATGCCATCAATCCATCTTATTCCTTTTTATAAACTTCTACCTCTTCAAGCTGGCCTGCAGTTTGGTCTATCATCAGTGATCATCTGTGATAATTTGTAATCCTCTACTTAGAAGTTTTTTTTCATTATATCAGATCAATGGTGGGATTAGGGATGATAAGTCTTGGGAGGAATTGGTACAAGAAGGCATCGACTTAATTTTGAGATGTACCAGGATATTTAAAATGTGGATATGGACCTCTGTGTATTGCAATTAAAAATAGCTTTACAAAGTTGCTGCTAGTTGTATGACCAATTACCCTACATACCTAACTTTTTAGAACTTTGCAATCAGCATTTTAAAGCTCTGTTTCTGCTGGCTATTCAAGAACAGCTTTGAAAAATGTTGCTTTTTTGGTCTTGCACTTTTCAGAGAGAAAAAAACCAACACCCCTTCTTTTTATTTTGCTCTTCATGCAAACCTGAAAGTCTATTTCCCCACCTTTTTTTTAGCTTTTACGCCAGAAATATAGATTTAATCTGACATGAAATTTGCTAATGAATTTGGACAAGGCTATCTCATTAGCACTCTTTGTACCTTTGCAAGCTCGTAAACTGGCATTTTATAAGTTCTCAAGTCATGGTCTCAACACAGCCTAATTGTGAGGGAAGCTCTGATAGGGCACCAAGGAAGGACTCAAAGTGGGCTTTGTCTAAAGGATATATAAGGTGAGATATATGCCTCACCACACTGCTTTTTGGGCAATATTTATTTCACCAAATCTCACACCAGCAGGAGAAGGTAGTGCTGTAATGTCAAGAATATTAGTAGAGATGATGATCCAAAGAGAAATAAATGGGACAAGATTTTTTCCCATTTAATAAGAGTTATTTTCAATGGCCTTCAGTAATCATGATGCACATGTGTAAGTACATGTATATATATTTGAAAAGACAGAAAACATGATTATATTTTCTTAGGTAGATCCAGGAGAAGTAGTTTGAGAAGGGGATCCAAGGTTCCTCACAAGGCTTCAGAGCTTGATTTGGGATATTTTGAGATTAATTTGCAAACAAAACTCATACAAATACTCTAAACTGTAGAAGATGACTAGGCTGAGCCTGAGGAAGGGGTCATGAGCATCATAAATCATGATTCCTTGGACGCCCACAAGAGATCTAAGTCTAGCCCAGCTTGAATGTCTTCTTAATTCCTGCTGATTTCCCATGACTGTTAGTAGCTCAGATTCTTATAGGGAGCTTAAGCTTGCAACAAATCTTTATACTCATTTGAACTGCCTAAATATCCTAATTTTCCCGGCGCTTGACACAAACCATTTGTATTAAAACCATTTTTACTAGCCTTTTCTATATATCTCAAGGAATAATATGCTTTACTAGGCCTATTCCATAAAGAAGTGTCAGCACTTTGAAGTAGATCAGATCAGGACATCGATTCCACAGGAAGATCAAAACTATACTTTATTGAGATGGGTTACAGTAGCAGAAAGTAGTAAATCTGCCTATGCTTCTCCTTCCCTCCCATTTATATCCCAGTGGGTCAGGGAAGAGTCATCCTGAGTCTCTTCTTAATACTATTAGTTTTCCCAAGACTTATGGAATATTTCTCTCCTCTTTGTTTATATAAAAGGTTTCTGCAATGACTCTACAAAGTATCATTTAGCTGTTTATACAAATGCTCAATTGATGTCTAGAGTCAGTTCTCTGGCCAGAAGTGTTACTGTTCCAAATAATTGTGATTGTTAATTGATAGGGTATTTTTAATCTTTCTCACTTGAAATGGCATCTGCATAATTAACTTTTCCAATTTAAATCCTGTACATTTTAGCCACTCTATGCATCTGATGAGGTCCGTGGGAGCTCATGAAACCTTCAGCCTTTAATAAAATGTGTTAGTTGGAAAAGATGCTACCAGACTCTTATTTTTCCCCATCATAGAGTAATGTGGCTGTTTTCCTATAAATCCTTCTTGAAGTGATTCTACCATGTGAAAATAAAATAATGAAAGAAGGAAATAGTAGTTTTTGTAAAGGACTTTATGTTAAGATCCTGATTCACAACTCATCAGTGTTCTTATTATTATTCATTTCCATGAATCTGAATTTGTGATGGAAGGAAGTTGGATTGTACTAACATGCACTGTGATGAACCATTGTTTTGTTGCTCCAGTGGAATGCAGGTAAAGCTAGTTCCAGCTAATTCCTTATACAAAGGAGATACCCAGTGAGCTGCAGTAGGATTTTGGGTAGAATTTAAGGTGCTGGTTGCCATCTCTAAATCCCCATATGGAATAGGGGCAGATTACTTGTATAACCACGTCTTCCTCCAGATATGTTACTTGGCCATTACATATATTTTATATAAGTAAGGCAATCATTTTTTTCATCACACTTATGGTTAACCAAGCAGGGTATAAAATGAAGTAACAAAAAATAAATTACAATAATTTAGTTATGTCGTACTGTGCACATTTGAATTTGTAAAATCCTCCCTTAGCGCTTGCAATTTTTATTAGCAGCATTTTTTGTGCAACAGACAAGTTCCAGATTTTTTTAAAAAACCTTCCAGCTTTCAGTTAATTAGCTACTACTGAATCATATTGGTGACTGGATCCACTCATATTCAAATAAAGTGACATATCTGAATTAATCAATCCCCAGAAGGTATTGTTAGTTCATCCTCAGATTAGTGATTTGCCAGAAGGGATTGTAGAAAGGAGAACTGGGAACAGAAACAAAATTTCTGCAACTATGCATTTATTTATAAAATATCCATTTTGCTTTTTCATTATGAAAAAGAGTCCCAAAGTAAGGAATATTTTTTATTAAACTCTGCATTCACTAAACATATCCTTCATCCAAATTCTAATTTAGGCTTTCGGGATCTTCTGCTATTCAAATCCTCAGAAGATCTGGACTCATGGATTCGGGAGCATTGTTCATAGGGAGATGATGTAATACCACCCTAGAGTGACAGTTGCTTCCCAGTTTGGGACTACAAATCCTATAGCTTCCCCAGGAACATTTTGAGGACAGGTGTGTACTTTGCATGAAGCAAAAGGAGACGATCCCTCCTCCCAACTGCTTCCTCTCCAGGTAGAAGTTTTCCAAACTTCAGGCAATTCTTCAAGAAAAAAGAGAAGCAAAAAGCCAAATCCCAGTGTGCTGCCACCACGTGGCTGTTTTGGAGAAATTACAATGTGGGCAGTCAGACCCTCCTACCCTATGATGTATTTCCTCTTCCCTCCCCTTTATGGGTTGGACTTCCTCCTCCTTGTCCCTAGAGACTTCTCCTTCTCCATTAACCAGCAAACGTGATAACAGCAGACATGTGCAGATGCTGGGAGTATTACCATTTTCTGACCTTGGAAATACTGACAAACATCATCTGAATGTACCTCACCATGCTGAAAGCTATTCTACATGCAATAAAGGCATTTCTAAATGATAAAAGTGTTTCCACGAGTTCAACTATCTGGAGAGAGAGCTGTTAATGGTAATGGCATTTGCTTATATAGACCATAGAAGTCTTAACAAGAGTTTAATTACAGTGCAACGGCTTTGATCCAGAATACCCAGGGATAGGAAGCAAGAGGACTTCTGATTTAAAAAAGCTGCAAACTATAAGAGGCTGGAAAAAGTCCACGGTAGAGAGAAGGCCTTTATCACCAGGCATTACATCAATCTAGGAAATATAATCAAATTTAATTAGAAATATTGCATAATATTATTTTTATTTTGATTATGTATATAATGAGACATCTTTGTGGTTTATGCTGTTTATGGTCCCTACACAACTGTAGTAAATGCTGTGCATCCTGGGCATCTTTATAGCATAATTGCCTCTAAATAGCAGCAGACTATCACAATTTTATGGTCCTCAAGGGCTTTCTATTTCCCCATGTACTTTTATGTATACTAACATGCTGTCTAATTTTAAGAACTCTGTTTTTACCTCCTTACTATTGATTTCTTTTTCTTTTTGCAGGTGATCACTTCAAGTTAAAGAGAAATTTATATATATATATATATTTCTTTTCTACTTTTAATAAAGTTTCATTCTAATATGTATTTGGTTTAGCTCCCAAAATAGGGAAGGGGAAGAAGGAGCTGAGTTTTCTTTTCTTTTTTTTTATTGAAAAGTTTTAAAATACAATTTTCCTTTAAAAATCCCCCCTTCCCCCTCCCCCCTCCCCCCGCCCCTACCTCCCCCCCTCCCCCCCCGACTTCCCAGAGCTAAATACAAGGTATATATATAAAAAGCAATCATAAACAATCATATACTAACAACTATAAACTCTAAAATCCATCACTCTCTAGCTTATAGAGGATAAAACAAGCCTTAATAATATTGAATATGTATAAAAAGAAACTAAGAAAAGAAAAGAAAAAAAACACGAAAGAAGACTTATTCAAATGCTACGTAAAACTTCTTAACCCTATACTTGTTCTGGATAAACTCAATCCATTTTGTCCATTCCATAATATAGCGTTCTTGCGAGTGATCTTTCAAATAGGCCGAAATCTTCGCCATCTCTGCCAGGTCGGAAACCTTTAAAGTCCACTCTTCTATGGTCGGCAGTTCCTCTTTCTTCCAATACTGACCTATCAAAAGTCTTGCTGCCGTAATTAAATTCAACATCAACTTGGTGTCCACAACTGTAGCATCTGTAATTATTCCCAACAAAAACAGTTGCGGACAAAACTTTATCCTCTGTTTAAAAATCTTCTGCATGTTCCACCAGACTTTTATCCAAAAAGCCTTAACCTTTTTACAAGTCCACCATATGTGAAAATATGTTGCGTCTTCATCACCGCACCTCCAACATTTAGGCTGATAATTCGGATACATACTTGCAAGCTTTTTAGGATCTAAATGCCATCTATAAAACATTTTGTAAAAATTCTCTCTTAGATTTTGAGCTTGTGTAAATTTTACGTTCCTCACCCAAATCTTTTCCCACGTGTCCATTGTGATAACTTCCTGGATGTTTTGGGCCCATTTTATCATACAGTCCTTAACAAGCTCTGTTTCTGAGTCAATCTCTATCAATGCAAGATATATCCGTTTGATATGTGCTGGTCCCTGATTTCTAATTTGCTTTATCAAATTTTCATCAGTCATTGTAAATCCATTTTTCTGATCTTCTTTGCACCTGGCCCGTAACTGAGTATATTGGAACCAATTTTGAACAACCTTCTCTTCTCGCAAGAAGCTATATGATTTCAAACACCAAACATTTCTTTCCAAGCTAAGGATCTCCTTGTACGTAGTCACATCATGTTTAAAGCCAGCATGTATATTTTCTATTGCGTGTTTTGGAATTGCCCACAATGGTATCTTGCAACTTAACTTATGTCTATACTTCTTCCAAACTCTCAGCAATGCCTGCCTTAAAATATGCACCCTAAACACGCTGTCCACCTTCTTATCATACAACAGATATGCATGCCAGCCAAACAACAAATCATGGCCCTCAAGATTTAATAATCTCTTCTGTGTCAAATTAATCCAATCACTTATTCCTACTAATGCAGCAGCTTCATAATATAGTTTAAGATTGGGCTGAGTTTTCTATTCACACATCTTAATGCTACCAGGTCAGGAGGTAGTGCTACAGAATTATTTTCCCCATATATTTCCCTTGTGATTTGTCAGAAAAATAACAGCATCTGTGTTAAATATAGATATACCTCACCTGTTGTCTCCCTCTAACCTTAGCACGTGAGAGAGGTGTTCCCTCTCTTGCTAGGATTTGAGGGAAACTCAAGTGAGGCAGGGGGTAGCATTAAGTCAAGTTATACACCCAGCAAGAGTCAGAGTTACAGTGGGTGGAGCCAGAGGGCATCTGAAAGGGAAGTTTGTGTAAAGGTATGCAGGGATGACTGTGGGAGACAGGAAGAAGAGCCACAGCCTAGAGCAGGTGTATCAAACTTGCGACGTAACGTGACATCGTGTGACATACCGCGACTTTTCCCCCATTGCCGGCAATGGGGAGGGCGCAGTTTTGTTGTGATGTATCCAGCCCGCGGGCCGGCAGTTTGACATGCCTGGCCTAGAGTTTGAATTTGAACCCAAAGGTGGAATGGGAGTGGAGAAAGCATCTCCTTAGTTTTTAGGAGGGTAAAGGTGAGGAGGTTTTTAGACTTCAGATTGATGTCAGACCTTTGAGGTAATCCAGACAAGAAGCACCAAGTACTAGCACTACCTTTATGAAAAGTTACAATAGCAGAATTTTAGAAGTTTGAAAGTTCATGTCCCCCCTTACTTTGCCCAAGACGAGGAGAGTTCCTTCTGAGATGCTTCTCTATCCCATCCCTCCTTTGGGCTCAGATTTTGTTTATCAGACTGTTGTCTAGGCTGCGGCTCTTCCTCCTGTCTTCCAAGGTCATTCTGAGATTGAGATCTCAAAAATTTCACATAATGTACATATAAAGAAATTCTTAGATTGGAAAGAAATGTATGGCAATTAAAGCCATTTAATATTTTAAAGGAAGAAAAGATAGTACAAACTTGGTTTCAGTATGGGCAGTTACAAGCTAGATGGAAACAGGATCAGAAAATTGGTATTTCCATAGTAGATGAAAATTTGGTTAAACAAATTAGAGATCAAAGTCCTGCACATATAAGAAGGATATATAATGCATTGATAGAAATAGATTCAGAAACAGAACTTGTTAAAGATTGTATGATAAAATGGGCCCAGAATATTCAAGAACCAATAACGATGGATACTTGGGAAACAATCTGGGTCAGAAATGTAAAATTTACACAGGCACAAAATTTAAGAGAGAATTTTTATAAGATGTTTTATAGATGGCATTTAGATCCTAAGAAATTGGCATGTATGTATCCAAATTATCAGCCTAAATGCTGGAGGTGTGGTTGTGATGATGCAATGTATTATCATATATGGTGGACTTGTAAGAAAGTTAAAGCTTTTTGGATTAAAATTTGGTGGAATATGCAGAAGATATTTAAGAAAAAGATAAAGTTTTCTCCACAATTATTTTTGCTGGGTATTACTATAGACTGTACTGCTATAGAAACTAAATTGATGTTGTATTTAATAATGGCAGCAAGACTTTTGATAGCGCAATATTGGAAGAAGGAGGATTTGCCTACTATAGAAGAATGGACTTTAAAAGTTTCAAACCTGGCAGAAATGGCAAAAATTTCAGCGTATTTGAAAGACCATTCGCAACAAAGATATATCTTGGAATGGAGAAGATGGATTGATTATATTCAGAATAAATATGGGACCAAAAAGTTTCATTTAGCATTTGAATAAGTATTAGATTTATAAGATTTATTATTATTTAGTTACTTTTAAGGACAGTTAAAGTTTGATAGGATTTAAAGTGTTATTATAGTTAGTTAGCATATTATAGTTTAAGATTGTTAGGGTTAATACCCTGTATTACGCTCTGGGAAGTCGGGGGGGGGGGAGGGGGATGGAGGGGAATTGTGTGGGGGTGGGGGAGGGGTGGGTCTTATGTTTATAATGTATCTGTAAAACTTTTTAATAAAAAAATTCACATAATGGACTCTGTCAAGCTGCTATATGAACTAAATCACAATTATTAATGAGGCAGATTTAGATACAAACTCTTCAGAGAACTACCTCAGTGCTAGATGCGACATTTTCTCAGACAAACCAAAAAGCTTTACTAAAACTTCTGGGATGAAAGGAAGAATTGCTCACATGTAGAAACCCAAGATTTTAATATAATTTGTAATGGGTTTTTTTAAATAGTGCAGATATAACTATTTGTCCAGTGAGAAATGAATATGCTCAATTCTAGCTAGTTGATTGATGTTTGTGAGTGTGTGTGCACATCCATCTTTGATTCAGTTTTTGATTCTGGCAACTGCCTGGATAGTTTCTTGGCAAGGTATTTCCAGACATTGTTTGCCATTGCTTCTTTCTTTGGACTGAAGGGGTATGAGTGGCTCAAAGTTACCCAGACTAGAACTCACAGTCTACTGGCTTTTAGCCTGATGCCTTAACCACTACATCAAACTTATACTTGATTGACCATTGGAGAAATGTAGTGAAGGAGAATGGATTGGTTATTTTAAAAAGGAAGTAAAATCACTTTACTATCTAGTGTAAAACTAAATTGAAGTTTCAATTTTTTTTAAAAAAATGGAGAGGGTTGAAAGTTGAAAGTTTTGAGTACACAGTCACTTTTCTGCAAAATAATGTAATATAAAAGACTGGCTTCCCACGTTGCTGGCTCAGCTGAATACAGAGTTACTGTAAGTGAAGAGTTCTTAGCTTGATCAATATTTTAATTAGATCTATATAAAAGCATACCAAAAAAGAAAAAAAGAAAAAGAAAAAAAAAGAAAATCTCAGAAGCAGTTTTTAAAAAACCATTTACCTTGGTAAGCTTTACATTTCTAAAACATGAAGCACATAAAAAGAAGACCTTTAATGTAATTAATGACACTCCTTGAAAGGATTGAGGCTTTGTTGAATAATTAACACATAGCCTTGTTTCATTTTAGAAGATGCCAGTATAACTGAGTGCTTCATGTCCCTAAATGTTCCAGAAGCTAATAAATGTTAAAGAATGAGGAAGAATAATTTTAACAAGGAAAATAAGCCAAATCTTCTCATAGCCAGACCACCAACCCACTACAAATGAAATCAATAAGGCAGAGGACAAGAAAGATATTCCTTATTTCCTCTAAAGGAAATAATGGTCTGAAAAGCCTCCTAAAGTTCAGGGCAGGAGAGACTGCTGACTTCCAGAGAGATGATTGAATAATGAAGAAGGATATTTACATGCACTGTTTATCACCCTGTAATTGACGTAAGTATAAAAAAACCTTGCCTTGCACTATAAGAATATTAATATGGTATCTTCTGGTAAAAGAAATGTGGCTCTATGGTGTACCTTTTTTCTGACTTGACCATTTGTATACTCAGATAAAACATGAGCTGGAGTTCACTCATTTCTGTTACTGTAGAGCAGGTGAAGATAGAATATGTCACTGGAATCTGAGGTGATATTTGTTAACAACCTAAGTGGCTTTAGTATGAATAGGGAGGGAACCAGTGTCAGTAGAACAATCAGGCAATGTTCAATGAGGCATTGGCGAGTGAACCTGTCAGCTGCATAAACAGATTATTTGGACCCCTACCAATCGGGTTTCAGGCCCGGGTACAGCACGGAGACGGCATTGGTCGCTCTGGTGAACGATCTCTGGAGGGCTCGGGACAGGGGATATTCCTCTGTCCTAGTCCTATTAGACCTCTCGGCGGCTTTCGATACCATCGACCATGGTATCTTGCTGCGGCGTCTCAGGGGATTGGGAGTGGGAGGCACAGTTCTTCGGTGGTTCTCCTCCTATCTCCTGGGACGTTCGCAGTCGGTGTTGGCAGGGGGGCAGAGATCGGCCCCTAGGTCTCTCGTTTGTGGAGTTCCTCAGGGGTCGGTTCTCTCGCCTCTCCTGTTCAACATCTATATGAAACCGCTGGGTGAGATCATTCGTGGTTTTGGAGTTGGGTATCATCAATATGCCGATGATACCCAACTTTTCTTTTCGACCCCAAACCACCCCAGTGATGCCCTCGCTGTGATGTCCCGTTGCCTGGAGGCGGTTCGGGTCTGGATGGGGAGGAACAGACTTCAACTCAACCCTGACAAGACTGAGTGGCTGTGCATTCCGGCATCCCGGGACATTCAAAATATTCCATCTCTTTCTATGGGGGGTGAGCTCTTACCCCCCGTGGATAGGGCTCGCAACTTGGGAGTCCTCCTAGATTCACGGCTTACCTTGGAAGATCATGTAGTGGCCGTGACTAGGGGGGCTTTCGCCCAGGTTCGCCTGGTGCGCCAGTTGCGGCCCTATCTGGACCGGGATGCCCTGTGCACGGTCACTCATGCGCTCGTGACCTCTCGCCTTGACTACTGTAATGCTCTCTACATGGGGCTTCCCTTGAAGACCACTCGGAGGCTCCAACTGGTACAGAATGCGGCCGCGAGAGTTGTCTTGGGAGTCTCCCAATACTCCCATGTTACACCTCTGCTCCGTGAGCTGCATTGGCTCCCAGTTGTCTTCCGGGTGAGATTCAAGGTACTGGTAATGGTGTTCAAGGCCCTACATGGCATGGGTCCGGAGTACCTTAGGGATCACCTGCTGCCGGCTTCAACTCCCCTCCGCCCTGTGCGTTCCCACAGAGAGGGCCTCCTCAGGGTGCCTCCGGTCAGGGAATGCCGACTGGCGGCCCCCAGGGGGAGAGCCTTCTCTGTGGGTGCCCCGGCTTTGTGGAACCAACTGCCGGTGGAGCTCCGGATGGCATCAGACCTCCGAACTTTCCATCGTGGCCTGAAGACCCATTTATTTGAATTAGCCGGTCTGGCCTGATGGGGGAGTTGGGTTTTAAATTGTTGTTTTTAGAATTGTTTTATTGTTTTTAATTGGGCATTGATTTAATCTTTGTTTTAACTTTTGTATGGTATTGTATTGTTATTTATATATGCCCTGTGAACCGCCCTGAGTCCCTAGGGAGAAGGGCGGTATACAAATTAAATAAAACTACAAAATAAAACTACAAACTACAAGATCTGTGCCCCCTAAATTCCCCTCTGCTTTGAAAAGTAGTGAAAGATGCTTCCCTGTAGCTAGTGTAGTTTAAGGGCTAAGGCGCTTGACAATGAGTCAGAGATCCAGGTGGTGGTGGTGGTGGGTGGAATTGCTTCCCTCCACCTGGCAGACACCTGCCGAAGCCACGAAGGGTAAGGTTGCTGTTGTGTAGTGAGTTCTTTGGAGGCAGTAAGCAAGACGAGAGGTTGCAAACAGGAACATTGCTTTATTGAGGCAAACAGGAACAGAACTGAAACAGAGGCTTCTGCGCAGCTACTTATATGGTTGGCCACTAGGAGGCAGCCAATAGGTTTAAAGGAACCCATTCCTGCCCTAAATTATCCAATGATCTTCTTGGAGACAACAAGTCTGGCTTAGTCAGTGACCGTTACACTGACAAACCAATTGAGCAGCCTTAAAGCAGCATTCAAACAGACACGTGAAAACAGCTCAGTAAAATCCCAATATATTTATTTATTTATTTATTTATTTTTAATTCCATTTATATCCCGCCCTTCTCCGAAGACTCAGGGCGGCTTACAAGCTTAGCAGTAGCCTTCATTCTATGTATATGCCTGCTTATTAGGGCTTTCACACACACCCTTCACCCCTAGAATGTACACACATTATTAATATTATTTAAAAATAAAGTCTTGTAGATATGGTGGTGGTCTGCGTGACCTTGCAGACTGCCTGGGGGATCCAGGCAACCCCTGGTCCACCAGCTTGCCCGCCGGGCTGGGTAGACTAGGATTCTTGAGTTCACGAGAGTCGGATTGACTCAAGTCTCTTTGGCTGGCCATTCCAGGTCAGCCCAAACCAAAGTCCAATGAAGTAGCAGAGTCAGCACAGTTGCTGCCTTGTTCAGGTTGACTTTCCCTGTCAGGAGACCCATGTTACACTCCCAGACTGTGTCTTTTACGACCACCTCCCCATTGTACTGACTGCACAAGTCCTCAGAGCATGTGAACTCCTCTGTTAAGCTGCCGGGTGCCAGCTCTTTTGGTGGACCCTGTGTGAGGTCCTTGCTTAGTGGCCGTTCTGCAAAACGCTTCCACAGCTGATCAATGTGGCGGCAAACGACTCGCCCCCCCCATCCAGAGCCACTTCGTAGGAAAGAGGTCCTGAGATTTCAACAATTTTACCTGGTACCCACAAGTTCCCATGCCCATAGTTCCGAGCCCACAACCCATCACCCACTTGCAACCCCCTTGGAGCCTTTGGACATGAGGTGTCTGCTGCCACCTGGTCAGGATGCAACCTGTCCAGTTTTGTGATTAGCCTTCTTCCCCAGTGAAGCTCTGCTGGGCTCTTGCCCATTGCTGTACAAGGTATAGTGTGCTGGCAAAGCAAGAAATCAGCCAGCCTATGGTGCCAATCCCTGGTCACTATGCACTTGAGTGACTCCTTTGTCATTTGCACCATACATTCAGCCTGCCCATTAGTCGAGGAGTGAAAGGAAGCCGATGTTTCTGCAGCCACATTCTCAGCATGGAGGGGAAACTCAGGCAAATCCTGAACTGACAAGATGCGAGCTACTGAAGCTAGATCTGGCTCTACCTGTAGCAATGGTAACCTTCTAAGGCAGTCTGCGTGGCCCATGTCTTTGCCGGGTTTGTGAAACAGCCTGTAGGTGTAGGCTGACATAAAAATGGGCCATCTTAACATTCTAGGGGACAGTATTTGAGGCATCTGCCTATCTGTAGTAGATAGCCACAACAGTGGCTTGTGGTCAGTGAAGACTGTGAATTCCCTGCCATACAAGTAATCATGGAATTTCTTCACCCTGGCCACAATGGCCAAGGCCTCTTTGTCAATTTGAGTGTAATTGCGCTCAGCTGAGGACAATGTCCTTGAGTAATAGGCAATGGGGACTTGAGTCCCATTACTTGAGAAATGGCTTAGAAGAGCCTCCACCCCATAAGGGGATGTGTCACACGCAATGCATACAGGCAATGTTTCATTAAAGTGCGCAAGCACTGAATTGGAGGACAGTAGTGATTTTACTGCCTTAAAGCTATTTTTGTGAACCTTGGTCCACTTCCATGGGGTGTTTTTGTCTAGGAGCTGGTGTAACGGCTCTGCCACTGCGGCCTTGTTAGGAAGGAATGCATGGTAAAAATTAAGGAGACCCAGGAATGCCTGAAGCTCTCCTTTTGACCTGGGGCTTGATGCCAGCTGAATTGCCTTCAGCTTGGACTCAGAAGGGTGGATGCCTTCAGCATTAATATGGAATCCTGGGAACTCAGTGGAAGGGACCTCAATGTTACATTTGTTCCTTTTCAATTTAAGTCACACTGTGCAGAACCGTTGAAGGACGGCTTTGAGCCTCCTTGCAAGCACCTCAGTGGACTCACTGGCGATGAGCACATCGTCAAAGTAGGGGAAAACCCCCGGAATGCCCTTGAGCGTATGCTCCATAACTCCTTGGAAGATTTCTGGGGCTATGCTAACCCCGAATTGAAGGCATTTGACTTTCTGACTTTTGCCATTGTGGGAAAGTCTTCGCAGCTCATGCCTCACGTTGCCTCATCTTGCTTCTTCTGTAGACCCTGAGACTGGTTCACAGGGTGGTGTGGTCACTAGGGTGGCTTGCTAGACTGACCGAGGGGGGGGAACGTGGTCCCTGCCAGGTACTGTGCTGGCCCCACCCCCTAGTGACTTCCAGTTCTTCCGAAGAAGCAGGATCCCACCTTCATCACCAGTGTTGTGTAGTGAGTTCTTTGGAGGCAATAAGCGAGATGAGAGGTTGCAAACAGGAACATTGCTTTATTGAGGCAAACAGGAACAGAACTAAAACAGAGGCTTCTGCACAGCTACTTATACAGTTGGCCACTAGAAGGTGGCCACTAGGTTTAAAGGAACTCATTCCCGCCCTAAATCATCCAATGATCTTCTTGGAGACAAGAAGTCTGGCTTAGTCAGTGACCGTTACACAGACACACCATTACACAGACCGTTACACAGTCCTCCTAGATTCACGGCTTACTCTAGAAGATCACATAGTAGCCGTGACTAGAGGGGCTTTCGCTCAGGTTCACCTGGTGCATCAGTTGCGGCCCTATCTGGACCGGGATGCCCTGTGTACGGTCACTCATGCGCTTGTGACTTCTCGTCTGGACTACTGCAATGCTCTTTACATGGGGCTTCCCTTGAAGACCACTCGGAGGCTCCAACTGGTACAGAATGCGGCCGCGAGAGTTGTCTTGGGAGTTTCCCGGTACTCCCATGTTACACCTTTGCTCCGTGAGCTGCATTGGCTACCAGTTGTCTTCCGGGTGAGGTTCAAGGTCTTGGTGATGGTTTTTAAGTCCTTACATGGCATGGGTCCGGAATACCTCGGGGACCACCTGCTGCCAGCGTCGACTCCCCTCCGCCCTGTGCGTTCCCACAGAGAGGGCCTCCTCAGGGTGCCAACGGTCAGAGAATGCCGGCTGGTGGCCCCCAGGGGGTTGAGCTCCGGATGGCACCGGATCTTCGCTCCTTCTGGCGCGGGTTAAAGACCCATTTATTCGAACAAGCTGTCCTGGCCTGATGGGGGTACGTTAGGGTTTTAATGGGTTTTATATTTTGATTGTTTTAATTGGGCAATTATTTAATCCTTTTTTTAACTTTTGTATTTCTATTTATATGCCCTGTTCACCGCCCTGAGTCCTTCGGGAGAAGGGCAGTATAAAAATTCAATAAATAATAAAAATAATAATAATTGAGCAACCTTAAGCAGCATTCAAACAGACACATGAAAACAGCTCAGTAAAATCCAAATACATTACAGTTGCCACGTTCGCCCCTGCCCAGATGCCCTCGTCTCCCCCAAAGTGTTTTTTTTACTAAACTGCCTTTCAGCTGTATTGCGTTTCTCCATTCACTTCTCAGCCTTCGGCGCGTGTTTGTGGGACCCCCCAAAAAAGTTCAATCAGACTTGCTAACTTCTTGCGAGATGTCAAGAAGTTAGAAAGTCTGATTGAACTTTTTTTATTATTTAAAAAGTTTTACAGTACATTTTAACTTTATCAATCCCCCCCTCCCCCACCCCTATCTAACCCTCCCTATCCCTCTCCCCCATTCCCACCTCCCCCCCGACTTCCCAGAGCTAAATACAGGGTATAGAAACAAAAAACAAACATAAGCATCCATATGCTATCTACAATAAACTATTAATTCTATCACCCTCTAGCTCATGTAAAATGATTACAAACAATATTAATATTACAGATAAAAAAGAAGAAAAACAGAAAAGGAGCTTTACTCAAATGCTAAATGAAATTTCTTAGTCCCAATCCTTATTCATATTAATTTCAAAAAAAAAACAAAAAAACTTTTATCTACTATTTACCTCTAATTTCTAAACAAATTCTCAATTACGCGCCAAAAGCGCCTATCTCTATTAACCTTATTAATCTCAACCAAACTGAACTATGATCAAAAATAGTTCTTGCGTATATCACTCCAAATGTCTCACAATTCCAGATCATCCTTGAGTTCAAATAAAAAAGAAATTTAGGCAATCTAGCATGATTCATGACACGCTTAAAAAAAACACCCCACTTTATCCATCTATACGTCTAGGACACCATTCCAATCTCCAATGAAAAAAAAATAAAAAATTTAAAAAATTTATAATCCAATTAAGTACCCTTTACATGTGGTAAGTTAAGTAAAGTCAACTTGTTGTTAATTAGGAGCTTGCGTACCAAATCTTAAATTCAATAAATACTTTTGGTCCATAACCCTAATATGCGTTTCTTGCAACCAAATAACATCAGTCTTAAATTGTTTTAAATATTGAAAGACTTCTTTCTCCTCTATGATGAATTTAATCCACTAACATTCTAAATTAGAAATTTAGTCACCAATCTTGACGCCCCAAAGCTTTTGGAGCACGTCTGAAATGGCCCCTGTAACTTCTTTGGACCGCGCCCCTCCCACAGCTTCACTATAAGTACGCTTTGGAGGTTCCATAACTTTCTGCTGGTCTCGCTCCTGCTCTTGTCCCACTCGTCTTAGGGCGGCACGCGACATCCTCTGCTCTCCAGCAGCATCCGATGAGACTGTAACTTGATCCCCTCCAACACCATTCTCCTCTGTCTGTCTATCTGCAACATCTTGAGGCTTTCCCTCACCATACCCCTTTGCAGCTTCCAGAAGTGATAGGGGGGTTGCTTTTAACACGTTGCTGTAAAAATCACGTGCCTGGGCCACAGTAACCAAACGATGTCTTTTACCTTCGTGCATCACCACCAGTCCGACTGGAATCTCCCATCTAAACTTGATATCACATTTCTTAAGTTCCTGTGTAAGAAATGCAAAATCTTTCCTTCTCCTTAAAATCTTTGGAGGAATCTCTTTTAAAACCAGAACTTCTTGCTCAGCAACTACCAATTTAGTATCATAAGCAGCTTGAATGACTTCATCTCTAATTACTCTCTTTGTAAAATAGACCACCACATCTCTGGGTAACTTCCTCTGTCTTGCAATCCATGAATTTACACGAAAATTTTTATCCATGCTTCCCTCAATTTCAGATGCTGGCTGGCCCAATACCACTTCCAAAGCCTCAGAGATCAGCTGCTTTAAATCTTCTTTAGGATTCTCTTTTAAGCCCCTGATTCTAATAGCATACTGCATCTGATGGTACTGAACAAGGCTCAATTCTCCGTCCATTTTGTCCCTTATATTTTCATTCTCTAATACCTTTACTTCTAATATAGAGTTCTTTTGACTGAGATCCTCCACTTTTTCCCCCAGCTGTTGCACACATTCAGCTACACTTTCAATTATAGACAACATGTCTACCCTCATTGCTCTAAACTTCTCTTCCATCTTCTTCTCCAATTTCTCCTCCAGCTTTTTCAACTTTTCATCCATCATATCAGACATTAATTGTGAATGCTTTTCAAAGGCATCTTGTAAATCCTTAAGCGTCAATGCCGGAGGAGGTGCAGGAGGAAGCAAAGCTTGCAACGAGGTCTGCTGCACCGGGGAAGACCCCGCACTCCGAAGAGCTTTAGAAGTTTTGGCCGCCATCTTTCCCCACTTTCACTTGTTGCGCACTTTCACTTTAAAGCTATAAAATCCATTGAGCTAGAGAGTAAAAATAAAAGTCCACATCACCATGACCTCCTGTACCGCTCTGCCTGCATCTTGATACTCAAAGGTATTTCCTTCTGGCAGGGGTGGTTGCTAACGCCTGGTTCTGCTCCAAAAATCACGGAGCAGAGACGCTGCGCAGCTCGGAGCAACCCAGGCTTCGGGGGGGCTCAATCCTTCAGCCGCCCAAACTCACAGCTCAGGCGGCCCCGGAGAGCTCAACCCCTACCTGGGGCCTCACCCCCTCCTCTTCTCCCGAGGAGGGTGCTTCAAATCCATCTGCAGTATGATTTATTATTACTCCGAAGCGGACTTGTATGCCCTTAGGGCAGTTCCTGCCTCATGGGCGCGACCTGTCGCCTGTTTCCATACTCCCCTTAATGACGATCCCAAGCTTTGGGATTCCGAGAGGTGGCTGGGCTTAGATAGGGGCCTCGAGTCAAGACATGCTAAGAGGCCCCTGATAAAATTTTTAGCCGGTTATTTTAAGAGGTTAGGGAGGGGGAGGGAGGGGGGGGTAGGGAGGGAATCTTTAACCGGCACTCAGTCTGGTCCTGTCAGAGGTCCTGACGGGACGGGGTCGGGGGAGGTGGCTGCTGGTTCTGGGAATGTGGGGGTGGGGCTTCAAATCCCCACGGCGATAGGGAATGGCAGCAGGTGTTTGCGCGGAGGGCCATATCAACATCTGGGATCGCGCCCCCGCTATCTCCGAGCGGTGGCGCGCTCCGACCCTCCGGTTAGCACCCTCCTACCCGGGGATGAGGGTGATCAGGCCCCTGAGCTCAGGTTGGTCTATTTTAATGCTAGATCCATAGTTAACAAAGCTCCCCTCATCCGTGATCTGATCGAGGAGGAATGTGCGGATCTAGCGTGCATCACGGAAACTTGGTTGGGTTCGGAGGGAGGGGTGCCTCTCACCGAGTTATGCCCGCCAGGTTTCCGGGTGCTGCACCAGCCACGGGCTCAGGGCAGGGGTGGTGGGGTGGCAGTGGTTATTCGGGAGACTTTGTGTCCCCGGGAGGCCACCATTGTCCAGATGGCCGGGAGTGAATCCCTCCTCTTGAGATGTGGTCCTCGGGTTCAGTTGGGCTTGTTGCTCACATACCTGGCGCCCAGCTGTGTGGCAACAGCCCTGCCTGAGCTGCTCGACACCCTCTCAGGGTTGGCGGTGGAGTTCCCCAGGCTTATAGTCCTGGGTGACTTCAACCTGCCATCACTGGGGGGGTCGTCGGAGTTAGCTCGGGAGTTCATGGCTTCCATGACAGCCATGGGCCTGACCCAGGTTATTGAGGGCCCTACTCACGAGGGGGATCATACTCTCGACCTGGTGTTTCTGTCTGGACAGTGGTTGGATGATCTGGGAGGGGGTTCTCCGTCCATCACCCCTCTGTCATGGTCAGATCATTACCTCCTGAGGCTGGTTTTCCGTCATGCCATCCCCCGCCGCTGGGCGGCGGAACCGACCAGGTGGTTCCGCCCCAGGCGCCTAATGGACCCGGACCGGTTCCAGAGGGCGCTTGGGCCGATACCTATCACCCTTACCCACAGCCCAGTCGATGCTCTGGTGGAGGCCTGGGAAACGGCTGCCACCAGGGCACTCGACTGTGTTGTACCCATGCGACCTCTGACTCGGCGCAGATCCCGTTGGGCTCCATGGTTCTCGGTGGAGCTCCGGGAGATGAAGCGTCGGAGACGAGGTCTAGAGAGCGGTTGGAGATCCAGCCGATCCGAATCCGACCGATTGCAGTTAAGAACCTTTATAAGGTCTTATCTTGCGGCGATAAGGACGGCGAAGTCTAACTACTTTGCCGCCCTTGTCGCGTCCGCAGATAATCGCCCGGCCGCCCTGTTTAGGGTGACTCGCTCCCTCCTTAACCAGGAGGTGAGGGAGGATCCCTTGCAGGGACGAGCCGAGGAGTTCAGTCATCATCTGACGGACAAAATCGCTCGGATCCGGACCGGCTTGGACTCTGACTGGGCAGAGTCTGATCTGGAGGAATCAGGCGGTCTTGAGCATGTTATCTGGACTGAGTTCGACCCTGTTTCCCCTGATGATGTGGACAGGATCATGGGGAGACTGAGCTCCACCACCTGTTTGTTGGATCCGTGCCCCTCCTGGCTAGCTTATGCGGCTCGGGAGGGAACACGAGGCTGGTTCCATGCAGTAATAACTGCTTCTTTGAAGGAGGGTGTCTTCCCTGCCGCCTTGAAGGAGGCGGTGGTGAGACCCCTCCTCAAGAAGCCTGCTTTGGACCCGGCTGTTTTAAACAACTATCGTCCAGTCTCCAACCTTCGCTTTTTGGCGAAGGTTGTTGAGAGTGTGGTGGCGCATCAGCTCCCTCTGTTCCTGGAGGAAACTGATTATCTGGACCCGTACCAATCGGGCTTCAGGCCCGGACACAGCACGGAGACGGCATTGGTCGCGCTGGTGAATGATCTCTGGAGGGCTAGGGACAGGGGTTGCTCCTCTGTCCTGGTCCTATTAGATCTCTCAGCGGCTTTCGATACCATCGACCATGGTATCCTGCTGCGGCGTCTCAGGGGGTTGGGAGTGGGAGGCACCGTTCTACGGTGGTTCTCCTCCTACCTCCAGGGCCGCTCGCAGTTGGTGTTGACAGGAGGGCAGAGATCCGCCCCGAGGTCTCTCATTTGTGGAGTCCCTCAGGGGTCGGTTCTCTCGCCTCTCCTGTTCAACATCTATATGAAGCCGCTGGGCGAGATCATTCGTGGTTTTGGGGTGGGGTATCACCAGTACGCTGATGATACCCAACTTTTTCTTTCCACCCCGAACCAACCCAGTGATGCCCTCTCCGTGATGTCCCGGTGCCTGGAGGCGGTTCAGGTCTGGATGGGGAGAAACAGGCTTCGTCTCAATCCCGCCAAGACTGAGTGGCTGTGCATATCGGCGTCTCGGGTTAACCAAGTTATTCCACCTCTAATGATGGGGGGTGAGGTGTTACCCCCCGTTGATAGGGCTCGCAACTTGGGCGTCCTCCTGGATTCACGGCTCAATTTTGAAGATCACATAGGAGCCGTGACCAGGGGGGCTTTTGCACAGGTTCGCCTGGTGCGCCAGTTGCGTCCCTATCTGGACCGAGACGCCCTACGCACAGTCACTCATGCGCTTGTGACCTCCTGTTTGGACTACTGTAACGCTCTCTACATGGGGCTGCCCTTGAAGACCACTCGGAGGCTTCAACTGGTGCAGAATGCGGCCGCGCGAGTTGTAATGGGGGTTTCCCGATACTCCCATGTAACACCTCTACTCCGCGAGCTGCATTGGCTTCCGGTTGCCCTCCGGGTGAAATTCAAGGTGCTGGTTATTACCTATAAAGCCCTACATGGCCTGGGTCCGGGTTATTTGAGGGAACACCTGCTGCCGGCATCAAACGCCCTTCGCCCAGTGCGCTCCCACAGGGAGGGTCTGCTCAGGGTTCCGCCGGTGAGAGATTGCCGGCGGGTGACACCCAGGGATAGGGCCTTCTCAGTGGGAGCGCCTGCCCTCTGGAACCAGCTGCCGGTGGAGCTGAGAACTGCCCCCGACCTCCGATCATTCCGCCGGGGCCTGAAGACCTGGCTCTTTGAGCTCTCGGGCCCAGGCTGAGGAGAAATTTTTAATTGGGGTTTTAATTGTGTACAGGGTCAATTTAATATTTTTTAATATGGTTTTAACTTTTGTATGTTGGATTTTTTAATTCCCTGTAAACCGCCCTGAGTCCTCAGGGAAAGGGCGGTATACAAATGCAACTAAATAAATAAATAAATAAATAAATCTAAATCCATCTTCCGGTGGCGACGCGGCGCCGAAGACAGCCGTCTCCGGGCTGTCCGCTCCGCAGCTGTGTTTATCCATCGTAAACAGCACCGATCAGCTGTTTAGATGGATTTGAAGCCCCCTCCTCGGGAGAAGAGGAGGGGGTGAGGCCCCAGGTAGGGGTTGAGCTCTCCGGGGCCGCCTGAGCTGTGAGTTTGGGCGGCTGAAGGATTGAGCCCCCCCGAAGCCTGGGTTGCTCCGAGCTGCGCAGCGTCTCTGCTCCGTGATTTTTGGAGCAGAGCCAGGCGTTAGCAACCACCCCTGCCAGAATGAACTTTTTTTTTTTTACCGGTAGTCCCACAAGACTGAGAAATAGGCATGCAGGCTGACACTCAGCAGCCCAAAGGCGGAGATGTGGGTGGTGCTGTTTTACCGGTGGCCGCTGGCAAAGGGCCTGGCAGGTGGGGGTCTCCGGCTGTCACACAGAAGAACTGGGCTGACTTGCCCCACCCCGCGCTAGGGCTTACTTTTCGGGTAGGGCTTATATTAGGTCCACCCCCCGAAAATCAGCTGGGGCTTACTTTTGGAATAGTGTTTACTTTCGGGGGGAAACGGTACTATTACTCTAAAATGGATTTTAATTTCTATGGCCAAAGGGCTACCTGCATGTTTTAACACTTTTAAAAGTTACTGGATGTCTTGTTTTGTCTTAGCTTTCAGAAGACTTAAGGTGAAAACAGTAGAAAGAACTTGATAGCCAGTTTTTTTTACATTTAAGTAAACATTTTAGAGCACTAAATAAAATAAAATTCATTGTAACTTTTATCATTATTTTATTGCATCTTCTGTAATTTTATATAATTTTATATTTGTCTTTGTCTGTCTGGTGGTTATCAAAGTACAAGCAGAGCACAGGGGGATTAGAATATTTTAAATTATTTTACATATTTTGTAAACTTTAGAATATATTGTTTTTACTCATGCATTTATATTATTATTATGTTGTTGTAAACCACCCAGGGTCACTTAGATGAGATGGTGACATAAAAAATTGAATGAATAAAATAACTATTATTTCAGCATGGAAGTGGCTTTTGAGGGTTGGGTGGGAATTGATGGAATTGATTTTATTGAAAGTGTTTGAAGCCCACATGAATCTTAGAATTCCTTGAATTTATGAATGCATCTAATTCTAAGGCCCCTCTTCATTACAGATGGTGACCTTAGAGTTGCCTGTTTGCCCAAATGATTTCTGACAATGAGAGAGCTTAGTTCCATTGATCTCAGCAGTTCAAAGAAGCATCAGTCCATCCCGCTAAGATCTATTTTTGTACTCATAATTAAGCCTAACAAAACATCTGTCATTTTTCCCTCCAGGAGGGCAATACTGAAAACACTTCAGGTAAGAAAGGGAGCAGTTATCCCAGCAGTGGGGATTGTATTCCATTCCATTCTGCTGAGATCGCTCAGTGGCTCATGCTAGATTAAAAGGAGGGGGTGGAAATTGAGCAGAACGCTGTTAGGAAATAAGGAGGAAAAGAAGGGATTAAAAAGCATTTAACATATGCAAGGAGTGTGACCAAGTCAATGTGAATATTCCTTTACCCAGAAAAATACAATAAAGGGCCCTTGCTGATCTGGAAGAGTACTCATTTGTGGTTACTATTAAAGGGAAAAGTTGGTAGAGTTGAATAAAACATTCCCCCCACTAGTTTTATTTATTTATCTACACACACACACACACACACACACACACACAGACTGACATACAAATACACCAATTATATTAAGAATTACATTTATAACAATAGAAACTAATAGTTTTTTTATGAAAAAACTAAAAGAATAAAAGTAAAAAGCGCAGAAGAAAGGAAAAAAGAGAAATGAAAATAGAAAAGAGAAAAGAAAAAGGAAAGAAAGATATATTAAGGTGATCTCCCACCTTCTTCACAAGTGTAAACAATTTTAATCACTTATCACCTTCTCTTAAAAGATAATAATGACAAAATAACAGAGTTAGAAGGGGCCTTGGAGGTCTTCAAGTCCAGCCCCTGCTCAAATGGGAGGACCTATAACATTCCAGACCATGACTCTCCAATCTTTTCTTAAAAACCTCCAGTCATGGAGCATCCAGAACTTCTGGAGGCAAGTCAGTTAACCAGCTCCACTGATTAATGATTAATTGTTCTGTCAGGAAATTTCTCCTTAGTTCTAGGTTGGATCTCCCCTTGATTAGTTTCCATCTACGATTTCTTGGCCTGGCCTCAAATGCTTCTCTGTAATAGTCACTCAATACAACAAATACAACAAATGATCTTTTCTTCCCATATTCCATTTCTTATCTATAAATAACTCCATAAAACCTTGTCATTTCAGCCCTGATCTCAGCAAAAATCCATTAAAGGTCATCAAAGTAAACAATATATTAGCCTTGATCTAATAAATCAACTTTATATTTCTTCCTTTTACTTCAAACAATCTTGATCTTTAGTTCTTTCAAATAATGTTGTAGAACTGGATACCTTTTTATTTTTTCTTTGCCTCTTTTCATAAAATTCTTCAAAACTTTAACAAACTTTTTTTTGCAAATCCAATGTGGGAAAATTATACAGTTTTATCTTAGTTTTCTATTTGCATATTCCTTTTAATTATAGTGACATCACCCAGCTTTTGTATGATCAATATAACATCTTTTTCAATTTCATTCTTGCAATGTGTTATTTTAAAATCTACTTTCAATTCAGTCTAGTCAGGTAGAATTTGTTCCTCTCCCACAACATCTTTTAGACACAGTCTATCTACAGGTACAGACATTATTAAACTGAACTTCTAGAACTATTCTTCAAAAATATTTATTTATTTATTCAATTTATATGAATGTCAAACAATTAACTTTTGGCAGCAAATAATCATAAAGCAATTAGAAACAGCTACAATATAGTACAAAATTAAATATATTTGGCAGCCAAGAAAAAATGTCATCATTGTTGTTGTGGGAAGTCATCCCCCCAGAGAAGGAAATATTAAAAAGGCAGAATATTATATTTTCTCAAAGGATCTTAAAGAGGCAGAAAAGCATGCACAGTTTTTCTTAACAGCCCCAAGTCTCCCTCCCCCAAGCAGAAACCAGCTCTGTAGAAATGCAGATGTAAACAATCCAGGAAGTTTGGAGGCCCCCAGATAGAAGCTTAGGAAGACAAAGACACCTAAAATCTACATACCCCACCCAAACTCTAAGACATACAGTAATAGGATTAACCCACAGATGCCAAAGGGCACACTCAGACTCAGGTCAAAATATATGACACAGGAAATACAAAGCCTCAAACAGGAACAAGAAACAACCTCAAGAGCCCCAGAGGGTATAAAAACCCACTCCCTTCATGTGTTCTCTCCTTTTTTCCAGAGCCATCTTTCTGTCTGGTTCTCCTCTTCATTAAACTGAAACTTCCTTTCTAAAGCAGTCACCATGTTGTTTATTCCTGGCTTGGACTGAACCATGATGAAGACTTTTCCTTCAACAATGTCAATATACCAGGAAGTGGAGCCCTTTGTACACTCAAGGCCCTGGGCCTGAGCACAAAGCCAGGTCTTCAAGGCTAAGCTCTCCCAACAGCTCTGAAGAGAGAATATTCCAGGACTACAGTAGAGAAGGCACATCTCTTAGCAAATCACCCAACATTGTATGGCTGACAGAACCCATAGCATGCCCAATCTGCCAGACTGAATTGGATAGGTAGAATTACTGGCAGACAAAGCTTTCTCAGGTAACCTAATCCCAAACCATGAAGGGATTTAAAGATGAACAACCAGAACCTTAAATTGCACTTTGAAGCAAACAGGCAGCCAATGCAGCTCACATAATAATGGTAGACATGTGTTGAATATCCAGCACCATTTACCACCCATGCAGCACACTTGTTGATCCAAAAGTTACTAATAGCTGAAAAGCAGGTAACAAGCAATTTCTGAAAGAATACAATCTTAATGTCCTTTCAAAGGTACCGACTATAGTTAGAGCAATATGGCTATTTCTTCATCTTCCAGAGCTCTAAACCTATTGGAAACTGCTGTCTTGTCATCTCCTCATAATGAGCAGCTGTCTAGAGCACTTGTGGGCAATCTCAAGACCTTTTTCAGAGAGGATTTTGAAGAGTCAGTCTAATTGGCAGCTCTTCATTCAACCATAGTTGTCGGATCCACTTTTTGCAAAGCTCTCTTGTTTGCCATTTCTTCCCCAATATTGTTAATTTCCTCAATACTCAATGTACAGCATCTTGTAGCATAATCCATTACTGAGGAAATAAAATGCTTGGCCTGATCACTGTTATAGCATTGTAACAAAAGCTGAATGACTCTATAAGATTTGGTGTTATAAGCCATTTCAGACAGAGCTGCTTTCCTATCAGGAACAGTTCTAGTTAACAAACTCAGAGATTCTCAGTTGGAAATCTCATCATCTGAGAATCTGCCATAGTGATGTTAAGTATGTGGTCTTGCTTCCAGCTTTCCACATTCCTACTCCATCAGCTGTAGGACATTGATTCTGTTTTCATCGTATGATGCACCTTCTGAATTAGGTCTGCCAAGATCCAAATGCATATGCCAAAAATGGTTGACAGGACTACATTCCTTCTAAGCAAATTGTTAGTCCACTTTCAGTTGAAATGAATTTGGGAAGAGAGAAAAAGAAGTCATTCGCTCTCTCCCCATCTCCAAGAATTTATGATAACTAGAAGAAGAAGAATAGAGAGGAATTAGACCTAGATACTAGGGATGAAACAGGGACAATCTGTTAGTGCCCAGTGAGTGCAGCTGAAGCAAGGTCTAATGGGGCCATCCTTTGTGGAGGGTATAGTCAGTCATTCTTTTTTTTTCTTTTCAAAATCTGTGTCTCTTTCTTTCTAATTAAGCCATGCAAGGGTCAGAGCTGTTTTATCTGAATTCTGAACTGAGAGCAAAAATAAATGAGGCCAGGGGCCACATTGGACCCTAAAGCCTCAAATTACCTATTCCTATTTTAGAGGTCAAATGTATGATGCAGTGTTTCTCAAACTGGGCAACTTTAAGATATGTGGACTTCAACTCCCAGAATCCCCTAGCCACTGCTGACTGAGGAAGTCTAGGAGTTGAAGTCTACACACATATTAAAGTTGCCCAATTTGAGAAAAGTTGCTATATATTGAGAAACATTGCTATACTTATGGGAGATGGTGTAATTTGCTGCAACTATAAGCACAGGCAGTAAATAATGTAAACTGATATTTATGGTGATCCCAATATCAGTTCCTCACTGTTTAATCTTCTTCTTCCCTTGATAAGATGCATGCATGATGTCCCCATAATAATTCTGCAACAACAGCTTCATTTTGGTTAAAGGTGAGAAGAATCACAAACTCAAACAAGATCACGTGGATTCTTGATGCCTGGCATTTTATTTCTAAACCCTATTTGGAAAGAGACAACTAGAAAAAACTACTGGACCTTTCAGCTCTTCAGTTAGTGATAAGGTAGGCTAGTTAAGACCTGGTCCTATTTACCTCATAAAAATCTCATTTATTTTCATGAGGTAAAAAAAAAACAGGTCTTAACTAGCTTACTTTATCACTAACTCCTGGAATATTTTTAGCATTACTGAATCCATTTCAACTCTCTCTGTAAAGCCTACCTAGCATTCAAAGATACTGTATATAAAAGAGTTATATCTTTGAGGTACCTTCAAAGATGCCAGCTGTATAAAATGTCATCATTAGCATTTATGATGTTTTTAGAGGATTTTTGATTTAGGCAAGGATGATTTCATTTCAGCATTGTTAAAAATTAATGATAAAAAATAGCCCTCCCCCTTTCCCTCAACTTCCTAGGAGAGAGACTTTTTTCATACACTATTTTTTGGCTTGTCTTTCTCTCTGTGTGTATGCGCTATTAATAGAACTAGGAAAGAACATTGGTTAAATAGCAGCTAGAACATTGGTTAAATAGCAGCTCACCTGTACACATACAGTATTTCCTAAACCCCTTTAAAGTAAAGCTGTTTCTGATTTCAGATCTCAGGAAGGAGGAAAAGAAGGTCCTTAAAAGCAGTTGTCATGGTTATAAAATCCCAAAAGAAATTATAGGTCCCAATATCTGCTTGGGGAAAATAATGGCATTCTACAGAAGGAGCCCAGATCTATTTGCAGACACAGTAAAGATTATTATGACAATATGAAGCACTATTCTATAAACACAAAATTATACTCACATCTCCATCTGTCTTCGTTCTAAGTCTCCAACATTTGCATGTTGTAGAGGATTGTTGTCTTACTATGAAATCCTTCTCTGAAAGTCAAAAGCAATTTGTATAAAGTTCTAAGTATGCAGACAAGTTATTTAACCCCTTCTCTCCTACTCCAACTATTACTCCAACTATTACCGCAGATATATAGGAAAGCTATAGACCTACAGAAGAGTTCTCAAGTTCTCACCCTTTCTTCTATGAGGAGGAGGAGGTAAAATAATAAATTTTAGTGGGTCCTTCTTTTGGTCTAACTCACAATCAGGCAGATCCAATATATCGCACCTTTTTACATTCTGTCTAAATTAGTTAAGTTTATATGGCTGGGGAAAAACAAGTCAATCTCGGGGAGTGAACAATTCTCTAAAAAGGAAATGCTAGAATATTTGGAGAGATTATTTTCAATTTAGAAGAAAAAGCTGACTTTGGGGCAGTATGATATGGATGTACAAATGGGGAGTCCCTTTCTCCTTTTCTTATAAAACCAGAATCTACACGGATGTAATAGTATGTTTGCAAGCAATTTAGTAATCACAGATGGTGGTGTGGGTGGCCCAAAATACTACCTATGGAGCCATCTGGTATGCCAGAGTTTCTCAATCTTAGCAATTTTAAGATAGATGGACTTCAACTCCCAGTATTCCCCAGCCAGCATTGAGAATGATAGATGAGGAATTCTGGGAGTTGAAGTTCACACATCTTAAAATTGCTAGGAGTTGTGAAACATTGTTATGCTGTCAGTGCCACCATTTAAAATTTTCACAAAATTCTTAAAAAGAACACCATTCTAGTGCATTCTTAAAATTAAAATAGCAGCTCCCAGAATAACCATTACAATTTCCCATATGGTTTAGGGAAGGGGTGTAAATAATAATTCAGATCTTTCCATGAAGTTAGATAATAGATGATATATAGATATAGATCCATATCTCTTTATATGGATATATATTTATAGATATATAAAATAACACATTGCTTTCTAGATAAGCAGATGCATAGTAGAAATTTAAGTCTTTGAGACTATGAAAATACCCAGGTTTAATTATAATACCATGGTATTTTGACTGTGCTGAAGAGAATTTTCCAAAAAAATCTTTTTCTCATAAGAAGATGAAAACGAAGTTGACCCTTGGATCCTCTAATATACCAACATTTCCCTTGCCCCAATCTCTTTCCCAACACACACGCACACACACACACACAGATACGGAGAGGGGGGAGAGATTTGACAGAACGTAGTTTAGATCCAATTTTTCTTAGTCCAACCACACAACCATGTACAGCTGGAATACTTTATTAAGCATGGAACCACTTTACATTGTCTTATTGATAGGTTTTCTTCTTTGTGATTTCATTTAGTTTGCTCAGATGCAATAAAGTTGTTCATTTCTGCCCTCTTTGCAGATATGGTCTGCCCATAATTGGCTGTTCATTACTTCAAGGAGGTCAAATGATTTAAAATGCCTCTCTTCTGGCATACCAGGGCAGTTGTGTTGTAAATCTAAATGATTTATTCATCCAAAGGAGAAGGACAAAGAGGCAAACAAAACTGTTTAGTTCAGTATTGACCTTTATTAAGGGACGCCATAATTATTTCATAATCTCCAGCTTTTTCCAGGTAAATGGCTTGTTTACTTTTAATTACATAACCATCAAAATGCTATTGTTAATATGATAGATGATAGATAGACAGACAGACAGAAACATTAAAAATGTGTCCTGGAGTGCTGTTTTGTTTAGCTCAGACTGGGAGGGGGGGTTTCAATGGTAGCAGTTGACATCTTGCATCCCCCAGGCCACAGGGAAACACCCTGGGTCCCTCTATTATCAGCTATGAAAAAGGCAGGGCTAGATGAATCAAAAGTTGGAATTAAGATTGCCGGAAGCAATATCAACAACCTAAGATACGCAGATGATACCACTCTAATGGCAGAAAGTGAAGAAGAACTAAAGAGCCTCTTGTTGCGAGTGAAGAAGGAGAGTGCAAACGTTGGGTTGAAACTTAACATTAAGAAAACCAAGATCATGGCATCCGGCCCTCTCAATTCCTGGCAAATAGGTGGGGAAGAAATGGAGGTAGTGACAGATTTTATTTTCCTGGGCTCCAAGATCACTGCAGATGGGAACTGCAGCCAAGAAATTAAAAGACGCTTGCTCCTGGGGAGGAAAGCCATGGCAAATCTAAACAGCACACTAAAAAGCAGAGACATCACCCTGCCAACAAAAGTGTGTATAGTCAAGGCTATGGTCTTCCCAGTTGCAATGTATGGCTGTGAAAGCTGGACCATAAGAAAGGCTGAGCGCCAAAAATTTGAAGCCTTTGAACTATGGTGCTAGAGAAGACTCCTGCAAGTCGCTTGGACTGCAAGGCGATCAAACTGGTCAGTCCTAGAGGAGATCAACCCTGACTGCTCTTTAGAAGGCCAGATCCTGAAGTGGAAACTCAAATACTTTGGCCACCTAATGAGAAGGAAGGACTCAGTGGAGAAGAGCCTAATGCTGGGAAAGACTGAGGTCAAGAGAAGAAGGGGACGACAAAGAATGAGGTGGCTGGATGGAGTCACTGAAGCAGTAGGTGTGAGCCTAAATGGACTCCAGAAGATGGTAGAGGATAGGAAGGCCTGGAGGAATGTTGTCCATGGGGTTGCGATGGGTCAGATACGACTTCACAAGTAACAACAACAACAGCAGCAGCAGTCTTTCACCATTCAGAAAGGCAGCAGTGAGCGCTCTGCAAGATCTTTCATAAGCAATCATCATTCTTTGTTATGTAGCTCTGAATTTGTAAATTCAGCTTTCAAAAGGCAGGTTTATAGGCCAAGGCAGTCTAAAGAAGGACAGTAATGGTGGCTGATGAGTCTTCACTGGTCACAGAGTATTTATATAATATCTGGTTCCGTGGCCATCTGGCCATAGGCTAATCCTGGCCCAAATTTACATTTCAGTTTCACAAAGACTCTCTTGCCCCACAAAGGGCTTTCTATTTTTATCCTGTGTTTTTTCAAGGTCTGAAATTTTAGAAGATCATCTGTAATGGGGGTGGGTCAGTACAGTCAAGATGGTGGCTGTGATTTGGGTTTTCATCGTACAGCTACCAACTTTGATTTTTTAAAAATACCCTGCCCCCTCCCACCCACCAGACACCTTGCTTAATTTTCCCCCCAAAATTCCTCTTGGTAAGAATTCTCAGCATTTCCTTACTGTTGAATTTAGAGGTGACCTCCTCTTCTTTGGCTGCCCTTAAACTCCTTTAGCATCTGTAAAGATGCAGTTTTGAATTGATCTGATTGTTTTATTTCTTTTATATTGATCTCACTGATGCACTGCATTTACTATTGTCGATTATTGATTTTATGGAATTGTATGTCTGTAAAAATAATATGCATCAGATGCAGCTGAATACCAAATGTAAAACTGAACTGGATCTTTTGGATCAGGTTTTTGACCCCATGAAGCAAAACTGGATACTTTATGAAATGACCAAACCTGAACTGGGATATGTAGTGAAATATAATCCTAATCAATGTTTAACAAAAGGAAGAGACAATGCCTAATATGGCATGAAAATATTCAGTAAGAACAAACGTTTGGGAGTGAGCACATCAACTGGTAAAGCAGTTGAGCAACCATTAAGCGTTCTAAATTCATTGTCATTGCTGTGTAATAGAAAGTTTCAGACCATTGTGTGAAGAACATATAGGATTTCCAGAAATTTCACAATCTGCATTTTGGTGAGTTGCAGATGTATCTGCAGATAAGAACTTATAACCAGAAGATGGAGAAGAGGAAAAAAGGGAAAACCAGTGCCTGACAGATTATCCTTCCATTTATTGGGATGAATTCATATACAGATTGTCGGATCAAAATGCTCTGTGGAAAGACAATTTATATGTCTGTATTAGACTGTTAGAAAGAAACCTTACCAGGATCATTACAGAGCTGGGAATAAATTACTTAGGCAGTTGCATATGAATCAGAGGTGAGGCTTACGTTTGAGAGTGTACAGTGTACAGAGCCTGTTTTTGGAGGTAGATGCAGCAAGTCCCCCTTGAACGCCCTTTGTATAGGGAAATCTTGCTTTTGTCCCTTGAAAGAGTGTGAAAGTGGACACTTGAGGAATTGTAGGAAAGTGCACTTAGCCAGAGTTCCGAGAGGGGGCGCTCTGCTGTCAGTCACCCTGATGAGTCCCTGCTTCTGCTTATTTAGTAGCGTTGCTGATTTGAAACAGTAATCTCTTCAAGGAAAGGATCTTTTCTTATTTAATTGAAGAGACCTTCAGCTAAATTTAGCCTGGAAGGAATATTTGCGAAATTAAATTGGTGTTTCCTGCTGAATTTTAATCTTTATATGCAACCCATTCTAATTGTGATTTTTAACCTTTTGTTCTGATTACAGTATGGCAGGAGGACACAATTTCCTTCCCACAAGACAAATATGTGGGAGAAATATTAATGAAAATGTAGTGGTTTTGTTCAGCTTTCTAGAAATATTCATAGGCTGAGGGTAAAAGGGATGAAATGAATTTGAGAGGGTAAATGTAAAATTAACAAAAATGGAAACAGTTGATTTTGAATAAAATGTGGAGTAGTGGGGAGGTAAAAAAAAACCCAAACTCCTCATGATGGTTGCAATTATGTGATTGAAGCCCTGCTCCTTTTTTCATGGGCTGCTCTTGTTTTAATGCCCCCCGGATGGGCACCCATGTTTGGACTGTCTCCAGTGGTGGGATTCAGATATGTGAACAACCGGTTCTCTATTTGGATGCCACTTCCGGATGTCCATTCTGGGCCTGGGCAACAAAAAATTAGCTACCGGTTCTGCCAAAGTGGTGCGAACTGGCTGAATCCCACTAATGACTGTCTCACAGACAATGATGAAAGCTTGGCTTTTTAGCACCAACAATCTTTTCTATTTCTTACAATGTGTAGTTATTACACTTTGGTTTCAAAAGAGCTTGCAGTCTCAGTGTAAGTAGGGGGAGAGAATAGCACAGTTGCTGGTATTCTGTGCTTGGGAATGGCTTGGGAGTAAGCAACACTGCCTTCATTGATTTTGTTCAATGTTTCAGAAGAGAAGCAACCAGTTCCAAAGCCCCTTGGGCAGCAGCATTATAGAAGACTTTCCTCAAACTAATGAAAATCCCATCAGTAAAAGGGAATATTTGTAGCTCAGGGTTGAACTGTGGAATCCTTAGTGCTCTCTGAGATTGGTGGTTTTATTGCAGATGTTTCATTACCAAACTAGGCAACCTCATCAGTACTAGAAGAGAGTGGGGTTTGCTCTTATATTTATATACTAATGGCTCGCCCTGTCAGTGTTGGTGGGAGTGGTCTGGGTGGTTCTTGATTAGGCTATTGTTTACTGTTTCTTGGCTGCCATACATAAAAAAATATCTCAGAAACCACCAACAGACTATTTGAACCACATGGCATCACTGTAGCACACAAACCAACTAAATCTCTCCAAAACATCCAAAGTAAACCAAAAGAAAACCATATGAGCAGAGATTAACACCAAATTAACACTAGACCAACAATCAGGAACTACCAATGCAGACAAACAAGCTAACAGTAAACAGCCTAATCAAGGACTACTCCAACCAATATAAACCACTAGTATATAAAAATTAGAGCAAACCCTTCTCCCTTCTAGCCATGGTGATGTTACCTGGTATGGTAATGAAATGTGTGGAACAAAACCAACAGTTTAAGAGAGCACCAAAGATCCAGCATGCCTAACAATATCAGAAAATATAATTTTCAATTCACTAAAATTCTATAACTGACTTGCAAATCAAAATCAGAGACAGTTCAAATTGCATGCATAAGAATTTGTTTTCTAAAATGCTTCCCAATAATAACTGTTTAACTGTTGCTTAAATCAATGGCTGTACAATGGAGATGTGGACTGCATAATGCCATTGAACAGTACATTCAATTTATTGAATGGACCAATGCAGTGGTTGGTTATCAGAAGGGCTTTTAGTTGTTAAAAATATCCACTTGCTGAGAGTTTTGGCTCAGTACCAGTAAGACAAATAAACAAATGTCTGTAGATCAACATCCTTGACAAGGCTGTTAAACACAGAGAGCCTTACATTTATTGATTGCTGTGAAACTGGAAACTTAATACTAAAATGCAAAAGTGGCTGCGCAAGATGAACAGTCTTCCCTCTCCCATTGAAAAGCTGCAGAAAATCTTGATACTGATTATCACAGGGCAAAAGAAGGATGCCATCTATCAGCAAGCATTGTTGTGAATATACTTCTAACTATGACAAAGTCTTTTCTCCTTTCGGCTGCTTATTAAAAATAAACTTGACATCCTTAAAGATTCATATCTGATCACCATCTTTCCTCTTGATCATCTTCCCTTTTGTAATAGTTCTGATGAATGGCAAATGCAAGATTCTTCTTGAATGGATATGGAGATGCAGTGAAAAAGTGGAAAGAAAATGGACATTTGTTCGTTTGAAAGCAAAACTCAGTGGATGAAAACAGTATCGTTCTAGGCTAGATGATGATGTTCAGTGGTAGATCTCGTGTTTTAGAAGCAGGAAGCTCTTTGTCAATATAAGTTAGGGGGTATCAATATGCAAAAGTTTTGATAACTATTTGATGACAACAAAGAGATAAGAAAAATTGTGCTTCTGGACTGAACTTTGTGGTGGTATCATACGTGTTCTTATAAGGATCATATAGATCTACCTACTGTCCATCATTCAGGTTAGACTACTGCATCGTGCTTTGTGTGTGGTTATCCTAAAAAAGTTCAGAAACTCTAGGCGATGCAAAATGTAGCTGCCAGGCAGATTTGTTTTTGTTTTTTGTATTGCATACTGCACAAATTCAGAACATATTGCAATCATTTGCATTGGCTTGCTACTCATTGCTGGCTATCATTCAAAATGCTGGTTGTTACACATAAAAGCATACATAGCTTTGGATTGGTGAATCTGAAAAAACTTCTCCATTGACAACATCCTTATGCACCTGAAGTCCTTTGTCATTTCCAGCAATTTGAAAATTATGCTTGATAAATGTTGCAAGCAATCATCTGCAGAGTTAAACTCAACTTTGTGTGTGTATGTGGAATAGGCAGGAAAGACATTTATGGGAAAATGGTTGAATCTATTCATTTAATTTCTGTCTATTACTTTTCAATCTTAAATTGGTGCATCCCATTTCCATATCATAGTAAGGACCTGTTGGAAGGAATATTTTAGAGATTTGTTTGTGAAGACTATATAAGACCTTTGGAAGGATATTGTTAGGTTCCAACTTTACCCAGTCTCCATCTCTGAGGGAATAGCCAGTTTTCTCTGGCTATTACTAAAAGGGTGGGGGCCTGCTGGATAATAATATTGGGAGCAGGATCTTCCACAGGGCAGGAGTTACTATGGAAAAGGGCTGCTAAAGCACCCAGAGTATGCTCACTGTATAGCAGATGCCTTCGGGGAAAGGCATTCCCCAAAATTTTGCTTTATGTGTGCACTTTTATATGCATTTTTAAAATTCTGTGATTGAATGTTTGCATGTATTTAACAAATGCTCACAATTTTAGCTTATGTTTCCCTACTGTAAAGATTTTTTTATAACTTTTTAAACTGTAATACCAAAGTGAGCATAATGCAAAATTTAATGCATTTCACTTTGCATGTGGATACGTTCACATGCAAATATTAATTCAATTGACTTTCTCTGGCTTATTTGTTTATTTGTGTCAGAAGCATCATGATTGAAATTTTATGCATAGGTATAAACTAAGAACATAACCCAGAAGTGTGCAACATCTTTTACATAGTCATAAAGTCCTCAAGAGTACATTGGGGGCAAATGAACATGTGTGTGGTAGTCTGCAGGTCACCACATTCACAATAGATAGAAGTCACCAAGTATCCCCATTTATTCAAGGTATTTTTTGATCTTGCTGTACCCGTGCACAGTCTAATTAGTGATTTCCAAACTTCCCAGTTTTCTTTGTGGCCAGGTACCAGCTCCTCTGCAGGATCCAATGTCGATTTAATTATAGCTTTCCATAATTCCACTCTACTTTTAAATTTATCAAAGTCTTCTGACAATCTAAGGAAGCTTTTCTAAGATTTTAATCTCTGAAGAGCTGGTTAGAAGCCATAGAGAAGGCACTGTTAGGAAGTTAATGATTTAAGCCTCACCATGTAGGATTATTCTAGCTAGCCAGATTCATATAAATTAAGTCCTAGAAGGAAGTAAGAATTTGTATTATTGATTTGCAAATAAGTTCTTCCTTTCCTTTCATTAACCTTTGTATTAAATTGGCAGAAAAATGTAAGTTTAATTAATGTTCAAAGAAGAAGAAAATTCCCTAATGTGTGATAGGGCGCATGCTATTTTCCTAGTTACAAAGAAGCCAAAGCTTGCTTAACATTTGTGGCGCTATCATCCCTTTTTTATTTTTAGCTTTCTTAGCTTTTTAGACTTTAAACAAAGGCTGGGGAAGATGCAATTTAGGAGCTCTTTCCATGTTTTTTTTAAAAAACAAACCAAAACCAAGATGAATGAACAACGAGAGATGCTGAAGAGCAATAGAATAATGTGTGAACGATAGTACCACATATATGGGTTCAAGCACAAACATACACGTACCGTTATCTAAAAAGGGGAAATGAGAGAGAAAAAAATAGAAGTGATGCTCTACAGAGAGCTATCACTTTAATAAATTATATTTTAATGCTCCGCTAAAATCTAACTTGTGGTGTTCTTGATTATAACCATGCAGAACATTCAGGAATGAGTGCATACAAATAAAGTAAACAAACAAACAATTTTATGAATTCCCTCCTGATGTCTGAGTTAATGAAATCAGAGGAAGGCAAAACATTATCTGGGAAAGATAACTAACTGCATGATGATGGAACATTCAGAGAAACCTTTGGTTCCCTTATCACTATCTAAAGCCAAGAATACAACCTTCCTCCCATTATTTTCCTTTCTGTGTGAAAGTATTTTTGGCAGCATTTCTCTCTGAATGAGAACTTCTAGGGGAAAAAAATACAAGAACATTTTTCTGCATGGCAGTACTCTTTTTATTTACAGTACAGTAAATGGAAGAAGAGTGTTCAGATAAGTCTGGTTAAATGTAAACATTTCTAAAATAGCTTTTGTTAGGTAAAAGTAAAGGTTCCCCCGTGCTAGTCGTTTCCAACTCTAGGGGCCGATGCTCATCTCCGTTTCAAAGCCAAAGAGCCAGCGCTCATCCAAGGACATCTCCGTGGTCATGTGGCTGACATGACTAGACACCACCGTAGTGGTCCCTATTTTTCTACTTGCATTTTTACGTGCTTTCGAACTGCTAGGTTGGCAGAAGCTGGGACAAGTAACAGGCACTCACTCTGTTATGTGGCACTCGGGATTTGACCCGCCAAACTGCCGACCATCTGATTGACAAGCTCAGCATCCTAACCCACTGAGCCACCGCGTTACTGGATTACAAATAACCAGCAAATGTATATTCTTTGGAGAATGATACAGTTGGCTTAGAGTAAATAAAATATGCTTCTGCTAGAATGTAGAGCACTCCCTTAATGCTTAAACAATATGCTTTATCCTAAATACCTAATCATTATTAGCAGAAACCACTGGACTGCACAAATGTTATAAGATCATAACCAACATCTTTCCTGTAGTATACCAGTGTCAACCTACACTGCTATGTAAGGATCGAATTTGTATAATTCCTAGCTAATATGGCCACAGAGATTAAATAGAGTTGTAGCCAAACACATAAGGAGAAACAGGACAAACTGGGCTAGAACGGCTGGTTCTAAATTGCCTTCATTATAGTTCTAATTTGCTTCTGAAATATTAATTCCCCTCTATAATGTATCTAAAAAGGGACGCGGTGGCTCAGTGGGTTAGGACGCTGAGCTTGTCGATCGGAAGGTCGGCAGTTTGGCGGGTCGAATCCCGAGTGCCACGTAACAGAGTGAGCGCCTGTTACTCGTCCCAGCTTTTGCCAACCTAGCAGTTCGAAAGCACGTAAAAATGCAAGTAGAAAAATAGGGACCACTACGGTGGGAAGGTAACAGCGTTCCGTGCGCCTTTGGCGTCTAGTCATGCCGGCCACATGACCACGGAGACGTCTTCGGACAAGCGCTGGCTCTTCGGCTTTGAAACGGAGATGAGCACCGGCCCCTAGAGTCGGAAACGACTAGCACGCATGTGCGGGGGAAACTTTACCTTTACCTTTTTATAATGTATCTATATTTTATGGACACTCATGCATAACGAATAGCTTCAACATTTTTTCTGGAATTGCTTTCTTTAACTTTTCACAACTGCAACTGATGTTTGCACAGAGCTGGATAGGAAAGAGTACTTCTCATAAGACTAACAATTGAGAACTTGAAAACATAAATGATGTTTTATACACATCTTGATATATGTTGCATGACTGGTTTCAAAAAGTTCTAAGGAGGTCAAAGTTCACCATCTGTCTCTGGGTTTACAACTGCCAAATTGCTATTCATTTAGCCCAGTATAATGTTTATGTAGATAACAGGCTTAATGCAAATATTTTTCTGCAAAAAATATTTGCAGAAACATCTAAGCCTGTTGGGAGATATTCAGAAATGGAAAAATGGCAATACTTTAGCTTTTCTGTTCATCTAAGACAGTGTTTCTTAACTTTGGAAAATTTAAGATATTTGCAGTTCAACTCCCAGAATTCACCAACCAGAAGTTGAAGTTCTCACTATACCTATCTCAACATCAATAACTATGAAAGGGATCTAAGAGACCTAGTAGACAATCACTTAAGTATGAGCCAGCAGCATGCTGCAGTTGCCACAAAAAAAAGCCAACGCAGTCCTAGGCTGCATCAACAGAGGAGTAGTGTAATGTATTGAGCTTTATTGTAACACCATGTGGTAAGCTGGAGCTAGCTAATGGCTCCCAGCACCTCAGACACCCCATCTCCAGGGCTGCTATTGGTTGCCTCTAGGCAGCAATAGGCTGCTTTAAACCTATTGGCTGCTGCCTAGGAGCCAGACTATAAATTGCTGCAAGCTGCAGCCCAGTTCTCTAGTTCAGATCCTGCAAGCAAATAAACATGTTCATTGCTGAACTCACTTGCCTCGTCTTCATTCCTGTGCAACGAACTCACTACACAACACTAGCGACGAAGGTGAGATCCTGCTTCTCCGAAGGAGCTGAAAGTCACTAGGGGAGAGACAGTGCACGCCTGGTGGGAAAAGCATTTCCCCCCCCCACGGTCAGCTAGCCAGACACCCTAGGAACCATGAGCTCAGTGGATCAGTCCCTGGGCAAAAGGAGTAGCAGGATCAGAAGATGCAGGAACTAGCCACAAAGACCAGAAGAATGCCCAAGGTCGGAAGGCTGTGAGAGTTTGACATCAAGCGACCAGAAGGATGGCCCTCATACCTGTCCCAGGTCAAAAACTACCTTCGGGCAAACCAGGTTGCAGAGGATGGACTGAAGGCCACCATGCTGCTCTGTGTGTGCGATCCAGCAACATTCGATCTGGCTGAAAACCTGTTTGCGCCAACACCGCTGGAGTCAGTCTCCTACACTGATCTGAAGAAGAAGCTCGGAGAACACTTCCAACCAAAGATGTCGATGATTGCTTGGTGCTACGCCTTCGAACAACGAATACAGCAGCCGGGTGAGACCATGTCGGAGTACATCACGGCCTTCAGGCAGGCCGCATGCCTGTGTCGATTTTTGGACGTCAAAGAGCAACTTCGATACCAGCTTGTCTGCAGCCTACGCAATCGAGAGCTGCAGCAAAAACTTTTTACTAGGGCAAAACTGTCATTCTATGAGGCCCAGGATAAAGTCATGGCAGACGAAGCCGCCGGGGAAGCCGTCCGAACGATCAGGCCCACCAAAACAACACATCATGAAGAAGCCGTCCACCACGAAGATGCTGAACGCAACGAGGAATCAGAAAAAGAAGACGCTGAAGTAGACAAGCTGTACAGACAGCCCGACACACAGCATTGCAACAGCAAGCAACAAGAGACTCCTTACAAGGCAGATCTCTTACTTAGATGTCCAGGTTGTGTCGGCCGCCACCAACGCACGGACTGCAGGTTCCGGTCAGCCACGTGTCGGACCTGTGGCAAAACCAGCCACATCGCAGCAGTATGCAGAGCTCACCAGAGGGACCGGCCATCGAAGCGCCAGTCAGAAGATCTGACCAGGAGAGGTACTGGGGCCCTGGGGCCGTTCAGTGTGGGATTTTGTGCAAGCCACAGAAGTGTCTGCTGTACAGGGGCCCGACGCCCCTTCAGACGCAAATTTAAACTTCAGGTGGAGCTACAGGGCGTCCCCTGTAAAATGGAGTTGGACACAGGCTCAGCTGTTTTCATTATTTCTCTGGACACATTTAATTTTGTGTGCAGTCGCAGTAGACAATGGGCCAAGCTAAGGCGCTCTGACATAATTTTAACAGATTTTCGAAACGCTAAAGTCACAGTCAAGGGTGAAGCTACTTTGGCCATTAAATTTAAGGGATTTTTTTGGCACCTGGAAGTTGTAGTAGTAGGGCGCCAGAGAATGAGTCTAATTGGACTCGATTGGTTTGATGCATTAGGCATCCAATAACTGGTATCAACAGGACACAAGTCGCGAGTCTAGCGTCAGTTTGCGAGGACTTCGCAGACGTATTTGATTCAGCTCTAGGAACTTACACAGGCCCGCCTATAATGTTCAAGGTAGACCCCAACGTGGTCCACATTAGAATTAAGCCTCGAAGGGTTCCCTTTGCCCTCAAGCACAAAATTGACACAGAAATAGACAAACTTGTAGAACAGGGCATTTTGCAACCAGTAGATGGTGGGGAGTGGGAAACTCCTATAGTAACACCACTTAAGGCCAATGGAGAAATTAGAATATGTGCAGACTACAAATGCACAATTAACAAGGCCCTTAAGCAACATGCATACCCTGTCCCAGTGGTGAGCCACACTTTGGCATCTTTGCAAGGGGGCACCATTTTCGCAAAGTTAGACTTGGCACAGGCCTATCAGCAACTGCCGGTTGATAAGGCCAAAGCTGCAGCTCAGACAATCGTGACTCACAGGGGGGCTTTCAAAGTGAAGTGATTGCAATTTGGGGTTAATGTTGCCCCAGGCATTTTTCAGGGAATCATGGAACGCACGCTTAAAGGCATTCCAGGTGTTTGCCCTTATTTTGATGATGTGTTTATTGCTGGAAAATCCACAGAGGTGTTAGCTAGTAGGCTCAGAGCCGTACTACAGAGGCTGCGTGAAGCAGGCCTCAAATTAAAAAAGAGTAAATGTAGTATTGGGGTTTCTTCAACCGAATTTTTGGGGTTTCATATTGATGCTAACGGCATTCACCCAGCTGAATCCAAAGTGAAGGCCATTCAAATGGCACCTAGCCCTAAATCAAAAGGAGAGCTACAAGCATTCTTGGGTCTCCTCAACTTCTACCATGTGTTCCTGCCTAACAAGCCTGCATTGGAAGGGCCCCTTCACAGGCTCTTAGATAAAAAAGCTTCATGGAAATGGACCAACATTCACGAATAATGTTTCCAAGACCTAAAGGCACGTTTGTCGGTTAAATCTACTGTCACTCATTTTATGGAGTCTAAACCAGTCTGTTTAGCATGTGATGTGTCCCCTTATGGGGTGGGGGCAGTCTTGAGTCATTTAGAGAAGAATGGAACACAAGTTCTTATTGCATTTTATTCAAGGACACTGTCTTCTGCTGAGCGTAATTACGCTCAAATTGACAAAGAGGCCTTAGCCATTGTAGCAGGAGTTAAAAAATTTCATGAATATTTATATGGCAGGGACTTCACGGTCTTCACAGACCACAAACCACTACTGGGACTCTTTACAACAGACAAACAAACACCCCACATACTTTCCCCAAGAATGTTGAGATGCTCTATTTTTCTATCAGCCTACACGTTTAAGCTGGTTCACAAACCCGGCAAAGAAATGGGCCATGCTGATGGCCTGAGCAGACTCCCATTGCCACTAATTGAACCAGATCTGGCCCCAGTGGCCAGAATTCTGTCCTTTCAGGACTTGAAAGAATTTCCCCTCCATGCAGGGGACATAGCTGCAGAAACAGCAGCTGATAAGACGCTAAGTAGGGTACTTTCATGGGTGCACACAGGGTGGTTAGATAAAAGCCCAGGATCTGAATTCCAGAGTTACTTTGCAAGAAGACATGAGCTATCAGCTCACAAGGGTTGTATCCTATGGGGGAACAGGCTCATAGTTCCCACTTCACTGAGAGATAGAGTTTTATGGTCACTGCATGAAGGCCATCTGGGTATTGTCCGTATGAAAGCTTTAGCTAGAAGCTACCTATGGTGGCCAGGTTTGGACAAGGCCATCGAGGCACAGGTGCATGGATGTTATACATGCCAGCAATCAAGGCCTGAAATGCCACACAGTCCAGTTCACAGGTGGGAGCAAACACACACTCCCTGGTCTAGAATTCACATAGACTTCGCTGGGCCCTTTCAGGGACAGCCCTTCCTTATAGTGGTAGACAGCCACTCCAAATGGCTTGAAGTGATTCCAGTTGTAAACATGACTACTGCTAGGACCATCCAGGTGCTTAGAAAACTCTTTGCCACACACAGGTTGCCAGATTCTTAGTATCAGATAATGGGGCCCAATTAACTGCTGCTGAATTTCAGGCTTTCCTGAGAGCAAATCTCATCAGACACACAACGTCTGCCCCATTTCATCCGTCCAGTAACAGTCAAGCTGAACACATGGTAAGGACCACAAAGGAGTCACTGAAATGCATAGTGACTGGGGACTGGCATCACAGATTGGCAGATTTTTTTAAATAAGATTTTATTTAGATTGGCAGATTTTTTACTTTGCCAGCATTCCACACCCTGCACTGCAACTGGGAAAAGCCCTGCAGAACTACAATGGGGGAGGCATTTGATCATGAAACTGGACAGGTTGCATCAAGATAGAGTGGCAGCAGAAGCCTCTTGACCAAAACTCCCGAGGGGGCTGCAAGTGGGTGATGGGGTGTGGACAAGAAACTATGGGCATGGGAATCTGTGGGTACCTGGAAAAATTACTAAATCATCAGGCCCTCTCTCTTAAGAAGTGGGGCTGGAGGGAGGCCGAGTTGTCAGACGCCACATTGATCAACTCAGAAAGCAGTTTCCAGAATGGCCACTAAGCGAGGACTGCATCATAAGTCCCTCCCAAGGTTCCCAAACTGGCCCATGCATAGACTCTGAAAGCTCTCACAGTTCAAGCAATGAGGAGTTGGCCGTAGAAGAGGGGAGTCTACCAAATCATCCTGACTCAATTGTATTAAGAGACACTGGTCTGCCCAGCCCGGTGGGTAAGCTGGTAGACCAGAAAGTGACTGAATCCCTCAGATGTTCCACAAGGGCACACAAACCTCCTGCTTATTTAGCAGATTATGTGACTAAATAAAAGAGCTATAATGTTGAATGTACATTGTGTTAATTCTGACTATGAGACTGTACCAAAAATAATGGAGCAGCTTCTGCCAACCTACCAGTTCAAAAGCACGTAAAAATGCAAGTAGAAAATTAGGGACCACTATGGTGGGAAGGTAACAGCGTTCCGTGCGCCTTTGGTGTCTAGTCATGCCGGCCACATGACCACGCAGACGTCCTCGGACAAGCGCTGGCTCTTCGGCTTTGAAATGGAGATGAGCACCGGCCCCTAGAGTTGGAAACGACTAGCACACATGTGCGGGGGAACCTTTACCTTTACCTCGAGGCCTCTCGCTTGTGGAGTTCCTCAGGGGTCGGTCCTCTCGCCTCTCCTGTTCAACATCTACATGAAACCGCTGGGTGAGATCATTCGTGGTTTTGGAGTTGGGTATCATCAGTACGCTGATAATACCCAGCTTTTTATTTCGACCCCAAGCCACCCCAGTGATGCCCTCGATGTGATGTCCCGTTGCCTGGAAGCGGTTCAGGTCTGGATGGGGAGGAACAGACTTCAACTCAACCCCGACAAGACTGAGTGGCTGTGCATACCGGCATCCCGGGATATTCAGAATATTCCATCTCTTTCTATGGGGGGTGAGTTGTTACCCCCCGTAGATAGGGCTCGCAACTTGGGAGTCCTCCTAGATTCACGGCTTACTTTGGAAGATCACATAGTGTCTGTGACTAGGGGGGCCTTCACCCAGGTTCGCCTGGTGCACCAGTTGCGGCCCTATCTAGACCGGGATGCCCTGTGTACGGTCACTCATGCGCTCGTGACCTCTCGTTTAGACTACTGCAATGCTCTCTACATGGGGCTGCCCTTGAGGACCACTCAGAGGCTCCAACTGGTACAGAATGCAGCAGCGAGAGTTGTGTTGGGAGTCTCCCAATACTCCCATGTTACACCTCTGCTCCGTGAGCTGCATTGGCTCCCAGTTGTCTTCCGGGTGAGATTCAAGGTACTGGTAATGGTGTTCAAGGCCCTACATGGCATGGGTCCGGAGTACCTTAGGGATCACCTGCTGCCGGCATCAACTTCCCTCTCCCGAAGGACTCAGGGCGGTGAACAGGGCAAACATATAAAAGTACAAAAATACAAAAGTTAAAAAAGAATTAAACAAAATGCCCAAGCTAAAACAATAGGTTAAATACATTTAAAACAACAATAAAATCCCAACCCATCCCCCATCAGGCCAGGCCGGCTTGTTCGAACAAATAAGTCTTCAGATCGCGTCGGAAGGAGCGAAGGTCAGGCGCCATCCGGAGCTCAACCGGCAACCGATTGCATAAATCCGGGGCACCCACAGAGAAGGACCTCCCCCTGGGGGCCACCAGACGACATTCTCTGACCGGTGGCACCATGAGGAGGCCCTCTCTGTGGGAACGCACAGGGTGGAGGGAAGTTGACGCCGGCAGCAGGTGATCCCTAAGGTACTCCGGACCCATGCCATGTAGGTCCTTGAAAACCATTACCAGAACCTTGAATCTCACCCGGAAGACAACTGGGAGCCAATGCAGCTCACGGAGCAGAGGTGTAACATGGGAGTATCGGGAGACTCCCAACACAACTCTCGCGGCTGCATTCTGTACCAGTTGGAGCCTCCGAGTGGTCCTCAAGGGCAGCCCCATGTAGAGAGCGTTGCAGTAGTATAAACGAGAGGTCACGAGCGCATGAGTGACCGTACGCAGGGCATCCCGGTCTAGATAGGGCCGCAACTGGTGCACCAGGCGAACCTGGGCGAAGGCCCCCCTAGTCATATGATGAACAGATATGTCTAGAACAGGGGTCAGCAACCTGAAACAGTGAAAGAGCCACTCGGAACCGGTTCCCTCACAAAATGAAAAACTGGGAGCCGCAAAAAATATGTGCGCATCCGCATACATGCAAGCATGCGCAGAACAGGGTTTGACTGAAGAGTGGAGCCAAGGCAAGATATGCACCTACCCTGCATATTTGAATTGATTGGTTGAACTTTTTTAGTCCCACTTTTTTTTTGAGTGCACATGGCAGAGGACTGGGAGCCGCAGGAGACAGCGGGTTGCAGACCTGTGGTCTAGAAGACCCCCCAAGGTCCCTTCCAACTCTGCTATTGTAATTATTCTATAAAAAATATCAAGTTCAAAAATACTAGTCTAAGATAACCATTACATTTTGCATATTCTCCAGAACATTGGCATCTGAGGCAGCCAAAGTAAAAACATCAAGACTTTCAAGACTTCATTTTCAGTGGAGAGACACACTTATTTAATTGGGATGAAGAAAACCTTGTTTTATAAGTTCAGCTAAGCAAAGTTTATTTCTCCACACATTTTGCTAGAATCATCAGTATTACCCTAACTTGGAAAATATTAATATTTGTAAAATACAAAGGCAATTTATATAAGCCTTGTATTCACCTTTTGGCACTTACTTTGCTTGGATATCTGTCTTGCTTCAAGTTGTTCCTTAAGCCAGTGCTCACTAATTTATTTATATGCTGCTGTTACAGAAGTTGCCAATTTTCTATGCGCAATTTTGTGATACAGATCAGCTCCCTGGTGCCAAAATAGCATTAGATTCCTTGGCTTATCATATGACATGCTATGAATCTTTTGGCTATGGAGAGAATCGTTGATGAAATACTTCCCATTTCAATTTATTATATAACTATTATTATATTGGTATTGTGGTATTGTGGCATTGTTGTTGTTAGTTGCGAAGTCGTGTCCGACCCATCGCGACCCTATGGACAATGTTCCTCCAGGCCTTCCTGTCCTCTACCATCTTCTGGAGTCCATTTAAGCTCACGCCTACTGCTTCAGTGACTCCATCCAGCCACCTCATTCTCTGTCGTCCCCTTCTTCTATTGCCCTCAATCTTTCCCAGCATTAGGCTCTTCTCCAGTGAGTCCTTCCTTCTCATTAGGTGGCCAAAGTATTTGAGTTTTAGCTTCAGGATCTGGCCTTCTAAAGAGCAGTCAGGGTTGATCTCCTCTAGGACTGACCGGTTTGATCGCCTTGCAGTCCAAGGGACTCGCAGGAGTCTTCTCCAGCACCATAATTCAAAGGCATCAATTCTTTGGCGCTCAGCCTTTCGTATGGTCCAGCTTTCACTGCCATACATTGCAACTGGGAAGACCATAGCCTTGACTATACGCACTTTTGTTGACAGGGTGATGTCTCTGCTTTTTAGTGTGCTGTCTAGATTTGCCATGGCTTTCCTCCCCAGGAGCAAGCGTCTTTTAATTTCTTGGCTACAGTCCCCATCTGCAGTGATCTTGGAGCCCAGGAAAATAAAATCTGTCACTACCTCCATTTCTTCCCCATCTATATGCCAGGAATTGAGAGGGCCGGATGCCATGATCTTGGTTTTCTTAATGTTTAGTTTCAACCCAAGTTTTGCACTCTCCTTCTTCACTCGCAACAAGAGGCTCTTTAGTTCCTCTTCACTTTCTGCCATTAGAGTGGTATCATCTGCATATCTTAGGTTGTTGATGTTTCTTCCGGCAATCTTAATTCCAACTTTTGATTCATCTAGCCCTGCCTTTCTCATGATGTGCTCTGCATATAAGTTAAATAGGCAAGGCAACAGTATACAGCCTTGCCGGACTCCTTTCCCAATTTTGAACCAATCAGTGGTTCCGTGTCCAGTTCTCACTGTTGCTTCTTGGCCCACATATAGGTTTCTCAAGAGACAAATAAGATGGTCTGGTATACCCATCTCTTTAAGGACTTGCCACAGTTTGTTATGATCCACACAATCAAAGGCTTTAGCATAGTCAATGAAGCAGAAGTAGATGTTTTTCTGGAACTCTCTAGCTTTCTCCATGATCCAGCGTATGTTAGCAATTTGATCTCTAGTTCCTCTGCCTCTTCGAAATCCTGCCTGTACTTCTGGTAATTCTCGATCCACATACTGCTGGAGTCTAGCTTGTAGAATTTTAAGCATAACTTTACTAGCATGAGAAATGAGTGCAATGGTGCGATAGTTTGAACAATTCTTGGGCACTGCCTTTCTTTGGAATTGGAATGTAAACTGATCTTTTCCAGTCCTGTGGCCACTGTTGAGTTTTCCAAATTTGCTGGCAAATTGAGTGTAGCACTTTTACTGCATCGTCTTTTAAGATTTTGAATAGCTCAGCTGGAATACTGTCACCTCCACTAGCTTTGTTGTTGCTCAGCTTTTCTAAGGCCCACTTCACTTCACATTCTAGGATGTCTGGCTCGAGGTCAGTGACCACCTCATTGTGATTATCAGGGACGTTAAGCTCATTCTTGTATAGTTCTTCTGTGTAATTTTGCCACCTCTTCTTAATCTCTTCTGCCTCTGTTAGGTCCCTGCCATTTTGGTCCTTTATCATGCCCATTTTTGCATGAAACGTTCCCTTCATCTCTCCAATTTTCTTGAAAAGATCTCTGGTCCTCCCTATTCTATTGTTTTTTTCTATTTCTTTGCATTGTTCATTTAAGAAGGCATTCTTATCTCTTCTAGCTATTATTTTGTGGCATTATATCTATGTAAAGAAAAAGAAAAGAAATAATCTAACTTTTAATGAAAACATGCAATGGAATTAATCCAGTAATACTAGGAATGAATCACCAATGAGAGGCTAGCAAATGAATTCCCTCTACTGCCTTATGTAGCTCTCCATAATAGTGTTATGTTGCATTCTAATTCTATGTAGTTTTAATTGGGAGTAACATTCTGTGTTTGTGTCTATCCTACAATTATACTAACCTTATCCTACAATTATACTAACCTTATACTTTTCCCCACCATTTTCTTCCAATTGTTGTATAATGGTAATATCAAATACTGTAATCCAAACTAGCATGTTTAGTAAATTGTCATGGCAAAGATCTGAGTAAGCCATAGCCAATTCCAGTAGATAGACTTGAGCTAAATAACCAAATGCTTTTATATTGTATTCTCTGCATTTTGAGACATATTCATAGATCAGCAGTAGTGTTTGTATTTTGAAAGCAGAACTCCTGCCAATAAAAACTGACAATAGTGGGCTAAACAGACCAATGACCTGGCTTAGTGTATGACAGGATCATCTACTACCAAAAGATTCCCATCTTACACATTCTTCGTCATCCATTTTATCCCATGGGAATTTTTTTTTTCATAAAACAAACCAGAAGCAGTTGCAATGTTTTTTTTATATTTATATATACATTAGGATTAGATATTGGGTAATATATATATATATATATATATATATATGTTAATAAGGATGAGAAAGTTTATAATTGTTTGTAGACCCATTATGTAAAGGGAGGAGAACTATTGGGTTTTTTATTATTATTTTCTATCTGGCATTTAGCTGGGGTGGATTTTTTTTTGTATGTTCAATGTTAGATTTGATTGATATTGGGGGGGATTTGTACACATTTTTGTTTTTGTTACTGTTAGATATACATTTTTCTGTTTCCTTTGTTTTTCATTTGATAAAACATAACAAATATATATTTTAAAAAAACAGAAGCAGCAAACGTAACATCTACCATTCTCCTGCCTTTCCTGAGCTGGTTCTATTAATATAGCATCAGACAAGAAACAAAATTAACTGCATTGCTGGCATCAGCTAAGCTTCCTTTTTAGAGGCACTAGCACAGGGGTAGGCAACCTCGGCTCTTTTATGACTCATGGACTTCAACTCCCAGAATTCCTGAGCCAGCCAAGCTCAGGAATTCCACGAGTCATAAAAGAGCCGAGGTTGCCTACCCCTGCGCTAGCACCTTCAGAAGAGAAGAGCTGTGGAGCACCACACCTTCTCCATAGAGCTGAGCATGCTGGCTTTGCCTCCTTCAATATTTTTTTTTAAAATTTTTAAAATTCTTTTAGATCCTTAATGATATTGGAATTACACAATGGGGTTTGGGACTTCTTGCTGCCTACCTGTCCTTCAGCAAAGTAAATCTCAAAATTCCAGGAGACCAATTTGATACGTGTGTCAGTGGATGGAGGGAGAAGTGGGTAAAAGGAAAACAGAAAGTGAAAATGGGCTTGAACAGGCCAGGGTTGAATATTAAAAAAACATTCTAGAAAATTTCCTTCCAGTTGTCCCTATGAGGCAGACAGTTGAGCAGATTGTTGTTGACAGTTTCACTTCAAGCGTTCTTCTTCTAGGTCATGTCTAGGAAAGAGCATCAGCAGCGTATCCTCTACTGCTCTCTCTCTCTCTCTCTCTCTCTCTCTCTCTCTCTCTCTCTCTCTCTCTCTCTCTCTCTGTGTGTGTGTGTGTGTGTGTGTGTGTACACCACAAAGATGCAACATGAAGAAGAATTCAAAAATACATATAGAGATAAAACATGTTACCGTACTTGCTCAGGCAGAAGAAAGTAAAAATACCTCCTATGAATGCTGCTGGTAAAGGGATTAGAAAAAAAATCCAAAAGCCATGCTCAGCATGCATTCCTTCCTTTGTTTTAAAAAGAAAGTGCAATGCAGGCTACAAACATCTTACAAAGACTGATATGTGAAAAATTCAGGGCATATAATAGGAACTCAATCAATCTTATGTAAGTCAGCTTAGAATTAAATCCACTGTAATCGTAGCTAGAGCTGCACCCAAGAAAGAAATGGTTATAATATATAGAAAAATAGCTTGCAAGTCTTAAAATTCTTCAATTTCCATTCCAAATCTTGGCTACCTGCATATCAGCACATTGGAACAAAATGAAATCTCACAACTCAGCTCATTTGTATCAAAAAGAATTTCACTTTTGACCAGCAATACATTATCAAGGATTCTGGTTATTTTAACAATAAGTCCTCTTTTTTCACCTTCACCTTTATTTCAGAAACAAAGAAATCATGAGGGTGAAAATAGAAAGAAGGAAATAATTTGTGGGCATATTCTAAACCTGTTCGAGAAAACAAACTCCTGAGTTGAGCAAGGGCTTATTCCCCCATTTTATTGATATATCTTCCTAAGTCACAATTTCTATATGGTTTCAAGTTTCAGAGGCTTCGGAAATCTATTTGAAAATTAAGCCGATTGATGCTGCATGTCTAAACTTCTCTGTACCAAAAATAGGAGAACCATGCTGTCATCAACTTGGCACTGGTCCAAGTGTCAAACTGCCTTCATTTCAGAAAAATCTTTTGGAAGAATGCCCATCTTTTAGCCAGGATGTCTTTCTCATCCAGCATCTGAACTATAATTGGAACAGTAAAACTTAAGGGAAAAATTATTCCTGAATCATTTGGAAAGAAGCATGCATCTTGTAAAGAGAGCTAGTCTGGTGTAATGGTTAAGGCATCAGGCTAGAAATGAAGAGACTATGAGTTCTAGTCACACCTTAGGCACAAACCCAGATGGGTGACTTTGGGCTAATCACCAGGAGATTGTGCTTTCTAGTTCCACCTTAGCCATGAAAGCTGGCTTGGTGACTTTGGGTCAGTCACTCACTCTCAGCCCTAGGAAGAAAAAGGCAATAGCAAATCACTTTCTCTCAAAAAGCCTTGCCAGAAAAACTGCAGGAATTTGTCCAAGAAACCTTCACAATCAACACTGATTTGAAGGCATTTTTTGAAAAAGCACCTTGTAAAAATACAATTTGTTTAATTCTATTTACATTCTAGGATGCACCACAACTGCAAAATAAAATAAAGAGCAGGGTGAGTAGTATACAATAGTATACACCAATGCACTGTGAATCACTGGTACAACAGCTTAGAACAACTATAAAATATTCTTATTCTTCATTCTGCAGATCAGAACTGAAGCAGACTGGTTTGCAAAATCTCCCATAGGTCTCAAGCTGCAACAAGAATTAAATTTATTGAAGTTTTCTCTTTAGACTTCATACTATGCCCAATCAAACTTCACACAGAATCAAATTGCAGGTATATCATTTGCACTTGTAAATGTTTAGGCAGTCAATTCATGGACCAGTTCTGTTTCAAGCACAAAGTAAAACCCTAGAATAAAGCAGGCTCATGAAGATGGTCATCTTTTGAAAATCACAGATCACTTCTCTAATGTTGCAAAATAACTTTAGACTTGAATTTGACCCAAAGAATTGTTTTATCACTTTGGTTCACAACCACTCAGCTATAGACTCAAGCACTACACATGCACATGTGCAAACCAACCCATGGGATGCACTATCTTTCCCACAAATATTAACTTAATTGTTAAATACTTTTTCTGAGTCCCAACACTGGAACTAAAATGTTACCATCCTAAACATGAAGTAAGAAGAACATATTCAAGGCCTTCCAATTGTCCATTTTGACCACGGTTTTCTTCTGAATGTTTCATAGAATTTAAGAAAGAAATATCACATTGAAGTATAGAACAATCTACTTCACTTGTGTTGGACTTCAAATATTAGTTGAGTATGATAGGAAGTCCACTGCAAGATACCAATAGGGAAAGGCCACTAAAATACACTTCATTTTGCATTTAAACATTTTACATATTCAAAAAGCCCTAGGAAATATTGTAACATTATAGGAATACATTTGAAGAATGGTATGAAAATAAATAATTGAGTATATTTAAATATGAAAGACCTCCTGGAAAGCTGTTACTGGTCATATCAAATAATTATGAGACAGAAAAAAGGGCAAATAATTCAACTAGCAGCTTGCAGTATTCCTTTGAGAATAGAGTCAGCAAAATGGGTTTGGACTCATGTATTCAGGATTAATGTTTCAGTGTTGGTCAGATCTGAACTTATTTTATAATGGATTTTGATTTTCCCATGGAAAGAGGCAGAATCTTTTATGAAAATATTAGGCAAGCTTGGAGGAAATGTACAAAGAAAACTACCACCTAAAATGTGATGATTGTGAAATTGTATGTCCTACAACAGTCACCAGAAACAACAATCTCTGGAACAAAAAAGAAAAATCAAAGTGTAACTATACTTTGAAGAACCAGCTCTATGATCATTGGCAGGCTGAGATAAGTGGTGTATTGAATTGGATTGTGGGCTGGGCAAAGCTCTCATCCTGGCTTGTGATCTGCCACCACAGTTGCTGCTTCATTGGCTCTCTGCAGCAGCTTAATCCCCAGCTTTCTGTTCTAGCCATCGGTCTTAGGTGTTACCATGAAGAGGTGTCAGAGTAGCAATAGGAGGTCTTAGGTGTTACCATGAAGAGGTGTCAGAGTAGCAATAGTCATTGTCCTTGCCATGATTTTGCTTTGGCACAAAGCCCTGAGTCAATTTATTTAAGTCAAGATTGTTTTTCATGGTTTCAGAATGGAGTCCCTCCCAATCTCACCTGAAACTGCTTGGAATTTAGCTTTGAACCTTCTGTATATGAAGCAGCTGTTTTGCATTGAGTCATGCAATATTCTCTTCCTTTTGCTATGAATTTCTACTGTTTTGATACAAAAGATAGTAGGACCTGTTGAAATCTGATGGAGGAATCTTTGTGATTAAGAATACAGAGCAAAATACTCCACCATGAGTCTATTTAATTCAGGACATAGAGCTTTGAAGAAAACAAGCAATTGCCATGCTTTTGAGAAAGATAACATTGCCTGAAATATGAACTAGGAATATATGAGAGGTGCTTACATATAATGTTTATGTATGCACATACAGGTTAAGATCTATCATTAGTTCCATTAAGTATATTGAAGGTAGAAGCACGGACAAGAGTTATCGTATTTTTCCGTGTATAAGATGCACCCTTGTATAAGACGCTCTGGCATGCGAGTTCCAAGAGTACAGCAAACAAAGTCAGCACTGGGAGCAACTGCCTCCCAGCGCTCTAAATGGATGCCTTCTGGCCGCCGCCCCCTAACCAGCATCCAGCACGATGAGCATGCAGAGTCAGTTCATAGCAGCAGCCTTCTGACCCTGGTAAACAAACCAGTGTGAGCACCAGCATGACAGCAAGGGAAGGGAAGCAGAGGCAGGTTTTAAACTCCCTGCCGTTTTTCTGCACCAATCAGCTGTTTGGCGGAGCGCTGAACAGCTGAGCTGGAAAATCCATAAGTTCGGCTGGCCACTGTTATCGAGCAGGATGGCCTTGCAGCTGCGTTCCACAGGGTCTCCAGCCAGCATAGAGGGACGAGGGAGGGAAAGGGCTGTCGCTACCATCCATGCTGCTGGTCCCATCCGCTGCCTCTGGACGCCGCCATCCAACGATCTTGCCCGCTCCCACCTCCCGTTAGTGGCAAGCCCACAGGGGCTTGACACCTCCACCAGGTGGCATGGCAGCGGCATGTAAAGAACCCACACAGGCATGCCCTGGGCTGTGGAGGTTATCATTATTTTTTCGTGTATAAGATGCTGCACTTGTATAAGACGCACCTGATTTTTGAACAGGGTGATGGCAGGAAAAAATAATATCTTATACACAGAAAAATACAGTATCCATGCAAAACAATATTGCCTGAATTAATGATTTTTTTAAAGAAATCTGTATTTTAAGCCCATGTTTATATGAAAAGTGCTTTTTTGCTATTTGCTAGTAGCACCAGATATTTCCTATATGGTAAATGTACTTTGGGAATCTTTTCAGAGGACAGGCATCATCATATAATCATTGTATGATGGTGCCAATGCCAAAATTAAATATGTGAAATTTATAAGGAAGAATTTTTAATTTTTAGTCTGTTATGCAGTATTCTATATATATATGTATTGTATATATGGAAACAATGACCAGTGATACAGTTCTATTCATACTTACCTGAGGATAGGTTTCACTGAATTTAATAGGACTTAGATCAGGGGTCTTCAAACTCAGCCCTTTTATGACTCATGGGTTTCAACTCCCAGAATTCCTCAGCCAGGCATAGGATTGTGCTTCAAATATACAACTTTCAGTGAATGAGTATATGATTACATGACACTAATAGCAAGCATTTTCCTGTAGTAGATTCTTCCTTGTTTTTACCAACAATTTTAAAACTGTTCATCCAGGAATTATAAGACAACTGTGTTCTTTAAGCAATACATTGCCTTTTCTCTCTTTTTTTAAACAAAATTCATCCTTTTATTTTTAATAGATATTATAAATAGTTGAAAGTGTGCATGCAGTCAACTGCATATTATACAAGCAATATCTATGTTAATAATAACTGTTTTCTTTGGCAGGCCAGAATCCAGCTGGACATGCAATATTTACATATCAAAATCCATTGTTCATGTTCAAGTCATATTGAATGCAAGTGAAAATATATTTTTTATATTTATAATGTATATATACACCTACACAAACTACAACTCTGGATTTCTCTCTTTTTCTTTGGGTCTGTGGATCTGTATCTATACAGACACACACACACAGAGACACTCTTACAAATGCTCACACACAGACATGTGTTTGTATATCTGTGTAGGAGTATGCGTGCATGCCCATTTCACAGCATATGCTTGGTATACAAAGAAAAATAGGAATATATTAAAAGTGAATTTCATCCTTTTCTGATTCAGGTGACACTGGCCTTGAGACACTAAAAATGTCCTGACAAGGTATTTGTGATGGTAGCTGAGGTGATAAATGTGATTTTGAAGATGATGTCTGCAATGTGTTCTTTTCAGACAAGATTTTTAAAATATCTGCTACCTGTTTCTCCAGGATGGCCATCCGGCTGCTTATCAGCTGGATATCTTCTTTGAGTTCATGTTTGATCTCCTGGAGTGTAGTTTGTAAGGCTTGTTCTGGGATAGGGTAAAAAGGGTGTTTTGTATCTGGTTGACTAGGGCTGTGCTCTAGGGGACTACGGTTCTCCCCAGCTTTGTCCAAACGAAGGTCACTTTTTGTGATCCCACTGTCACAGGAGTCTGTTTTCCTCAGTGGGTTTTTTGTTACATTTTCTGAGTCAACATTCTTGGGGTCCTCTGACAACAGCCCCATGGACTCTGCTTTGGTGACATTATTCCACTCTTCCTTTTTCTCTTCCTGGCCTGCCATGTTGTTCTTTAATCGAAGCCACCCTTTCCCATTGCCATTTTTCATCCTCACAGGGCTGGTAACTTTGAGACATTTGGGGTCACCGTTGCTATTAGGTTTGAGCTCTGTGGCATCCCTGTTGTTTGGTTTGACCACCTCATTGGTTTTCACATAGGACAATGATGTTTGGATAGGTGTAATTTGAGATACAGTGACCACACTTGTGCCAGTGATGGCAGCACCATTCTGCATGGTCCGGGTCTCCACCTGGAGGGTATTCCTCTCAGGATCAATGATTGTCGTCCCTTGGTTCCGCATTTCCTTCTGCTGTTTGAATTTCTGGAAGAGCTTCCTAACAGGGTGGTCCACGGGGATGGTCAAGGTCACTTCATTCTTTTGTCGCAGGCGCTCCTCCTCTTCTTTCTTGACATCACTGATTTTTCGGAAAATAATCTGCAATGAAGGGAAATAAAGAAGTATGTGGTAAAAATGAAACAAACTTTTGTGAGTGAAACAACCATATTCTGAACATAAACATATATTACGAGTTTAATAAAAATAATCCTTACTTGTTTTTTAAAATTTTCTTGAAAGTGAATTTAAAGATATTTGGCCAACACAAACTGGATGATGGAGATGGATATCTAAATGTAGTTTATCCATCGTTTGTAACTGCATAATCCTCCAACTTTATGTACTGCATCATACTCTATTATTTTATAACCTTTCCTGGGGAAAGATAGAGCTTATTTCACCTAATGCTGAAATTCACACAAAAGCACAACAAAAATATCCATTTATTTGGGACAAGTTCCAATGAAGATAGAAGAATAAAGCCAAAAATATATAAGATTCTGCAGCAGGGATTTTGTAAGCAGGCTGTGGTGTGGTATGCTCTATAATTACCGTTCTTTTGAGCATGACCCAAAATAAACTCACCTTAGTAGTTTCAAAAGCTAATGAAATGCCTCCATTTAATGCAAGAATATATGATAAATGGCAAAATTATAAACAACCTTACAAAGGTTTACCAGGAAGAAACTATATCTGAAACTGGTAGGACTTAAGGGCCTGCTCACCATATATTATAAAGGGTCTTTCAGCAATTAAATCTATTGACATTTCAATAATGTTACACAGAGGCAAGAGTGTTTTTGATGAGATCACAATGAATGAGTAGGATAGGAATCTGATATGCTGAAAGTTAATCCAGATTATCAGCTGAGCGATCAAAGTTGCCTTTGTTCTAAATAAAAGAATGAAAGCGTATCAAATACAATAAGGACACAATAACAGCCTGCAGTTACTGCAACTGTTCACAATAATTTAGGACTTCCTGTTATGCCAGTTAGAGTTCATCTAGAAGGGGGAGGAGGAGGAGGAGGAAAAAGCTGGTTTGTGCTTTTATCTCTCTGATATGACCCAAATAGAAAATAGACAGATATTCATTTAAGAGCTGTGTGTTTCTTCCTTTGACTGCTGTTTTCTGCAGTCTAAGCTGCAGGGGACAGCAAATAAAAATTCTAATTATATGTCTCTCTCTCTCTCTCTCTTGCTACAGCTGGTGCTCTGGACACATTACAAAACACAGTCATGTACTCATCAATGCTAGAGTTTGCAAAAATAATATAAACAAAAACAACATTATAAAAAAATATTAAAGGATTTTTTAAAAAACAAATGGTGGTAAGGTCGAGGAGAGCAGAGGATAAAGAGACTGCACAAATTTTAAATGTTTATGGGGATTCTCAGTCATCCAGGTCACGGTTGTCTCAAAGCCTTCTCTTAACAGAGTGGGAAGGATATATCATGATCTATCTCCAGTCTACAACACAGTCCTTTCGGCAATTCCAAGAAGGCTTCATGCCCATTTGCACTACTCAGGTGATCCCGAGGACACAAATAAATCTCCAAGTGGCCTTAATGACTCTCTAAAACAGGGGTGTCAAACTGCTGGTACGCAGGCCAGATGCATCACATGGAAGCCCGCCCACTCCATTGCTGGCAATGGCAAAACTATCCCCATATGTTGCGCGACATCACGTGACATCATGAATTTGATATGTCTGCTCTAAAAGAATGTGTCTGCAAGGAATATAAATCCTTCCATTCCCCACCCTCCAGTCAGAGCTGAAGAAGTTTCTTGGTTAAGAAGCAGAATGTCTTCAAAGAAAAACAAGCAAGTTCAATTGCCTCTTGAAAAAGCACTTTACACAAATTTTAAAATGGAGGTACAAAGCGGAATGCTTGCTTATTTTTTGTTCCTATATATTATTTTCAATTTCCAGTGGATAATAAAATCAAGAAAAGAATAGTTCATTAGCTAAAATAGAACTTATATATTCAGAGCCAGTATATCTTTGGTTCTAGAGAAAATGTGCAAGCCACCCAGAATCGCCTTATAAGGGAGATGGGTGGCATAAAAATGTAATAGCAATGGCTTAGACTTATATAACACTTCATAGCACTTTACAACACTCCTTGAATGGTTTAAAGTGTCAGCATATTGGCCCCAACAACCTAGGTCTTTATTTTACCAATCATATAAAAAAGGAAAGCTAAGTCAGCCTCAAGGCCCATCAGGATTGAACTCCACACTGTGGGCAGAGTTAGCCTGCAATACTGCATTCTAACCACTGTGCAACCATGGCTCAATAAATAAAGGAACAGAAAATTCTCAACTAAAAAAACCTAACAATTCTATATATTTTTAAAAATGACCAAATTCTTGCCAGTCACTCAAATGCATTTTCAGGTGAGATTTTAAAGAATGTAGCCCTATAATTACTTTATAAGTGGTAATGTGCATTGTGCAAAACAGGTTGGAAAAAAATTGAGCAGTACTTGTCTCAGCTTTATTCAATGTTTATACTGAATATATATTAAGGGAAGTCGGATTGGAAGAAAATGGAAGTTGGATTGGTTTTAAAATTGTAGGAAGAAGTATCAATAAACTATGCTGATGACAGTACTCTGATAGCCAAACATTCAAAGGATCTGCAAGTGTATTAATAACAATTAACTAGTACAATGAAAAATGGATTCAAATAAGTATAACAAAGACCAAAGTAATGACAACAAGCACCACAGTCTCATTCCTTTGCCAATTTTTCATTTTTCTCGCCATGCACATGTATAGATAACCCGAACTAGAATGTTGTTTCTCTGTGTCCTATAATATATGTGGGTATATGTTTAATTCTATATTTATTTATTTATTTTAGTCATATTTATGTAGTATATATCGGAGGTGGTGACACTTTGAGAGCTGCATGCAACAAAATTTCATTTTAATGTATACCGATTAGTGTACATTCAAAGTGACAATAAAGTTATTATTCTATTCTATTCTATTCTATTCTATTCTATTCTATTCTATTCTATTCTATTCTATTCTATTCTATTCTATTCTATTCTATTCTATTCTATTCTATTCTATTCTAATGTTCTGTCTGTACTTTAACTTCCTGACTTGTCTATGTCAACGCTGCTAACATCGAATTTTATTGCTTGACAAGAGATAAAGAAGTAGCTATTTTATATGTTAAACTTGTGTATTGCTTTAAGACTTGTGTATTGTTTTAGTTTAAAAAGCTGGGGGAAGGGAAGAGTAGGAATGCACTTTCAGGGCCATTTGTCTCTCTAAAGAAGATAAGGCTTTGGCAGGTCTTCTAACGGAAGGGAAACTGATTCTTTAAATTAATTGGAGAATATGATTAATGACAGAATTAGAAAGGTGGAGAATTGTGTTTAATATATTGTGCAAAGGGAGGAGATTTCAGATTCCAGCTCCCTTCGAGCAAGCATTTGCCGGTGTATTAGGCTAATAAAGGACTTTTAAGGTAAACAATGTCTCAGAGTCACTTGAAAAGCCCATATGTCGGAAACTTGACAGTCTATATGTTTCTCATGAGAACAATGAAATTTTGTGGGATTTTACAGCTTGATTGTTATTGACACACAAAAAATCCTTTGTAGAATCAATGAAGCACATACTGTCTTCTTTTTGATATCCTTTGGTTTTCAATTATCCAGTGTGCATCAGCAATAATGTCACATGTTCATCTTCTTTTTCTAACACCAGATTGAACATTTGGCATCTCATTTTCATGTAGGGCTCTAATCTGCATTGGATTATTGTAAACATTATTTTGCTAGCATGTGAAGTTAAGGATATTGTATAATACCTCATAGTCTGTCAATTCCTATAGCCTTCTGACTTGGTAATTGCCGATTTAACATAATCATCTAGTATTAGAGGTTCTTGTAGATAAGAAATACCTTTTAAAATATCTTGGATATTAGCCTCTCTACTGCACAATATTTCAGCCTACTCCTTCCACCTTTCTTTGAACTTCTTTAAATTGGTTACTATCTATCCTTTAGCATTCCAATTCAAGGTTGGAAACTCCTCCTGAGTGAAAGTATTCTGTTTCCATCTTCAATATCTTTATAGATATTGTTGTAAAACTGTTTCTTTTCTCTTCTAACAGCTCTTTGAAACTCTTTCTTAAGTTCCTTCCTGAGACTTTTGTCTTTCCAGACTTCTCTTCTTGGCAATTTTCATGGTTTGTTCTGACATCCAGTTTGCTTTTTTTTATTTCTTCATCTTTAGCAGCTTTTCAGTTCATTCCATAGTTTATCTGGGCTTCTGTCTTATTGAAAACTGTGGTCATAGGTTCAGGATCATATTGTAGAAACTGATTCACTTTCTTCTTTCTTCTTGCATACGAGCAGTTCATGATCTGTTCTGTAGTCAGTACTGGCCATGTCTTTCTCACATATTTTAGATAAATGAAGTCTAATTCAATCAAAACTTTAAATCTATCCTAGCACAAGTCTTATTTCAAGCAAAAGTTGGATAACCTGTGAGAACTAAGTGAAAAAGCAACTTGTCCCTAATACAGGATGATTCAATGGAGAACAGCACAAAGAAACACACTAAAATTTGCTCAGTGTAATCCTGATAACAAAACAACATAAGCACTAGTTAAAGATATAACAAGGAAAGTCAGCTCTAGAAACTAGCATATCACATAAAATATAATATTTGGGGCTTTTTGTCTAGTTGTTGATCAGCATTTAAAAACTGCCTTAGAACAAGGTAGCAATGCTTCCAAAATTGCCCAACCAGCTATTTCTTTACTTCAAAAAAGTAATTCAGCAACAGAAATACATCCTTTGCAGGAAGAAAACATAGTTACTGTGTAGGAGCCTGGAAACCTATAATTCATACTTCAAGAATTGAGATGAATAAGTGGGTGGGATCAGTGGTGGGATTCAAATAAGTGAACAACCGGTTCTCTGTGTGGATGCCACTTCCGGAAATCCATTCTGGGCCTGGGCAACAAAAAATTAGCTACTAGTTCTGCCGATCTGGTGCAAACTGGCTGAATCCCACCACTGGGTGGGATCCTGTGATGTCTCCCTTGGGCAACTCCCCAGTTTCCTCCTCAAATGTCAGCTCAGGGGGGCATGTCAGGAACTGGGTTGATTGATGGCTCTGAATGGCCCATCCGAAAGAGATTTGGAGGAGGCTTCAGATGGGGAAAGTTTGTAGTGGCAGACAGCCAGCGAAGAGGAGGAGGAACTGCCTTCTGTACCTGATCTGAGAACATGCAGGGTAGACAAAATGCAGGAGCAACAGCGGTCAGCCAGACTATTGAAAGGACAAGACCCCACCCGTCTTGATGGGCTGTACTGGAAAGCTGCCTATTTATCACAACAGACTCCATAACTGTGGTAGAAAAAAAGATTTGCTTAAAAGGCCACATGATTTTAGTTGCTGCTGGATATAATGGTTTAGTTTAATTTTCTGTCTGGAAATGAACACAGATCTTTTGTTCCTATTTCATTTGATGCTTTAAAAAAGAAAAAAAAATATAGAAATCAGTTCACTCCTGCTCACAAATCTCTTGGGTGATGTTTAGGGGAATAAGCGTCATTGCCTAATTCTTTAAAAATTGTCTGTCTCTACCCTACCAGTAGGTGTCATCAATATCACTAGAAACTCAACTTGAACCCCATTGTTCCAGCAGCACATAGAAGCCATGGTTTCTGAAAGAAATGCCACCAAAATAATAGGAGACAAGAGAAAGAGATTTTGTGGATGGAAAATAGAATAAAGGCTCAAATATATGCTATGTTTTGAGTAGTGTGTTAGCTGGTATAGTGACAGAACAAGACCTGTGTAGGACCTATCAAAGAGCTATCATTGATTCTATCATTCCATATACTGGTGGTTCTAATTAAATATGTTTTGGTCAGTTTAAATCATAGGAGTCTATGTAGGCCAAGGTGACATGTGCACTATCCACTCTAACTCCACAATTGCATTAGATATGTACATCATTTTTATAATGTTAACACAAAGGATCAATAATTTTTCAGATAGTGTTGACAACTGTGTGATCTTGGGGAATGTACAGGAAAGCAAGGAAGAGACCTTTTTAATGCCCATAATTTTACAAAGTCTTCTGGAACTCATATAGGTTTTAGTAGGTGATGGTTTAACATATACTGTTCCCCCAAACAGTATTTGTACAATTCCATTTTCAACCAATTAAATTGGTTGAAAATAAACTTCTGCAAATGCAAATTGTGAAAGAAAACCTCATGTGCAATGCATTATTCAAACAGTGGACTGAGTGTGGTTTTGTTTTTGCAAATGAAATGCTAGCTTTCCTGGACAAAAATAAGTAGTCCCCATTATGTAACTCAGACCATTGATGTACAACACCAATCAACAGTCAGCATGCAGCACTGTTTAAAAGGTCTGGGTGTTTCAGTTTTACAAAATGTACCAATGCTTAAATATAATATGCTTAAAAACTGGAAATTTTTAAGAAGAAACTGGACAACCATTTGTCTGAAACGGTGTAGAGATTCCTGCCTGAGCTGGGAATTGGACTAGAAGACCTCCAAGGTCCCTTCCAACTCAATTGTTATTGTTATTGCTGTTGTTGTTGTTATTGTTATATAATATTATTTACAAATGTAGACACAGAATTGCTAGATACTAGCTTAAATAAAGATAAAGGGATTTCAAAATATCAAGTCAAAATTGCCAAAAATGATTGAAATACATTTTTAAAAAATGTGCATAAGGTTGAAATTAGATTTGCATGTTAAAATTCAGTTTCATCACATCCCCATTTTGAGTATTTTTACTGAGGCCAAATTGGAAAAAATGTTGACACAGGCCATAAACAGAAGCAAGAGAAAAGTTTCTTCTTATTTTCTAGTCCTCTGTTTCAGAGTCAAACTAAAATGGTCAGTGCAAGATTGTATAGTAAACTGCCACTTTGGCTCCAACCTCCTCCAACTTCCTCTGTTCTGCCACATCATTACAAGCCACGCAAGTGCCACATCATAACCCTGGCCAGGAGTGTCTACAGGAGATGATTAAAAGAAAAATGGTGATCACAATTTGTTTATTATGAAATTTATTTGCTGCCCATCTCATTTCAAAGCAATTCTGGAAAGCTTACAACAATGGTGCAATCGAAGTGCTTAATGTTTTTTATGTGCATTAAAAAATTGGGACAGGATTGATTGTATTGTCATGACTGACATTTTGACTTTTTTGACCATGCCTGTCAAAGGTGAAAAGGAGAATTTCTATGTGGTTAATGAAAAAAAAACACCCAATTAATTCAGACATCTTCTGTCCATACAGATGATATGTGTGTACTTTAAACCTTAAATCTCTGTGCATTGTGGCTGAAAAAAATATTCTTTATTTGACAGAAAACTAGTCTGGCATATTTCGTCTTGCCTATCAGCTATCTAATTCCTTTTATGCAATCAAAGATAACTGTGTGTGGGATGACTATGCCCAGAGCTATAAAGCAGCTCAACAACAACAAAAATAATATGAGAAGTAAGTAAACAAGTCTAATGATGCCATTAAGTGAGGCAATAATGAAGGGCTTGGTGGACTGGTTTGGTTTGGGTTTTTTTGTATATTTTGTTTCATTATGCTTCTGTAAAAATTGGAGAACATTATAAAAAGCTATTGGGAGAAGCTGAAGAGGCTGAATAAAAAAAAAGCAATTTTACATAGAGCCTCTGGCATTAGAAATGGCTAGGAACGGTGAGAGGAAATTTGGTTAATTATACCAGGGTCTCATTGCTGCTGTACACAGATTGACACAAAAGAAAGGTTTTCCAAGTACCTAGGATTTGCCCAGAAAGAGGACAATACTTAGTCAACCTTGTCAGATTGCAAAAGCTAAGCAAAGGTGAATCCAGGGAATATTTGTATGAGAGAGAACCATGAAACACCAGGGCAGCAATCCATGCTAGGAAATTAGTACGACCTCCCAGAAAAAGGCAAGAACAAACCAGTTATGTAGTGCCAGAAAGAAAACTATTCAGTTCTGTCCAGTTGATTTCAACTCAAGGGAGTCGTTCCACTTTTGAACCAGGATTTATCATCCATGGAACAATAATAACTCTGTAAGAAAATGTGTTTCAATAACAGATATTTTGACAAACCTGCCTTTAATCGTGGTTTCTTGCTGACTATCCCTATACCCTTACTATTGGTGCAATTTATCCATTATTTAAAGTACAAGAAGTTAGGGACCTTTAAATGAAACTGAATGATGGTGGATCTCATGGCATTTTAAAAAAAACCCTAAACAGTTTGATTTTGCTTTGCTGACAGTTGGTAATAGTTGAGATTCCTCATAGATCAAGTGGCAGTATCCAAGAAGCTTGCTAAAGAATAAAAGAGGAAAAGGGATACTACAGAGTATTAACAGACCAATACAGAAGGCACAGTTGGGATGCTATGAGGGCAAAAGATATGAAGATCAAAGCTTTACTTGCCTTCTTAAGAAAGAGGATGTAGCAAAGTACAAGTCCTGGTGTTAGATGCCCACTGGAGAGACTGCTGGCAGAAATTTGGGAAGGAAAAGAACTGGATGGAGATTTGGAAGTTGGCTAGCAATTAACTGGTTGTGTATAGCAAATAAGGGACACAGTGGCTCAGTGGGTTAGGACGCTGAGCTTGTCGATCAAATGGTTGGCAGTTTGGTGGGTCGAATCCCGAGTGCCACGTAACAGAGTGAGTGCCTGTTACTTGTCCCAGCTTCTGCCAACCTAGAAGTTCGAAAGCACGTAAAAAATGGAAGTAGAAAAATAGGGACCACTATGGTGGGAAGCTAACAGTGTTCCATGTGCCTTTGGCATCTAGTCATGCCGGCCACATGACCACGGAGACGTCCTCGGACAAGCGCTGGCTCTTCGGCTTTGAAATGGAGATGAGCACCAGCCCCTAGAGTTGGAAACGACTAGCACGCATGTGCGGGGGAACCTTTACTTTTACCTTTTTTATATAGCAAATGGATGTTGATGATGTGTTGTTAGATTTAGTGAAGAATAACAGGGCTGGCAGAGCTAAATTGGACTGAAGAGAATTGTTTGGCACTATCCAAAGCCTGCTAGAAAACAAAAGAGGAAGAAGAATACAGTGGAGCATTTATACACCAATGCAAAAGGCACAGTTGGGATGCTATGAATTGAGGGCAAAAGATATGAAGATCAAAGGTTTACCTGCCAGAAGAAATCCAGCAGACAACAAATTGTCAACCATAATCAATAAAGAGAATCACCACTAGTTTCTGTATGCTCGTCCTTAACTTTATACACATACGTTTACATATATACATATTCATGTTTGTATCAATATTCTGAAATACATGTATTTTCTTATGAAATCTTTGACCTGGGAAGAACTCAACTAACAAATTCAGAAAATATATAAAGTGATATGTATGAATACTATAATCTGCATGCCACTATAAGAACTAAGAATTATCTCAGTTTGTTTAATCAAATTCTCTAGCAAAACCTAGTACCATGCAAATCTATGAAAATAAGTCCTATAATATTCAGTAGAGCTTATTTCAGGGACATATGAATAAATTTGCAGCTGCTGTGTTTGACTGGATTTAACTGGATTTTCTAGAAGTATATTTCCTTTGTCTCAATATTTTTTTTCATTTCAGATGTACATCACTTTATGTTAATCAGAAATTATTTGAACACTGTAGTGTAGGCCTCTGTTTTGCAGATGAGGGCTAGGAAATGGAAGCTGGTATGCTGATATGAAAATGATTTACATAATGCATTCATGGCAAAATTTGCACTTTCTGAACTTCCTATTTTCAGCTATAGTACAATTGCATGTTCACCAGCAAATTGGCTGAGGGACCATACAAATGGTGTGAGGTTATTCCAGTTATAGAGAAGAAAGCTGACTAGCTCAATGGCAGATTTTTTAAAAAGGGAATTGTTTGCATGGAATTAGATTAATGAGATTGGCTATCAAAGACTAATGATAATTAAATATTATCTCCTGTAGTAGAGGCAATATTATCTGAACACCAGCTGCTACATTGATATTGCATTCCTGTTTTGCTTAGGAGCTTCTTAGAGGCCACTGTAAGCTCAGAATAAAAAATTATTAGGCTAGAAAAAGCTTAGATAATAAACATGTTCTAGTGTTTAAGATTCTTTTCCTCTAGTTTCCTCACAAAAGGATCACACAATTAATTACTTGAGTTGATATACTGATGCACTGGTGCACTGTTACAAATATTCTTTTCTATCGCTATCTGAGTTCAGCTGGAAGTGTGCCTGGAAGTTGAACTGACTCTTCAGTGCCTGATAATTTACTGACTCCCAGGGATAGAGAGTTAGGGTTTTATTCTATCTCTTTCCCTCTTCCAATTTCTCTGTGAACTTCTTACTAAAGTGAGAGAGCTTTCTTTTTGCTTTTATCTTTACATGTAGAATTATAGAACCATACCAATAGAAGCACTCATTTCTCATGCTAGTAAAGTTATGCTTAAAATCCTACAAGCTAGACTCCAGCAGTATGTGGATCGAGAACTACCAGAAGTACAGGCAGGATTTCGAAGAGGCAGAGGAACTAGAGATCAAATTGCTAACATACGCTGGATCATGGAGAGAGTTCCAGAAAAACATCTACTTCTGCTTCATTGACTATGCTAAAGCCTTTGATTGTGTGGATCATAACAAACTCTGGCAAGTCCTTAAAGAGATGGGTATACCAGACCATCTTATTTGTCTCTTGAGAAATCTATATGCGGGCCAAGAAGCAACAGTGAGAACTGGACACGGAACCACTGATTGGTTCAAAATTGGGAAAGGAGTCCGGCAAGGCTGTATACTGTCGCCTTGCCTATTTAACTTACGGTATATGCAGAGCACATCATGAGAAAGGCAGGGTTAGATGAATCAAAAGTTGGAATTAAGATTGCCGGAAGAAACATCAACAACCTAAGATATGCAGATGATACCACTCTAATGGCAGAAAGTGAAGAAGAACTAAAGAGCCTCTTGTTGCGGGTGAAGAAGGAGAGTGCAAAAGTTGGGTTGAAACTAAACATTAAGAAAACCAAGATCATGGCATCTGGCCCTCTCAATTCCTGGCAAATAGATGGGGAAGAAATGGAGTTAGTGACAGATTTTATTTTCCTGGGCTCCAAGATCACTGCAGATGGGGACTGTAGCCAAGAAATTAAAAGACGCTTGCTCCTTGGGAGGAAAGCCATGGCAAATCTAGACAGCACACTAAAAAGCAGAGACATCACCCTGTCAACAAAAGTGTGTATAGTCAAGGCTATGGTCTTCCCAGTTGCAATGTATGGCAGTGAAAGCTGGACCATAAGAAAGGATGAGCACCAAAGAATTGAAGCCTTTGAACTATGGTGCTGGAGAAGACTCCTGCGAGTTCCTTGGACTGCAAGGCGATCAAACCGGTCAGTCCTAGAGGAGATCAACCCTGACTGCTCTTTAGAAGGCCAGATCCTGAAGCTAAAACTCAAATACTTTGGCCACCTAATGAGAAGGAAGGACTCACTGGAGAAGAGCCTAATGCTGGGAAAGATTGAGGGCAATAGAAGAAGGGGACGACAGAGAATGAGGTGGCTGGATGGAGTCACTGAAGCAGTAGGCGTGAGCTTAAATGGACTCCAGAAGATGGTAGAGGACAGGAAGGCCTGGAGGAACATTGTCCATAGGGTCGCGATGGGTCGGACACGACTTTGCAACTAACAACAACAACAACAACAACAACCAATAGAAGATGGGGCTGTGTTGGCTCAGTAAAGACACTGAGCTTGTCAGCTGCAAAGCTGATGGCAGGTTCAAGACCTAAGCACTATGAAATGGGTGAGCTCCCATTACTTGCCTCAGCTTCTGCCCACCTAGCAGTTCAAAAGCATGCAAATGCGAGTAGATAAATAGGTGCCATTTTGGTGAGAAGGTAACAGCATTCCATGCACCTCAGCATATAGTCATGCTGGTCACATGACCATGGAACTATCTTCAGACAATGCTGGCTCCCTTAGCTAAGAAATGGAGATGAGCACCGACCCCTACAGTTGGACACGACTGGACAGGGGAAATCTTAACTTTTTTATTAGAGTTGAAAGGGACCTCTGTTTGAAAACCTCCACTGCAGGAGAATAATCCACTCCATCAAGTAACCTTTGCACTGACTCTCAATAAGTTCTTCCTAATGTCTAATCTACATTTACTTCTTTGAACATCTTTGCCCTCTGAGTCTTTGCCTGACAGGATATAGGGGAAAAGTCACTAATCCTTGCTCAAGTTAGAACCCATTTTCCAGCAACTCACAAACAACTTCCTCCATCCAGAGGAACTAGACCTTCCTCTATTTGGTTCCATTAGTGTTAAAGGAATGAATTAAAACCATAACAACAATGCCAATAAAAGCAGTCTCTCCCCCATCTCCCAAGAGAGAATGTCCTTCTCCTCTGAGCATATTTTATTTTCCAGTTACAATATTTGGCCCTACATCTATATAGTATTGCCAACCGCCTTTTTCTAAAATTATTTGGCTGTCAGAATAAGGAGATACAAATAATTAAAAAGCCTCTGGCATGCAATATTCCGAGTTCCTTCTGCTTTGTTTTACCTATTTCTCATCCCATTAAGTAAAAAACCATAATGGAAGAACTAAAGTGTTACATCCTATAAAACTCCACTTCAAATTGCTTTGCTTTTGAATTTGGTCTTTAAAACAAAATATTCCATTATATGTTCCAATTGTCCCCTCAGATAAATTGAGTGCAATCCTCCTTGTTTGATACACCATATTTTTGCCAGCAACCTGGGTAGATAAAGACTTGCAGAAATGGATGACAGCACAATCAGGCAATCTTCCAAATCTGAACATTTTATTAAACATCTGCAGTCTTTCATGTTACCATTTTTGCTGACAAAAAATGATTCTTGCAAACTAGTCCTCCATGAGCTTCTAAAAGAGAGAAAATCTGGGACATTTCTCTGTAAAGTTGTAATAAACGTTATTCCACCCTTTGTTTGATCATGCCACAACTGTGCATTTGTACACACCAGAACACAGTAAGATGGCACTGTCCTGCTCAATTAAAGAACAGAAGACCAGCTGTCTCTGTTCATCATAGTAGGATAGACTTCTGTAGACTTCACTACTTCACTAAGTTCAACTGATGCAATGTCTGTGCTTTGAATCTTGTGTTGGAGCTTGTGCTGAAAATAATAGCAAATGTAGCCAGGACAAACTATAAATGTGACTTTAATTTAAATGTTATTTAATGAAAACTAAATAAAGGGCATATGATTATTATCCTATCATGTATTTAATTATTTCATACTTCTGTTTGAAAATTATTTCTGAAGTTCTCCAGATGTTGGACTCAAGACTTTCAGTGACTCCAAGCAGCTTTGCTTTTTCTCACCATTTTTTCCTCAAAGTTCTAAACATAACCTCAGCCACCAAAGATTATTTTACTTCTGTAATACAATGTTAGTATTTATTCCTCTTGTCTGGACCCCTTGGAAACATGAATGGAATCAAGTATACCCAGTTTCACTGGACAATAAGAATGAGTTTTCAAGACCTAATTTTCAAGGCATGAAAGCATCCTGATGGATTAACACCAAGGTTAATTTCATACCCATCTTAGAAGTAGAGAAACACAAATGTACAATGGGGGGGGGCGAACATCTGACTTTTCACAGAGTGTGAAGCCTTCTTCTCCATGCCTTTTGTCACAGTATTACTGCTTCTTGCCTTGGAAACTAGCCAATTTTTGAAGATGAGTTTTAACTTATTATACTCAGAAGTTTTCCTTTTCTTTCCCCATCTATTTTTCCCAGCAAAGTTGATGAACAAAAGGTTTCCCTTAGGATCCAATTATACCCTGGTAAAAAACACATTGTTTTTCAAAGCTATTGTATCTAACAGTATTTTGCAGCTGACAATTGGATTATATTCAACATTATCTCTGATGAATGCTCACATTTTAAAAAGCCTATTGTCTGAAATTTGTTCCCAATGTAAGGGTTCAGCCTTTCTTGCTATTAAGGTCATAATGTTAGGGAATCTTTTATTCACTAGCTTTGGCAATACACATGGTGCCAGTTTGTTTTGTTTATCCCTAATGCAACCTGATTATCGTGCCCTGAAATTTCTTCTGTAAATTGGAATAGAAAACTAGTAGCCAAGAGTCTTTATTCTGAAATTGTTCTGTGATTGTGAATTGGATGAAAAAAGGGAAAATGGGGAAGGAAATAACAAAAGTATAAAAGCTGAGTTTACTGATTTGTTTTAGTTTAATACTTTATATTTAAGTTGATATCAATTATTGAAATTAATTCCATTCCTTTACTCAGCACCAGGGATGATTAGTTTCTTCAGTATGGAATGTATATTGGAAATCTCTCACAAAGAAGTTGGTTAAGGCTAGAGGGAGTGTCTAAGACATAGATTTTATGTTATCTTGTCTGAATCAATTCTGAAAACATTTCAGAAAAATCATAAAGTCTAACCTCAATTGAAAGTAGAATTGTGAATAATTAATGAGTCTTTTTCAAACACCAGTAAAAATGGCAGAATTGCTTTACCATATCTATATCTGCTAAGAAGGGTTATCTGTGGAAATTTCACTATATTCATGAAAGATGATGTTATTGAAATGTTATTTCCAAATCTGGGTCAGTTCCATGTGGATTGGAACTCTTTGAGATAAGTTTGCAATAGCCTTCTGATCAACCAATAACGTCAGCTGGTCATCTTTCTGTCAATATAAGAATGCAAAGAATATCCAAAAAGAAACTAAGGGATCATGGGGCATCTTGATCAGACTCTTGAAATCCTTCCTCCAGCATCTCTTTCTCTGCAACTGTACTAAAATGAGAACGAAGAGAAGCATCTGACAAACAGTCTTGCTTTTTATACCAAGGATACTCTTAGAATTCGAGCACTGTATTTTTAAAACTCCTATACAAAAGCTGCCTCCCAATTACTAAAATGAGTTTTATTCCTAGTTAAAAAAACATTTTAATAAATTGTATTCTCACGGTACTTGCAAACTTCTTGTTTACTTTCTCCTGGCATTTTTTGTTCAACTTATTTAACTATTAATGAGGGACAATGTTATTGCTGAGGTAGTTAATTTCTGATAGATATATTGCCATCACCTTGAGGTATTTCCACGAGAAATATCCTGGCCTTCATCCTTCTGAATATAAAGTAGTCAAATGGGAGGAGTCCTACTTTGAAGATGAATTGAAGTCAATGTGGCTATAAAATACTGAAAAGGAGAGCGGACTGTGTAATACAAGAAGGTAATGACCTACGAAACATGATGTAAATTCTCGTTCATAAAATTGAATAAGAAGTGATAGAAAAATGCAATTTTGTTTCCAGTATGGTACTAGTTTTCGTATGTAGCAATAAGCTGAAACAAATAGGAAAAACTGCAGCAAAGTAGAGGAAGAGAAATTTGACAGGACATGTTTGGCTCCCAGATAGGATTCTTTATCCCTGCTTTAAAAGACTGATAAAAAATGGTTAGACTTGCTTATGGAGCAAAGGAACGGCAACCCCTTTGCTACCCACATTTTCCCATGACAGTCAACTCAACTGAAAGTTAACATTACAAAAGACCAATTCTAATTTAGTTGATCTATTTTACTAGGCTGACCCCCAATTCTGTAGGACCTTATTGTTTTTTTTTAATTAAAAAGTTTTAGAATACATTTTATCTTTAACAAACAACAAAAAAAAAAAGAAAAAGAAACCCCCCCCCTTATCATTTACATGTTGGGCAGAAATAAATTAATAATATTACTTTTTCCCGTGTACTTTTTCTAATATATAATTTTATATGCATTTTTTTCATAGTGTGTCAGCATACTGTAATGGCTTAAGCGTGTACATTTTTTCCAATATACTTAATGCTATGAATGTTGTTTTCCTATCAGGCATTGTATACATTTTTGTGCATTATATATATGTGTGTGGGTGTGTGGGTATTTATACATGAAGGCATACATACATACATACATACATACATACATACACACATACACACACACACATATTTGCACATAATCAGTATAGTTATCTTTCTAATGGAACAAAATTCTTCATCAACCAGTTATATTTAGTTGTTCCTCTTGAATAAAAGGGTTCAATCGAAGACTTTTTACTCTGGCACTCCCATTTTCCTTATCACTGTAACACTTGAGTAACAAAATAATCTCAAATGTCAATTCCCTAACTTTCCCTCTCCAAAATATACTTTTTGTAACAAAATTACCTGTCCAAAATATAGTTTCTGTAATAAAATTAGCTTCCTCTTATTTATCAATGAAAAACATTGGATCTTTCAACTACAGTAAATCTTCAAATCTCAGACGCTCTAAATTATATAGTGTTGATATAGAAAAAAATTTCCTCATACAAAATACTTCTTTTAGCCATATGCCCTGAAAATCCCTATGGATAATTTGGTTAGAGTTGGGCAGCATGAAAAGACTGTCAATTCAGCTCAATAAATACACAACAATTCCCAAACTGATTATTTTGATAGGAAGTACTCTTTTCTCTCCTTTTCTTTACAAAGGTTAACTGTGAAGGCCAAATTATATAACAGAGAAAAGATTTAGAAATAGCCAGAATACCCTAAAAGACAACCCCCAAACAAAAGTACATTAAAGATTTTATAAAGTGGGATTTTATAAAGAATCCTACAAGGGCCATTGATAGGTGGAAAAAAAATGAAACTCTGATTTTTGTCATTTATAACTCCTTCATAATTTAGCTAGATTGCATCAACAGTTTATTACTTCCCTAAAAAGGACACATTCTGGGGTGGAGAAAATTAATGAAGAAAATAAGAGAAGAAAAAGAGTTTATCATGGCAGTTTGGGCATCTTTTAAAGCTTCTGGTAACTCTTGACCATACAGCTTTTTTAGTGTACGATGTAATATAATGACCATGAGTTTGCCACATCTGACTACTAGAAGGGAATTTCCAAGTGCAATCCTAATATCCGTAGTGGTGCCCCAGTAACTTTTTCCAGAATTTCAATCTATAAATCATCTACACATGGGCCCTGTTGAACAGTCAAACAATTGTTTATAACAGCCGACTTCCTTTAACAACTGCAAGAATGAATCCTTGGAGAAAGTCCTTATAAATGCTGAAGGTCATATCCATCCAAGACAGGTACCCTCACTACCATTTTCTCTTAAAAAGGAAGCAGAGATGAAAAAAGGTGAGAAAATGCTTATTAATTGCTTATCAGATTCTTCCTTGGTTCACATTAAGAATTGCTCCAAAAATTATTTTTCATATGTCTTTGTTTGGTATGTGAAAAATCCATTGCTAGCAAGAGGGTAAGTATGCATCATATTTCAGTTTTAAGTTGCATCTGGAATTATGGATGATACATGCATGCTATTGAACATCTTCCTATTGCTGGTAGTGTTCCATATACTGAAATAGAAATGGTCTCATGAGTATTCCACCAATTCAAAATCCACATATTCTTTACTATATGGATTTGGTTACAAATTATCATAAATGGAGATCTTTTGGGCCTACAAATATATAATCCCATGATAAAATAGGGCTGTAGAAAATCAATCATTCAATCAATTCCAGCAGTAAAATGTTGGAGTTAATGCTTAAATCTGTTCATCAGACTTATGAGAATTGTTCATGAAGACAATTTTTATATGGCAATTATTACTCTGTTTTTGAAACACCAACATAAAAAAGAGAACATCTTTTTTCAGTGACATAAAGCTATGACATCTTCCAAAGAAACCCTAAATAAATATTTTGATAGATAACTGATGGATATAATATTATTTCCAACTGGTAGGGAGATCTGTTGTTTGATTATAAAGTATGAAGATATTTTTTGCAGTTGTTTTATTATTTTTGTCATATCTAAGAGCACAGCTTTAAGTGCTTATACCAGTAACACCTGAGTTCTTTAGTTTAACCTTTGAGTCAAGTAACTCTACATTTAAAAAAAGAAGAAGTCAAGCCAAAAAACCCAGTTTGATTTAGTTTGCAGCCATATTTGATTAAAAATATGTTACATTAATTCAGGGAACTATGCAGCCCGGGAGAGGACACGCAGCTGGTTCCAGGCAGTTATATCGGCTTCTCTGAGTGAGGGTTGCTTCCCCGCCGTCTTGAAAGAGGCGGTGGTGAGGCCTCTCCTCAAGAAGCCTGCCTTGGACCCAGCTGTATTAAACAACTTTCGTCCTGTCTCCAACCTTCGCTTTCTTGCGAAGGTTGTTGAGAGTGTGGTGGCGCATCAGCTCCCTCTGGTCCTGGATGAAGCGGATTATCTAGACCCGTACCAATCGGGTTTCAGGCCCGGGCACAGCACGGAGACGGCATTGGTCGCGCTGGTGAATGATCTCTGGAGGGCTCGGGACAGGGGATATTCCTCTGTTCTAGTCCTATTAGACCTCTCGGCGGCTTTCGATACCATCGACCATGGTATCTTGCTGCGGCGTCTCAGGGGATTGGGAGTGGGAGGCACAGTTTTACAGTGGTTCTCCTCCTATCTCCGGGGACGTTCGCAGTCGGTGTTGGCAGGAGGGCAGAGGTCGACCGCGAGGTCTCTCATTTGTGGAGTTCCTCAGGGGTCGGTCCTCTCGCCTCTCCTGTTCAACATCTACATGAAACCGCTGGGTGAGATCATTCGTGGCTTTGGAGTTGGGTATCATCAGTACGCTGATGATACCCAACTTTTCCTTTCGACCCCAAACCACCCCAGTGATGCCCTCAACGTGATGTCCCGGTGCCTGGAGGCGGTTCGGGTCTGGATGGGGAGGAACAGACTCCAGCTCAACCCCGACAAGACTGAGTGGCTTTGCATACCTTCATCCCGGGTTTATTCGGATGTTCCACCTTTGGCTATGGGGGGTGAACTATTACCCCCCGTAGATAGGGCTCGCAACTTGGGAGTCCTCCTAGATTCACGGCTCACCCTGGAAGACCATATAGGAGCTGTGACTAGGGGGGCCTTCGCCCAGGTTCGCCTGGTGCGCCAGTTGCGGCCCTATCTTAGCCGGGATGATTTGTGCACGGTCACTCATGCGCTCGTGTCCTCTCGTCTAGACTACTGCAACGCTCTCTACATGGGGCTGCCCTTGAGGACCACCCGGAAGCTCCAACTGGTACAGAATGCAGCCGCGAGAGTTGTGTTGGGAGTCTCCCGATACTCCCACGTTACACCGCTGCTCCGTGAGCTGCATTGGTTGCCAGTTGTCTTCCGGGTGAGATTCAAGGTACTGGTAACAGTGTTTAAAGCCCTTCATGGCATGGGGCCGGAGTACCTTAGGGAACATCTGCTGCCGGCATCAAGCTCCCTGCGCCCTGTGCGTTCCCACAGAGAGGGCCTCCTCAGGGTGCCACCGATCAGAGAATGTCGATTGGTGGCCCCCAGGGGGAGATCCTTCTCTGTGGGCGCTCCGGAGCTGTGGAATCAGCTACCGGTAGAGCTCCGGATGGCGCCCGATCTTCGCTCCTTTCGTCGCGATCTCAAGACGTTTCTGTTTGTTCAAGCCGGCCTAGCCTGATGGGGATTGGTGGGGTTTTTAGTCTTGTGTTTTAATTTTAACTTGGTGTTTTAGAACTTGATTCCAACTGTTTTAATATGGGCAATTATTTAATCTTGTTTTAACGTTTGTATTTAGTATTTTATTCTGCCCTGTGAACCGCCCTGAGTCCTCAGGGAGAAGGGCGGTATATAAATATTATTAAATTAAATTAAATTAAAAAACTGGGAAGAGTTTTAGGAACATATGCTGAATAAGTATGTGTGAAGGGGGGAGGAGGAGGAAGAGGAAGAGAAGGGGAATCAAATGAGACAACATTTTAACTCCAACCTGATGTTCTCCCTGTACCTTCTTTCTCCAGATTTCCTACATTTTCTCTCTTTCCTTCTTGTGTTGTTATATTCTTATAGATCACTCACTCCAAAACTTTCCAGAACCTTCTGCTTACTCCATTCTTGCATTTACTTACCCAGAAACTTTCCAGTAATACCATAATTCATCCAGTTATAACCACAGGCTTTTTTACCTACTCAGTCTCCTAGTAAACTAATAAAGGACCTGAAGCAATCTCTTACAGATGCTTCTTCAACATTTCATATTCCTTCATCAAGAATGGGAACCTTCCGACCTGCAGATCTAAATCAGTGCACTATACAAGGCCCTTCTTTCTCCTGCATAGTCTCACTACTTCTTTATCATTAATTTTTCTCTGGTTTAGTCTCAACAATTAGATCAGTACTGTACAAACAACCTTCCATGTAAAATCTGATTAAAGAGATCTTACCCGTTTCCTCAGATTGCAGGTTAGAGTGAGGTTCCTTGAGAAAGAGTTTGCAAAAGCTGTATAAAAGTCCAGAACTTTCAGCAAAGCTTCCCGTTTGATAATGTGCAAATCGCAATATGTTAGGGCCCGTACGTTGGCACACGCATGAGCCAGAGTGGTCTCTTTCCAGAAGATGTCCCCAAAAACATCCCCTTTACCTGGTAAAGCAATGAAAAAAGCAATTAGAAACAAAAGTTTATAGAAAATAAATAAATCAACAATTTAAAATTAGCAATTCAGCTTGCAGCAAGTCATCTAGGGCAGGTGTAGGCTCAGGAATTCTGGGAGTTGAAGTCCACAAGTCATAAAAGAGCCAAGGTTGCCTACCCCTGATCTAGGGTCATCATAGATAAACAAGAAGTGATGTTTCTGGAGAAGGATAGGCATAATGTAAATTAGCTTTGTTCCTTTACCACAAGGAAACTGTGAACAATTTATTTAATAAGTTATTATTTCTATGGACATTCCCATCAAAGCTTACAGGTCCTGAAGCAGTTCTTCAGAATCAAAAGTTTGCATTACTGCAATCAGTGTTTGCTTTTTTTTTTACAAATCACCATCCCTAAATTAATGTTTATGATAGGAAATCTAGGTATTCATCATGACAACAGGTGGTGTTTATGTCTGTGGAATGATATTACAAATCTTGCAAATCCCTGCAATTTAAATAAATGCTTAAGGTATGCCATTGCAAGTTCTACCATTCAGATCAATCTAGCCCAAACTCTCTCTTGCAATAAAACACTTGGTGTAGTACCTGTTTATCTGCTTTTGGGGCATAACCCTTCTTAACACACCAATAAGTTTAAACTTTTTGCTTACTGTGTGTGTGTGTGTGTGTGTGTGTGTGTGTGTGTGTGTGTGTGTGTGTCTGCTTGAATCTGTGTGCACTCCTGGCAACTACCTGCATGATAGTTTTCTTGGAAGTTTTTTGAAATTGGTTCATTGTTGCCCTCTTCTTCCTAGGGCTGAGAGAGTGTGACTGGCCCAAGATCACCCAGCTGGCTTTTGCCCTAAGGTGGGAGCTAGAACTCCTGGTCTCTAGCTGGTATCTTAACCACTGCACCAAACTGGTTCTCAGGGAAACAGCAATAGTTAGTGCCATTGCACTGGCTTTCTGTGTTTGACCACTAGGGGCAATCAATGGAGCAACAGAGACTTTGCATATTTATCTTCTTTGCAAAATACTTACTTTGCATATGCTATTAGCCAGATTGATATTCTCAAGGACTTCATAGCATCCTTCCTCTCCCAGCTCAGCTTTCCTTTCTCTTCCATCTCTGGCCTGTGTGGCTCATATCTGTACCTGACTCATTCACTTTCCAACAGCATGCCCACAGCTTTTAATAAACTTGAGTCAATCAGACTTTTTTATTTCTTAAATAATGATTATCTTTGTTTTTTTCCATATGCACAAGCACAAGCCTCTGGAATAATTTCCTTAAAATGCTATCATCTTACTTCGGTGTTGCTCAACCTTGCCAATTTTAAATGTATAGACATTAGTTACCAAACTGGTTGGTGAATTCTGGTAGTTGAAATCCATACTTTTTAAAGTTACCAAGCTTGAGAAGCATTGTTCTAAGTGTTTCTCTCTGAGTATGCATTCTTTCTGCTGCATTTAGCTATCTCTCATCCAACAATGTTCCTTCCCTAAGACTACAACTGAGAAGCATTGCCTCATTTCTTCCTGAATGCTGTGTGCACCACTGTGTGCTGCTACTCCAATCTGAGATCTTTCAGAGAGAATTTTTCTTCCCAGCTGCCAGAGGGTCACTTGGGAGGTACCAGATGGATGGCAATCTTACACTCTCAGTGGCAGGATGAAAAACAGCCTCAAAAGCATATTTTGGAGCTTCTGAATTATGAAATGAAACAGATTATTTTTCCTTTACTGTAAGAAGAAATATACTGTATGAATGTATACCACTTATTTGTAACATTTTCTTAATTTGGCAGATGTTTGGAGCTATAACTGACCACTATACTTCCTGACTGATAACTACCTTCTCAAATGTATTGAGGTCAGCTTGTTTGAAAAAGTCTGAAAGGAAGTAATATAAGTATGTATTTGTGTGTGTGTGTGTGTGTACATATATATGTTGGGAAAAATAGTCGAACACCAGGATAAACATAAACCAACTGTTTAATAAACTTAGCTTTTGTCGGCTAACTGCTGACATTGTCAGAGTGAAATGTCAGAGGTTTGGGAGTTTGTTTATGAGACTGGTATGTTTTTGCGCTCTGCTCATTGAGAGAGTTACTGGTCTACCTGCTCTGATTAGCTCCATCTATTGGAACCATGACAACCAGTTTGATTGGAGCAACATGAAAATCATCGGCCATGCTACCACCCACCACACCCATGAGTTCACTGAAGCCTGGCACTCAACAAGCAATTCCATCAATAGATACATTGACCTACAACCAGCCTATGAACCACTCAGAATGCAAATCAACCACACAGCCAACCAGAGAGCACCAACGCTCAACCAACCCACACAAGCCCCCCCAACCACTTCACCTCCCAATGGCCCTCACCTCAGGTAACCCTCCCAATCACAAGACCCATCACAAGACTCTCACTTGACATACCCACACATGACCCATCACAAGACCTACTGACTACACAAAGCCCTTATAAACAGAAGAACACTGACATCCCTTAAACTCTGCTAATTATGTTGCCTAGCCTGGTAATGAAAAGTTTGGAAACCAACTCACATGGCTGGAAAAAGAACCTTCACCTTCACTTCATGGTGATTTGCTTAATGACCTTAGTCAGAACTGCTGGAACTTCTAAGTCAGGTGCATTTGCATGATTTTTTTTAAAATTTTACAACCACATTGCTTAGCAACAGAGTTGCCAGTCCCAAATGCAGTCAGTAAGTGAAGGCTATCGGTACTAGTTGGTACATCATTAAGGACTAAGAAAACTAACTGGCACTTTTGTCTACACTAGAGTTCTGTCAGGTACTAGGTTTCATACTTTTATGATCCTTTTGAAGATGCATGAGAATATTGGTCATAGAAAATAAATAATTATGAGACTGTCAGAAAAACCCAGACAGATTTCATTTCATTTCACTCAATGGTTCTATTAAAAATAACTATAATCCCAAATGCTGCCAATTGGTCAGCTGCAAAATAGAATCTACTTAATCATTTTTAATTAGAAGCCTACCAAAATGAAATTATGAGTTCATGTTTCTACACAAGAAAAAAGATCCATCATGCTGCAAGAATAATAAAATAGTCACTTGTGTCAGGGTTTTCTAAACACTGAAGGAGAAATTATCAAAGAGACCATTATCTACTGAAGCTTTTTTGGAAGAACTGGGATTCGAGTAAATTAGTTACATGGGATTTTTAGTGCAAGAAAATAACTTCAGAGGTTCCATGGTGTGTTCCTCTTGTCAAAAACTGGCTCTTGTTATTGCTCTCCAAAGCTAGGTTGTTTTAAAGCTTTCTGCCATTCAAAGAAACAATAACTTCTGCTTTCAAAAAAGAAGACAAATCCAATGAAATTCTCACATACAGAATGTGTTCTGTCAGTAAATTTAATTAGAAAATGTTCGTTTGTGTCCTGCCGTTCATTGTATACTCAATTCCCTAGTACTCTGCAGCTTCTCTGGCTTCCCAGGAGAGGATATCATGAAGGAATGTCTCTGATTATTCTTTTATTGTTATTTATTATTATTTTTGCTATCCATGCTACGGGGGAAAGTCCAACCAATAGGATATTATTGGAAAAGTATTTCTTCCTCAGGGTCAAATTTGGAGAAATTATGCACCCAATTTCTCTGCCCAGAAATATGATGGTTTCCAAATGAAATCAATATTTAGCTTTAACTCCTAAAACAGTTCCCCATAACTTCATGAAATGGAATGTGGCTTTCCATGAATATCGCTTTGGGCCAAGGATACTACTTTACTTTACTTTACTTTTATTAAATTTGTATACCGCCCTTCTCCCGAAGGACTCAGGGCGGTTAACAGGGCATATATAAATAACAATACAAAAATTAAAAAGGAATTAAACAAATGCCCAATTAAAAATTACAATAGCAATAAAAGACCCATTAAAAATCCTAACGTTCCCCATCAGGCCAGACCAGATAATTCAAATAAGTGGGTCTTCAGACCGCGCCGGAAGGAGCGAAGGTCCGGTGCCATCCGGAGCTCAACCGGCAGTTGGTTCCATAGCGCCGGAGCGCCCACAGAGAAGGCCCTCCCCCTGGGGGCCACCAGTCGACATTCCCTGAGCGGAGGCACCCTGAGGAGGCCCTCTCTGTGGGCATGTACTGGGCGGAGGGGAGTTGACGCCGGCAGCAGGTGGTCCTAGAGGTACCCCGGACCCATGCCATGTAAGGACTTAAAGATCATAACCAAAACCTTGAACCTCATACTCAGAACATACTATATGTTCTCAACTCCTTTCTTTCTCCATGTTTGTTAGCAGTTCCCAGACCTGACCATCTCTCTGTTTCCCCTTTCTTCTTTTTAGAGGGTATTGTGGTGAAAGTGTAGAAGTAAGAGCAGATGCAGAGAAGGGAAGTGGAACAAGGAGAATGAAGGTCCCCTGTCTCTCTGGTTTCTTTTCTCCAGCATGTTTCCTTTTCCTTTCTAGTCATTTTTTCTACTTGCTGGGGAGGAGAAAAACAAACAGAAGAGTATGTGGATGAAAGCCTTATTTTTTCTCTCTCTTGAACTAAAGGTGTACTTCTAAACTGGTCCTACCAATCCAGTAATTCCAGTGTTTGCTCAATCTGGGCCACTTTAATTTCAATTTCCAATTTCAATTTCCAGAATTTAATTCTCATGCTGGCTAGATAATTCCGGCATCTTAAAGTTTCCAAGATTGAGGAACACTGTACTAAACACTCAACTCAATTCTTAGTATTCTGAGTGTGGGTCAGTGCAAACCTATCTCAAACCTTACTTCTAAATTCTGCCTGATTGAGACAGCCATTCATTCAATGAATGAATGAGTCTCTGGCTATACTACAGATACTATCTCAAATGCTGTAAAATAGGTGGGAAGATGCTACGACAATGAATATCACTTTCTCTGTTGTCTGCCTATCTCATTCCACCAGCCTGCTTATATTTTATCTGCTAAATGAAATAGAGTATAACAAAGAACTACCACACTGTATTCTTACACAACTGAATCCTGCCCAGAAGTCACATTAAAACAAATTAAAATAAAGTACTGTAATACACTTGATATAATTAATGTATTTAATAATTTCCCCTTCTGTTACAATTCAGCAGCAACTTTATAGAGGCTCTTGAGACTGCACAAAAGCCTTTAGCAGAAAAGGGTCACATCCCCAGGTCCAGAAAATGTGCTAGAGGCACAGACACTGCTTTGCTCTAGTCCCCAAAAAGAACTAAAAAAGAACTAAAAGGATGGACTAAAGCATACTTGGGATATTAACTTTTAAGGCTGCATCTGAATCCTCCTGTTTTTCAAAAGAGTCCCAACCAATAGACCAAGGGTAATTTAATAAGCCATGAGAAATGTATTATCAGCACTTTAATGTATTGCTTACCAGGATGAGGGTAGGTGGGAGGATGTGAGTCATGCTGATCTGCTCTGCAGAGGCTCATCTCTTTGACCTGTCATGGTGGTGCTTCTGATCGGCTCTATTGGACACTACATTTTGATAATAGTGATTTCTGCCACTTAGTTGTGGGATTCAGATATGTGAACAACTGGTTCTCTGTGTGGATGCTGCTTTTGGAAGTCCATTCTGGGCCTGGGCAACAAAAAATTAGCTACCGGTTCTGCTGAAGTGGTTCGAACTGGCTGAATCCCACCACTGTGCCACTCCACTTCAACAACGGAAAGTGAGTGTCACTTCTTTTCATGGCTTCTCTTTTCAGCCAAGCTTCAACAATCTGCACAACATTGCATGTAGAAGGGACTCCTCCAGGGAAAAGAGAGCTTTAGGCTCTTATGAAAACTTGAAAATCAGCCCACAAGAAGGCATTGGCTAATTGGTTTCATATTATTGCCACATATACACAAAAATGATATGGATGTGTCAATTTAGCCACTGGGAGTTGAAAGAGACTTGTTTGATTTAATTTTTCAAGCATTTTTATCTACATTTTCATGTATAACAAATAGCAAATAAAAAGATGAGGTGTAGAATAAATTATATAGATTATAGTGAGTATAGTGGGATTCTATGGGTTGATAAAAATGAAAGGTTTTTTTTCCTGGTGTTGAAAAGATTGTAAAACCGTAATTAAGAACAAGAGTGTTAAAAAATGGAGGTACTATTGCTGAGAAAGCTCGTTTGTTGTAGTTGAGTAACATATTGCTCAATTTAGGAAGCAACTGTGAGAAATACCTTGGGAGAAAAAAATTGAAGCATAGGCAGATTCGTATGTTGTTATTATAAACTAAAGGTTTTAGAAAGTGATATCAGGAGCTCATGATAAATCCCATTTAAATATATATCACATCCTTTTAAAAAATATATCACAGCTCTATTGTTATAGCACTTCCCGAGTGATATACCACCATTAGTATATTTTAGATTCTTCTAAGTGCAGTCCATAACAAGTGTTGACAAACATACTATTTTGTTTAAAGTATAATTTGCATGTTTGTATTAAGATAAACATACGATTCATGTAAAATAGAACAGATTTTAGTGTTCTCTTTTATGCACATTACCGTTTTCACATATTTCTATCAGGTAAAGATATAAAAAAATATATACCAGGGGTCCCAACCCCTAGACCACAGGAGTGGTGGGAAAGCATGCATGTGTACCTCCACTTGTGCAAGTGGTGGGCGAGCATGCACATGAAGCTCCACTGTGTGTGTGGTGGATGGTGTGCCCACTGCTTGTGCAAATGGAGCTGCATGTGTGTGCATGCACTCATCCACCGCACACAGGGAACCATTCTCTTTCAGCAAAGCCAGAAAGGTTGGGGAACCCTGATATATAAAGATGTATCTAGCATGGCCTTCAATTTGCCAGTATATTGCACAATGCCATAGAGGTTCAAGAACAGAATGGTGGCAGTCCACAAGACTGAATGTTTGCTGTTGACATTCAGTCATACCTCTGAAATTGTCTTTAATGCCCAAAATATGAAAGAAGGAAGATAGTTTTGTCTCCCCTCCCCTGATTTAGCTAAAAGTCAAATGTTGTGGGACTATTACATGCTACTTGGTTCACTAGATCCTACTGATCAAGCAATGCCTTCAAAGTAACTTTCATAAAATTGCATCAAAGAACACTCTGTCAAAGTCTAGCAGTAGAAACAGGTCTGCTTCCTGTTGTCAACATCCTTATATCTTTCCACAGTTTTTTTTTAAAGAAAAGTAACATGGCAGAGGGAGTAGACTCTCAACCATAGCACATAATGAGATTATAAATCTGATATAATCTGTTTGAATTTGCCTGAACTTTTTATTTGGGTCGTGCAGCTACCTCTTGTAATACAATTTATAGGAGAACTCTGGATGGATATTTCAGAATGGATTTAATAGCTTTACTAAGAAGGACATGAGCTATTGGGAATAACATAATTCCACTAATGATTTTTAGATAACAACATGGCAGAAAGTAAATGTTTGCCCTGCTGAGTTTGCTGCTAATAGCATGCTTTATGTGTTGCTTTAAAATTTTATTTATTATTTGTTTATTTATTCATTTATTTATTACCACAGCATTATAAAACTTGTTAAAATGTCCTTGTTTTCAGTGTACTGTTTATAGATGTGCTTCCTTGATAATTAAATATTCTTCATAATCTAAAATAACAAATTGCAAAAATTCTGATGTGCTGTGGCATATTCATTTTCTGACTGAAATACACTACTTTTCTGCTTGCCTATATACTGTATTCTAGATTCCTTTGTAAGTATAAAAATTAATAATAATTATTTTATTTATTTATTAAATTTCTACTCCAGTCATCTAACCTAAGTGATTCTGGGTGGTTTGCAACAGCATAATAAAACCATATAAATACATGAACAATTAATTACTAATTACTAATTATGTGATTTGGTAAAATAATTAAATGAATAAGCATAATATGAAACTAGCCTAGAAACAGCTGTTTGTCTGCCCACTTATCATATATAAGAAATCAATAGTGTCAATATAAACTATTGCCCAGATGGTCCTGGTGCCTACTGTACGCAGAAAATTACTAGCCTGATAATCAATATCTTTCTTAACTACCAGTGATAAAAGTAAAGATAAAGATTTCCCCTATCCTATTTTTTCTGACAGTAGGGGGCAGTGCTCCTCTCCATTTCTTAGCCAAGAGAGCCAGCATTGTCTTAAGTCACTTCTGTGGTCATGAACTGCTAGATTGGCAGGAGCTGGGCCAAGTAGGGAACATCTGCTGCCGGCATCAAGCTCCCTGCGCCCTGTGCGTTCCCACAGAGAGGGCCTCCTCAGGGTGCCACCGATCAGAGAATGTCGATTGGTGGCCCCCAGGGGGAGATCCTTCTCTGTGGGCGCTCCGGAGCTGTGGAATCAGTTACCGGTAGAGCTCCGGATGGCGCCCGATCTTCGCTCCTTTCGTCGTGATCTCAAGACGTTTTTGTTTGTACAAGCCGGCCTAGCCTGATGGGGATTGGTGGGGTTTTTTATTTTTTGTATTCTTAATTTTATCTTTGGGGTTTTATAATTGTATATTAATTGTTTTAACTTGGGCAATCATTTAATCTCTTTTTAATGTTTGTATTTTGTATTTCACTTTTGCCCTGTGAACCGCCCTGAGTCCTCAGGGAGAAGGGCGGTATAGAAATATTATTAAATTAAATTAAAATTAAATTAAAGTAACGGGACCTCACACTGTAGCATGGTGCTCAGGTCTTGAACTCAGGCTGTCAGTTTTCTACTGACAAGCTCAGTGCCTTTAACCACTGAGCCATCATACTCCCTTGCAACTAGCAGTGATAGGATACTGTAATGTCTATTACACCAGAGATCCCCAACCTTTTGAGCACCAGGAATTGGTTACATGGAGAGAGGTTTTTCCGTGGACCTGAGGGGGCATTGTTTTGTATGCTGCCTGCATCCTGCGGATAGGGCTTTTCTTGCTTGTGCAGACCAACTGTTGCAATGCCACAGCCTGGTACTGGGCCACAGACTGGGGGTTGGGGACCCTTGTACTACACCACAGCAAATACAATATAGAATTCAGGGCAAGTTGTGTAACATACACAACTGTGTTCTTCAACAAAAGGGATCAGCAAGGAGTGTAGGAGCAGCCTTCCAATATCTGCCAATCACAAAAATCTGCTTAACTACAAGGCTGGCCCTGACCTCACAGGTATGTTTCTGTAAATGGATAAATATTTTCTCTGCTGCTTATTTCTGGCTGTGGATGTTGGAAAAATTATTGTAGATATGTTTGCATTCTATAGATGCCAATGTCAGAAAAGTGACTCTGGGAACTTCCAGTGAAGTCATCCTTGAAAAAGCAGAGATGACATTATGGATGAAATTAGCTGCTGGATGTAGATTCTGAACAAGTGAAATCTCTCTGAAGAAAGGAGAGATCGTGAGAGCACCCATATATATTTCAGACAGCAGCTTCTCATGAACTGACATTTTTGCAATCAGCTTGTGAGTTGAGCAGCTGGGAGTTGAGGATCCTGTCAAAGTTCATCGTGATTAATGTAGCTTTTAAGAACATAAAATTCAGCCAATCCTCACTTTGGAATGAATTTTCTATTGCTTTTTAATCATTGAGAAACTCTGGATTGGCAAGTTTAGGTATTCTCTGGATGAATTTCCTTTAATCATTTATGAAGGAAGTTTTGAGTACAAGTATAAGGATTTTTGAACTTTTTTCAGAATTAACAGTAAAAGAGTGATTAGAGTGTTGTTTTTAGCTAAAGGTCTAGATGTATTTAATAACACTTTAAATATAAGAATCCTTCCCATGGGTAAGCACACATATCTTTGCATTTGGAAGAAAAACAATGTAAGATGGAACTTTGAAGACTGGACAGTTAAGGGTGGGAGCAGAGGGAAATGAAGTTTATAATTAAAGAGTAAGAACTTAATTGAACTGGTTGGGAACTATGCAATTATAAATGCAGCTCCCATGCATTTTGAATGCAATTTGCAAAATATAAATGCAGCTCCCATGCATTTTGAATGCAATTTGCAAAATAAGAACTTGCTGTTGAATTTAGATATATTGGATTACCTTGACTACTATAAAACAAAAATTGCAGAGTATTGGTCTTATTGGTCTAACATAGCGATAGAGATAAGCAGTAGACATTTCCATGTGGAAATGCACTATTATGAAGTGACAAAAATTCATGCTAGAACAGCCTTACCAATTGGCATCCTTTAGACATACTGGGATTATAAGTCCCAGAATTACCACTATGGACTAGGTCAGGGGTAGGCAACCTTGGCTCTTTTATGACTCAGCATGGCTGGCTCAGGAATTCTGGGAGTTGAAGTCCACGAGTCATAAAAGAGCCAAGGTTGCCTACCCCTGGACTAAGTGCTAAGTTGGGGAAAGCTATATTAGACCAATAAATGAGTCTCTTACTGACAGTCCTACCAAGCCAAATAAGATTGATTTGGAGGTCTTACAAATGTCTAGCATATACAGAAGCTACACACCTTTTTATTTCAATAAGGCTCTGACATCTTTAAGCAAAGCAAGATCAAAAGAATTAGACTGACATCACCACCACATATGTCAGGAAAACTTTTCTGAAGTAGGAGGATTCTTCAAAACTGTCTAGTAGCACAGTATGTTCTTTTGTTTAAGAAACATCTGAATAAGCAGTTCAAAGCTCTTTTCAATGTGGCAGCTTTCAAATATCTTTGACTATATAGTAAAGAGAATTCTACATATATTTTCCATTAAAAAATATCTGCACAAAGGCAGTTAAGATGCAAATTAGCTGCATGAAATTAATCCCTCCATAGTCATCCCATCAACCTCTTTCCCAGTTTTGCTGTGCACATTTTGCACTAAGTTTCCAAGGATGGCTCTGATATTTTCTGCACAGAAAATAGGCATGGAATTTATGTGACATTGGCATACACTGCTAGAACATGATTTGGACCCAGTCTGAATGTACAGCAGGCATTAATATTTAGTGCAGAACTTTACTTTATTGTCAACCTCTCTGCTTCCAAGAACAGTTCAACCCTTTAACCAAAATTCCATTTCTTCATTATCTTTGAATCCATTCCTTCTTGCTTTGTCTGCTTTTAAGATAATATCATACTGTATGCTGCTCCTGAAACAAATAATGGAGTTGAAGAAAGCAAATGCACAAAGCTACTCCATTTTTACAAACCGTAGAGCTTTTTGAGACTGCACCACTAATATTCACTATTTTCCATTGCAAATTTTTATGGAATTAAAAATTAGTTTTAAAGGGTGAATTAAGCTTCTGCAGATAGAGAAGACTGTTTTAACCTACGGTGCTACTTTGAAAGGGTGCTGCAACTGAAATATTGCTAATGATGTTCAAGAGCTAATCAAATCCTATCTAATGAGACTGCATTGGAAACAACAGTTTGCCAAGATGGCCTCCAATGCCCTGTGCTTTCTGAGGGGCAAACAAAGGAATGGACAATATACTTGCATGTCATAGAGCTATACAAAAAGGGAAAAAAGGCCAACAATAAGGTCATCAAATAAGGAAGATTGATCAACCTGAATATTCCCCACAGCAGCTCCCTCAGTATTTTTGCCATCCACATAGTCTTCAATACTGTAATACTGTCTCCTCTGCTTTTTCTTATCCAGCAATTAAGTCTTTCAACCTTTGCACTTTCAGGTATTGCACATATACCTTATTTTAGGTAGGGTAGACAATTCCAATGTATGCAAAGCTCTGCAAAATATTTACAGCAATGTAATAAATTCCTAACTTCAGAAATGTTATATAAAAATTTTGGGCTGCTGTTTTGTTTTGGGTTTTTTTGAAAATGATGGTTTTGTTATTTTACCCAGATGGCAAGGTAAGAACTGGCCCAGTTTTAAGATATTTAAATTTGTATGATAGACATTTTGGATGCCATTCCAAATAGGTTAAATTATTTTAAATTGTCTTCAATTAAATCCTGCGCTTCCACATTCTCCTACACACATTCTCCTGTTTTTATGCTTCTAATTTATTTTAACAACATGGCTTTAGGACTGTATAGTACTATAGTATAACATATTTCTGGCTTTATGCTTCTTATATATCATCCTAATTACTAGGACAAAAGACAGGTTGAATTACACTTAATAAATAAAAAATAAATGTACAAAGTTTGTAATTAAAAAAAACATTCCTACACCAAAATCAAGTCTATTTTTCCAATACTTTGAAGACCTTTAAGGAAATACAAACATGTACAAATATGTCTACCACATTCCAGCCTTCTTGATAGCTAAATCAAGAAGTTTGGATTTCTTATCCCTAGGTTGTTTTTGCCAACAGTGCCCAATCTATGTGAACTTTGCTGTTTAACTTAAACTAATCTGTCATTCCTCCCACAAAAGCTACTGTGGTTCTTAATGTGATATAGTTATCTTTTCTCCTTGGGATTTTCCTATGCAGTTTAAAAAAGGTCCAGAAAGTGATTTTAAAGATAACAGTCAGTTTTAATCAATTATCTCATTTATGTTTTAAAGGTGAATGACAGCATCATAGATATATAACAAAGACTGTGTTATGAAGGCGGTAATAAGGCCTGATGGGAGTTTTTCTTCATATTAATATAACAAGGATAATTTTTTTTATCGCTGATTGATTTGTATTACACTTGTTATATCTTCAGTTCGTTAGGCATTGAACGAGGCAGAGGTGTTGAAACAGCAAGCAAGTTTATTAACTCAGAACAGAAGCAGCTCTAATGGCTGCTGCACAGCTATTTATACTGTTGGCCTCTAGGCAGCAACCAATAAGTTTAAAGTAACAGTTTCCCGCCCCAAGCCTAATTATCAGCTTGGAGACAGCCAGTCTGGCTTTCAGTAACAGCAACCATTAAGCAATACAGCAATCTAGGTCAGACATTAAGCAAGTGATTAAAACAGTTATGGCCAATACATTACAACACTTAACTTACATTCACCTGTGATGGATTTCTTCATATAAAATTAGGAGTGCTAGTGAGGGCTGTTGCTAATGCACACTTACCATAAATTTATTATTGGCTGAATTCTGAGTTGCTATGAATTTGTCAGTAAAAAAACATACAGGGAGGAAAATGCATGAACTGACCTCAGGATCTTGGTAGGTTTATGTCTAAGGACATGCATTCAAGATATCTAAGAACTGCAATGCATATCTGACTGTGTAGCCTACACAAATCATTCCTTTGGTGAAGAGTTGGTTGGCCATGAATCAGGGGCTTCCACAATGCACATGAAAAGAAATCGGACTTTGATAGCACACAGTCATGGCTGCCATCCTTTTTTTTTAACACATAAACACGCCCATGGACACACCAGTGCTATTGACAAGCATCTTTGACAACCAATACTTTTATAATCCCAATAAAGTATTTGTATTCATGTTAATCTCATATGTAGTTTTCCTTAATTGGTTATTACAAATTTATTATGCAAGATAATCATACTTAAGTGGCAGATATAGCTGTGATTTTTGTTCTTTGATTTCAACATTTGCCACTCTGGCACAAGAAGGAAATTTAATAGGATTTTTTTTTATTATTATTAGTTTGCTTAAGAAAATTGGAAGGAAGTGTACTTGGAACTGATGACAGACTTTCTTGGCTACACCCTTAATAATGTACTTGATATAACCAAATATATCTGATAATGATAATGATTAGTTATCATCATCATCATCATCATCATTGGTTAATTTCCATACATTGCTTCTTGTCCTGCCTTCAGGTGCTTTGGAGAATAGCTTGACTCCCTCTTCCTTGTGGCAGCCCCTGAGATATTGGAATGCTGCTATCATGTCACCCCTCACCCTTCTCTTCATTAAACTAGACATAGCCAATTCCAGCAATCATTCCTTATATGTTTTAGCCTCCAGTCCCTAGTCATCTTTGTTGCTCTTCTCTGTACTCTTTCTGATCTGGGGCCAAGAAGCATCTAATGAGATCTAACTGTGTCGCTGTATATCACTGTCAAACTCAATCATGTCACATGACGTATTGTGGCATATTGTGACATTTTTTTGCCTTTGTGGAGCTGGGGTGGGCATGAGCTGCTCATGATGCATCCAGCCTGTAGGCCACCAGTTTGACAGCCCAGCCGTATATGGTCTATAGCTTTGGGAGTTAGGACCAGCATCGTGTCTGAACTAGTAAGAATGTATAGAATAAAGATCCAATACAGTTCCTTTAGAAAAAGATAATCTTTGGTCACAAGATCTCTGTGTTAGCCTGATTACCCAGGCTTGTGAGATCACAAATTTCGGAGGAGATGGTTTGATCCACTGGGCTGCCCAGCCTAATAACCTACATAGCTACATGCCCAATCTAACAGATTAGGTTTTGAGGTATAAGGAAACTGAATAAAGATTGAGCGCTTTGAGGTAACTACTGGAATTTAATAACTATTAGAAAGAGAAACAGATGGTCTGGTTGATCAACATCAGTTTTTTAAAGAGCTGAAAGTAATTGCTCTTTATATACAAACACACACAAACACACATACACACATTTGTAACTTTTTCTGGTCAAACAGATTTTCTAGATTTCATGACATTACAAACAAGCAAGGTGAGACCTGAAGGAGACACTTTAATGAATATTTTTAAAGAATTAGGTAAAGGTAAAGGTTCCCCCGCACATGCGTGCTAGTCGTTTCCAACTCTAGGGGCTGGTGCTCATCTCCGTTTCAAAGCCAAAGAGCCAGTGCTTGTCCGACGATGTCTCCGTGGTCATGTGGCTGGCATGACTAGATGCCAAAGGCGCACGGAACACTGTTACCTTCCCACCGTAGTGGTCCCTATTTTTCTACTTGCATTTTTACATGCTTTCGAACTGCTAGGTTGGCAGAAGCTGGGACGAGTAACAGGCGCTCACTCTGTTATGCGGCACTCGGGATTTGACCCGCCAAACTGCCGATCTTCTGATTGACAAGCTCAGCGTCCTAACCCACTGAGCCACCGCATCCCTTTTTAAAGAATTACAATTCCTTTAAATAATTTTCAGGGATTTGTATGGGTCAAAAGTTCACAAATCCTTGATTTAATTCACCACAGGTCTCTGATTGGTTTGGATTACACATCTAGTCAGTCGGCAAAACACAGAAGCCAACAGTAGAAACAGCAAATAGAAAGTTTATGAATATTCTAATATATAGTGTTATAGGACTGTTATTGTCCTATAACAAGGAAGGAACAATCAGATCTACACATGCAGAATTCCAACTAACTACTTTATTATGTTCTGCCTATAATAATAGAATCTCCCCAATCTGGCAGCTGTCCCTTGGGAACAATTAGGCTTAACAGCAGTCAACACCACAATCAGCCAATAAGAAACCACACCCAACCAGGCACCACATAAATACTATGCATAGAATAGCTCAAAGCACACATTCCAGTAGAGAGAAGTTCCTTGAGAATGGGCTCCAGCATGAGTCTGAAAGCTCTAATTCCAGTGACCTACTCAGGTTGGATCCTGCAACATTATCCTGGGACATGTACTGTATATTTGCCTTCATTTGTGATAATTACATAAAGTTCCAAGGAAGGCTGGTTTTTTATAGTTGTGCAGTGACTCTTGATTAGCTCTGCCCTTTATCATTTATCTTTCATCTGTCAGACTGGGTGCTTCCCAGCACTTTTTTTTAACTTTGTCAAAGGGCTATTTATATGAGTAAGGTATAGCATTAACATACATTATAGCATGTAGATCAGGGGTGTCAAACTGCCAACCCATGGGCCAGATGTGTTATCTGAAAGCCATGCCCACCCCATTGTCAGCAATGGCAAAATAGTCCCAATAAGTCTCGTGACGTCACGTGACATTGTGAGTTTGACATGTCTGATGTAGATGGTTATTGGTTCTGTACTTGTCATCTGCATATTAAATCAAATAAAACAATAGCATAAAGTAGGAAAAGAACTTGTTAGGAATCAGAGAAGGGGACGACAGAGAATGAGGTGGCTGGATGGAGTCACTGAAGCAGTAGGTGTGAGCCTAAATGGACTCCAGAAGATAGTAGAGGACAGGAAGGCCTGGAGGAACGTTGTCCATGGGGTTGTGATGGGTTGGACACAACTTCGCAACTAACAACAACAACAAGGAATAAATGTTGTTGTTGTTGGAAGTAACACTGGCCTATAGGGAGTTATTTAGGTGCAATTCCAAATGTTCCCAAAATTTAAGAATAAGTATTTCGTACAGCTGTATCTATAAAAATCTGTTTAACAAAGTTGAGGGTTGACAACAACACATCTCCATTAACAGGTCTCACCCTATTTAGCTAAAAATGAAACTTCTTTGATACCAGGTGGCCTCTGCACAATCAGAAACTTCATCATGCCGGATGAGTTTATTCCATCCCGTTCATCCTTAGAGCTCCTACCTACTGTTGCATCTCTTCTTTGGCCTAAACTGGGTGAACAGAACAGAACAGAACAGAACAGAATAGAATCTGGGAGGGACCCTAGAGGTCTTCTAATCCAACCCCCTATTCAGGAAGGAAACCCTACACCATTCCAGATAATGGTTATGCAATCTCTTTTTAAAAACGTCCAGTGTTGGAACACTCACAACTTCTGGAGGCAAGTTGTTCCACTGTTCTAACAGTTCTGTCAGGAAATTTCTTCTTAGTTCTAGGTTGCTCCTCTCCTTGATTAGAATAGAATAGAATAGAGCTGGAAGGGACCTTTGAGGTCTTCTAGACCACCCCCCTGCTTGAGCAGGAGAACCTATATCATTTCAGGCAAGTGACTATCTAGTCTCTTCTTAAAAATCTCCAGCGATGGAGTGCCTACAATTTCTGAAGGCAAGCTGTTCCATTGGTTAATTGTCCTCACTGTTAGGAAGTTTCCCCTTAATTCCAGGTTGCTTCTCTCTTTGGTCAGTTTTCATCCATTGCTTCTTGTCCTTTCTTCAGGTGCTTTGGAGAATAGCTTGAAGATTATTTAATCAAGACAATACGGGACTATTGACTTTTTCCTTTAACAGCAATTAATTGGTAAGAGGTTAGGTAGTAATGTTTAAAAAAAATAATCTGGTCTCTAACAAAGTCCCAACACTGTAGTCTATGAGGCTTTCTCAGTTTTTGAAGATGTACGGTGTTAATATTTGCTGAATGTTAAGTTATTCCATATATCAAAAGAAGCAGACACTTTTATTCAAAAATTTACTAGTCTAAATATGTTCCCAGAGCAAATTGTAATAAAAAGTAATTGGTTTAAAATCAGTATTTAATTGGCAAAAGACCTTTAGCTGGTTGATAGTAAATCATTGCCCCTAAAGATAGAGGCTTTAGTTGGCTGTTATCCTCAGAAAGCAACTGCCATCTACTATAGCAAATCAATATGAACCAGTAGTGGATAATTTTGTCTAATTTTTATCTTAGTTGGTTTCACTCCAACTCTACTCTATCCAATTTCCACATCGATCTGTGATTTAACATACACACTCAAATGTATTCCTTTCTTTTCTCAAGTTTTCCTTTTTGTGCACATTTCAACTCAATTTGCCCTAGCAGGAACATTTTTTGTAGAAATTTTTGCTTCTACAGACATATTTCATTCATTCTTTGCTAATTGGTTGTAGATTAATGGTACTCTAAGAAGGATGTGACACTGTTCTGATGCCATATTAGAAAGAAACTTTCTAATATCAAAGGATGTGAATTTGAAAGCTTTCTATCCAAAACATTTTTTCTACAACCACCTCATTCATATAGTTTCTTATAGGATGGAGTATTCTCCCCCAAGTAAGAATGCGACATTTTATATAGCAGAAAATATATTCAAACAGTCCAGCTCTGCTTACTCTTGTACACAACTCTTATGCCCATTCTTTTTTATTTTTTTAGATGAGTTTCATGTACTGTAACTACAGCAAAATAAATAAAAATAACTGTAAGGAACAGGGTGAAAACCATCAGTGGACTCTTGGGAAACAACAGGGCTAAAACAGATCTAAGAACTGGTTTCTATGAAGAGTCACATTATCTGAGGAACTACATTCTTGTAAGCCCAGACATTAAAGTGTTTACAGCCATGTTTTCCTCCCTCTTTTTTTCCATCCTCTTTTCAACCTCTTTCATTTTCTCATCATTTCTTCCTTCCCTCTCATCTGTTCCACCTCTGCTTTGTTGTCATCAGGATGACAGAAAAGAGAGAAGGGTCATCCTCGAGGGAAGATTGATTGATTCCTTGCAGATTGTTAAAAGTAGATTGAGGGCTACCAAGTTTGCTAAAAGAAAAGCCAAATCACCTCAGGACAGAGATTGACTTTGCCTGGATTTAAATATGAAAAGATCAGATATGGATGATTCATAAATCCCACCTGAAATCAAGTCTCATGTGGGAGAAACAGTACCACGTGAGCAAAGGATATCCTTACGTAAATCTTTTGGTGCTCCCAGTTTTGAAAAATGTTTTACCACGGCAGTTAACATTAGGATGATTGTGCATAATGTGAGATCCCAGGATCACATGGCTTCTGAGGTCCATCAGCGCTCTTCCAAATTGCTCATCAAATTGTAAGTTTTGAAATGAGGAAGAGGGATATTTATTTAATATATATTATTTATTTAATACATAGGCTTGTCTGAAATGGTATAGGGTTTCCTGCCTAAGCTGAAAGATCTCCAGGACCTTGGACTGGAAGACCTCCAAGATCCCTTTTAACTCTGTTGTTCTGTTCTGTTCTGTTCTGTTCTGTTCTGGTTTTGTTTTGTTTTGCTCTGCTCTGCTCTGCTCTACTCTATTCTAAATAACTGTATTTAATTGATTGCAGCTAGCTTTAATTAAGCTTATAGTTAAACTGAATTAAACCAATCTTAATATTTATTCTTGGCTCTTTACTTTGGAAAACAGGTAATCAAATGTGGCCTTGGCCCAAAGAAAATTATTCTCTAAAGTTTAATTCCTCATTCCACAGACCGTTGGGTCTGTACCACTTGAATATGGTTTCTTGTGCCTTGTCCTCAAGTAAAGACTATCTCATTTACCCATTGTTAAATCTAAATGTGGTGGGTGTGTTTATTTTTCCCTATGAAAATCAGTATTATGCCGAGCAAACAATTCACAGTATTTATGAATCAATAATTTCTGTTCTGATGGATGTAGTTCTAGAATGATGTTTCTCATTCTGATAGGATGAGCAAGCACATTTGTGATGTTTCCTTGGGGAGGCTGTTATTATATTACACACACTTCATTACCACAGCATTAGCAAGCTCATACAATAGCCAAGCATCTTACATTTCTAGCTAATTACTATATTAAAGCAAGTCATGGACAGGAGGAAAATAACATATATTCATTTATTTATTTTCTTAATTGTATTTAATAATATTGTGCATAATATGAATAGGAGTAAAAAATTATGTGCAGCTCCTATCAGTCAGCAATTAATGTTTGCATCTAGGTGACCTTGTGCCCATTATTTTGCTAGCCTGAAATAATTATGCTCTCACAATCTACTCTCAAAATGTATGAGGGTATAACAAAGTATTTTTTTTAAAAAAATGTCTTTTGCTAATAGAGTAAACAAATTTGGGTGAACAGAACAGAATAACACAGTTGGAATGGATCTTGGAGGTCTTCAACTCCAACCCCATACTTAGGAAGGAAACACTATATCATTTCAATCAAATGGCTGTCCAATCTCTTTTTAAAAACATCCAGTGTTGGAGCATTCACAACTTCTGGAGGCAATGTTGTTTCACTGATTAATTGTTCTAACAGTCAGGAAATTTCTCCTTAGTTCTAGGTTGTTTCTCTCCTTGATTAGTTTCCATCCATTGCTTCTTGTCCTGCCTTCTGGTGCTTTGGAGAATAACTTGACTCCCTCTTCTTTGTGGCAACTCTTTAGATATTGGAACATTGCTATCATGTCACCCATGATGGGGAAGTAGGCTGATCAATTTTTGTTCCTACATGACTAATTGTTTCAGCCCAAGCCCTTACAGGGTTCTTGTGGTTAAAAACCAAGTGAGAAAATTCAATGTACACCTTTATGAGCCTTAGGGGGAAAGGGAGGATATGAATATTTATTTTACATAAACATTTTTATTTTATATAAGAAAATAAGAATTAAGCACAAAACTTAATAGATTCAAACACCATCTAAACCAAGGTGTCAAACTGCCGGCCCGTGGGCTGGATGCGTCATGGCGAAACTGAGCCCACCCCATTGCCAGCAATGGAAAAAAAAGTCACAGTACAACACGACACATCACGTAACATTGCGAGTTTGACACCCCTGATCTAAAGTTTTGTAGTCTGAAATTTTGTCAAAAAATAAACTCATCCATGGATTTTACCTATAACAACAACATTTCTAAATAGAACTTGTTAAATAACAAGGACTGGGTGATAGTACCCTCTTGACATTTTAAGCAATTGTTTTATCACTTTAAAGTGCATAAAAATGCCCCATTTGTATCAGAGTAATGGCAGCCATACAAGATAGCTGCCAATTCATCATCCTACCTAAGATGGCCACCACCTCATCATCCTGTATGACTTCTAATGATCCTGAGACAACAAAGCAGAGGGCATCTACGCTTTCACCAGCGTGATAGATAAGGTCTCCGGGAGCACAATGGATTGTCTGGAATTCCACTGCAAGTGCTCGCAAGCAGCCATCGCTAGCTAGCCGAAAAGCTGGATGTTCATTAAAAACCTTCCGATTGAGATGCACGCATATATCTGCTCTCATGTCCTTGGGACATATTGAAAGGACCTGGAGGGAAAGGAAAAACATGATAATGAGTGCACTTTAAACAGACAGTATGAAGGTTAACATACATACATAACTACTTTAATACATTATATTTGTGCTAATGGCAAATATCTGTAGCTCGGGTATAGGATGAGGGTGGAAGTTCATTCTCCATACTTGTGGCTTGGATTCTGAATGTTCAGAAACCAATCCACTAGCTTGGAGACTGAGCCTCCACCCTCATACATTATAATGTTTTTGTTGTTGTTAGTTGCGAAGTCGTGTCCGACCCATCGCGACCCTATGGACAATGTTCCTCCAGGCCTTCCTGTCCTCTACCATCTTCTGGAGTCCATCTAAGCTCACACCTACTGCTTCAATGACTCCATCCAGCCACCTCATTCTCTGTCGTCCCCTTCTTCTCTTGCCCTCAATCTTTCCCAGCATGAGGCTCTTCTCCAGTGAGTCCTTCCTTCTCATTAGGTGGCCAAAGTATTTGAGTTTTAGCTTCAGGATCTGGCCTTCTAAAGAGCAGTCAGGGTTGATCTCCTCTAGGACTGACCGGTTTGATCGCCTTGCAGTCCAAGGAACTCGCAGGAGTCTTCTCCAGCACCAGAGTTCAAAGGCTTCAATTCTTTGGCGCTCAGCCTTTCTTTTTTTTTTTTTTTTTTTTTTTTTTTTTAGCTTAATTACAATTTATTGAGTAAAACATGTTTGGATATAGTCACAAACCATACTGTGCCATAATTAAATTAACCACATTATGACTTAAGAAATTGTGATCCAAATATGAAGTACATATGAAGAAAGGGGAAAAAAAATAAAAAAAATGTCTTCAGCCAACATGAACTTTCCCACAGTGGATGTTCCAGTCTTTCTGGAAAAAGCATTCTCCAAGCAGGCTGCTATGAAAAGTGATATATTAATGTAAACATAAATTTGTATTGACAGATGATGTCTGTCTTTCTTTTTTTTTTTTATTTTTTTTTTTTTATTAATTTTATTATTTAAAAACATTGGACACAGTACCAGCGAGCTGACAAACCTTTTTGTCTACAATGTTTAAATATATATATATACATGTATATATGTACATCAAAAATACACTTAAATACACTTATATTACAAATCAATAAAATACCACAGTATTTAAAACAGTGAGCTAGTCTGTAGAACCTAATAGAGACCTTTCTTTTTATCCATCCAAAGATACAATTTGTTCCAAATTCTATAATAGTCTGATTGATCTTTATTCTTTAATTCCAAAGTTAATTTGTCCATTTCAGCGCAATCCCAAATTTTCCTAATAACCTCTTTTTGTCCTGGGATCTCATTCTTTTTCCATTTTTGCGCAAATGATAATCTAGCTGCTGTGATAATATGGATCGTTAAGTATAGCACATCTTTAGGATATTTCTCTTTCATGATTCCCAACAAGAAAAGTTCTGGACTAAACTCCAGATCTTGATTCAATATTTCTTTCAGCCAAATCCAAATCATTCTCCAAAATTTTTGTGTTTTACTGCAAGACCACCACGTGTGGAAGTATGTTCCTATCTCTTCAGAACACTTCCAACATTTGGGAGATGCTGTTGTGTACATTTTTGCTAAGCGAGCTGGGGGAAGATGCCATCGGTAAAACATTTTAAATAAATTTTCTTTATACGATGAGGCCAGTGTTATCCTTTTATTTCTATCCCAAATTGTTTGCCAAGTATCTAGGTCGATGTTATGTCCTAAATTGTTAGCCCAGGTCAACATGGGGTCTTTCACTTGCTCTTCAAACAGCTTATATCCCAAAAGTAATTTATAAAAATTCCTTATTTGTTTAGAGTCCGGTCCCAATAATATTTTGTCCAATGCTGTTTCAGAGGTATATATCCCCCATTCATTTTTATCCTTCCTAAATCTCGATTGGATTTGTAAGTAGGCCCACCAATCGAGTTTTATACCTTGTAATTCTAGTTCATTCCTAAGTTTCAATTCCCCCTCCTCATTCAGAATATCCTTGTATGAGATTATGTTACCCAAATCAAACAGATTTGGGTAAACTATCGCTTCAAGGGTGGATAGCCAGACCGGAATTTTGGTGTAATTGTGAGATCTAATTTTTTTCCAAGTATTAAGTAGCGCTTGCCTGATCCGATGTCTTTGAAAATGCGAGAAAAGACCTTGTTTCTCCGTCCATAGGAAAGCATGCCAGCCATATTGCAAATCGTGACCCTCTAAAGTTAATAGTCTTCTATTTCTCAAGATTACCCATTCTCTAATCCAGCTCAGGGCCGCGGCATGGTAATATAATTCCCAGTCTGGCAATCCAAAACCCCCATTTTCCTTCGTGTCCTGTAAATATTTCAATTTAATTCTTGGTTTTTTCCCCTGCCAAATAAAACTTAGTGATAATTTATCCAAATTTCGAAAAAATTTAGAGTCGAGTTGAATTGGGATATTCTGAAACAGAAACAGGATTTTAGGCAGAATATTCATCTTAATGACAGCGATTCTTCCCAATAATGAGAGTTTTAGGTTTCCCCATCTTTCCAGATCACCTTTTATTTGGTTCACTACATTATCATAATTATCCTTTTTGAGTGAAGTGCATCTAGCCGTAATGTTAATCCCTAGATATTTTATTTTCTTGACTATTTCTATATCCATGATTCCGGCCAGATTACCTTTTTGTTTATTGGTCATATTTTTAACAATCATCTTGGTCTTATTTCTATTTATTCGCAGTCCGGCAACCTCACCATATTTAGATAATTCTTCCAATAGCTTTGGTCCCGTCTGACATGGATCCTCCATAATAAAAGGCGCTCAGCCTTTCTTATGGTCCAGCTTTCACTGCCATACATTGCAACTGGGAAGACCATAGCCTTGACTATATGCACTTTTGTTGACAGGGTGATGTCTCTGCTTTTTAGTGTGCTGTCTAGATTTGCCATGGCTTTCCTCCCAAGGAGCAAGCGTCTTTTAATTTCTTGGCTACAGTCCCCATCTGCAGTGATCTTGGAGCCCAGGAAAATAAAATCTGTCACTACCTCCATTTCTTCCCCATCTATTTGCCAGGAATTGAGAGGGCCAGATGCCATGATCTTGGTTTTCTTAATGTTTAGTTTCAACCCAAGTTTTGCACTCTCCTTCTTCACCCGCAACAAGAGGCTCTTTAGTTCTTCTTCACTTTCTGCCATTAGAGTGGTATCATCTGCATATCTATTATAATGTTTAAAGAGCTCCAAAGTCAGATCTTTTAAGACAAGCCTGTATTACCTGACTATATTGTAAATGTATAATTTACAGAGACTACAATAGATGATAGTAATTTTTCTTAACGCTTCTAGATGAATTATTACAAAAGAAATGTTGGAACCAAGAATTTGAATCTTTGTGCATATATTTACAGAGACCTCTTCCCCATATACTCATATATAATCAATGTGAAACTTGTTATAATGTAGGTTCTACCAAGGTTCACAATGATTTTAAATCATTGCTTTATAGTTGAATTGTTTTTATGTTGTAAGTTGCTCAAAGTACTTTGTTTTTGAGGTGCCATGCACAAGTTTTAAATGAAATAAATGAAAACATTTAACATTTAATTGAATTCATATTATTTACTTTTAGATTTCATAATTAAAGCAACAAATTATTTACTTTAGGGGGGACTCGAGTTAATTCTACATATACTTACTTTATAGTAGTTCCCACCGAGTTTGGTATATTAACTTTAAATTCAAGTTAATGCTTTTAGGATTATGCCTTGAAACCTGTACCCTAAATAGCTTTTACTATCATGTTCTTAGAAAATGGACTGGCATGGTGACAGAGAGAGAGAAATAAAGACTTCTCAAGTGCATAGGTATAATTTCTAACAGCATTGTTTTTTGTAGATACAATAGTGACACTTTCATCATGTTCTCCAGCAATTTAGAAAGATGAGAGCATACTGTGTAGGAAAAAAGCCAGCTAATCCATCAGGACAAATTCAATAATTAACTGAGGCTCTGTTCCAACAGATTCTAGTCAAGCCACTTCCAAGTGAATATAAGTACAAAGAGAGACTGTAAAATAATGATCTATCCACAAGATATGTACTTGATTTTTTTTCATTTTTAAAATGTAAATGAAATCTCAGCTAGAGAAGTAGCATTTATTAAAAAGTCTGTGCAGGTAAATTTTCAGAAGGCAAAGAAAGGGAACTTGGGTTCTTCCTCTTTTATAGCTAAAGTAAGAATTAGCCTGATATTATGTGACATCAAATGTCTGCTGGAGTAGAAAACCTGGGGTGAATATAGGGATTGTGCTGGTCATCAGCTACCTCAATGTGTGTATACATGGACAGATCTATTTCCATTTTGTGTGTTTTCTCATTGAAACTCTGAATTAATTCTATTCCATTTCTGCATATTTTTTATGTACATAACTATTTATACCCTAATTTTCCCAATTATAAAAATAGCATTTATATATTTTTTTTCTTCAGCATGCAGCCTTCTCTGGTGTCAACTCCTGCATTTGAATGGCCTGCTGAAAGCCACAGTGAACCCTCTGTGGCTGTAGTACACTTTAAGAAGCCAAGTTATGGATGGAGTCTTGCTTAGTTTTGACTTCAGTGAACAATTCCATTTTCCATCTCTCTGAAAAAATTTAGATTTTGACTTCACTGTCCTATGATGTAGAATAGGAAATATATTGGAATTGATGTCTGTCATGGATCCATATTTCTTTCTGTTCTTGTTCAAAAGGCTAGCAATAGAATTGTTAGATACGAAGGAAGAAGCAGGCAGAATAGAAGAATACAGTGTGGTGTAGTAGCTAAAATCTTGGAAGACTCATATTTCGGTCCAACATCATCCTGAAAAAGCCCCTGTACAAGTGTGGGCAACTCATCATCTCTCAGCTTTATAGAGCTCTTGTTGTGGGTAAAGTAAGGGGAGTGGTATAACTATCCCTTTTAACAGGGAGCAAGCAGAGAAAAGAAGCCTAAGGCAGAATGCACATTACCAAAGTAAAACAATAATGGCTAAGTTTTCCAGTAGAATGCACATTTGAATTAATCTATAAATTCGAATTACGATTTGATTGCAAATATATTTATTTATTTATTTATTTATTTATTTATTTATTTATTTATTTATTTATTTATTTATTTATTATTGGGACTTATATGCCGCCCTATCTCCTGAAGGACTCAGGGCGGCTAACAACAATAAAATACAATAATACAAAAGTTAAAAAGAAATTAAATTAATAGCCCCAGTAGAATAAATTAAAATTAAAATTAAGTTAAAAATTAAAAACATAATTAAAATCTCTGTCAGTCCAGGCCAGCCTGATGGAAAAGGAGTGTTTTGAGGCCGGAGATCCAGGGCCATCCGAAGCTCAAGGGGGAGTTGGTTCCATAGGGCTGGCGCTCCCACAGAGAAGGCCCTCCCCCTGGGGGTTGCCAGCCGACATTGTCTAGCTGACGGCACCCTGAGGAGGCCCTCTCTGTGTGAGCGCACTGGGCGATGGGAAGTCGTTCCCGGCAGCATCTTACTATAGTAGAGCAGGCTTTGTTCATGTAAATGAAATGACTGCTGTTCCAATTCTTGGCAGATACTGTAATTTATAAGGCTCTCCTGTGTATTCTAGGCATATAAGTTTGAAAATGAATTTGGACTGGACAGTCCTTCTAATAAAGAATGCCTTCAAACAGAAGTTCTATTAATTAAAGTTTGGCTGGTCAGTTAGGTATCACACAAAAAAACAATAGGTCCACTCTGTCCATTTTGGGGGCAGAGTTGCAAAATATCCAAACTTCATTCAGATTTTATCTTTTTTTAAAAAAATCAGTGGATTAGACTTGAGAGTAAACAGAGGTTGCATTGTATTAGCTTTAAAACTGGCAAAAGGATCTCTTAGTTCTTTATTTTGTATCTTACTGTTAAGCAGAGGCACTTTTCTGACACTTTCTGATTTCTGTATAATCATCTCATTCGGTAACATGTTTAAAGTAAGAGCAGTAACAATTTGCAGTAACAGCCTGCAGATTTCCTTCTTGCCTCTGATCAGTTGTAGTGAAATCGCCAAATTTGCTCCCACTTGGAGCCTGACCAAAATGGTTTTAATCTCCACATTCAACATATTGTTACAGCAGTCCTCCAAGTCACAAGGCCAGATAACATTCCTTCTTCTTCCTCCCACTGATATTTCAGCCTTCTGTACTGCATGGAAGCTAGAAGTTATTTTTGTCAATCCTCTTTAAAGTTCTTAAACAGCTTTTTCCTTCTTAATTTTCAATTTTCTTTCCAATGCAACATTGACAAGGAAGTATGTGTTTCAAATTAATCTCAGCAAATTCTGCTTCAATTCCCAGTCAGTCTGGGAGATACACAGTGAGACAGAGCATAGGAACTAAGATTGATATTGGTTTTGAACATATGCCTTGCAGTGTTGCAGGGATTGATCCAGTACTGCTCTGTTTCTCTCTTCAGTGATTTCATGACTATATGAGGCTGGAATTGCTATGACACTAATTAGTTACTGGATAAATGATACCCCCAGTCCACCCCAATGTATTAAGCATGCTACCTGATAATTACCACCTCCCCCCCAGGGGAACCCATTTCACCTTCACAAGCCAAGCAAGCAAGCGGCCATGTTCACTTCTCAAAGCCAGGCAATGTGTATTATTCAAAGGGCAGTTATAATTGCTATCAAAAAGGCTGTTGTGTAATAATTTGATGCATAAACATAGTTCTGCACTCAGTGGGGGTAGGGATTAAAAAGAGCAGACCTAAAATGCAGTTGGAGAAGTTTGTGAGCTTTTATATCTTTCAGATTCTATTTTTTCCAATCTTTCGCATTAGTTGGTGACTTAAAAAAAACTATAAGAAAATACCTGTTTTTCAGATACATTATTTCTCTCATGCATTTACAGTATTGCATGCATTTTGTTCTAATAATCTTTGTAAATTATTCTTCCTTATTCAATCATATGTTGTATATATTTTTCACTATTATCTACATTTTTATATATTTTTTTCCCTAACAGACATTCTTGCAGTTCAGCAAATGTTACAAAAATGAATTTCTGTTTACACAATATGGGTTTTCTTTTATCTCCTCTAGTCTCCCCCATATATGTCTCCCAAATCTGTTCTTCAGAAGCAGATGGGAATTTTTAAGTAATTGAAAATGTTAAAAAAAAATAATTTTGGGTATCCTCTTCAGAGCACAGATTAGACATAATCTTATTCATTTTGTTTAGGATAGCACTACAAAATTCTGAGATACAGCATGTATATGCTGAAGGCAAATGACTATTGAGTTCTACTATTAATTTTCTATTGATCTTTGTACGATCTTTTTGTACTGATCTTTTTAACAATCAAGTATATAATTAAATCAACATCTCCCAGTTAGTACCTATATTCTTTTATCTCTGTACAATTGAAACAGTTCAGACAAAGAAGTGCATTACACAACTGACATCATAGACATTCTACTCTCTACCATGTGCCTCTGTGTGTATGTGTGTGTTCTCAACTTATGAAGATTGGTGATAAGCTGAGGCAGATCAAATTTTACAATGTTTACAATGGTCATTAAGTCAATCGCTGCAGTTGTTAAGTGAACAGCCTTTTTTAACTGAAAACTTGCAAAAAGGGTCACAAATTGCCTTTATGTGACTGCAGGACATTACAACCATAAATGTGAGTCAGTTGCCAAGCACCCAAATTGCAATAACGTGATCAGGGTGGTGGTGGTGGTACAATAGTCATAAGAGGAAGGACCATTCATAAGTGCAAACGCTGGACTTTTTTCAGCACCAGTTGCTAATCAAACGGTTGTAAGTCAAAGACTGCCTGTAATTTAGGTTGATTACATATCTTCTTAATTTTACAGAAGACAATCTTCTACTCAAAGAGTTGTTAGATGAAAATCTCTGTTTAAAAATATTCTGTTTTTGAATAAATAAGTTTTAAATAGGGCACATCTAAATGGAGAAAGAGCAGAGGCCTTGCAACATCTGGATAGCTGAATGAACAGGCATGCAGAGTAACTAGCTGCAGTCCCCAAATTACTAAATTACCATGATTTAAATAGCTATATACTGAGGCATCCTGTATTTCTGTTTAAATTATAGTAACTGTAAGTGTTGTTCAATGACGACGATGATGATCATTATCATGAATCAATCAACTGCAGAATGGAAGCCTCCAGGGTGGATTGTTAGGCTTATTTTTCCACAGCCTAGGGCTTAAGAGACAGCCACCCAAATAGTTTCTGTGCCTAAGAGAAGACTAGATTCTATCTCCCATCTCTCCACTCATTAAGAACTTATTTACTATTCCATGCCACTCTCGGATAGAGATAGAGAGAGAGATAGACAGTTGTCAATTCATATTTTCTTCTATTCTCTTTGTTTGATGATGCAGGGGTAGCTCTTATAAATATATGGCATTCAGAGGAAAAACTAGGAACAATCCAAGAAAAAAACACAACACTTCTTTGCTTCTTCATCTATGCTCCTCTTCAGATTGACAAAGCAAGCTTCCAGTCCTGGAGGAGATAAATCCAATATTGTTTTCCCTTTCCTTCAGCATTTTCTAAACATAGCCAGGCAGTTTAAGATAAGTGGCTGGAATGGATGAGAAACACCCAACAGAGAGCAGGGACAATAAAAAGTGAAGGGGAAGCATGGAGAGTGATGACAACCAACATAAAGAGATGCTGTAGTTAGGGCGGGGCATAGCTGACAAAAGTCTGTTAAAATGTTTATTAGTAGTTGTATTCTAAGCATACATAATATATTGTATGATTTCAATACAAGGCTACTTGTACAGTATTGACTAAAGATTATTAATCTTCTAATGTTTAGTTAGCTTAGACCAGTGGTGGTGAACCTATGGCACGCATCCCAGAGGCAGCACTCAGAGCCCTCTCTGTGGGCACATGTGCCATTGCCCCAGCCCCACCTCCCCGCATGGCTCCCTCCTCACCATCAGCCCCCCCAGAGGAGATCCGCCCCCTAGCATGGCCCACACAGAGCAGTGCAGCCAAGGACATGGCAACTGAGCAGCGGGGATAATATTCTGCCCTCATGCCCCATTGCATGCAGATGATGCTGTGGGCCACAGGTGGAGGTCGTGGCCGCCATGGCACTGCTGGGCTGCCTGGGTGATCTCCGGTGGGCTGTGGACGTGGTAAGTGGTCCTGCGGGTGGGTGGGGCAGAGTGGGGGTGGGCTGGGGGTGGGGTAAGTTTGGGGCACTCAGTCTATAAAAGGTTTACCCTCACTGGCTTAGACCATTAAAGGAAATACACATCCTGGTAGAAAGAAGTTCCCTGAGGATGGATTCCAATATGAGTCCAAAAGCTGGGAATACTTAAACCTCTGGGCCCATTGACTGATCCAGATAGGATCCTGCAACATTATCTGTCTTCGTTCATTACAGGAAATGTTTGAAATGTTCAAAATATTATTTTCTTTGTTTGATTGTTCCAGGTGGCTAAAGAAATTCTAAGAAATCAATTAAGGGTGACTAGCAAGAAAAGAAACTGTACAATTAAGACCACATAAATCTTTCTAAAGCTTTGGTCTTACAGATTTCTTTCATTTTATGAAACTGGCTGCCTTAAATGCAAGGCTATAAAAAGAGCCATTTCTCTTTTGGTATGTGGTTAGGCATGACCACAAGCTAACACAACTCTTCTGAAAAGTATTGGTTCTTGTTAAAAGAACTGTGGTTTCTCATTTGGAAAAAAAACCTAGATTTTTTTACATTGATTTAGGTTTGTGACACCAAAATGAAAGTACCATAAAGTAGCTGGACGTAGTTTAAAGAAATATTTTATGTTTACATAAAGACATGCTCTTTTTTGAAATTATAGTTGCACTAATTTAAGGAAAGATCCATTCCTAAATACCATGGTTTTCTAATTGTTCCCTTGACAATGAGAGTTTGGAAAGGATATAACATTGATTTCTTTTCATTTTTAATAGATTTTATACAAAACTTCAATTTTTACTAGAGCTGCCTTTCCTCAAACTATAAAAGAATAGCAAGATAGTCCAAGATCCACACTTTCACAAATACTGTCATATAGTTAGGAAAATAAAAGAATATACAATTATACAATGTTCATAATAAAAGTGAAACTTGTTGAAAAATATATATAAGAACAAATAACAGACAAAAAAACCATTAGAGGGAAAATTGCTTCCCAACTTCTGTATATTCGAACAAAAATGCATATATCAGCATTACAGAAGGTTGTTGTTGTTAGCTGCGAAGTCGTGTCTGACTCATCGCGACCCTATGAACAATGTTCCTCTAGGCCTTCCTGTCCTCTACCATCTTCTGGAGTCCATTTAAGCTCATGCCTACTGCTTCAGTGACTCCATCCAGCCACCTCATTCTCTGTCGTCCCCTTCTTCTATTGCCCTCAATCTTTCCCAGCATTAGGCTCTTCTCCAGTGAGTCCTTCTTTCTCATTAGGTGGCCAAAGTATCTGAGTTTTAGCTTCAGGATCCGGCCTTCTAAAAAGCAGTCAGGGTTGATCTCCTCTAGGACTGACCGGTTTGATCGCCTTGCAGTCCAAGGGACTCGCAGGAGTCTTCTCCAACACCATAGTTCAAAGGCCTCAATTCTTTGATGCTCAGCCTTTTTTATGGTCCAGCTTTCACTGCCATACATTGCAACTGGGAAGACCATAGCCTTGACTATACGCACTTTTGTTGACAGGGTGATGTCTCTGCTTTTTAGTGTGCTGTCTAGATTTGCCATTGCTTTCCTCCCCAGAAGCAAGCATCTTTTAATTTCTTGGCTACAGTCCCCATCTGCAGTGATCTTGGAGCCCAGGAAAATAAAATCTGTCACTACCTCCATTTCTTCCCCATCTATTTGCCAGGTATTGAGAGGGCCGGATGCCATGATCTTGGTTTTCTTAATGTTAAGTTTCAAGCCAAGTTTTGCACTCTCCTTCTTCACCCGCAACAAGAGGCTCTTTAGTTCTTCTTCACTTTCTGCCATTAGAGTGGTATCATCTGCATATCTTAGGTTGTTGGCAATCTTAATTCCAACTTTTGATTCCTCTAACCCTGACTTTCTCATGATGTGCTCTGCATATAAGTTAAATAGGCAGGGTGACAGTATACAGCCTTGCCAGACTCCTTTCCCAATTTTGAACCAATCAGTGGTTCCGTGTCCAGTTCTCACTATTGCTTCTTGGCCCACATATAGGTTTCTCAAGAGACAAATAAGATGGTCTGGTACGTCCATCTCTTTAAGAACTTGCCACAGTTTGTTATGATCCACACAATCGAAGGCTTTAGCATAGTCAATGAAGCAGAAGATGTTTTTTTTCGAACTCCCTAGCTTTCTCCATGATCCAACATAAGTTGGCAATTTGATCTCTAGTTCCTCTGCCTCTTCGAAATCCTGCCTGTACTTCTGGTAGTTCTCGGTCCACATACTGCTAGAGTCTAGCTTGTAGGATTTTAAGCATAACTTTACTAGCATAAACTCATGAAGAATTTGAATTGAACAAAATTTTTAAATAGCAAATGAGACATGAAAAATGGAATTGACAGGTTTGTCCCATCCCTTAGTTTAAACAATGGAAGAATCTGATCTCTGCCTGGGAGCACACTCAGTGCCAATTACAGCACAGCTAAATGGACAATAGTGAGACCTGATTTAAGGTCACTTCCAATGTGTTCATATTATTTTTTTCTATACTCCATCCCCATCCTGGAGGTAACAACAAGAGTTCTATGACTTCGCTAAAATAAAGTGGTAAACTGCTTACCATGTAACAAAGGACTGATCCACACAATCATCTTGCCCATCTTCCAATACAGGTCACTGATAATTTCCTGAGGACTGTACAACACATCATTGTCCTTTACCACATGCATCCCAAAAGGACAACAACTAATTTTCTAGTACAAGAAAGGCCTTTTCACATTGCAATCTCAAGCTGCTTATCTCCCATGGGTAGCAGCAATGGAAGCCTCCTTAAAAAAAAATCTCTGTGATTTCAACTCATTCTTCCATTTTGGCCACAGGGAAAGAATAGAGCTGTCTTTTCTTTTTGTCTTTCTTAAAAAAGCCAGCTGAAAACTGTAATGTTCTCTTTCTCCTTCCTCCCTTCCTCCCCTCCTCCCTTCCTCCTTTTCATGGAAATCCATTAATGGAGGACTATGGCAAATGTGGTCCAATCAGATCATCATTATAGGTAAGCTGTTCCATAATTCCTTTGTCTTTACCTTTCCATCACTATCCCCCAACAGTAATCTAGAAGCATACAGGCTTTTTTTTTTACCAGCCACCTTAATTGTTTCTCTCATCTGAGCACACAGGGTTCTCTGTGTTATGACCTATTTTTCCATAGTTAGAGATGTAGTCTATTAATATTTCACTTGCTGTCAAGTGTGTTTCAATTGAAGTTAAGAAGTTCATATCCAAGAAATGTGTTTTCACTGAATTAAGAACATGGTAAATCTTCTTATAGCCATTTAAGAAAAGTTATTTGAAGACCATATTTAGCCATTTCCCCAGTTTTTGATGGACTACTTCAGGCATTTAATTTATTTTGATTTTATTTTTTATTTATTTATATCTCACCTTTATTATTATTTTACAAATAACCTTTATTATTATTTTACAAATAACTCAAGGTAACAAATATATCCAACACACCTTCCTCATCTTACCCTGCCCACAACAAAAACCCTGTGAGGTGAATTAGGCCGAGAGAGAGTAACTGGCCCTAGATCACTCATCTGGATTTCATGGTTAAGGCGGAACTCGAATGCACAATCTCCTGCCTTCTAACCTGGTGCCTAAACCTCTAGAGCAAACTGGCTCTTAAATTGGGTTGGATTAAAAAAACCTTAAATTCACCACATTCAAGACACTGGTGTCTGAAAACGGTTATGTCTTTGCAGTTGAACTTTTCAAATTAATTGTGGTTCCCAGATAAATATTTAGATGGGAAATGCAGATTGACTGCTGTCTTGGATCTTCCAAGAAGCTTAGTGGGTGATATTTGGCTATCTACTATTTCTTAACTTAGCCTTACATGCTTGTTTGGTGTAAAAATGAAGTAAAAATGATTTACTTTGAGGCAAGATGGGAAATATATGCACACACGAATGGCCTTCTTAAGATTTTATTTAATGATGATTTAATGATTTTATTTCAATGTGGTACTTAGGTCTATGTCTTGGTTGTTCTGGGTAGGATCAAAATATTAAAATAAATAGAAAGTAATAAAATATTTGGCAACATCATTAGAAAATAGATGTGATATCTGTGAGAATTGCTTGACTAAATGAACATTATTTTAGGAACTTCAAAGTCCATTTGGAGCAGTTAGAGATGCTTGCCTGATACCATCTAAAACATCTAAAACATCTAATCCTCTTTCATTGGCTTCAGACTCTTTTCCCATCTGTTAACTACCATATTCCCTGAGAAACTCAAGATGAAAAATAGAGAAGACTTAACAAAAATGTATCCATTATTCTCAGTTTTTAATTTTTCACATCTCCAATTCATTCTACTCATTTTTATCAGCCTGCAGCTATTTAATATGCCCTTGCCTAATATAGAATACACATTTATTTCAACCAATATTTCATAATATTTTTCCATATTTTCCACAAATACAGACATTGCAGACACACACACACACACACACACACACACGCATGCATGCATACACACACACGTTTCTTCATTTTATAAAACACTGGAGAGTAAATAAACATCAAGCATATCATAATAACTTAAGTAAAATGATGAGGCAGAAAGCTAAAATGCAAAGGTCTGAGAAGTTCAGATATAAAATAATAATTTCATTTTGGTAAATTTATTGAACTAAGAACTGCAAAATTGTTAAAGTATTGATTAAAATGTTCTCTATAGCCACTACAAAAATATGACCACCAATGAAGGTCACCAATTATGTAAGATGTTTCCTTAGATGGCCTAAGAACTATAAGCTAGACTCAGACTACATGATTTTTGTCAAAGAACTAAGGAGTCATCAAGTCATCAAAAACAGTATGAAGATCTATACAAATGGAGGTCTTTCACATTGTTTATGATCTTTGTTTTTTCTTTTAAGTAAAGATTCCCAAGGTTAGAACTCGGTAATGTATTATCTCCTACCGATTTACATAGCTGAACCACCATAAAACAATAATTTCATTTCTGATAATTGGAGAATCCAGTAAAAAAAATCCAGGAATTGTAGTTAAAGACATTATATCTTATCTAAGAAATCTTTTTAAGATTGCTTCGATTATAGCAGTTAACTAAACAACTCATTGTAAAATAGTAGATTTTCCAGATCTTGTACCTCATAACTAAGTATGATTAGACATGAGGTACAAGATCTGGTGACTAAGTGAGGTTAAATTGAGTTAAATTGGGAAACAATAGAGAAGAAAACATTGACTACCCCATATATTCAGATCTAAATCCAAATCTCTCTTTGTCTTTTACACACATCCACACACCCAAAAACACACACCCGACACATTGCTTCTATTATTTGCATAAAGATATTAGAAAGCTGTTTGTTCATATTTTCTATAATACTCCATTTTCCTTGACAGAATCACAGATGTGGAAAATTGTTTATGATATGATTCACAAGATATATTGTATTAAAACCAAAGAAAGAGAATCAAACATGGATTCCATATAAAATAGCTATTTTGTATTTCTTTATCAAACTAAAAAGCAATGCCTCAAGTCTTGGACCAATCTCTTTTATATTTTTTCTTTTACAGGGTTCAAAGGTTGAGCCTTATTCTTCTCAGACCAGCCCACTTTGCCCCTTCCATTTTTCACCCTGCCTATCTCATTTTTTGGAGTGTAACCCTTGGTGTTTTAAACAAAACCTGAATGTTCTGTTGGCTCAGAACAGTTTGCTCACTTCTGATTTAGTGTAACCTTAAAGGCAGTGCTTTTTTTGTAAAAGAAAAAGGTGCCAGAACTCACACATGTCATACAACCCGCCTTGCCTACCCTACAAGGTTCCATCCAAAAAAGGTGCTGGAACGCCGTTCTGACCGTTCTATGAGAAAAAAAGCCCTGCTTAAAGGTATAACCATTTCTTCATAAAATTTGATTTGTTTCCTCATGGATACAGACATGTAAATTATTTTAATAAGATCTACCTTTTATTGGCCAACAGTTATTTTTAAACTCTCACATTTCTGATTATCATTTTTCTGTCACCATAGGAACCCTATTGCAAAAAGTTTAAATATAGATTTTTTTTTCTATTGAAGGCACATGCAATTGCTCCCTGATCCTTTTATTATTTGAATTGTAAAGAATGGAATTAAATTTCTAATAACTGAGCAATGTGCTGCTGAAATATATTATCTGAAGCAGCATTGTATAATACTGTAACATAATGAATTTCACTGTAAAAAAATGAGCTTACTCTTTAAATAGAAATTGGCTGTGAAGGTAGCACAGCTAAATAGTGCATTGCATTACTTTTCCTGTGCAGCTATGAAGAAAGAATAAGCATGCAATTATATCTGCTTCATGCAATGGCTTTGGGAAGGCATAGTGAATGGGTGGAAATGCCACACAGAACGCATACTATATGAATTTACACAAAACATGAAGAAACAGCCAGAAGCATCAGATATACATTGTCAGTAAATGAGATAGAACACTTGAAGGAAAAGTTCTGCAAAAGAATTTTATAACAAAGAAGTTATGGAAACAGCTAAAGAAATATGTATTTTGGTCCTGTTTCTGCCATGCTTCACCTCTCCATCTTCCCAGGAAAAGTTTGAAGAAAAGCTGTAGTCTGTAACAGTATTAGATTGGTGGCATTGAGTACCTGATAGTGTGAAACATTAATATTCAACTTTCAGCTGAATTCAAACACAATTTCCTGATGGGAGAACTTGGGAATCAAAGATGAAGAACCAGAGCAAGTTTGTGCAAAGCAAGTACAGTTTGCCACCTTGGCGTTTTCCTTTACTGTTTTACTTTGAGCACTGGAGACAGCAGAATCAGCTTCAGGGTAAAAGCAAAGTACTAGAGGTGACATCTTTGGGTTTGTGAATGTTGATGCAAGGCTGCTCATTCTTGTTTACATTTTCACTTTAAGGCAAATATGCAGAAAACACCTGAGGGGCCAAAGAAATGGCTAAAACAAGGCAGAGCAGCTGCTCCCAGTATAGAAAGGTGTCATTCTCTGCCAAACCATCTTTGAATCGCATCACCCATGAGCAGCAAAACCATAAGAACTCAATGCTGTTTTAAATGTCTTATACTGTATTGCCTCTAAACTCTATTTTTATATTTCAACCACTTTTTTTGAGTCATGCATTCATCATAATAAAATGATTTCAAGAATAAAAATGAAAATTGCATGTTTACACCACTAGTATATTATCTAATGTTCAAATGGTGTACCCCTGGAGTTTCACTCACACATTCGTACCTTCTCTGTATCGATCCCTTTAGACATTGACCATGTGGAGACAATATAATCCATGACACGTTCACTAAGGCCTTTGGGGACTTGGTATAACTTTAAGAAATCCCTCACATTGTTCAACATCTCATGGTAGCGATTGGTGTTGGCGTACATTTGTTGGAAAATTGTAGTGACGTTTCCAAAAATAGTTGCATAAAGAAGAGCTGGAAGAGATCCAAAAGAGTAATTAAAAACCAGCAAAGAGACACACACTGCCAGCAGTTTAATCAATGCTAAAGCTTCCTTCACTTTTTTATTGAACATTTTGGTCACAGTCAATTTGATGCTGAGCTGAGCTAGGGAAATATATTAATGGCAGTTCTGGAGCAAGATGCAAGTGGAGATAGTAGATTAAGAAAACACACGAGGAAAGTTATTTAGAGTGCCATGAGTTTGCAACAGACTCATCAGATATTCTATAGCTCTCAGATACTGACAGATAGAATGAAGCCTAAAAGATAGAGGTTGGCAGGCCAAGGACTGAGATCTGATAGACTAAGGCAGAAGTAAGTGATGTTCAGATCAATGGGAGAATGTAATGGGGCTTACTCATTCAATGGTAGAAACAGATAAGCATGGTAAAGCTGAATGAATGACAAAATTTCTCAGTCCAAATTGGACCTTCCTGCCATTCACACTGGCTTTTCATTCAGAGGTGATGTTTCATTTTCTGGAACTGCATGTCAGATGCAGAGTCATTTTGACATCACTGGATACTTGTGCAAATCTTTCTGGGATTATTATTATTATTATTATTATTATTATTATTATTATTATTATTATTATTATTATTATTATTATTATTATTATTATTATTATTATTATTATTTCCTCACCTCCTCCTCTCCCTGTCATACAGGAGAATAGTTTACTATAAATATTTTACCACTGAAGTGAACTTATATGTATTACAAGTAAGTGGTATGAAAATGAAATCTGAATTTAACCAGACATGTTTGAAGATACATATTGAACTAGTTTACACATCTACGATCTCTCCTTGAAGCAATAACATTTAATTAAATGTTATTGTAACATTGCAAAAAGAATATTATTATTATTTCAAGTTAGGAAGTTGTTCATTGTTTCAGAGGTCCCTCTCTTCAGGATTTCAGATAGTCGTCAACTTATGACCGGTCACTTAGCAATCATTTAAGTTATGGCAGATCCCGATTTGAATTCAAAGTTCCAATGGTCAAAGTTCCTCCCAATGGTCATGTGACTGCATTTGGAGCACTTGGCAATCAGCCCCCATTTATGGCCATTTGCAGCATCCCACAATCAGATGATTTCAGTTTACATTTTTTTACCTGATACCAGCGTTGACTTCTACTTTCTGGCAAAAAATGTCCATAGCGAACAATGGGTTTACTGAACAACTGCAGAATTTACTTAACAAGCACAGCATTTGCTATACAACCACCAAGGTTGTAAAATTGAGTGTGATCATCTGGTAACCTGCTTAATGACCAGCATGACTTATGATCATAAGTGAAGATTCAATTATGATCATAAGTCAAGGACTACCTATAATAAAGTACTGATGAATATAAAGTTTGAGAGCCACAAAAAGACAAGTGAAACACATTCTTCTTTTTTTTTCATCTTATCATTATAATTTCTGCATCTGAATTGGCAACAAATTGGCTCATGGCTAGAAGCAACTGCTAGATCACAAAAGACAGTCATCTGAGGGTTGTGCTACCTGAATCCCCAGGGATCACTAGGATTTCTGGGGAAAGAAGAACAGTCATTACAGGAAAGTTTCTTCATCTTAGATTGAATCATCTGGAAAATAAAGTGAGCTATTTTTCAGATATATAAACTTCACCTTTGTCCAAAAATGCTAAGTTTTTCCTCTCTTCTCTCTTCAAGATTTTATGAGCTGTTTGGGGTATGTTAATTGCAATTGATACCTAGGAAATGTAATTTTCCAAGAACTTCTGCCACTTTAGACAAATTAAAGTCTTCTCCTCCACTCCCCATGGCTTCTACCTTTGCATCTAAATATTGCATTACACTGCTAGCATTCTCATAACATTCTAATCTTAATTAGTTTATCTGTAGCTTAGTATACTGTGCAAATCCAGCTTATTTAACTAGGTTACATATCTGGAACTAGAACTACAAAGTAGAATTGCTTTAATACAGTAGCCAAATCAGCATGGTAGATGAATCCACCTCCTGAGTCAAAGCCTGTTCGATTACATAAAAATAAAATCATGGGGAGGCACATATCCAAAAATGACAAAGGCCATATATCATTGTAGTCAATTTAAAACAGTTATGACTATCATTTTTGCCTCTCCTCATTAAATTTATTAATGCACTTTATGTTAAATTGACACCAGCATGCTAATTTCATCCTCTCTGTTAACCCACTTGTCATGTTTCATGAGTTAAAGATATAAATATTGCAGTGCTCCCTGTATTATTTAAAGTCATGGATATGAAAGAAAGTTGGTCAGATCACATTTAAATATGAACTTAGCAGATCTACATTTCCTGGACCCACTGAATCAGAACTACTAGCCATCACATGATCTACATATTTTTTAATTAGTCAAAATCTCACAATATTGAAAATTAACTTTTATATCTTAAATTGGTTAGTTTCCTTAGCTGCTATCTAAAAATAGTTGGTTCCCAGCTTTAGCAGCTAACTATTCTTAGCTATCTAATAATTCCAGTGGCTTCTTGGAATTCTTGTGATTAACACTTTCACTTGTCATACACCGCCTTTCTTCCACTTGTTTTACTGAGTCTGCAAAACAGCCTACTAGCTTATTATTTGCTAAGTTATTTAATATTGTTAATTGTTAACTCATTCCTACCGGTGTATGCCAACCTTCCTCATTTATCAGCAGGAAGAATCAAGCAAAGTGGGCAGAAATGCCTAAGTTTACAACACCTAAAGGTTCCACAGAACTATATAACAACTATTAGGAGCCTTAACAAACCTGCATTCAAATAGGGAGCTTTTTAAAAAGTCTGATTTGATTAAAACCTTTACACATCTGTTCAAATTCTGTAATTAGTACTCAGTCTTAGGGATTAAAGGAGTCAACACACTGGATTGAATCAGATTAAAGGTCCAACTCTGAGGCCACTTAGCTATTCTCTGCCCTAAGCTCTTTGCTTTTTGAACAGAGAATTAGAATTGTTTTATCAATTACAAAGTAGCCATAACATCAGTGGCTATTAAAAATATATTTGCTGTTTCAGCAACATTAAATTGGTTCTTCAGAAAGGGAACAGGAAATCTTTTGTGGAAATCGCTGTCTTTTGTTATTTTCAAGAAAAGCACAAAAACAGATTTATACAATAATCGTTTAAAAGCTGTGGTTCCTTTGCCCTATAGCAAAGTCACAGAGACATGGTGGGGTATTTTAAATTTTTGAGGGAAACACAGTGGTACTTGACATTGTGAAAACATTACTAAGGCACTAAGGGCACTATGAATCAGGAAAGTTTGTGAAAACTTATGTTTATATGGAAACATTTTTGCTTCTTGGAATAAAAATAACACTCAGACTAATCCTATATTTACTTGGATATAAGAACCATTGTATTTAATAGGTTCCTTTAACAGGAATGTCTGTAATATTGCTTTTCCTCTTTTTAAATGTCCTAGTGTGTAGTGTAGTGTGTAGTGGGGTGCCCCAAGGTTCTTCTTCTGGGCCCAGTGCTCTTCAACATCTTCATCAATGATTTGGACAAGGGGATAAATGGGGAACTCATCAAATTTGCAGATGACACCAAGCTGGCAGGAATAGCTAATGCTCCAGAAGATAGGCTTAAGATACAAGAGGATCTGGACAGACTTGAACACTGGGCGCTACCTAACAAAATGAAATTCAATGGTGAAAAAAGTAAGGTTCTACATTTAGGCAAGAAAAACCAAATGTACAGGTACAGTATAGGGGGTACCTTGCTCGATAGTAGTAACTGTGAGAGGGTTCTTGGAGTCCTAATGGACAATCACTTAAATATGAGCCAGCAGTGTGTTGCACCTGCCAAAAAAGCCAACACAGTGCTAGGCTGCATTAACAGAGGGATAGAATCAAGATCACGTGAAGTATTAATACCACTTTTAAATGCCTTGGTAAGGCCACACTTGGAATACTGCATCCAGTTTTGGTCACCATGATGTAAAAAAGATGTTGAGACTGTAGAAAGAGTACAGAGAAGGCCAACAAAGATGATTAGGGGACTGGAGACTAAAACATATAAAGAACGGATGCTGGAATTGGGTATGTCTAGTTTAATGAAGAGAAGGACAAGGGGGACATGATAGCAGTGTTCCAATATCTCAGGGGCTGCCACAAAGAAGAGGGAGTCAAGCTATTCTCTAAAGCACCCGAAGCCAGGACAAGAAGCAACGGATGGAAACTAATCAAGAAGAGAAGTAACCTGGAACTAAGGAGAAACTTCCTGACAGTTAGAACAATTAACCAGTGGAACAACCTGCCTCCAGAAGCTGTGAATGCTCCAACACTGAAAGTTTTTAAGAAGAGACTGGACAGCCATTTGTCCAAAATGGTATAGGGTTTCCTGGCTGAGCAGGGGGTTGGACTAGATGACCTCCAAGGTCCCTTCCAACTTTATTATTATTATTATTATTATTATTATTATTATTATTATTATTATTATTATTATTATTATTATTATTATTATTATCTATTATCTTTTCATCATCAGCTTGTCTGCTGAATGGTGGGGGAGTCTGCCAAACCAAAGCATAATGCAGAGTATTGTGGGAAATCCTTTAGAGCAATATGCCCAACGCTGGTCTCAAACAAAATAACTTAACCTCAAGATTTTCTCAAGCAATGTAAGATGAAAACCAAGGACATATATGGAGTTTTATCTGTGAAATTAGAAGAGAATATGAAGGAAACCTTTGAGAATCAAACAGTACCCAAACCATCACAGCAAGAGTAGCTGAAGACTGGCTCCACGCTGTTTGTGTCCTAATTAGAGTTGATCCACCGAAATCAATAAGCCTTCAGTAAGGGATGATTAACTTAAGCCTCATTGATTTCAGTTAGATTATTCTAAGTAGGACGCTATCTGCATCAATGAACACTATGGCCTTAATTTTAAACTCCATAAAATTAAGATCTATTGAATTAATATTTATGCAGCTAAACACATTGGATTGCTAATATTTAATTTGCAAATGTTCTGCACTGACATCTCTGCTCTCTAATCTGGTCCATTTATCGTTTTCTTCTGATTCAAAGTTTTTAACCGAATTACAGTTTGTTTCATCAAGAAACTGTCTTTTGGACTTCTACAGTCACTTTCATGACAGGCCTGCAAAGTGTTAGCAGCTTTAATACTGTATGTTTAATTCCATGGAAAGATGTTCCTTGGATTGATGACTGTAGAAGGAACTAACAAAATATGTGAGATCCTAATAAATGTCCTCTGATGATGTTTGAGTCTCTAAACAATAAGAAAACTGAAAAGATTGCACTTAGAAACTAGGAAAATTGTTTCCCCAATTCTTTGTTTGTGCTTGAACAATTTTGGGATCTAGTCAGAAAATAAAAATATATTTTCTCTGTTTTTGGAGTTTCTTCCTTGGAACCTTTCTTACGGTCATAAATATTTCCTCCCTTGCAGTAGACCTCAATTAATTATTTTTTTAAAAAAAGCAAACAAAAAAGAACATTTGGTGGTAACTTTAATCATTCTTAGAGTTGTTTTCAGAGTCTTCTTTAAAATCTATATGCCTTCCAGTAAGCCATCTGACTAAAAACATCAAATAATATTAAAGCTTATTCATGTAGCAGGGCTAAGGATGTGTAAATCTTCAAAAGGAGGCTTCACTTTGTTGTAAGTTCACTTGAGTGAAGCAGCCCCTGCAAGCTACTCCATGAATTAACCTGTCTTCCTCCTTTCCAAAAGCCAAAAGAAGGGGATGCCTTGCTTCCCAACCCCACCTCATTCTCCTCTGACTTTTGCAAAAGCCAGAACGGTGGCTTCAGCTTTCACAACCAATGCCTTTCTCTGCAATTTCCTCTCAAAATCTCCCAGTGCTTGCAAAAGCCAGAACAGGCTTCTATAGATGCAAAGCGCCTGCACTGGAGGTTTTATAAATGATAAGGGAAACCAGTGAGGAGGCTTCCGAGTGAAACTTAAGTGTTTTGCCAGGAGAAATCACATTATGTCTTTCTTCAACAAAGAGCACTACATCTCTTCTTCACAACAAAACTCTCAGGTGTCCCACACAGGTTTAATACAGGTACAGGTAGTCCTCAATTTAGGACTGCAATTGGGAGCAGAACAACCATCACTAAACAGTGAGGCTGATATGTGAGCTGCACCTGATTTTACAACCTTTTTTATGATGATGCAACCATCATAAATAAATGTCAAATGGCCAAATTTTGATCACATGATCACGGGGAGACTGCAACAGTCATAAGTTTGAGGACCAGTCACAAATCATTCTTTCCAGTGCTCTTGTAACTTTGAACGGAATGGATGCAAGTTGAGGACTATCTGTATGGGCATTGCTGTGATCACAGGCCTCTTTCTTGGCTCCTATCAAATTCACTGCCTTTCCTTAAGCTTCTTACAACTGGGAAAAAAAGGATAAGCTTCTTATAATTAAAATAAAACTGGGAGGGGGAGTTCGCATGCTATCAAGTAAACCATTCTGTAATACCATCTTGGTTATGATCTTTAAGTCCCTACATGGCATGGGTCCGCGATACCTCGAGGACCACCTGCTGCCGGCGTCGACTCCCCTCCGCCCTGTGCGCGCCCACAGAGAGGGCCTCCTCAGGGTGCCTCCTGTCAAGGAATGTCGACTGGTGGCCCCCAGGGGGAGGGCCTTCTCTGTGGGTGCTCCGGCGTTATGGAACCAACTGCCGGTTGAGCTCCGGATGGCATCAGACCTCCGATCCTTCCGTCGCGGGTTGAAGACCCATTTATTTGAACTAGCGGGTCTGGCCTGATGGGGGTACATGGGGTTTTTTTTATAGGCTTGTTTTATTATTCTTGTTTTAACTTGGGCATTGATTTAATTGTCTTTTAATGTTTGTATTGTTATTTATATTTATACCCTGTGAACCGCCCTGAGTCCCTTTGGGAGAAGGGCGGTATAAAAATCTCAATAAATTAAATTAAATTAAATTAAATCTTAATGGCTGTCTGTTCTACATCCTCAGAAAATAAAAATAGTTCAGTAAATGCACCCCATTTTTTCCAGAAAGTGTTCACCTTCTCAGAACAATGGCATTGAACTGTTTACCTTCTGGGAAAAGAGTGTTTCATGTTTGGCTATGAATACAATATGGCACGTTTCGTGATAGGGAAGCCACCTACTTGTGGCATTCATTTTGTGAACATTCCCACAGTATGAATCCTAAATATGTCCATTGATCCCAAAAGCTTTGTATTTGTATAATAAAAAAACCTATTGATTAGATAACAGTTTAAAAAAACATGGATGCTAATTGTGAGTTCCAACTATATAGACCAGACATGTCAAACTCGTGATGTCACGTGATGTCGCTCAATGTATCGGGACGGTTTCGCCATTGCCGGCAATGGGGTGGGTGGGGCTTCCGCATGACGCATCCAGCCTACAGGCCGGCAGTTTGACACCCCTGATATAGACAGGCTAGGAAATGAAAAAATTGTTACCACTAAGTTCTAATTAACCAGAAAAGTGATATTACATCATTGTTACTGGCATTTGAAAAGAAAAAGGGTTGCTCAGGATTCATTCTGCAGTACTGCTTTAAACAGAGTAATACTATGATTTTTTAAAAAAATTGCAGTTGTGTATAAAGCAATTAGCCAATTAAGCAAATTGCTTTCAGTAGTAAGTGTATCACCATAACACTCAAGAAACTCCTTATGTTTAGATGCTCTGAAATGTGCACTCTAAATTAATCCTATTAATATTAAAAGCCAAATAACACCAAGTTTAATATTCTCAAATGTGCAAACAGTTTCATTTGAGGTATTTTCAGCTGAACCATACATAAGAGGTGTTGATTAACAAAATGCCCCTGCAAAAAACAAAAGAGGGGGGGGCCTCAACAGATTGAGAATTTAAGATTCTTAAAACTATGATTCTATACCCTTTTAACTAAGAGTTAAGTGAGAGTGAATTCTAATAACACTTCCTGATAGACATGCATGATTACACTATAAAGAATAAAAATGGGGATGCAACATTAGTTCGCTAAAAGTACAGTTTGCAATTCAGAACTTATACTGTATGTTGCAGTGTTTCTCAACATAGGCAAGTTTAAGATTTGTGGACTTCAACTCTGAGAATTCCCCAGCCAGCTTTGCAATTAAGGAACTCCTTATGCTTAGATGCCCTGAAATGTGTACTCTAAATTAATCCTATTAATATTAAAAGCCAAATAGCACCAAGTCTGAGTTGAGAATCACTGCTGTATGTAACAATTATTAATTACTCTTGCCTGATTTCATCCAAAAATGCCTCTGTCCTTCTCAGCATGGTAAGAATTCAAGGATGTTAGTTGGTATTTAATCCCAGACTATTCTACAAATTGTTCCTTGTTATATTCTCTAGTTTTTAAAAGATTTATGTGATTGAAACCTTTGTATAAATCAATCAATCACCAGCTTGGGCCAAAGAACAGATATGCCATAAACATTATAAGCCACTCACTGACTCTCCATATCTCACCTAAATGTGCCACGTGGTTCATCATTGGATATAGCCTCTTTTCAAAAGCCATAGCAAAATATTGTATCTGTAGAAATGATTCTAAATGATTGAATCTTTTCAAAAAATTTAACTATTATAAATGAATGCACAGATTCCAAGATCCTTCATAAAATTAACCCCAGGTTATGCAGTGTATTTAAGAATGAGGTAGTTTATCTAAAAATATTATAGTGGGTAAAAATTTAGAATTAACAACACACCAGTACTTATTTGTAGTTTTTTAACAATATAGCTGTAGCTTGCTTGTCTTGTTATATGCAGAATGGCATTAATTTTAATTGCTGTAGGTCTTGTTGGATTAAACTATTTTTAGTACTGTATAGTACTGAATTATAATTTTTAGCAACTTGCATTCACCAAGAATAAATACTAAAATCATACAGATGGAAGGCAACTTGAAGATCTTCTAATCTAGACCAATCGTCTGCCAGTGCACAATTTTTATACTGTCCCATACAAATGGTTTTCTTGAAAACTTCTACTGATGGAGCACTCATAACTTCAGGAGACAGGATCTTTTGCTTAATGGCACTTAGAGTCAGGAAATTCCTTCTTATTTCAACTTTGGACCTTTCAATGCAAAGCTTCCTTCCACTGGTTTTTGTCTTATAAATAAATAAATAAATCTAATAAATCCACACCTTTTCCCTGTGCTACTGAAGCTGCTATAATGTCACCCCTTGACCTTCTCTTCTTTAGATGAAACATACCAAGTTTTTTTTTTTAACCATTCTTCATAGGATTTAGCTTCCAAGCTTTTTACAATCTTTGCCACACTTCTCTGAGCTTTTTTTTTTTACTGTGGTGACAGAAATGGACAAAAATACAGTGTTAGCCAATGTGAAACTTATACACCAAGTGGACAACCAAACACTGAGTAATTATGTGGGTGAATCTTTGCTTCTTCTCCCAGAGATACAGTGATCATAAGAGATTCGTATGCTTACATATTCTCTTATTGCGATGGATATTAAAGGCAGAGGAAGAAGGAAAAGAATTTTTTTCCCCAAGGCAGGGGATTCTGTGTATGCATGTTTGAGGGTTATAGAGGGAAGAGAGGCAAACAACTCTGAAATAGCCAATTAAATGATTCAAAACATCACAACACATCTGTTTCCAGAGGAACTTCCTCCAGCTGATTGTATATTTTCCTCAAGCTTTTTGGTGAACTATTAACCTTCTAGTAGCTGGAAAGAGGTGATTAGCATCACTTGAGCATTTAAATTCTTCCCTCATTAAAGCAGCACAAGAGCTACTATAGCAGACATGTCAAACACAAGGCCCGGGGGCCGGATCTGGCCCGCGAAGTGGTTTCATGTGGCCCACAAAGCCACCCTGGAAACAGTGAGGGAACGGCCCCCACTGCCTTGGCCCTGGCCCTGGCCCAGAGACCCTCCTTCTGCCAGAGACCCTCAGAACTGTCCCACTCCTGCCCAGGCCCCCATAGGCACCCTTGATGCGAACGATGTAGAGCTGGCCATGCCCACCCAGTAGGTCATACGCACTCTAGCCACGCCCACCCAGTAAGCCACGCCCACCCAGGCCATACCCACCCGGCCCCCTGAGGGCAACCACAATGCTGATGCAGCCCTCAATGAAATTGAGTTTGACACCCCTGTACTATAGTATTTCAGATTCGCTTATGGGGTACTTCATAAGGAATGCATTTCTTCTATTACGTTTCTTCCTCCTTATTCAATCTGTGTAACAGGTAAGAATGAAAAATATGTTGCAACCACAAGATCAATGACTCAAATGACTCCATGCCTCATTTATAGCTTCTTTTCCAGCTCCTGACCTTACTGCAATTATACATGTTCAATTTTCTTTGCCAAAACAGTTGCTCTATATCACATTAGCCTCAAACGGCACTTTAGAAATAATATGCACACAAGTATTTATATAACTATGTCTGACTGTTCCCACTTGCCAGAAGGAAAGGAAAAAAGCTAAGCAAAGTTCTGAGCCCCGGGTCTGCATCTGCTTTCACTTCACTGTGAAGGGAAAGTCCACACTGGCATCTTCTACTCTAGTGCCTCATGGCAGCTACTACTTCTATTGAAATAAATCGGTCTCATGTCTGTATACAATGATCATACATAGAGCTTTGGAGCAGCAGCCTTTGGGTAGTTTTTATATTTAAATTTAATTTACAGACTGCTTCATTCTGGAGATGTTGCAATGGCAACATTGCATTTAGTAATCATAGTCAAAATGCTGGCAATTCAGCATCTGAACTGAAATTTTCACAACCTTTACTGCCTGATCTTGAAAGCACTATAGACTATAGACGTGAGAAGGCCTTTCAAAATTATGCCTTGGACGTTGGACTGACTGCAACGTGTGGAAATTCCATTTCAATACAGCAAACCAGAATGGGCATCTCCCAAGAATTTTGCAAAGTGCTTCACAAAGTCACAGACTTTCTTTTGCTTCTCAGGTTGCAATAAACAATGTGGAATCTTAAAACGTAACATCCGTGTCTCAAGGAACATTGGAAAGGAGTGAATGTACAATGGGCCATCTGCCACTAATAGGAATAGAGAGCTGACTGATGATTTTTATCGTATGAAACTCTCTGACTACCAGAGCAATTTTAAGTGGAATGACTATATTCACTTTCTCTAACTGGTCATCTGTAGTGTTCCTCTGTTGTGTTCTAATGGTTGTTGTCAGACTTCTATATGGGTTCCATCAAAACAACTGAGAGTTCAGTTGAGAGCTCTCAATACTCTGAATGAGAGCTCAAATCTTATCTTTAAATTCCGCATAATAATTTTATGTCATATAGTATGCCTTATTTTAATTGTGATGCTTCTGACAGAAATAAATAATAAACAAACTTTCTGCATTATGGGGACAGATTTCAGCCTTGACAATATGCAGATTCCTGCCCTACATCTTCCATCTTCTGGCCCAAATCTTTAAATTGCTTTTTTTTAAAAAGATAAGGCAACTGCTTGCCACTCTCTTTTCCTTTAGTGTGACTATCTCTTTAGCAAGAGGCATGGTGATTCAATGGCTTAAAAACACTGGTCTTTGCTCTAGCAGCTCAAGTCATAGCACTGTGTGACAGAGTAAGCTCTTGTCACTCTCCTCAGCTTCTGCCCACCTAGCAGTTCGAAAGCATGCTACATGCGAGTAGATAAATAAGTACCACTTCGGTGGGAAACGTAGTGGCATGTGAAATTGATGCGAGAGGACTATTTTTATATAATCTATGCTGGTTCTCCTTCAATAAGTCTCTATTCCTTATATTCCTAGGTTTTTATTCTTTATTATCATTTCCACCAATCAGCCTGCAATAAACAATAAGCTTGCTGGTGTACACCTTTCTTAATCTCTCCTAGGGACTTTTTAAAAAAAACATTGATGTCATACTGACTCCTTTCCAGTCCTATTGAACTGTACCAAGCCCGATCTAGGTGACAAGTTGCCAGTTTCCACTGGGGTGGGGAGGGGGAGGGAAATCAGCCAGAAAATTCACATATAAATTTTTTAGAAACAGTACTTTCTTGCAGTTTGGCCTCTCAAAATTTCTAGAGTATCTTCTCATGTTAGGCCAATTTGCTTTAATAGTTCCAGTGCCATTCCCGAGAAAGTCAATACAAGCTCATATATGTATCTTACAACTTCTGCAATAGAGTGCTCCTAGGACCCCTAGGGTCCAAGAAATCCAAATTATTTGGATCATGTTGAAAACTAAAACAGTAATAAAAATCCCATCAAAGAATAATTAGAGGTGGCAGTGTCAGCAAATTTGTCAATTTTAATTTTTAATATGGTAAATATCAATAAATTTAACCCACCCAAACCAAAGCAATTTTGAGGTCCTCCATTTTTAAAAGTGGGAAGTGATCCTAAGAGAAAAAAATGTAAAATTAGTGTGGTTTTCTATAAGAGTCAAGAATTACGAATAGATTTTTAAAGGTCTTTTTCATAATCTCCAATTGCCCATTGTGTGTATTCTAAATGTAAAAATATTTTCCATTAATTACTGATTACTATTGGTACCATAAAACCTGTGGTCACTGTTACGTACTGGGCTCTTGTGATACACCACATGGGTTTCTGGAGCAGCTAACGGCTCTCCAGCAACCCAGACTAACTGTCTCCTGTCCTGCAATTGGCTAGCCCCAGGTGGCAATGGTTGGTTCAAACTTATTGGCTGCCACCTAGGGGCTAGACTATATATTGCAGCTGGTTGCAGCCCTTGCTTCAGTACAGTTCCAGCAACAAATAAAAGTATGAGTTATCCTGTACTCAGCCTCGCGTCATCATTCCTGCACCAAAGAACCCACTATTTAACAGTGGCGACGAAGGTGGGATCCTGCTTTGCTGATTAAGAGCTGAAGTCCACGAGGGGAAGGCAGCACATGCCGCAGGGAAGAGGCATTTCCCCCCCCCCCCAAGGCTGGGTAGCAAGCTACACTAGTGGCCTTGTGCTCAGTGGAAGCATTCCCTGAGCCTTGAAGCAGGATCCGAAGATCGCAGGAAACAGAGAGGAGAATGCCAAAGGTCAGCAAATTAAGAGAATTTGACGTGAAACACCCAGAGGAATGGAATAGAAAACTATCTCAGAGCCAATCAGATCCTGGAAGAAGGACTGAAGGCCGCAACGCTGCTTTGTGTGTGCGGCCCAGCAACCTTTGATTTGGCCGAGAATCTTTTCGTGCTGACACCAATCGAAGCGGTCTCCTTCACAGATCTAAAAAAGAAGCTAACTGGGCACTTCCAGCCCAAGATGTCTGAGATGGCTTGGCGATTTAAATTCGACCAAAGAATGCAGCTACCCGGGGAGACAGCTTCGGAGTTCATTGCGGGCCTAAGACAGGCCGCACGCCTATGCAAGTTCTCAAATTTAGAAGAACGACTAAGAGACCAGCTCATCTGTGGCCTATGGGACAGAACGCTTCAGCAGAGACTATTTGCTAGACCCAATTTAACATTTTCTGAAGCACAGGATGAGGTGATGGCCAACAAAGCTGCCAGGGGCGCATTGCAGACAGTTCAGCCCACCAAACCTTCAAAAGTCGAAGAATCGGTCCATCTTGAGGTCGCCAAATGCACTGGAGAATCGTCAGAGGAAGAAGAACCTGAAATCAACCGACTCCAAAAGCAACACAATGTGCAACACTGCAACAGCCAGCAGTGAGAGGACAGTTACAAGGCAGTTCTCTTACCAAGATGTAAGGGGTGCGGCAGCAACCATCTTCGTGCCAATTGCAGATTTAGTTTGGCCACGTGTAGAGCTTGCAGAAGAACAGTCCACATTGCGGTGGTTTGCAGAGCCCGCCAGAGAGACCGGCCACCCAAACACCAGTCGGAAGAACCGACTAGGAGAGGTCCTGGGGCCCAGGGTCCTGTTAGTGTAGGATTCTTCAGAAGCCGTAGAAGCGTATGCTGCACCAGGGCTCGATGCCCTCTCAAACCCAAACTTAAGCTCTTGGTAGAACTACAAGGAGTTCCATGTAAGATGGAATTGGACTCTGGCTCTGCAGTCTCAATCATTTCGCAAGACACATTTAACTTCGTGTGTAGGCGCAGTAACAATTGGGCCAAACTAAGACCCTCAGATATCATTTTAACGGATTTTCAAAATGCTCACGTTAAAGTTAAGGGAGAAGCCACTTTATTGGTAAAATTTAAAGGGTTTTTGGAGCACCTGGATGTAATAGTAGTAGGGGGCCAGAGAACGAGTCTCATTGGACTTCATTAGTTTGATGCCTTAGGTATTCAGATTACTGGCATAAACAGGACACAAACTGCAGATGTCATATCAGTGTGCGAAGAATACGTGGATGTTTTTGATTCAACCCTAGGGAAATACACAGGCCCGCCTATCTCTTTTAAGTTAGATCCCAACATTGTCCCAATCAGGGTTAAACCTTGCAGGGTCCCCTTTGCTTTAAAACATAAAATTGATTCCGAAATTGATAAGCTTGTAGAACAGGGCATGTTACAGCCTGTTGATGGGTGGGAGTGGGAAACTCCTATTGTCACTCCACTTAAAGCCAATGGGGAAATTCGCATTTCTGCTGACTATAAATGCACATTAAATAAGGCCCTAAAGCAACACACTTACCTGGTCCCAGTGGTCAATCATATTTTAGCTTCCTTGCAAGCGGGGACTTTTTTTTTTTGCTAAACTTGATTTAGCACAAGCCTATCAGCAATTGCCGGTTGATAAGGCCACAGCTGCGGCTCAAACAATTGTGACTCACAGAGGGGCATTCAAGGTTAAACGCTTACAGTTTGGAGTCAGCGTTGCACCAGGTATTTTCCAAGGGATTATGGAACATACACTTAAAGGTATTCAGGGCATCTGCCCTTATTTTGATGATGTTCTTATTGCAGGGGAATCCCCTGAAGTGTTGGCCAGTAGGCTCAGGGCTGTTTTGCAGAGGCTTCGTGAAGCAGGCCTCAAATTAAAAAAAGAACAAGTGTAGTATTGGGGTTTCATCAACAGAATTCTTGGGTTTCCGCATTGATGCTAACGGCATTCACCCCACTGATTCTAAAGTGAAGGCCATTAAAATGGCTCCTAGGCCCAAATCAAAAGGAGAGCTTCAAGCATTTTTGGGTCTCCTAAATTTTTATCACACATTCCTACCTCATAAGGCAGCAATAGTAGAGCCCCTCCACAGGCTACTAGACAAAAAAGCTCCTTGGAAATGGACTAACTTACATGAAAAAAGTTTCCAGGACTTGAAAGCAATACTGTCAGAAAAGTCCACTGTAACTCATTACATAGAGTCTAAACCTGTATGTCTTGCATGTGATGCATCTCCCTATGGGGTGGGGAAAGTCTTAAGCCACATAGAAAAAAATGGTTCCTATAGCATTTTACTCAAGGACCTTGTCCTCTGCTGAGCGCAACTATGCCCAGATTGACAAACAGGCTCTGGCCATAGTTGCTGGAATTAAAAAATTTCATGATTACTTATGTGGCAGGGATTTCACTGTCTACACTGACCACAAACCTCTGTTGGGACTGTTCACAACAGACAAACAAACCCCCCACATACTATCTCCAAGAATGTTGAGATGGTCTATTTTCCTGTCTGCATACAATTTTAAATTAATTCACAAACCGGGAAAGGAAATGGGCCATGCTGATGGCCTCAGCAGACTACCACTGCCACTAATGGATCCAGATCCAGCTCCTGCTGCTAGAATACTGTCCATACAGTATTCTACAGTACCTGAGTTTCCCCTCCATGCAGGGGACATTACTGCTGAAACTGCCACAGATAAAATACTTAGTAGAGTGTTGTCATGGGTATACACGGGCTGGTTGGAAAAAAGTCCAGGCTCTGAATTTCAAAGCTATTTTGTCAGGAAGCATGAGTTGTCTGCACATAAAGGGTGCATTTTATGGGGGAACAGAGTCATAATTCCCACTTCCCTAAGAGACAGGGTTTTACACTGATTACATGAAGGCCATCCAGGCATTGTCAAAATGAAAGCTTTAGCTAGAAGCTACCTTTGATGGCCTGGCCTTGATAAGACCTGGCCTTGATAAGGCCTTGATAAGGCCATTGAGGGTCAAGTCCATGGTTGTTATACATGCCAGCAATCTAGGCCTGAAATGCCACAGGCCCCAGTTCACAGGTGGGAGGAAATGCACACTCCCTGGTCTAGGATTCACATAGACTATGCTGGGCCTTTTCAGGGGCAGCTCTTCCTGATAGTAGTGGATAGCCACTCAAAATGGCTGGAAGTAATTCCAGTTCCTAACATGACTACTGCTAGGACCATCCAGATGCTGAGAAAACTCTTTGCAACACATGGGTTGCCTGATGTCTTAGTTTCTGACAATGGGCCCCAATTCACTGCTGCTGAATTTCAGGCTTTCCTTAGATTTAATCTCATCAGACATGCAACGTCTGCACCTTTTCATCCATCTTCTAATGGTCAAGCTGAACGCATGGTGAGGACAATGAAGGAGGCACTCAAGCGCATTGTCACAGGTGACTGGCATCACAGATTGGCAGATTTCTTACTCTGCCAGCATTCTACGCCTGCACAGCCACAGGTAAAAGTCCTGCAGAACTACGTTGGGGGAAGCGTTTGATTACTAAACTGGACAAGTTGCATCCAGACAGAGTGGCAGCAGAAGCGTCTCAATCAAAACCCCCGAGGGAGCTGCACATGGGCGATTGGGTTTGGGCCAGGAACTATGGTCAGGGGAATTTGTGGGTTCCTGGTCAAATCACCAAGGCATCCAGACCCCTATCTTATGAAGTGGGGTTGGAGGGAAGGCGAGTTGTCAAAAGACACATTGATCAACTCAGGAAAAGATTTCCAGAATGGCCACTCAGTGAGGACTGCATCATAAGTCCCTCCCAAGGTCCTCAAACCTGCGGCCAAGACAGCCCTCACATGGACTACCAGGACTTTTCCTTCTCAGCGGAGAAGGAACCACAGGGAGAACCAGGGAGCTTGGGAGTGCAACACGGACCCTCTGACGAAGCAAGCCAACTGAACTTCAGCAACTGCTGTGCCTACTCTGCTGAACAGAATGCCTCTGGGGTGGGCCAACCTGGTGAGGCCAGCCAGAGTGTTTTGAATACCCTTGACTCTGGAGCACAATGGGACACAAATCTACCCAGCTCACTGGGTAAGCTGGTAGACCACAAAGTGATGGGAACTCCGAGACGTTCCTCTAGGGCACACAAGCCTTCTTCATACCTTACAGATTACATTGTAAAATAAAGAGATATATATTGTTGTAAAACCTGTTGCCACTAAACTACAGAAACTAGTGCTTTGTGTAACTGCCTATTACTGCAAATGGAAGCCTGATCATTTAGACGTTGTTTAATCTCATTGTATTCCACAGTGATTTTATTTATTTTTATTATAGTCACTTTATTGTGTGTGTGTTGATTAATAAGTCTTGACAACTGTCAAGACTAATTGTTGTTGTCATAGTCTGATCTAAGAGGGGAGGTGTTATGTACTGGGCTCTTGTGATACACCATGTGGGTTTCTGGAGCAGCTAACAGCTCTGCAGCAACCCAGACTAACTGTCTCCTGTCCTGCAATTGGCTAGCCCCAGGTGGCAATGGTTGGTTCAAACTTATTGGCTGCCGCCTAGGGGCTAGACTATATATTGTGGCTGGTTGCAGCCCTTGCTTCAGTACAGTTCCAGCAAGAAATAAAAGTATGAGTTATCCTGTACTCAGCCTCGCGTCGTCATTCCTGCACCAAAGAACCCGCTATTTAACAGTCACTATGTAGGATTAAGTGTAGGATTGTGTACTTTCTGGGTGGTTCCAGTACCAACTTTTCCAAAACACAGTCGTTTAAAGTATCTAAAATCTGGGGCTCTTTGTCATGGCCTGAATATAAAGGCTCCCATTTTATGTGAAGGTAATTTAAGTTCCCTATTATTACTTCTCCTTGGCATACATGCTTGATCTCTTTCAATTTCTCGATATAACCTTCAGTATTATAGGTGGGAGACAGATTACTCCTAAATCTAATTTATATTTGTAGTCAGCTATTCCCATTCATAATAATTCTATTGAGAAATCTTTTATTTTAAAGGTTTTTTAAAATAAATTAGAATTTTTATTCTCCTTGTCAAAGAAGAGAAATATATCCTCCCAGTAAACCCTTTCTTGTCCTTTTTATAAACTTTACATCCAGGTATGATTATATACAATTCATTTTGTTTGTTCTTCAAGGTTTCTCTTTTAATTTTTACATCTGTGTTTACATTCATAACCAAGCACCCTAATTCCCATCTAACTGGCTCAGAGACTACTAGCACAGTAATAGAAACATAGGCTGTCCTTGCCCCAAAGTTGTTGGCATCATCCCTTTTCATAGCCTTTTGTCTGCCTTTTTTCTCTTAACAGATATGACCGCCCATATCTTGGTGTTATCCCTTATACTATAGCATTTCCTAAAATATCTATTTTTTCCCCCTTCCATTCAATTGTGTCCATTCAAATTTGTCAGCAATTACCTGGAGAAATTGCTACAGTTTTCAGAAGTGGTTTGCCATTGCCTTCCTTTCTAGGTCTGAAAAAGAATGACTGGCCAAGGACACCCAGCTGGCTTTGTGCCTAAGGCAGAACTAGAACTTACAGTCTCCAAGTTTCTAGCCTCATATCTTAGCCATTACATCAGACTAACTCTCAAAATAGCTATACCCTTCCAAATTAGCTACTCAGTATCAATTGTCTTTCCAGCAAGAATCAATTTAAAAGCTGATCTCCTACATTTTAATTTTTTTGCAATTCACTGGACTCTTGGAAAGACATATTTGAGGGAACACCTGCTGCCGGCATCAAACGCCCTTCGCCCAGTGCGCTCCCACAGGGAGGGTCTGCTCAGGGTTCCGCCGGTGAGAGATTGCCGGCGGGTGACACCCAGGGATAGGGCCTTCTCAGTGGGAGCGCCTGCCCTCTGGAACCAGCTGCCGGTGGAGCTGAGAACTGCCCCCGACCTCCGATCATTCCGCCGGGGCCTGAAGACCTGGCTCTTTGAGCTCTCGGGCCCAGGCTGAGGAGAAATTTTTAATTGGGGTTTTAATTGTGCACAGGGTCAATTTAATATTTTTAATATGGTTTTAACTTTTGTATGTTGGATTTTTTAATTCCCTGTAAACCGCCCTGAGTCCTCAGGGAAAGGGCGGTATACAAATGCAACTAAATAAATAAATAATGCATAAAAGATTGGGAGTTTATTAATCGATAGGATAGGATAGGATAGGATAGGGTAGGATAAGATAGGATAGGATAGGATAGGATAGGATAGGATAGGATAGGATAGGATAGGATAGGATAGGATAGGATAGGATAGCATAGCATAGCATAACATAGCATAGCATAGCATAGCATAGCATAGCATAGCATAGCATAGCATAGCATAGCATAGCATAGCATAGCATAGCATAGCATAGCAATAGCAATAGCAATAGCACTTAGATTTACAGTATCTATACTTCATAATGCTTTACAGCACACTCTGAGAGATTTACAAATGTCAGCACATTGTCCCCAACAATCTGGTTCCTCATTTTACTGACCACAGAAGGATTGAAGGCTGAATCAACCTTGAGCCAGTCAGGATCAAACTCCTGGCTGTAGGCAGAGTCAATCTGCAATACTGCATTCTAACCACTGTGCCACCAAACCCCATTAATGGAGCAGGGAGGAATGGAACAGAACAGAACAGAACAGAACAAAACAGAATAGAAGATGGTGAGATAAGATTGCAAAAGAAAGCTTGAGCTACAAATGAATGAATCTTTCTGGTACCTGTGAAGAAAGACTTTCTGAAAAATGTGGGAGAAGCACCTGGGCAGCAGACTGGAATGCTGCTGGCTGTTCCAATCTAAGCTCCCTTTCCTCCTCCTGCTTGGTCATTTGATCAAGAGGGGAATTGGGTATGTGTAGTTTAACAAAGAGAAGGGTGAGGGGTGACGTGATACAGTGTTCCAAGATTTCAAGGGCTGCCACAAAGAAGAGGGAGCCAAGCTATTCTCCAAAGCACCTGAAAGCAGGACAAGAAGCAACGGATGGAAACTAGTCAAGGAGAGAAGCAACCTAGAACTAAGAAGAAACTTCCTGACAGAACAATTAACCAGTGGAACAACCTGCCTCTAGAAGTGGTGAATGCTCCAACACTGGAAGTTTTTAAGAAGAGACTGGCCAGCCATTTGTCTGAAATGGTATAGGGTTTCCTGCCTGAATAGGGGGTTGGACTAGATGACCTCCAAGGTCCCTTCCAACTTATTATTATTATTATTATTATTATTATTATTATTATTATTATTATTATTATTATTATTATTATTATTATTATTTACAGATTATATATAGAATTTGACCTCTGTAAAACTTCATACCAAGCAGACAAGACCACCTTACAATCTGCACACCTATAAATAAACCCATCTGTCTATATTTCTAATGACTGAGCTACCCGTAACCAAAAAAGTTCCATCTTCCAGAGGAGTATCCATTTTCAAAGAGAAACTGAGTTCATCATCCAAAATCCAGGTATCTCCTCTCCCTTATCCTTGAAATGATGTCCTTCTCCCACTCGTTCTCCCCAGCAGGAATTATCACAAAAGGTCTTATCTATATACCTCTCTATCTAAGCCACTTCAGTTTCAAGGGAATAGATTTGCTTGCTGAGAAACAGGATGTTATTGCACTACAGCACAGAACCACAAATTATGCCCAACAGGCAGACAGTTGTATATCAGACGATGTATGTAATATTCTTCAGAACCTTCCTTAGAAATCTCTGGAGATGTTTCACCAAGGAAAGAAACCTCACTGCAGGTGAATTTTTGTGAGAGTGCTGACATTAATTTTCCAGGTGTGAATTTTCTGTTTGCACAGGGTTTCAGCAGAAAGAACATCACTGAAAATAAATATAGCAAACATGTCTGCCACTGTGCCAAGTGAGAACACAAGTTCACAATGCAATATATTGTTGGCCAACATAAAATGCCTAGCACAAATTTCACTGATTTCCTCTTGTATTAAAATATAAACCACATGCTTTACATTTTATTGTGTATACTGGTAAACACTAGCTCGTTTTTTTTAGAAGTGAGCAACCTATAACAGATTTGCATGCAGGTTCAAGAGTTGTCCACAAATTGTCATCACACTGTGACTTTATTGGGGCATAATAAAGAAAAAAATAATACCTGACTGGAGAATAATTATCTTATTTAGCTGCATTAGAATACAACACCAAATAAAAATAAAATTAATTTCAATGTTTGTTCCGATTAAGCCCAATACTTTTGGCCATTGGAGATGTCAGGATGTTACTCAAAATTCAAGTGCATCTCTTGGATTGGGAAAAATAGAATGTACACCTTTCTCTTAAGTAATCAATATGGCAACTAGTGAGTGATGGGCATCCCAGAATGCTAAATGCATCTGAGGTTGTTCAGCAATAGCAGCAAAGCTCTTGATATTTGACATTTTTCTTCTCCTATTGTTTCTTTCCTGGTATATTCACTTTTGAGCATCTCAAACACTGGTGTATCTGGTCACAGTTGAGCATTTTTTTGAGACAGCAAACAAAGAAGAACTTGCTAAGTAATCAGTAGAAATAGGTACTGAGCTGAGGCTGTGTGTGTGTGTGTGTGTGTGTGTGTGTGTGTGTTTGTGTGTCTGTCTGTCTGTCTGTATGTATGTATGTATAGGGTAAATAAGGATATATATTATATATATAAAAGCATATCTTATTTGTTCTGCCATGTGGTTTACTTTGTCAGGAATATCACAAATAATAAGCATGGCACACAAAAGATATATGGTGCTTTTCTTGCAAGACAGTTCAAAAGCCAATGGGGTCAGTATGAACAATTCCTATCAAAATGTCCAAGTTGGCAGATATACGTATCAATGCAACCATCATTAACCAATCATTGGGTTCACATAGAATTTCTTTATTTCTTCCTGCAAGTAATCAAACAACAAATCAGCGAACACCTTGATGCAAACAAAGTTATCACTAAAAGCCAACATGGGTTTGTCAAAAACAGGTCATGCCAGACAAATCTTATTGCATTCTTTGACCAAGTGACAAAATTAGTGGACCAGAGGAATGCTATAGATATAATTTACTTGGACTTCAGTAAGGCATTTGACAAAGTAGATCACAACCTACTACTTGATAAGATAGGAAAATGTGGGTTAGATAGCATCACCACCAGATGGATTCGTAGCTGGCTGACAGGTCATACTCATTGTGTGGTCCTCAATGGAACTGCATCTACATGGAAGGAAGTGTGTAGTGGGGTGTCCCAGGGCTCTGTTCTGGGCCCAGTGCTCTTCAACATCTTCATCAATGATTTGGATGAGGGGATAGATGGGGAACTCATCAAATTTGCAGATGATACCAAGCTGGCAGGAATAGTCAATACTCCAGAAGATAGGCTTAAGATAAAGGAGGCTCTGGACAGACTCGAACACTGGGCACTATCTAACAAAATGAAATGCAATGGTGAAAAAAGTAAGGTTCTACATTTAGGCAGGAAAAATCAAATGCACACGTATAATATAGGTGGCACCTTGCTCAATAGTAGTAACTGTGAGAGAGATCTCAGAGTCCTAGTGGACAATCACTTAAATATGAGCCAGCAGTGTGCTGCAGCTGCCAAAAAAGCCAACACAGTGCTAGGCTGCATTAACAGAGGGATAGAATCAAGATCAAGTGAAGTACTAATACCACTTTACAATGCCTTGGTAAGGCCACACCTGGAACACTGCATCCAGTTTTGGTCAACACGATGTAAAAAAGATGTTGAGACTCTAGAAAGAGTACAGAGAAGAGCAACAAAGTTGATTGGGGGACTGGAGGCTAAAACATATAGGGAACGGTTGCTGAAATTGGGTATGTGTAGTTTAACGAAGAGAAGGGTGAGGGGTGACATGATAGCAGTGTTCCAATATCTCAGGGGCCGCCACAAAGAAGAGGGAGTCAAGCTATTCTCCAAAGCACCTGAAAGCAGGACAAGAAGCAACGGATGGAAACTAGTCAATGAGAGAAGCAACTGAGAACTAAGGAGAAACTTCCTGACAGTTAGAACAATTAACCAGTGGAACAACCTGCCTCCAGAAGTGGTCAATGCTCCAACACTGGAAGTTTTTAAGAAGAGACTGGCCAGCCATTTGTCCAAAATGGTATAGGGTTTCCTGCCTGAGCCGGGGGTTGGACTAGATGACCTCCAAGATCCCTTCCAACTTATTATTATTATTATTATTATTATTATTATTATTATTATTATTATTATTATTATTATTATTATCTCAATATTAACAACAGATTTTATCTTATTTTTAAGAGACATTGGTAGGAAAGAAATTTCCTTCAAGCAGCCATTAAAAAATGACTTATTTACAAAGGCTCATAAATTATGCCTATTAAAAGTAACTCAGATACCACATTCTATCTAGACACTTTATAAATAGACTTCCACTCACAATATAATCTACCATGAGTGGAGAGGTATTTCAGTAAGACCAGTTTCTAGGAATCTCATATTCTATGCAAATTGTTAAGAGATTTCTGGCTTGACTTCTCAGAAGTTTCAGTGTGGAAGGATCCCATTTTTAAAAAATGTCTTCCTAGGTTAACTTCTATACTGATATCAAACATTCATAACATATTAGTTTAATAGCATGAGGCTTCATGGTCAAGATTTGTAATGAAGGTAAAAGAAAACCCTCCCAAAAATAAATGAAGGTAAAGCTTTAAATAAAATACTAATTGAAGCAAGTGTTGAAGTGACTAATTTCAGAATCCCATATTGATAACCATGGTTAGCTACTGATAATCATTTTTTAGAAATGAAGATACTTTTTTGCCACTGATCAAAATGCTTGTAAAAGCCTGTAAAAATTGAAGGTTTTTGACTCAGTTCTAAATAGGTATAAATGATTTACATGATTGATTTAGAGTAGGAAGCTCATTTTTATTTATTGTTTGCTTATTGTGTAGAAAACATCTTGTTCTGGTAATAAATCATTTTCATCAAGCCAGAGAACAGATAATTTTGCAACAACAAAACAATCATGACTATGAGATATAAGTATGGCTAATTACTGCTGTGATGAGCTTTAAAGGGATCAAAAAAAGGTTGCACTAAAAAAAATATCACAAAACTGTGATCATAGAAGTTGTCTCAAACTGCCTTTTTTCCTATGTATTTCATATTTAATGCCTAAGAGGTGGCAGATGATTGTTCCTGCTTTTGATTGCATAGACGCATGAACGTGTGGCAGCTGCCTCTAGTAACAACAACCCCCCCAAAAAAATCCAGGTAGCCAAACTCCAGTGCTCATGAAACTGTTCCAGGAATGCACATTATATAAGCAAACAGATATTTATAGACACTCTTTAAAAGCACATTCTCTTGCATGTGAGAAAGCAAAGGAAGCAGAGGTAAAGTCTCCAGCAGGAGTTATATAAGCTTGGATATGCGGGAGCTGCTTGGCCACCAATTAAGACAGTGAGCATTTTGCTCATAGCAAGCTCTTTCTTCACCAGCAAGATGATTGAGGGACAAGGAAAGAATTCCAAAACTCCTCTGGAGGCAGTTAAAGGTTGTGATGGAGGGACTCTGTTGTAGGTAACATGCAAGTATTGCAGATAGACGGGCAGAGAATTTTGCCTAGTCGGCAATCGCATGCTTGCATAATGCTGTGTAAAGTGACCTTTGCCTGGAGTGCCATCTCATAATGATAAGAGCCTGATAATCCAAATTTTATATAACTGTCTTTTGCGTAATCTGTAGAATTACAACTGAAATCTGTTCTCCCTTTTATCTTTTCTCATAATGCACTTCCAATTTTTAGGTGTATCTTTTGCAATTTTTGATGACATCGATATATAAATGGGGTCTCTACTGAAAAACTATTGAATTTAGTAGCATGTCAAGCTTTTTGAAATAGGAAGAAATTTGCTTATCTGACGAATGCAGGGTCCACAATTGAACCCTGAGGATTTTCCAAATTCTAAACTATTTCTCATAAAGGATAAATTTTAGCATTTTTTTCAAATGCTTTTAAGTGGTTTAACATTATTCTTTTTATCCTACTAACTAAAGAAAAAGGTCACAACTTGGGGAAAAAACAAAAGGAATGGCTACTTTGATACCAAGCCAAAAAGGTCACTTATTTTTGATATCCATGAATTGTTTTTTGGCTGTAGTAATCTTTGAAAGGTGACATCCCAATTTATAGTTCAAAAAGTTTGTATTACTATTTGCTAATCAACAGTATAGGACCTCATTATCAGGATTTCCTCCATGTTTTAGAAGTTATTCTAAAGTAACTCACCAACGTGCTTGGCTTCTATCTATGTTTGTAAGCCAAGTTAACCCACCTACTAATCAGCAGGTCACATTATTTTGGAATTATTATTTTTTATGTTTAATATTTTTGTCGCTATTACTCTCAGATGATTTATTTATTCATTAGTTTTATTTTATCCCACCTTTCTTCCAAGAGCTCAGTGCATATTCCATGGGATCTCCCTTCACTTGATCCTCACAACAGAAGCCCTGTGAGGAAAGTTAAGAGAGAATGGATTTTCATAGATGAATCTGGACTTGGATCTGGGTCTCTCTAGCCCTAAGATAACACTATGAGTCCCTGTCTCAAGCTCTAAATGAATATTAATGGTTGGGATTTTATTATAGGGTCATGCATCATAAAGCACAGTTGTCTGTCAATCTAGAGCTAAAAAACAGAAAGTTAGTGCAAATATTGGCTGGATGATAACAAACAGTGCTGGCAGGTTAAAAATTAAGTTAGTGCAAATATTGGTTGGATGATAGCAGACAGTTACTGTTTTTAACGAACTCTAGATTTAATAGTTTTAGGCAGTCCCTTTCCAAGGATTTGCTTTTAGAATATGTACCAAAAATCTTTAGTGTCATTAAGTCCATCCTGATCACTAGAGAGCCTTTCAATAGTTGCTGATTATGGGTTAGCATCTAAAAGAGAAAACTAAGAAGAGATATTTGTGATTTTGAGTACATTCCCCTGAATTACCTGTGACCTCTGATTCAGGCTGCACCCCAATAGCTTTTAGCTTATGACTCATTTTCCAAGCTCACTTCATTTCCAGTAATGTAAAAAATGGGGAGCCGTAAACAATGAACTATGGAGAGATAAATCAGAGGAAGGCAGCTTCACTCATAAACAGATACCTTTTAATAAGACACCTGGAATATTCATCTAAATAGAAAAGTGAAGAAACAGAAATGATACCTTAGCAGAATTCATTGTTTCATACTAAAAAATGGAACTGACTATAACTACAATAAAATCCCAAAACTGTGTCCACCTATTTTGGCCCTGTCATGCAAGGGAATTCCCTGGAGAAAGCATTAACGTTTGGAAGAGTTAGCAGTAAAAGGAAACCAGGTTACTGAAGAACAGAGTGACTGGACACCATCAAAGCTGACACCAGCCACAGCATAGAAAAACTCAAGTAGCGCAAGATTGGAAGATGTGAAGAGACCTGGCCCACAGAATTGCAAGAGTCAGACACAACTAAATGGATATCATCACCATCACCATCACATTAAACAAACCTAGGTGCCTCTAACACATTTCATTTGTCTAGAGATAAATCATCTAACAAATAGGGATAACCACAGAGGAGTTCCAATAATTCTACTCTTCAGTGTGGTCCTACCTTGGTGAGTGAACTGAGAAGATAAAGTTGCCTCCCAGCTGCAAAGGTGGGCCTAACTACAATTCTGGGATGGGGGGAAGCTGCAAAAGTGGGCAAGGCTATAATTCTGGGGGGAAAAGAAGAAGAATTGCTACTACTCAGAGAAAGTTGGAACAGCCAGTAGACTCACTGTAAATTGCCCAAAATCAAGAATGACCTGTGGCAATTGTTTCAAGTGGCATTCTTTATTGTTTCACATTTACAGACAAACTCTTGCCAGACTGAAGGCTTTACTATCTGCATCTACAATATACTGTATAAAGAATTAAGAAGGGACTGTCTTTACCCTCTTTCTCTCACACGTAACATCTGGACTATGTTGCCTCTTACTTCTCTCTACTTCCTCCTGAGATCCACCTCCTCACTACATTCTATCAGAGTATCAAGCATTCCCTTAGAAGAGATTAGTATATGAAGTGTTGGACACCTTTAAACAATTTTGTCAGTTGGATGTATTCCCTTGTGACATTTGTTCCAAAGAGGCTGGGGCTAATCCTGCCTAGTGTAGAGAGGATGAAAGATTAGTCATTGTACTTATTAACTGGCTGCCCAGCAAAAATTCCAGAACCCTGTCATTATTTTTCTAACAGCAAAGAAAGCAAGCCAAGATGAGATCAAATGTACAAGTTTTGGAGCAATATTAATTCTATTGGGAAATTTTTAATTGGTTTTCAGGACCTCTGTTTACAAGGCTAGAGCAAATTACACAATTAATATGTAAGTATGATTTAATTACAAAGAAGTTCTGAAAACATCTCAGTTAATTACTTAGCAAGAAGACTGAAAGAAAACTGTTGATTTTTCCTCCGTAGTTAATATCTGTATGTTCTCAGAAGGTTTGAGCCTCATGATAATTCCTTCCTCATGTGATTTGTTATTGCTACTACACATGTAAATGAATATTGCAGACTTGCTCTCATCTCTGAAAAAAATTGAAGTGCTATCACTTCCTTTATCAAAGAACTACTACCAACATCTTTACAAAGACAGCAGCTGGATCATCAGAACACCTGTTATCCATTCAAGATAACTCAGTTAAAGCTTGCAATACAAAGCTGACTTTATAATTTGTCTCTCTTCGACATTCCCACTAACCCAAAGACACTTCTGCAAGTTGGGAATTTTGCTGACTAAATATGCTGGTGCTGGAGAAGACTCCTGTGAGTCCCTTGGACTGCAAGGCGATCAAACCGGTCAGTCCTAGAGGAGATCAACCCTGACTGCTCTTTAGAAGGCCAGATCCTGAAGCTAAAACTCAAATACTTTGGACACCTAATGAGAAGGAAGGACTCACTGGAGAAGACCCTAATGCTGGGAAAGATTGAGGGCAATAGAAGAAGGGGACGACAGAGAATGAGGTGGCTGGATGGAGTCACTGAAGCAGTAGGTGTGAGCTTAAATGGACTCCAGAAGATGGTAAAGGACAGGAAGACCTGGAGGAACATTGTCCATAGGGTTGCGATGGGTCGGACACGACTTCGCAGCTAACAACAACAAACATGCTGGAATAGTCTTGCTGTCATCTTCTCTCCATCTCAAATACTGTACTACTATATGGTTCACAAACACATATACACACCCAATACAGAGAGGGAAGCTAAGAGTCTTTTGACAGTTCTACTAAACTTATCACTCATCCATTATCTACATGAGTTTAAACACATTGCTTAAACAGCAGGAGACAAGAGGAAGTCCAGGATAATGTCTCTATTCAAACTTTGGTCATCTGGGCCCTGAAACAGCCACATTTTTCATGTTCTGCCATTTCCTTTGTTGTATATAACCTTCTACATTTACTCCCATAACATCAGCCTCATTGAATAGATTGGGCTGAGAAAAAGAAAGTAGCCTGGTATTTCTATCAATAAATTCATAGCTGCCCCTGGCCTTGCATTGTTCCATTTTTTTTTCACTTTCATGTGCTCACACTTGATTGTTCTCACTTACAAATGATTCTCACATTCTCTGCAATCTCTCAAGTGATAAGTTAGGAACTTGATTACTAGTGGTTTGGCTTGGTTATTTTCAAATATACTTCTGCAAAACCTCTATCCATCTGCCCCTTCTTACAGAGGCAGTTACTGTTCAAGAATAAGAAAGCTTGTTATCATTCTCTCCAACAATGTTATGCTAATAAAGAGTGGGTAAAAGGCAGCTAATCAGGAGTCAGAGGAGAAACTGATACAAAGAATGGAGCAAATGATTTGTCTATTCCAGGAACGGAGAATCTCCATTGAAGCCAGGAGCTGCAACTCCCTTTAGGTAGGCCCCAAATAATTTTCTTGTAGTTCTAAATGTGGTAACACATGGATGTCAAACTCGCCATGTCACATGATGTGTTGTGATGTATCGTGGCTTTTTTTGCATTGCCAAAGCTGGGGTGGGTGCGGCCTCCACATGATGCAATCAGTCCGTGGGCTGGCAGTTTGACACCATTGTGGTAACACATTTATTCTGCAAATATCACAAAGACTGCAGCACTTGTCTTACATAGGTTTACCTTGCTTAGAAAAGGAAAGCCCTGAAAAAAAGTAGGGGTTTGTCAAAACAAAACCTTGTCTTTGCCCATATAATTGATGTAGTCCTGCCATTAAAACAGAAATAATAAACTGATGGAAGACTCTGTAACTAGATGATGTGCTGGGGGGAAAAGGGGGAGAGGGAAAGGAGAAATGCACTTTATCTATCATGCAGTTTCCAAAGCACAATATCAAAGCTTCACTTTGACCTTGCCAATCTAATTTCTGCCCACTGCAGAAATTTCTGCATCAGTGTATCCACAGGACATGGTAAAAAAAAGTCAAGATGTATGATTGATGTCCTGTGACTGAAGAACTTTAACAACAATACACATAAAAACAGATGGCCATCAACTTGACTTTTTGGGCTGTATCCTACAAGCCCTCTGATTGGCAAGGAAGTTCCCAAAAAGTTATCCACATGCCATCTGGATTCCAAACTAAAGAAAAAAAATACCTTCCCTCTCCTCTGTTTTACAGGATCAGGCTATTTATTTCTATTTTACAGGCAGCATCATGTGAAGCAGAAATCTTCATTCCTATTGTATCACTTGACCAAACCATGTTTACTTGTGCAATCATTTAAGTGATCCATGAACACAGAAAGTTTCAGCTGCCAGGTCCCAAAACAATCTAATTAAAGGGAACCCAAAGTATGAGTTGATCGGAGAGGTGCAGATTTTGAAATGTCGCCATTTTGGGAAATCTTTAGAAGATAATTTTCCACTGCAAAGCAGGTTGAGTTATCTTTCCTAGAGATAATTCCTATCATTGTTATGTTGCTGGCTTTTTTGTTTTCCCTTATTCCCATTATAAATATGAACTTGAATTGATTGTGCTTCACACTCTTCATTTCTAAAAAGTAATCTTGCTGTAGGATTTGGTTTATAATGAGTTTAATAAAATATTCTTTTTTTGTCGTGGTTATACTGTGCCTAAATTGCAGCAAAAGAAAGTAAGAAAGGAAATCTCATGACTCTTCTGCCAACCGAGCAGTTTGAAAGCACATAAAAATGCAAGTAGAAAAATAGGGACCACTACGGGGGGAAGGTAACAGTGTTCCGTGCGCCTTTGGCGTCTAGTCATGCCGGCCACATGACCACAGAGACGTCCTCGGACAAGCGCTGGCTCTTCGGCTTTGAAACGGAGATGAGCACCAGCCCCTAGAGTTGGAAACGACTAGCACGCATGTGCAGGGGAACCGTTGCCTTTACCTTTAAACTTTCTCCCAGGACAATTCTAGTCTGATTCTTTTCTCCCCTCCCCTTTTTCTTTTCAGGCCTGTCAAAATATATTAAGGAAACCTACCTGAATGAAAGCTGTTATGTCTTGCATAAATTGCTTGATCACTCATGTTCCTCCTAGACCTAAGTGGCTGTTAAACTTAAATATTCACATGACGTTTGTGTGTTTAATATTTTAATAGCTCTAAGAATTTCCTGGTTCCACATAATGCTTTATGCTTCATCAGTTGCAAGATACAGAAAGCTGAGAATAGAAAATTTAAATTTTCCACAATGTCCTCCCAATTATGCTGAATTAATCATTGCAAAGGTAATTAAATTGGCTTCTTGGCTGCCAGCTCTTAATGTAGAAAGGTATTCTTTACTAAGGACTTCCTCAATCTAGATTCGACTCTGCCATATACACTACATTTTGTAAAATTCCCTTCTTACCTATCCAGCTCAATTGTGACTTGCGCAGGATATTCCATATCTGTTGTTGATTTGTAAGTAGGGATTCACACCAGCATTAATAACAGACCAACAATTAAACAGCAAACAATACCCTCATCAAGAAACCATGAACACAAACAATCAAAGAGTAAATAGCCTAATCAAGGAAATACCAAGAAAAAAACAACACTCTCACCAACCCTGAAAGGGCAAATCAACTATATACCGGTATAAACAGAGAGCAAAGGCCATTCCTTTCTAGCAGTGAAGATGTTACCTAGTTGGGTAATGAAATGTCTGCAAGAAAACAATCAAGCTCAGACAGCACCAAGGATGCCACAGTTCAACCTTGAGCTACAAATATTCTCTTCTGTTCATATCCCACACACATCGGAACAAGATTCTATCAGTCTAAATTGATAGCTTAGGCACAATTTCAAGGTATATGGCATTTTTTGTGCTGCAGGTGCAAAAAAAAAAACCAATGCAGTCCTGGGCTGCATTAACACCTGAAGTGTTAATAGCACTTTATAGTGCCTTGGTAAAATCACACCTGGAATCCAGTTTTGGTTGCCATGATATAAAAACTATGTTGAGACTCTAGAGAAGAGCAACAAAGATGATTAAGGAACTGAAGGCTGAATCCTATAAAAATGTTTGCAGGAATTAGATATGTGTAGTTTAATGAAAAGAAGGACTATGGGGGACATGATAGCAGTCTTCCAATATTTGAAGGGCTGCCACAAAAAAGAGGGGTTCAAGCTATTCTCCAAAGCATCTGAAGGCAGATGGATGGAAACTAATCAAGGAGAGAAGCAACCTGGAATTAAGGAGAAATTTCCTGACAGTCAGAACAATTAATCAGTGGAATGAGTTGCCTCCAGAAGATGTGGGTGCTCCAACACTGGAGGTTTTTAAGAAGAGACTGGACAACCATTAGTCTGAAATGGTATAAGATTTCCTGCCTGAGCAGTGGGTTGGACTAGGAGACCTCCAAGGTCCCTTCCAGCTGGATTATTCTGTAATTTTGTGTTGTTTTAGCTTAGCATTCTGTATAAATGCTTTATGACTAAAGGCAAACCTAGCCAGTTATTGCTTTTTCATTAAACCATTGGAATATTTTATAGAATATAGTATTAGAGCATTTTACCCTTTTATTAAGATTCTGAAACCATGACTTGTTAGATTTCGTTAGCCTTCTTCATTTCAGTTTTCACAGACCTTGATTATAGTTTACCCAGGGGATAAAGTGTGCATTACAGGGATAGCTCCTCTTTAGATAAAAGTATCCTCCCAAATGTTAGAGACCCCAACAGAGGAGGAAGGAAGTCTCATATATGTTATCATGCTGATATGGGAGGTGGCTGACTAGGTAAGGGGCTGGTATTCCATTGGAGGGACTGAAAGTCATGTATAAAATATGTGATAGATGAAAGCAAGATGAAACTTTCTGACATTGGTCTTGGATGAATGATAAAGCACTCAATTTCATGCAATTGCCTGGTGTTTTTATTCTAGCTCAGAAAACAATTGGTAAGGAATGAAATTCCTACAAAAGGTTCAGAACATGAAACCATGATTAAGTCATAGATTAGCCACATTAGAACCCAACTCTAAAGACAGCTCTCTTTCTTTGTGCAAATAGTTCTAACTAAGCTGGGTTCAGTCTACACATTCAAAGGGAGAACGCAGTTGCTAAAAAGACACAAAACCTATTTTAATGCCTAGAGTTTTGCAGCAAGTCCCAAAGAGGATAATTTTCCCAGGCATTTGGATATGATGCAACAAATCCATTATCTTTCTTCTCAGAAAATATAAAGGCTTAAAAAGGAAAATGAACATGCTGGCAATGCCTTCTTCACTGCAGGATGAATTAAACTGTTCAGTTGGGCATTTCCTTGAATATGAATAGAACGTTTGCTTGAATCTGGAGACTGTGATTAAGCAAGACTAACACTTGTCACACAAATAAGCATTTGAATTTTCATTCAGACTCCCTTGCTTAACACAGAGTATGCAAAGGGAAATATAGGCCAGAACTGCTATAGCATCTTCTACTTCATCCGTTTACTTATTCTGTCAGGCAGTGTAAAGGGACTACACCAGAGGATGCATGTTCTAAGCTTGAAACTCACCCCTGAAGAGTTACAGATGGTCTTGAGACCTTGTAAAAATTGTTGCAAGTTGCAATTTTTAACCTACCAGAAAAAAGTCTATTAGTAAAAATATTTGGAACAATCATATTGATTGTATTATTTTAATAGATTTTAACTTAATGAAACTTATTTAAAATCAAGATTAAATATAGTTTTTCTAGGTCTTAACCATTTATATATCATGGCTTTGCCTATATTTCAATCTGATCTTTGAAATACCATTCAAAGGCCAAGTATAGTTACAAATCTCTAGGCCAGCAAATCACCAATATTGCATGGAAGTCTAAACTATACTCAATACAGGAACACAAAAGCAGAAACTCATATCAAAATGTAAAGAAAGCAGAGAAAAAGAGATCATATTATGTTTTTCTAGATGAAATAAACCATGATAGTTTTTGATGGCTAAATGCATTTTTTATTTTTCTCCACTATTCTAGTCTCACACTCTGTTGAAGAAAATGCAACAGGGCATATCCCTCTGCTGATGGGGCAGATCAAAGTGGAAGAGAGTGAGATAAGGAAATCTGTTATGGCCCAAAATATTTCTACTAATTTATAGCTGTGTGCATCACCTATCGTTTTAGAATGGATTCTATACATAGTAAATATTTTATAAATTATTAATACTGTAACCTGAATGCTCAAATGTTGTCTGCCTTTTAAGTCTGTTTCAAACCTTGCATTTTTCTTACAGGAAAAACAAAAACACAACACACACACACACACGTATAAGACAAAGTATAAAACCCTTTTCTAAGTCTGATATGGGATGTTTACATTGATATCCACTTAATAGAATTTATATATACTGGCATCTTCTCAATGTAGTACATCCATATCTCTGATAGAGATACCATGAAGTAGACCCATGTTTGACTATAACTGAAAAACTGTCAATTTTTGTGCTATTTCCTTTACCATCCGAGTGTAAAACTCAACCAATTTTTAAATAAAGATATCTTAATTCAAAGAACCTACCTGCAAAGTATCATTAGGATTTTTTTAAAAAAAATTATATATAAAATTATGTTATCCAAACCATGGTTTAAAATTATGTAGGACTCAGTTGTAAGGTGGTACCCATATTGATGGGACCTAAGACATAACAGGTTGAGAACCATTCCTCTGTAAAATAGTACTTTGGCCAACCACAATGTCAACAGTGACATTACACCTTTGCTCAGTCATTTGTGCATGCATACAAATATGATGATCCAACACAAATATAAATACACACAATTTAATCCAATGAAGAACACTTAGACATGGAAGTTTTTTTTTCTTAGCATAGATCTAAATCTGTTCATTATAATTCTTATATGGAACCCACTAAACTTCATGGATCCATTTTCTTATTTATCTTCATTTGTTAATAGTCATGCATAACTACTGTACTTCATATGCATTTGAACTAAGCCTTAATCAGAGGCATACAGTAATATATACCAAAAAGGAAATGTATTACACTTCCTTTTGCCAGCAAATGAATAGTTAGAAAATGAATGTATTATTCTGTTAAATTATATCTCACACACTTTTCCACGTAATTAAACAATGGGAGCTATAACTAAAGACAGCCTTGGGAATCAATATGCATATTAAGAAAGTATGATTCATATGTTCTATGTTCACATATCATTCTAGAATGTTCTTGCTAATCTCCAGAAGTTGGTACAATGCCCATATTGTGTAAGATTGTCCATGATGTGCATTTTCTGGCTCCCTAGAAGAACTGCATGAAGCAGTGGCAAAGGAAATTGCCTGGATAGCTGGATAGGACATTCAGTTATGAGGACACTGCCTCATTACATGGGTTGTGTGTATATGTTTATTTCTCTTCTTTCATGTTTTCATCATATACTAAATAATAAGTATCGTAGGTTCAGTGGCAGTGCAAGTTTGAATAAAATCATTTTGCTGAACAAAATGATCATTAAACAAGGACCACCTGTAGAACATTATTCAGAGGCATATGTGTTGAAGTTCTAACTAACGTAGAGTCCACATCCTGTAATTTCTGTTTTCACCTGCATATCAATGTCACTGCCGTTTTTTAATTTTGTCAGCAGCTCATTTCTGTCTGTACATTTTTTTCCTCTGCTCTCTGCACCTGTGTTATTATCTTATCATGTAACCATAGTGAATCTCACATGTCCAGCTATGTTATGGTTTCAGACTGTTTTGTGCACATGCTTAGAAAAAGTTTCCCACAGTTACTTCTTTACTTTTCTCTTCTGCCTGATGAGAGAATGTAGTCAGTTTAGGTCTTTTGTTTTCTCATTAAAAGTTTTACAATAGAATATGCCTTGGATTTTCTTTCTTTGATATTCACCATGCAAATGAACCACGGTCCATCCTCCTCTGGTCGGAATGTTAATTATTCCGCGACATTCAAGACTATGGAAATATTGACACAAAAATCATAGATGATGATGGTGATAACTTTATTGTCACTTTGAATGTACACCAATCGGCATACATCAAAATGAAATTTCGTTGCATACAGCTCTCAAAGGGTCACCACCTCCGATATATACTTCTTGTTCATGGCCCGCTCAAATTTCACATTGTCCATTTTAGTCTCTAGGGAGTGAACGATGACAAACAAGACAGGTGGAAATGGGGGTCCATGTGGATTAGCCCTCAAATTCGCTTGTATTCTGACAACCTCGCCTTCTTTCCTTTTTCTGATCCTGACTCTTCCACCTTTTCCTTAAAGAGGCCTTGCTTCTTTTTGCCCCTGGAGCACGCTGCTGCTGCCACCAACTCCTCCAAAAGCCTCTCTCTCTTCCTCTGGGCCTGCCAACAGCCTCATCCAGTTCCTTCGCTCCATAAGCTCCAGGTCCTCTCCTCCTCTGCCTCCTCTGGAAACAGCCCTGATTTGCAATAGAATCCATCACTAGGCCAGCAGTCAGATCTTGCTGCTGGTAGAACAAATTCAAACAGTGCCAACGACTTTTAATGGTCTCACCAACAGAATCAAAGGGTTGGAAGTGTCATGTAGGGCCATCCCATTCAAACTCTGTTCAGTGCAGATTAAAGCATCTCAAACAGATGGCTGCCTAGACCCTGCTTGAATTCATCCAGTAAAACAAGCCATCACCTCTCTGGATAATTGGTTCCATTTCCAAACCACTCTTAGTGGTTGGAAGCTAGAAATCTAGCACAGGAGTCCTGGATTGCTAAATTTTAATATATATCAGCAGCTTTCTGGTACAGCACATTGCTTATTACATACTCTAATCTTCTAGAACTAGTTCTCTCCAATTTCTCTCCCAGCCAAAAGCTCACAGAACTCTTACTTCATAAAAGAGAACTAGGGTGTTTTCATATCTTTTTCTGTTGCAGCAGCAGCCTGCTGTGTTGACAGAATAATCTGAGGCCTATAATTGAAGTGCAATAGTGCAAAGCTACATTTAGGCAGGAAAAATCAAGTGCACAGGTATAGTATAGGTGGTACCTTGCTCAATAGTAGTAACTGTGAGAGGGATCTCGGAGTCCTAGTGGACAATCACTTCAATATGAGCCAGCAGTGTGCTGCAGCTGCCAAAAAAGCCAACACAGTGCTAGGCTGCATTAACAAAGGGATAGAATCAAGATCAAGTGAAGTACTAATACCACTTTACAATGCTTTGGTAAGGCCACACCTGGAATACTGCATCCAGTTTTGGTCACCACGATGTAAAAAAGATGTCAAGACTCTAGAAAGAGTACAGAGAAGAGATGATTGGGGGACTGGAGGCTAAAACATATAGGGAACGGTTGCTGGAATTGGGTATGTGTAGTTTAATGAAGAGAAGGGTGAGGGGTGACATGATAGCAGTGTTCCAATATCTCAGGGGCTGCCACAAAGAAGAGGGAGTCAAGCTATTCTCCAAAGCACCTGAAAGCAGGACAAGAAGCAACGGATGGAAACTAGTCAAGGAGAGAAGCAACCTAGAACTAAGGAGAAACTTCCTGACAGTTAGAACAATTAACCAGTGGAACAACCTGCCTCCAGAAGCGGTGAATGCTCCAACACTGGAGGTTTTTAAGAAGAGACTGGCCAGCCATTTGCCTGAAATGGTATAGGGTTTCCTGCCTGAGCAGGGGGTTGGACTAGATGACCTCCAAGGTCCCTTACATCTTCTTCTTCTTCTTCTTCTTCTTCTTCTTCTTCTTCTTCTTCTTCTTATTATTATTATTATTATTATTATTATTATTATTATTATTATTATTATTATTAAAGCTGATGTAGAGTGGACAGAAAGAATCCTCTGAACAGCTCTTTCTCTCTTTGCAAACATAGAGTCCCATGATCTCATAAACTCCGATTTATGTAATTTTGCCATTATGTATACAATTCAATATGCACAGAAATGGACTAATACAAAGATTCCAGGAATGAAATGTTTGTATAATGCTGGAACTGACTACAACTTCAGGATAGTGATTGCAAATGAAAGTATTGAGTTGCCTGATCCTTACAATAAAGTAAAAACATTTCTTTAACCCACATTTTTCTGCACTGAAGCAACAACAAATCGTACAGAACAGGGAAAGTGAGTGAGTAACTTGACAATCATGAGTTGAAAGCAAGGAATTGTAGAAGCAGATTCACAAGAAACTTAACAAAATGTTCCTTTGAATTCATAGTTGTCCAAAACACCAACTACCTTCTGCAAAGACAGATTTTGGTAAGTGGTACATGTACTTGTAATTATTTTTTAACTTTTGTAACAAGGTCTCAAATTCTCACATGGATATGCCCCACATATACACATCCCAGTCCACACATTCTTGAAATTCACAAAGAGCAAGTAAGTAACTTCAATCTAGCAAACCCCTCTGGAAACCAAAAGGCATTTGGGCAGGAGAAATATCTCAGTCTGAAAAACATCCCAATTTAGGCATAACTGTCTAGTTCCCGAGCTGCTCTGGGGGATCTATTAGGAATATATTTGGAAATTCATTAGAGTGATGCTTTCAGATGCCCTGCCTGCCTGGTTTCTGGAGATGATTGAAGATCAACTGCAGAAAGAAAATGAAGGAAAAAAAGCCTAGCAAGTACTGGCAAGAACACTCAGAAACATCAGCCAGCAAGTCCCATCTCTGTTCTCCTAGCATCATGAAGAGATGTCAAGAAGAAAGGTGTCTTGTTCCATAAGTAAATGAGCTGCTGTAAGGCCCATTGCAATGTTGGCTTTCTGGGACAGCAAAGCTATCCTGGAAGCCCTTAAAGATTTGGATATCAGGCAAAACCATTGTATCACTGTTTGTTTATCTGACTGCAAGCAAGCAAGTAAAATGAGATATGTGAATCAGCACACTGCACAGTTACACTGTGATTTATTAAACCGGGATTCCTGATTTGCATGATGTGTTAATGATTTGGCACGATGCTTCCATTTACAGAGCAGAAACATTCCCAAATCATACAATAAGTGAGAGTAGATATGACAGCTAGAAAAAAGAGACATAGGAAGTAGCAGCTTTCATTTCCATTTTAATTAATGTCTATAGAGATTCTCAGTCATTCAGGTCATGATTGTCCCAAAGATGCTTTTTCAAAAAGCAACTGACTTTTTTCCCCCCTTGAAGATATTTTACTTTTCATCCAAGAAGCTTCTTCAGTTCTGACTGAAGCTTCTTGGATGAAAAGTAAAACATCTTCAAGGGGAAAAAAAACAAAGTCTTGTTCCTTTTGAAAAAGCACTTTTGAGACTAATTAATATACTTAATTCAGTTTTTGAATTCCAAATATAGTAGAAAAAAAAGCACTGGATATGTTATTTCTTTTGTCCTTGGATATACATTCCCCCCCCCAAAAAAATATTAACAAACTCATACAAAACAGGGGAGTAAAAAAGAAAACACTTTTAAAAGATAGTAAAGCCAATAAAAATGTTTCTGCAGTTGTTCATACTTCTGTATGAAATAGCTTACTCTATATAACATCCATATTAGGCAGAATGCAATTTATTATTAGATCCACCAGGTACTCATCAGTTGATCAAGACATACTATATGTCTAAATGTTGCTCAGGGCCTTCCTGAAATGACTATATTATCCAAGATCATTCATAAGAGTCCTAGTGGTGCAGTAGTTAGAAGGCAGCATAGCAGGCTAACTCTGCCCATGGCCGGGAGTTCTGTCCTGACTGGCTCAAGGTTGACACAGCCTTCCATCCTTCCAAGATCTGTAAAATGAGGAGCCAGATTGTTAGGGCCAATATGCTGACTCTGTAAATTGGTCAGGGAGTGCTATAAAGCACTATGGAACAGTATATTTTTTATTTTTTATTTATTTTAATCCCATTTATATCCCGCCCTTCTCCGAAGACTCAGGGCGGCTTACAATTTAAAGCACATATTGTGCTTAGCAATATGTCTAAGAACTAAATGCTATTGCTATTCCCATACCTGTAGCTTATTTCATAAATTTTAATAGCACATCCACAGTACTCATTTGTGATTACTATGATCCAATTATTTCAGTCGTGTAATATTTCAGATTGAAAGTGAAGGCTGCAGCTGGGCTTACTCTTGGGAGAAAATCAACACCTCTACACACACACACACACACACACACACACACACAGAGAGAGAGAGAGAGAGAGAGAGAGAGAGAGAGAGAGAGAGAGAGAGAGAGAGAGAGAGAGAGAGAGAGAGAGAGAGAACATATACATGTATATATAAAATTCTTTTTTTACAACCCTGTAATCACTTATACACATACACATGCACATACATATCAGAAAGAGAGAAAGGAAGGGACGGAAAGACAGAGAAAAAATTAACTCCTGGGACAGTCCTCAAATGCTTTCACTATATCATCTGTTCTTGGTTCATGTTTCATGCCCATGGATATTCTCAAGAAAGTCAAGGAACAAGTTACATTTTTTTATCTACCCTTTCCATTTACATCAACATCTACTCACCATGCAACGCAGGGTATCTTATAAACCTCCCCCCCAAAAAAATCATTGAAGCATATTGCGCCAAAGACAGTTCATGCAACAAACAATTTCAATAGGCTCACATAATCTCCTGATTCAGTCAAGATAGTGCGCAAATTATTTGTAATCTACATACAATGACATCTTAATATATGTGACATCATCATAGTTTTATTTGACATTTACATCTCTGAATGTTGACATAAATACTGACTAAGAAATAATTTATACTGATCAGTATACTCTAAATCTAAGAGTGTGAACAACTCACCCGGGGGGTGGGGGGCAATTCATGTAGCTATGGGATTGCAAAAACTGTTCTTGAAGAGCACTATATAAAGGTTTAAATGAATAATTATAGCTTAATACACCTTCAGCCTTCAAAACTCCCAGAAACATTGAAATTTGGAAGCAAACTGTTAATTCATGGCAGGAAAATCCCAAAGTGGTATGTAAACAGTTCGATACAAAACAAAAACAAGACATGCAACTTTTCTTTGAATATCCTTACATTTTCTTATTATTATTATTATTAAAGAAAATTTTATTAGTTTTCTAGTTTTACATTTAAATATTAGAAAAGCAACATGGCAGCTGAGTTGGTCAATAATTCAATAACATACAAATATCTTTAGTACAGATCTCAAACTATTACATTAAATGTTTCCTCTCTTTTCTCCTTAGTATTTACTGTCTCATCTTTAAATTAGTACAATTCTTATTATATCAATTAAATAAAAAATAACTTTCTTGAATTTATTAATAATTTTTAGTTTATACATATCCTAGTTGTTTTAACATTCAATCTTTTTAGACAATCAATGTCCTGCTTAATTTTTCCCAGTTTTTGGTTTCCCATTAATATTTATATTTAAAGTTTATAATTTCCAAGTTTTAAATAACCCCAATTCCCTTTATCACAATTTATCACAAACTCTAATGTTCAGAATACACATCTTATCTATTTGAATTCTCACCATTTTACATCAACTAATTAGTAATACAATATAATATTCTTATTTTCTGATAATTTCGATATCTTAAATTTAGTAAACAAAATTCCACCTATTTCAACATTTAATGCTTCCTCTTTTTCTCTTAGTATCTACTATCTCATATTTAAGCTAATAATTCTTATTATTACTGCTAAGTAAAAAATATTTATTACATTCATCGATTAATTTTTAGCATATATATATATATATATATATATATATATATATATATATATATATATATATATATATATATATATGAAATTAGTAAAAATAAAAACGATGAACTCTGGGATTTAAGAAAAAAATCTTCTTTATTGCTGAGCTTTCGTCAACAAGCTGTTGACATCATCAGAGCAAGGGCTGAATGATAAGGGAGTCAGTACATATATTTATATGGTAATAATAACGGTCAAATTGCAGAATTTGGGTGTGTCCTACTCATGACAAGCTCACTTGTGTATAATCACAGTGGTTCCGGCTTTGTTGGAAAAGCCGGTCTCTGGTTGATTTTTAAAAGTCACGCCTAGCAGCTGCTTGCTGCGTATCAGCTGTTAGGCGCATAAGCCTCATTGCACCGTATGCAGTCATGCACTGGCTGACAGGCTCTTCGTTCGAAGTAGAGTCAAGGAGGTTGTCTCGTTCCTTCACGTGCGGTCGTCACAGGCTTGATTCTGCTGTGGAAGGGAGCAGATGTCCTCGTGGAGTGTGTAAGTGATTTGCTCTCTTTCATGTTTCTTTACCTGGTTGCTGTAAAATCGGCTCCGTTGTGTGATTTGGTTTGTCGGATCTTAAAACTCTTTTAGTGTGTGGTTGTTGTGTGTGTCTGTCTTGTATTGCATGGTTGTTTGGTGTGTTTGAATGAAGGTAAGTGTTATGGTTGTCAGTTGTGAGTGATTTTGTGGGATGTTTGATCTGGCTTGTTATTTTTTGTTTTATTGGGCATGGTGGGACAGATTTCAGTTTTGATCGTGGTCTCAACACTGTTGTTGTTTGGGTGTTGTGTGTGTTTGTTTTGTTGTGTGTGGTTATTTAGTGAAGTTGCAAGATTTGTGTCTTGGGTCTTGTGATCAGAAGTGGTGTCTTTATGTGTAGAACTGTCAGATGGTGTGTTGGTTATGCAAGCTATCATTGTTGTGTTAGAATTCTGTCTGTTGTTTAGTTCAATTGGAATGGATTGTGTTTCAATAATCTCATCTGTTGTGTTGATATGGTGTTTGACAGGTGGGTGGAGTACTGTGTTTGTGTCTTTGTTGACTGTATTTAAGCGTTTGGATGTTTTGTGTTGTTGTAAATGCCTTCTCAGAGTTTGGTATGGTGGTAATAATTCAATATGTCTACTAATTGCATTATTATCAGACAACCAAGCCTCTTTCAATAGATGGCCACCTTTAGTGGGGTCTTGAGAGATGACTATTGCTCCTTTGAAATCAAAGGTATGGGCATGTTCAGCTATATGGGCCCAGACTTGGGAGCGTTGTTCTTGTCTTTTAACTGCTAAAATATTTTCATGTATCCTGAAACATATATATATGTTAAAATTTAATTATTCACACAAGTAAATCAAAAACCCAATTTTCTTCAGTCTTATTCTAGCTTTCTTTCTTTGCCAAATCGTCTTCCATGTCTATAATTTAGAGTCATCAAACAAATCTCCCTGTATTGTTATATAGATTGTTTGACATAGAAAAAACCATCTGGTTACCATTTTTTTTGAGAGGACTGACAAGTCATCTCTTTATTTTTCCATCTCGATGTAGTTGTCCTGGACTGTTTATCTTCTCTTCAATTTGTTCTTCTTCTTGATCCTCATGTTCTTTCTCAATTATATAGAAAGTCTTTTCCTGGACTTCCGGTGGCGGCGCGGCGCCGAAGATAGCCGTTTCGGGCTGTCCGCTTCACAGCTGAGTTTTTCCACCTAAAACAGCGCCGATCAGCTGTTTAGGTGGATTTGAAGCCCCCTCCTCGGGAGAAGAGGAGGGGGTGAGGCCCCAGGTAGGGGTTGAGTTCTCCGGGGCCGCCTGAGCTGAAAGCTTGGGCGGCTGAAGGATTGAACTCCCCCGTAGCCTGGGTTGCTCCCAGCTGTTTAGCGTCTCTGCTCCGGGATTTTTGGAGCGGAGCCAGGCGTTTGCGACCACCCCTGCCAGAAGGAAAGACTATGGAGTAAAAGGAGCAGGCAGAGCGGTACAGGAGGTTCAGGTGAAGAGGACTTTTATTCTTACTCTTTAGCTTGATGGACTTTATAAACTTAAAGTGAAAGTGCGCAACAAGTGAAAGTGAAGAAAGATGGCGGCTAAATCTTCCTCTAAAGTTCTTCGGAGTGCGGGAACTTCCCCGGTGCAACAGACATCATTGCAAGCTCTGCTTCCTCCTGCACCTCCTGTGGCACTGACGCTTAAGGATTTACAAGACGCCTTTGCAAGGCAATCCCAGGTAATTTCAGAAATGCTGGATGATAAGGTGGCAAAGTTGGAGGAGAGAATGGAGAAATTGGAGGAGAGGATGGAAGAGAAGTTTAACGAGAAGTTTAGTGCAATGAGGGTAGACATCTTGTCTACAGTGGAAAGTGTGGCTGAATGTGTGCAAGGTTTGGAAGAAAAAATGGAGGATCTTAGTCAAAAGAACACTATATTAGAAGTAAAGGTACTGGAGAATGAAAATTTAAGGGACAAAATGGACGGAGAATTGAGTCTTGTCCAGTATCATCAGATGCAGTATGCTATAAGAATCAGGGGCTTAAAAGAGAATCCTAAAGAAGACCTAAAGCAGCTGATTTCTGAGGCTTTGGAAGCAGTATTGGGCCAGCCAGCATCTGAAATAGAGGGATGTATGGATAAAGCTTTTCGTGTAAACTCATGGATTGCAAGGCAGAGGAAGCTACCTAGAGATGTGGTGGTCTATTTTACAAAGAGAGCAACTAGAGATGAAGTTATTCAAGCTGCTTATGATACTAAAGTTGTGGTTGCTGAGAAAGAAGTCTTGGTTCTAAAAGAAATTCCTCCAAAGATTTTAAGGAGAAGGAAGGATTTTGCATTCCTCGTACAGGAACTTAAGCAACGTGATATTAAGTTTAGATGGGAGATTCCAGTTGGACTGGTGGTGATGTACGAAGGCAAAAGATATCGTCTGGTTACTGTGATTCAGGCGCGTGATTTTTACAACAATGTTTTAAAAGCAACCCCACTATCACTCCTGGAAGCAGCAAAGGGATCTGGAGAGGGAAAACCTCAAGAGGCTGACGATGGACAGACAGAGGAGAATGGTGCTGGAGGGGATCAAACTACAGCTTCATTGGTGGCTGCTGGAGAGCAGAGGTTGACGCGCGCCGCTGTAAAACGAGCAAGACAAGTACAAGAGCAAGACCAGCAGAAGTTTATGGAATTCTCAAAGCGTACTTATAGTGAAGCTGTGGGAGGAGCGCGGCCCAAAGAAAATATAGGGGCTATTAAAGATGTGCTTCAAAAGCTTCGGGATGCCACGCATGGCGACTAAATTCCTAACCTGGAATGTCAATGGATTAAATTCACCACAGAAGAGAAAGAAAGTTTTTCAATATTTAAAACAATTTAAGATTGATGTTATATGTTTGCAAGAAACGCATATTAGGGTTATGGACCAAAAGTATTTATCGAACTCAAGGTTGGGCACGCAATTTGTTGCTTCTGCGATGAATAAGAAAAATGGAGTGGTTGTCTACGTTAAAAGTACTCTAACAGCGGAATTAATTGAAGCAGATACGCAAGGAAGATATGTTATGATAGATTTGTTGTTAGAAGGTAAAAAAACGCTTTTAGTTGGACTGTATGCTCCTAATCAACAACAAGCGGATTTTTTTAGTTCACTTCATACAAAGCTCACTCAATTGGATTATAAATCGTTTATTTTTATGGGGGACTGGAATGGTGTATTGGATGTACAGATGGACAAGGCGGGTTCTTTTAAGCGTGCTCCGAGTCATGCCAGATTGCCTAAATCTTTTTTTGAAATGAAGGACGACTTGGAATTGAGAGATATCTGGCGTGACATACACCTACGTGAAAAGGATTATACTTTTTTTCTGACAGGGATCAATCTTTTTCTAGGATTGATTTTATTTTGTTGACTAATGATTTTTTTTCTAGGATTAAGAAGGTAAAGATTTGTGTAAGGACTATTTCGGATCACAGTCCAGTTTGGTTAGAGATTAATAAGGACAATAGGGATAGGCGCTCGTGGCGCGTAAATGAGAATTTGTTTAGAAATCAGAGAAATGTGGAAGAATGCAAGCCGCGGATGAAGGATTTTTTTGAAATTAATATGAATAAGGATACCTCTATGGACATGGTTTGGGATGCTAGCAAGGCCTACATGAGAGGGGTGTTGATATATATGAATAATAAATACAGACGTACTTTGGAAGCCAGAAGGAAAGAACTGGAGAATGAAATTAGGGAAAAAGAAAAGGTCTTAATTTTGAATCCATCGGATGTAAAGACTAAGGAAGTTATTAAGCTATTAAGAGGACAATTCGATAAATTGATGGCTGATCAAGTGGCAACCAACTTGCGGTTTGCTAGGCATAATACTTTTTGCAATGCTAATAAGCCAGGTAGATGGCTAGCTTATAGACTAAGGAAAAAGCAAAGGGCTTCTAATATAGATAAAATTGAACATAAGGGAAAGGTTGTGTTTCAACAGGATCTTATTAAGGAAGCCTTTGTGGATTTTTATTCTAAATTATATGCTACGGAAAAGATTAATGAAAAAGACATTGATGTATATTTGGAGAATGCTAGCATCCCGGTTCTTACGCAAGTACAAAAAGAGATTAACCAGTTGATAACAGAAGAAGAAATTCTTATAGCAATTAAGGAATTGAAGTTGGATAAAGCGCCAGGTACGGATGGTTTGACTGCGGTTTACTATAAAAATTTACAAATGGAGTTGATAAAGCCGTTAAAGGAACTGTTTCAGTCAATTCAGAGAGGGGGAAAGGTGCCTCCGTCTTGGAGAACTGCTTTTATCTCTTTGATTCCGAAGGAAGATCAAGATGCTACTCAAGTTAAAAATTATAGACCGATATCACTTCTAAATACAGATTATAAAATATTTGCTAAGGTGTTGGCTAACAGATTGATGAGGGTTCTGCAACAGGTGATTCATGGGGATCAAACTGGGTTTATTAGTGGTAGGCAAATGAAAAATAATGTGAGGCATATAGTTGATGTGTTAGAGTTTTTGGAAAGGAACAACCAGATCCCTGCGGCGCTAATTTTCTTAGATGCTGAAAAAGCTTTTGATCAATTGAATTGGCAATTTTTGATGAAAGTTTTACATAAAATGAATTTTGGGGATAAATTTTTGCAACCAATTAGGGCATTATATCAAAAACAAACGGCCCGAATAATAGTTAACAATAGTTTGACTGAATCATGTAATATTGAGAAGGGCACAAGACAAGGGTGTCCGTTATCACCTTTATTATTTGTTTTAACATTGGAGATATTATTGATAAAAATTCGGAACTCCGGAAAAATTAAGGGTATTCAAATTAGAGATCAGGATTATAGATTGAGGGCGTTCGCAGATGATCTGGTTGTTACAGTGACCCAGCCAGAAAATTCTGTTGTGGACCTGATGGAGATAATAAGGCAATATGGGAGGGTTTCTGGATTTAAAGTTAATGCACAAAAAACTAAAATTCTGGCCAAAAATATGACAGTATCGCAAAAGGCTCTTTTAGAAGGATTAACTGGATTTGAGATTGCTAAAAGGGTCAAATATTTGGGGGTGTTTTTGTCACCCTCTAATACAAAGTTATATAAAAATAACTATGAAAAACTATGGGGTAAAATTCAAAAAGAAATGGAGAGTTGGGAAAAATTGCAATTGTCTTTGTTGGGAAGAATCGCAGCAGTGAAAATGAATGTCCTGCCTAAATTTTTATTCTTATTTCAAATGATACCGGTTCTTAAGAAAGATTCTAATTTGGAAGAATGGCAACGGGGTATCAATAAATTTGTTTGGGCAGGGAAAAGGCCACGAGTTAAAGATTATGCAGGATACTCGTGAAAGAGGTGGTCTTAAAATGCCCAATCTTAAATTATATTATGAAGCTGCTGCGTTAGCAGGGATAAGTGATTGGATTAATTTGACACAAGAGAGATTATTAAATCTTGAGGGCCATGACTTGTTATTTGGCTGGCATGCATATTTGTTGTATGATAAGAAGGTAGATAATGTGTTTAAAGTGCATATTTTAAGACAGGCATTGTTGAGAGTTTGGAAGAAGTATAGATATAAGTTAGATTGTAAGATACCATTGTGGGCAATTCCAAAACACGCAATAGAAAACATAAATGTTGGTTTCAAACATGACGTGACTACGTATAAGGAGATCTTAAGCTTGGAAAGAAGTGTATGGTGTTTAAAATCGTATAATTTCTTGCGAGATGAGAAGATTGTTCAAACCTGGTTTCAATATACACAATTACGGGCCAGGTGGAAAGAAGATCAGAAAACTGGTTTTGCAATGACTGATGAAAATTTGATAAAGCAAATTAGAAATCAGGGTCCAGCACATATCAAACGGATATATCTTGCATTGATAGAAATTGATTCAGAAACAGAACTGGTTAAAGACTGTATGATAAAATGGGCCCAGAACATCCAAGAAGTTATTACAATGGATACGTGGGAAAAGATCTGGGTGAGGAATGTAAAATTTACACAAGCTCAAAACTTAAGAGAGAACTTTTATAAAATGTTTTATAGATGGCATTTAGATCCTAAAAAGCTTGCAAGTATGTATCCGAACTATCAGCCAAAATGTTGGAGGTGTGGTGGTGAAGATGCAACATATTTTCACATATGGTGGACTTGTAAAAAGGTCAAGGCTTTTTGGATAAAGATTTGGTGGAATATGCAGAAGATCTTCAAGCAAAAGATAAAGTTTTGTCCGCAATTTTTTTTGTTGGGTATAATTACAGGTGCTACTGTTGTGGACACTAAGCTGATGTTAAATTTAGTTACAGCAGCAAGACTTTTAATAGGTCAGTATTGGAAGAAGGAGGAGCTGCCGACTATAGAAAAATGGACTTTAAAGGTTTCTGACCTGGCAGAAATGGCAAAGATTTCGGCTTATTTGAAAGATCATTCACAAGAACGTTATATTATGGAGTGGGAAAAATGGATTGAATATATTCAGAAGAAATATGGGACTAAAAAGTTTCACTTAGTATTTGAATAAGTCTTCCTTTCTTTTTTTTTCTTTTTTCTTTCTTTTTATATGTAATATTAATATGGCTTGTAGTTATTTTATACGAGCTAGAGCAGTGTTTTTCAACCTTTTTTGGGCAAAGGCACACTTGTTTCATGAAAAAAATCACGAGGCACTCCACCATTAGAAAATGTTAAAAAATTTAACTCTGTGCCTATATTGACTATATATAAAGTAATTCTCTTGAATAGGAATCAAATAAACACAAAGAAAGTATTTTATAATTACTTTTCAATTTTTCCCACGGCACACCAGGCAACATCTCGCGGCACACTAGTGTGCCGCGGAACAGTGGTTGAAAAACACTGAGCTAGAGAGTGATAGATTTAAGAATTTATTGTTGGTAGCATATGGATGTTTATGATTGTTCTTTGTTTTTATACCCTGTACTTAGCTCTGGGAAGTCGGGGGGGAGGGGGGAAAGGGGGGGGAGGGGTAGGGAGGGATAGGGTGGGGAGGGGGAGGGGGGATTGTTTAAAAAAAAAAAAGAAAGTCTTTTCCTTTTTACATATTGTCAGTCCCTTTTCTGGGTTTTCCATTAACTATATTTGTTGATCGGTTGAAACTTCTGTCATAATCTTTAATTGTTCTGTGTAGCTGATTTTTCAGATGTAATCAAAGTTTGAGTTTGTATATCTGGGCTGACATCTTGTTCTTTTCTGTAACATCTTATTTCATCAGTAGCTTTAAGAATAGTTTGATGAATTTCTTTCAACATAGAGAGAATCTGTTCCTGATCTTCATCCATATTTTCTTAGTGATGTATTAGGTTTGAGTCAATAAGCCAACCTTGTACACCATGTTTCTCCCAGAACCTCTAGCATTTACTATGTCAAGAAACTCAGTCTGCCTAGTGATAAAAACTAGACCTGAACTTTTGCCTTATTGCAGGCCCAATTGGCAAAATTGGCAGAAGAAAGCTCAGAACCATTGGAAACACGCAGAAGAGGCCTTCAACCTGCAGTGGATGTACAATGGCTAAAATGATAATGATGATGTACAGAAATGTAAACAGAAAAACCAGGAAAGGAGGCTCCAGTCTTCCTATAGTTGCAATGGGAATAAAGAATAAATCTGGATAACAGGAGGATGAATCATAAAGAAGAGAATGGACAGATAAAAGAAATCTGAATCCAGAAATGTACTTTTAGAAAGTCTCAGACAGGATCCTCCAGTCCCATTTAAGGCACTTGAAAGGACTAGATGGTGACATTACCATTACTCTGGGATGCCCATGGAGGCTCCTTTCATGTCCCCATCAAGGAGCTTGAGCTCTCAAATGCAGGAGCTCTTGGCTCTCAAACGCAGGTTTCCTAACTTCCAACTCAGCATCCTAACCATGTGAGCCATTGTGTTCCTTATTCTCACAAAGATAAAAGGAGGGAGACGGAGGTCTATTCAGACTTGCAGGATTCTGTTACTATAACCTTATACAGTAATTGGCTTTCTAGTTTGGTTTATCTCAAAAGGCTGTCATAGCCTTCTTTGAAAACTTGGGTTTAAAAAAATAGTTGCCCCATAGTTCCTGCTACTCTGGCAATCAGTTCAGTACAGAGGACTGGCAGGAGTGAGCTGGCTGATTCCCAGCTTTATAATCTTTTGAAGATGTAGATTATAAACCATTCACAACACTGCTTTCACCACTGACAGATAATGGAACATGAAGTCAGACTACAGTTCCTCTATAGCAAGGGTATCAAACTGCCAGCCTGTGGGCTGGATGTGTCATGCCAAAACCATGCCCACCCCATTGCCGGCAATGGAAAAAAAGTCATGATACGTCGCAACACGTCACATGATGTTGCGAGTTTGACATCCCTGCTCTATAGCACGGGTGTCAAACTTGCCATGTCACATGACATGTCATGACATATCGTGACTTTTTTTGCATGCCAGAGCTTGAGTGGGCATGGCCTCCACATGATGCAACCGGCCCATGGGCCAGCAGTTTGACACCCCTGCCCTATAGTATAATCCATTATCTTCACCAAGGAAGAAATTAAAGCAACAGCAAGAGCTATAAATATGAGCACAGTAATTTTACTTATTTTGTGTTTGTTATGCCGATAGCAGGGTGAATTGTAATACAATTGTTTAGTATTAACAAATGTACATTGCCAGATTCAGAATCCATGGGTTTTTTATGTGCGTGTTTTAATAACCATTCACTTTATGTTATGTTTCTTAACTTTTTCTTCAAGATCTTTTAAAATGGAATATATTATTGCCCCTACCTCACTTTCTTTCCTTGTAACTATTTTGTGTGATAGATTAAATGTAAAGGCTCCCTCCAGGTGAGCTTGACTTCTATTTAATACATGGATGCATCCATATATTTCTGCACAAAATTACACAAGTAGTTTATTATTGCCTTCATATAGAATTTTTTAAAAAGTTCTCACTCCAGCTTGGAATCAATCCTGGTTGTCTCCCATCCAATTACTAACCAATTGTACTGCTTACTCTTTTTCTTTTCTTTTCTTTTTCTTTTTTTCTTTTTTTTTTTTTGAGATCAGCCAAAGTCAGCTAAAACTGCTATCATTAAAACTTAATTGGCCTTACTGGCATATTTGAATCCAGGTCTCTTAGATGTAACCTGCCACTCTAAGCACAAACTATTCTTTATATTCGTGGCTTTTTCATCCGTGTTCAAAAGGCAGCTTTTAACTTGCAAAAGCACACTGCACTCATGTGTCCTCATAGTTCTTTAGATTGACTGTTATTTGATGCAATAAAATGGAGAAACAAGCACATGAGAATCAAAGCCAGTATCACTCCAAGACGGAGTAGTTTATGCAAAGCTTTAGCCAATAATTTTATGCTCACAATGGACCATAAAATTGAGCTTTGGGCTTTCCTCATTGAATCCAAGATCATTAATGCAACCAGGGGCTCAGTTTATGAAATATTCAATGGTCTGGAGGCAGTGGTGGCTGACCTTCACCAGAGATGTGACTGGAGCAGATTGTGAGACATTGTCCTCAGACTTAGGGAAGTGGAGTTTCTCTAGACTGAATCAATCAGCAGAAGGGAGAAATAATTACAAACTTATCCAAAAAGCAAATTCTTATCCCAACATGTGAATAGCCTAGGAAAAAGAAATTTCAAAGTTTTGAAAAGGTCCTACCTTAACAAATTTGCTAATAAAGGAGGGCTGGAGGTCCCTTTATTGGTTTGTCAAAATTCTGTTCTCTACATCTTAATGTTTGGTAATAAATCCCAGTGACAAATGTGAATCTTGCTTCCTTAACCACACTCCTAATGTTAAGAAGCTTCACATACTGTACTTTATTTTTATGCATTGTAAATAACTGCCTTAATCAAGCCAAAAATATTTCCTTACTTTACCCAGTAGTGTTTACAATGAAGACCAAGTCTTTAGTTTTCACGTTTAACAAATGTGGGTTCAACATTAATTTCTTTCTCTGTGACAAATAATGAAAAAGAAGTAAGGATGGAGGCAGTCTAAGCAAGAAGAGGAAAATTCTCACCTAGGTGGGAGAGTTGTGAAAAGGAAATATTTGAAAGAGACTCTTCCTTCACTATAAACTGGCTGGGAATTTACTTACAGTTTTCAGGATTATGTTCTTAACCCAGACTAACTTTAAAGATGTCTTTCTGAAATCCACACATTTCTTGCTTCTTTGTTTTTCTAGTTACACAGGTTTTGATACTGCTTGTGGTTCCTCCTTACTAAGATGATTAGGGGACTGGAAGCTAAAACATATGAGGAACAGTTGCAGGAGCTGGGTATATTTAGTCTAATGAAGAGAAGGACTAGGAGTGATATGATAGCAGTGTTCCAATATCTCAAGGGCTGCCACAAAGAAGATTCTATTCTCCAAATACCTGAGGGTGGGACAAGGTAATGCATGTTAACTTATCAAAGAGATCCAGCCTAGAAGAAATTTCCTGACAGTGCGAACAATTAATCAGTGGAATGGCTGGCCTTCAAAAGCTGTGGGTGCTTCATCGTTGGAGATTTTTAAGAAGAGATTGGACAGTCATTTGTCTGAAATGGTTTTCTGCTTGAGCAGGGGGTTAGACTAGATGACTTCCAAGTTGTCTTCTAATTCTGTTATTCTGTTATCTATGTCTAGAAACAAGCTAATGGCCATTTCGTCCCTTGCAGAACTATTGGCATATAAATCTGATTAAATAGTAATGACCATTCTCACTGCCGTGCCCTGGATGAAGATTCTTCTGAGAGGCCCTCTAATGCAGGGCTTTTCAACCAGTGGTACAGGTACCACCTGTGGTACATTGGCACCTGGCAGATGGTACACAACCATCCTAGAAAAGTGGTAGCGGGGGAGGGGAATGAGCTGAACAGGTGGCAGCACCGCACAAGCCTGAGCGAGAGTTGGCTGGAGCTTCAGGGCTGTCAGGGCTCAGCAGAAGTGCCAGGATCAGCTCCAGGGTCCAGATGGAGCTCGGCGCTGATCCTAGAACTTCTGCTGAGCCCAGAAGAAGCGCCAATCAGCTCAAATGTTGCAGCATCTCCAGGTTTTTGTGATTTACATTCAGATGCTTGGCAACTGATTCATATTTATGATGGTCACAGTGTCCCAGGGTCATGTGAAGTGACCAAAACCTGATGCAACCACCCAGCAGAGCGGGGGGGAAATAAAAACCAAACACCCCGTCCCACCCCTGCTGCCAATCCTCAACAGAAATGCTCACAACAATGAAAACCATGGACAGGAGGAAGAGCGCTGCCAGGAAGTCAGGCAGCTGTCTTGCTCGGCTGTGGCTTGGGGGGCACTTTTTTCAGTGCCATTGTAACTTCAAACAGTCACTAAGCTAACTGTTGTAAGTCAAGGACTACCTGTACTTCATCACTTTTTTCTTTTTTTTTCTTTTTTAGTCATCAAGTTTTTGACACCTTGCTAGGCGACTGGTGGTACTCGGATGTTGCTATATCCTAAAAGTGGTACAATGAGTGAAAAGGTTGAAAAGCCCTGTTCTAATGCAGTTGATAGGTAATCCAGGAATGTGACTGCACTTTCACAGGCATAGCAGGTAGAATTGGGCAAAAGCTACCTGGGTGCCACCTGAACATCTAGGTGGAAAGAAAATCCTAGAAATACTTCCCTGATTATTCAGAGACTCTAATTTTTCATCCACAAGAAGGTGAAAGTCTGTTCCAGCCCCTGCTTCCTACCCAGGAGTATCTCAATATTGCCTAGATTAAGTATCTATACACTGTATGAAGTGCTTCCTTTCATTTCTTAATTACATTTCAAGTATATACTAAGAAAGGATTTTTTAAATTCTCTCCTGCTATTTCAGTACCCTGATATAGAATATCCTAATTGAAAATATCCTAATCTTCCAATGACTCCCTCATTAAGCAAAACTGTATTCATACGTAGAACAAGTTTAATCTTACACATGGAAATTGCCAAGAGGACAACTTGGGCTTTTAAATTGTATCATTAATCATGCAATTGGTTCAGCCATTAGCTCATAGATTCTGGCTAGTTTTATTTATTAATTTATAAAACACATTTTTTCTTCCCATTTCACTCTGAACACATAATGTAAAATTCAGTCCCACTTCTTTGTAAAACTAAATTGACTGAAAACAGCATTTCAGATATCATAAGTCCTGCAAAATTGTAACCCCCAAGACATTCTTTTAATACGCCATGAACAGCACATTGCTGACATGATTTCATATGAAACACTAAAGACAAGAAACTTGATTTGGTTTAGAACAGGGGTCCTCAACCCCCGGTCCTTGGGCTAGTAGTGGGCCACAGCCCATTGGGGACAGGGCTATGCAAGTGGCAGGCGAGTGTGTGAAACTGCATCTGTGCAAGCAGTATGAGTGCACAAACCAACCCATCTCCCAATCCTGCCACCCCCAGTCTGCAGAGCTGGAAAGGTTGGGGACCACAGGTTTAGAAAAACAAACTGTGTGTATTTGTGTGTGCGTGCATGTGTGCATGTTGGGAATCCCCTGCAATTCTATTGCTAAGCACATTGATTTGTGCTTCTTAGATTGTAAGCCGCCCTGAGTCTTCGGAGAAGGGTGGGATATACAGTAAATGGAATTTTAAAAAAAAATTCTGCATTGTAAAAGTTCACTTTGGGACTAACACAATTTCTCACTTTCTAAAAGGGAGATCCAAGCATTCTGTCCTCTGTGTGATTTATGTGTAAAATGAAGAGAAGAAACTTTTGGCCTTAACAAAAAGAACCTACAGGGGATAAGAGAGGTAAATGGAGTCAGTCAAGCAGACCAGCACAAAGCTTTCAAGGAAAAACCCCATGGTAGCACACTGGTTTTAGCTATTTCCTTTTTCTTTTTCATGTTTTTAATTTATTCACCTTACTATTTTTTATTTCTGTTTTGCATGTACAACCAATTTGGTATAGTGATTAAGGCATTGGACTCAAAACTGGGAGACCATCAGTTCTAGTCCCATCCTAGGCACAAAGCCAACTGGGTGATTTTGGGCCAGACACATCCTTTTAGCCCTTGGAAGAAGGAGGCCATGGCAAACCACTTATGAAAACTTTTGCCAAGGAAACTGCAGTCCATGCAGATGCTAGGAGTAAATAATGACTCAAAGGCATATTAAAAAGAAATGTCCTGTATACTGTTAATCCCCAAAGAGTTTATATGCATATATGCTTCACATATCCATGTTTAGCAGGGGCTTCCATCACAAAAGGATGATTTGCAAGCATGACTAAGGCAGCCTTGCTGAGTTTTATATCAGTCCTGGGGCAATGTTTTTCCATGGAGCCCGCTCATGCATCATGCTGAGTTCTCAAGTGTAAACTGAATAATAGGAGACCTAAACAAATTAGTTTATAATAAAAGCAATGGCTGTGAAAATCCTGTACTTTAAAAGAGGCTTAGAAATATTTCACATTGTTGGTTAAGGAACTTAACATTACTGGAGATAAATATAGAGATATTATCTCAAAAAAAGGAGAGATTTGGCAATATCCTTCGATTTCACAAGTTTTCCATTTTCTTGCAAGATCTCAACTAATTTGTAAACATATTAAGCTATTATTTTTTTAAAAAAACCAAGAAAACAGCTATATTTCAGAACAACTGTTTGCCAGAATGGAAATCTAATTTAAAAGAATGGGAATGGTATTCTGATGTTTGATACCTAAGTTTGTGTTAGCAGAAAAACAAGTGCTGTACAAGGAATTGAACGAGGCCAGTAGTTCACATCCAGTGAAGCAATTCATTGCCTATTTGAATAAGTGAAATGCTAAGTTTGCACATTAAATAACTGCAGCAATCTTGCACAGTATCTCTGCTGGGCATTTGGTTTTTTTTTAATCCAGTCATAAAGGAAGCTGTGTAATCTAGATGCGTGAATTAAAACCTTTGTTTACAAAGAAATGCTACTACAGGGATTCTAGATATTATCGGCAGCATAAATCTGGCCACACACAAAGTCTCTTGGGAACCCTCATCACTATTTATTTAAATAAACAATGAAGGATTGTTTACAATGAAGGATTGTTTAGTCACAGCTAATGTTTCTACCCTCCAATCCATTTCTCTTTACTATTTCTTTTACTTCACTTGAATTTATTGTTGTTGTTAGTTGTGAAGTCGTGTCTGACCCATCGCGACCCCATGGACCTTCCTGTCCTCTACCAATTTCTGGAGTCCATTTAAGCTCACGCCTACTGCTTCGGTGACTCCATCCATCCATCCACCTCATACTCTGTCATCCTCTTCTTCTCTTGCCACCAATCTTTCCCAGCATTAGGCTCTTCTCCAGTGAGTCCTTCCTTCTCATTAGGTGGCCAAAGTATTTGAGTTTCAACTTCAGGATCTGGCCTTCTAAAGAGCAGTCAGGGTTGATCTCCTCTAGGACTGACCGGTTTGATCACCTTGCAGTCCAAGGGACTCGCAGGAGTCTTCTCCAGCACCATAGTTCAAAGGCCTCAATTCTTTGGCGATCAGCCTTTCTTATGGTCCAGTTTTCACAGCCATACATTGCAACTGGGAAAACCACTTTGAATACATTTTCTTAAAGAAAGCTCAAAACAAGTGAGCTTGGGCAAAGATGTTTCTAGATGTTGAATCATTTTAATTAAAAGAAATCTTACACTAAAGATGTGTAGATACACATCAATGCCAATAACAAAATACAATAATAAAAAGTTTGGAACTTTTTAAAGAATTATACCTTCCAAAACCATTCAATATATTAATATTATCATATGTAGGCAGCTCATAATTTGTTGCTTATTTTTATTTATTTGACAATCAAATGACTTTTGGCAACCTACACCATGCATATAAAATAAGAATTGAATTAAAGTATTCATATCCCAATCCCAGTCTCAGTCACAATAATAAGATAAAAAAACCAAGTCAACATCTATTTCAAAAATATAAAAATAGGAGGAACAATGAAAATAAAATGACATCAAATATAAACTTAAGAAAAACACAGCCAAAATAATTTAGTTTGTACATTTTCCAAAAAGCCTAATCTGATCTCTGTTGGAAAGATAACACAAAGTATTGGCACTACCACAGAAATTGGTATTTTCTAGTTTCAGCCTTACCTAACTATTTGATAGTGGGGGATTATAAGTAGTTTCTTTTCTTCCTGGATTTTCCAAAAGATTGATTTATTGATCTATTGGAATCAATAGATATAATTGATGATAGTAATAATAATTGATAATAATCTAATAATCAATAGATTGATTCCAATGTCATAAACACTGATTTATGACATTGAGAAAGAGTAGGTAACAAGACCCTGAGCATATCAGAAGTCTATAATCAGCTCCTTTGACACCTGCCAATTCTCTGATCTGACTTTAATTTTAAAAAAAAAATTAATTAAAAGAATGATAAATAAGAACTAGGCATATTGCAATATTTTAGCCTCTGTTGTCATCACGACCTAACCCTAAACTTAAGCATCCAGTCCCTAAAATAGGATTCTTAGGAATGCTCCCACAGGCTCCATCATCCTAAGCAGACCTTCAGTTCTAGAGCCTTGGACATTTCCCTATGCAATGCATTATCTTAACTCTTAATTTCTGAGTTGTGACTGACGTACGATCCTAGAGAAAACTTGTATTATGATAGATATTGTAAGACCTACGTTTGGCCCTGACCCAGATTATCAAATGCCACTCTTATGTAGTCACAGTGATGAATAAAGAAAACATAAAATTAAATTAGTCTGCCTATTAGAAGCCGTACATCAATATAGGGCTGCTTTTTTCTCTGGCCAAGATTTTTTTAGAATGATTTGTAAAATAGTATACATTCCTTTGGGTAGGGATATGCAAAATGGAATGGGTCCATTTTATTTTCAAGTTTCTGTGGCCATCAGTGATTATTTCTAGCCATTCTGGTTAGATAATATTGAAGTCCAGAATGTGTTCATATTTTTAAACTTTTAAAATTTTGTAACATTTTGTTTTTCTTTGTTTTTAAATATGCTTTTTCTACTACTGTATGTTTTTATTGTAATTCACCCTTAGCTGAGATGGGCAGGGTAGAAATTTGATTTACAAACAAACAAATAAGATATATCAAAGAGAAAAAAAAATGATACTCAGGGCTACAGGGACTTAAAAATGGAAGAGGTGGAGGACAGATGTTGAAAGTTCTCCAGAGTGAAGAGTGGTATCTAGAACTCAAACTGGTTTCTGCAAGGGTGCTGAGGTATAGATTGGGAAGCTTTTACCTCAGGTTCTAGGTAATTCTTATGCCATCCAACACCCACATGCAAAGTTCCTATTTGTATTTCAGCAGGAAAAAATGAGCATAAATCTTGTGCCTAGTGACTGAAATTCAAAAAAACATAAATCACAATATGATACTGCTAAAAGTCATCCACAGAGCCCAACATTTGAAATAAATTATTTTTAATGCTGCAAATAAGCTTGCCCAATCTCTTGATATTTCAGTGTACAGTACACACAAGAACGTTGTTGACATTATCAATATCTTGTAAGACTTGTGATCTCAGTGAGATTTCTACTTCTTACAATTGCTAGAGGCCGTCATTACACTGATACTTATTGCCTCAAAATACCATGAATATGGCCATCACCATTGGAAGTGACTAGGGGAATCTTCCCAGGAATAGTGGAAAATGGTCCATCAAATCTGTGAGTTGAAAAGGGGCTAAGGCTAGAAAGTGCCAACCTGCTCCCTTGACAAAGGCCTTTGGCAAGCTGATGAAAACCAAAGACTTTGGAAGGCTTTCAAGAACTACTTCAACATTGGTCATTCTTGTGTAATTTTTATTTATATGTTTTCTGTCTTTGTTTATCTTTTATCTTATCCTGCATTTATTAGTTACAAGGCTTTTGTTGTAAGCTGTCAGAAGTCTGAAAATATTTGTCAATATACTAACAAATAAACTAGAACAAGATCAATTTCAACCCCATTTTCTCCCAGCCCATTACAAAACTGCTTTTACCATAGGAAAATGAGCCATTTCTGACACCATAACCTCACAGCAAGAATCTTGGTTATACTAAAAGCAGGTCAAGAAAGACCTTCCCTCAGGTGATGCTGCAGTTCTTGAATGCAGCACTAATTGCTTGTGCTGTTTTTTCTCCCCAGCTAATCAAGCTTCTCACACAACGAGTCTATAATGGTTTTGACATTCCTTGTATCACAGAAGGCACTCAGCCACCTACATAATAATGTGGAACTTTTTTTAGAAATTTAGAAATTACTCGACTGGAAATTATATATGAAGTGTATGCATTATTCAATTTTTTAGAAGCAATATATACCCCAATATATGTCCCAAATTTTTAGAGCAATCCCATTTTTTAGTATTTATAATGCCATTAGAATAGAATAGAATAGAATAGAATAGAATAGAATAGAATAGAATAGAATAGAATAGAATAGAATAGAATAGAATAGAATAGAATAGAATAGAATAGAATAGAATGGGATGGGATGGGATGGGATGGGATGGGATGGGATGGGATGGGATGGGATGGGATGGGATGGAATAGAGCTGGAAGGGACCTTGGAGGTCTTCTAGTCCAGCCCCCTGCTCAAGAAGGAGAACCTATACCATCTCAGACAAGTGACTGTCTAAGCTTTTCTTAAAAATCTCCAGTGATGGAGCGCGCCCACAATTTCTGGAGGCAAGCTGTTCCACTGGTTAATTGTCTGTCGATAGGCATGCCTTAAAATTTTCCTTTGATCATTCCTTGACCCCATGTATTTTACAAAAGGGAAGATTTGGAGGCAAGTCATCAATCTGAAATTTTGAAAGAGTAATGTGAATGCCACCATGGGTATCTGCAACAAATCCAGATCATATCAAAATGATCGCAGTCACACAGAGACATAGTGATGCAAATTCCACATCTACATATTTGTATGCCAACTTGTTTTGTTTTTGTGTGATTTTTCTTATTTTACCATTTGCTTTCTCCACTTCCCATAATAAAGGCATCCACAGAAATGGTTAACATTGTCAAAATGATGGGCACAACCAGGCAATCAAAGCTCTACCCCTTTTTAACCAACACTGCAGGCAGATAAAAATGAGTAGAACTTCAATCATCCTATCCTGGATGACTGAAACCATCATTTTATTACTTTTGACTGTTCAGAAAGGGTGTCTTTCCCAAAGTGCAAAAAACAAGGGCATGATTTGTTAAACCTTATCCACAGGTATACTTACGAAGAGAAAGTAGTGACCATAGTCAGAATAAATTTAATTTCAAAACAACCAAGACAATTACATAAATGCTAATAAACAGGCCCAGTAACTATTGAAAACCAAACAAGATTTATGAATGGGAAAGGGAGGCAGAACCAAAGCCAGACACCCTAGGAAAACAACAAGGAACCATTACTTTCAATAGAAACTAGAGCATTCCATCCGAGATCAGCTAGGTCTACTTGGTTTCCGTGCAATATGGTCTACTCATTTTATTATATGTATTTATTGTTTTTAGCTGGGCACATGTTTAATTCTTTTTTTTTAACTTTTGTATTTTTGTATTTTTATATATCTGCCCTGTTCACCGCCCTGAGTCCTTCGGGAGAAGGGCGGTATATAAATAAAATAATAATAATAATAATAATAATAATAATAATAATAATAATAATAATAATAATAATAATAATAATAATAATAATAATAATAATAATAATAATTATTATTATTATTATTATTATTATTATTATTATTATTATTATTATTATTATTATTATTATTATTATTATTATTATTATTATTATTATTATTTAGGAAAAGTTTCTGTCTGCCAAGTAATCCTTTACTTCCAAGGATCCTGGCCTTGAATTGTAATATCACTTGCCTTCCTGGCATAAGGGGCAAGAACAAACTTCAAGATTATGTGTCTGGATTTCAGGCTTGGAAGTAACAGAAGGCAGCAGTTCTGTCCCTGAATTTTGGTCAGATCCAAGACACCAGGCAAGCAGTCTTTTTTTCTTCATCCCCTGGATTCATCCCTGGGGATTAAGACAGACAATCTCTCAAAATTGGTGCCATAGGTAATTTAGCTAATCCTCAAATTTCTGCCATCATAGGTGTGACAAACAGTACCCTTGGAATGCATGCTATCTTTTCAGCTTCTCTTTGTCTTTGTTCCTGTGGGCACTCTTCCTAACACAACACTGGATTGCAGCCATTCACCATCTCTTTTCTTAGAATGAAAAGTGTTTCCTTTTCTGTCCCAAGGACATTCTTGTAATTGAAGATGATGCTAGAACTGGCACTGGCTTTGCAGCATGTCAGTTTGTGAAAATTGAAAGTCAGCTTTCAGTAAAAGTGCTTGGCAGGTGGCACTTGAAGTCTGCACGGACACATTGGCACCCAAAGCTAATAAACCACTACATTGATTTAAAGTAGAAAAGTATAGATCAGTGTTTCTCAACCTCAGCAACTGTAAGATGTGTGGACATCATCTCTCAGAATGCCCCAGCCAGCAAGAATAGAATTCTACTATATAAATATATATCAGTCCATAGATTGTGTAGATAAATATGTGACTTGGAATCTGTTGGTTCCAGCTAAGGTTTTGATTTCTTGAAAGTGGAGGAATAATGTTAACCACTTTGACTGAAAGACAAGGCAGTTAGAGAGGGAAAGAGAAGAGAAAATGCAGCACAAAATCTTTCATCATATGCTCAGTAGTTTAGTCATAGAATACTAAACCTGTTTTAGCATAATGGATAATCTAAACACTGTAAGATCACGTGGATGGCTATTTCAACACACATGATAAGGGCATCTCACTTTCCATGATAGGAGGCCATACAAATTTGTTCAATCTATCAATTGATATTGAAGAATTACCTAGAACACCTGTTGGTAAAAACAAATTGTCTATGCATGAAGTTAGTCACTCCACTAAAATGATCCTATCTTTTCTTGCTAAGCAGTAAAGAAAGTTTCACCTAAACTGGGGAAAAAAATTTGTACATTCGAGACATTAGGATATGATAGGATGGCCTGGCCTGGGATGGGATAGGATAGGATAGGATAGGATAGGATAGGATAGACTAGACTAGACTAGACTAGACTAGACTAGACTAGACTAGACTAGACTAGAATAGAATAGAATAGAATAGAATAGAATAGAATAGAATAGAATAGAATAGAATAGAATAGAATAGAATAGAATAGAATAGAATAGAATAGAATAGAATAGAATAGAATAGAATAGAATAGAATAGAATAGAATAAATTTATTTGGCCATGAGATTAAACACACAAGGAATTTATCTTCAGTGCAGAAGCTCTCATTAGCGATAAAAATGGAGAATCTCATACACACTTTTTCACAATGATCGTAAAAAGGAAGGGCACTACAAAGTGTGTATGCTTGAGGAAGAAGCCATAAAGAATGCTTTATTTCCCCAATTTCAAAAGCACCTAATGTTAGTGATGTAGGAAAGGGAAAAGCTGAATAATTGTGTGTGTGTTTGTGTGTGTGCACTGAAACCAAATTGAAATGTCAAGAAGGTCACCCAAACTGTAAAACCCTAAGTGATGTTTATATATCATAATCAAAAGGAATCTATCGAGAGGGGGAAAAAGTGAAAAAAGTGAAAGTGTCCTTTGGGACACTTTGAAGATGCTAGTAATGAATTGGAATGGGAGAAAACTTTCTGGGCTTCATATATTCAAATCTGGAAATGTCTTGATTAAAAATGCAAGCTTCTATCCTGAAATGTCTTTACTATTTTTTGTTCCCTAATTGTATTAAGGACTCGCTGCAATGCTGCAAATGCTGCAAAAATACAAGAATGCTGGTAAAGGAGCAGCTTGTAATAGGAAAGTTAAAAATACCCTTTAAAGCTTTTTTTTTGCTTTATTTAGGCAGTAAAACATGCATATATACCCTCAGGATTTGGGGCTGAAACTCCCAGAATTCCCAGCCAGCAAAGATATCAAATTGGGGAAGAGTAGCTTAGGGCATCTAAGCTGATGAATGCCAATTTAGTTTCATTAGCTCTTCCTTTAACAGCAGCTTGCACTGCCTACATTAAGAATAATTAGTGTTTCTTCTCTGCAATAGTGGCAAATATCTGTAGCTTGAGTGTATGATGAGGGTGTGGGTTTGTTCTCCGAGCTTGTGGGTTGTTTTCCAAACATTTCATTACCAGGCTAGGTAACATCGCAAGGGTTGGTGCTGTCTCTGGTTGGCTGTGTGGTTGATTTGGATTCTGAGGAGTTCGTAGGCTGGTTGTAGGTCAATGTGTCTGTTGGTGGAATTGCTTGTGGAGTTCCAGGCTTCCAGTGGTGGGATTCAGCCAGTTCGCACCAGTTTGGCAGAACCAGTAGCTAATTTTTTGTTGCCCAGGCCCAGAATGGACGTTCAGAAGCAGCATCCACACAGAGAACTGGTTGTTCACATATTTGAATCCCACCACTGCAGGCTTTGATTAACTCATGACCATGATGGATGATAGTGTAGCCAATGATTTTTGTGTTGTTTCTTCTCTGTTCTATTTATTCTGAAATTGCAGATTGCATCTTCCAGGTAGCAGACACCAAGGGGACTGGATATAATATTAACACTCACATTCATTTATATTAATAAATTATCATTTTTTAAAACAACATTTAAAACACTGGCACATTCCTACTTAGAATATTTTCCAAAGCTTGGAAACCATCGTGTTTTAGCAATGGGTTTTGTTCAGCATTCCTGTTAATACAAATCCATTCCTAAGGTGCTTTTGGTGCAGAGTGGGAAGTTTCTTCCTCCCTCTGCAAGTTCCTTGAATGTTATTTAAAGGGAATGGGGACTGCCTGGAATTATGTAAGAGGTAACACAGGAGATTTTCCCCTCTTTCCTCCAACAGAAATTTTGGCTGGAATATGGACCCTCCTGTAAATGAAAAAGCCTTCTGTTCATAGAAGAGAACCACTGGATCCATGCCCTCATTCTTTCCTAAAAACTTGAGGGAAAAGTCTGGGGTGATTTTATTTTATGAAATTCCATAGCATATGGTGTACATTAATAAGATTGCATAAATTGGTAATTATAACTACAGAGGCATAAAGAAACAGCCTTCATCTATTACTGTCTAAATGAGTTAGTCTATAACTTCTATAACCCCATCAATGTGGCCAAACCTCTTTCCACTTCACATGTACAGTAACTTTTTCAGATAACAACCTTCCCCATCGCAAAGCAAAGCAAGGCTTTCCTCCTTTCATCTGACCTAGCCAGACTCTCTTCTTTTAATTCCTCCCAAAGGCTAGGTCAGAAAAGACGATAGAAAAAGAATAGGCAGCTTTACTCCATTTTACAAATGCTGCTTAATCAATTATTGTGGGACCAGGTTTTTCTCAGTGCGGTTTTGTTTACAAGCTTGGAGCATGGCATGTTTACATCAGCATTTGGCATAATGTATTATATGGCAACAGATGTCTTTAGTGGCTTATTCATCACTGTGTTTTCAGAAGAGCCTCAGTGGCCCAAATACATGCACACTGTGCAGCATGGAAGTTAATTCCCCACACAGCTGAGGTCAAAAAAATATTTCATATAGCAACATCACCAGAAGAAAGATAAGAGGATGAAATAGAAGACAAAAAGCTTTTTTTTCCAGCAGTGAACCTGCCAATAAGTAGTGAACTTCAAAAGAGCTGAGCCTAAATGGGCTGATATCAGAGGTTTTATATGGTGGGGAGAAACTCACAACATCATGGTACTTGTATGCAGAGAATATTTTTGTGGAAGGACCCTATGATTTCATACCATATGTTTAATTTAATCCAGGGCAAATATCTCAACTGCTTCAGAGTGTAAGAGACCTGAAACAGGTTGGTAATAGCCCACATGACAAACTGGATGGCTGAATGGACAAAATTTGCTTCCTGAAAAGCATTTTCAACCTCACTACAGTCAACATTTTAAAAAGAAATAAATAAACTAATACAATGAATGCATGCACAGAGTGTGCTTACATTGCATAAAACCTTAATGCCACACTATTTTTAATATCATTCTTTGACTCTGAGGCATGTCACCAAACTTATACTTCCTCCAGATTTCACAAAGAGGGTCATACAAATTCTTACTAAATCAGACCCCAGTCTTGCTTCCCAGTAACAGTTTTCTCATTACAGGTAGTCCTTGACTTACAACAGGTCATTTAGGATTGTTCAGAGTTGCAACAGCACTGAAAAAAGTGACTTATGGCCATTTTTCAGAATTATGACCATTGCACCATCCTCAGCATCACGTGATCAAAATCCAGATGCTTGGCATATTTATGATGGTTGCAGTGTCCCAGGGTCACGTGATCACCTTTTGTGACCTTCTGACAAGCAACGTCAATAGAAAAGTCAGATTCACTTAACAACCATGTCACTAACTTAACAACTGCAGTGACAAGTGGCAAGAAATGTCGTAAAATGGGACAAAATTCACTTAACAAATATTTAACTTAGCAACAGAAATTTTGGGCTCCAATTGTGGTTGTAACTCAAGGATACCTCTACATGAGGTACCAGTTCCAAAGTGAGCACTGCAAATGGAATCAATTCTCTGTAATAACCATGATATTTATCTTTCCAAATGCGTTTGTCCACCAGCAACCAAAAAATGTAAATATATTCCAAACTAATGTACTATGTCCTGTGACCCTTGAAAATGAAGGCAAATATTACGCTTTATTGTCATGTCTACAACGTAACATACAACATACATGAATATAATTTTATAAAGAAATAGGGTTGTCACTGCTACTCTGTAAAGGAAATCATAAAAGGAATCACAAGTTATCATAGAAGCTTTCCTATTCTCACTAAAACTGCATGATATGGATTACCAGATATCTGAACAGGCAAAGGAGGAAACAGACAATTGGAAAGGAGGAGGACAATTTTGGGCACTATTTTATAGTGAAAAATTGCAAAAATGTACTTAGGCCTACATGTATATGAAATTATGTTTTCCAGTATCAGAAATACTGGTTTTTCAATTGCAATACTGCATATTGTAAGTAAAATAAATAAATCTTTATTTTCAAGAATATATGCTAGTGATAATATAGAATCGACAACACACTTTTCAAATTTCACCATAGAAACAACATGACAAGTTATGTGATCTACAGATTACAACAGTCATGGATCTGAAGGAGCTTAAAGTCAATTGTTAGAATCGGGAAATAAATTAAATAATGTAAATCCAAGCTATTGTGTCAGTTGATGGAAGAAAAAAAAAGGAAGAAGCAGACAATATACAAGATCATAATACACAAACATTTGAACGACTACTGTTGTAAAAGCAGCCCTCCCTCCTCCAGAAAAAAAATCCAAGACACCAAAAAAGCTGGATAGTATTTGATTTTAAGTTTATGCCTGCCAGGTGGAGGACATGAGGATATGTCCTCCTTTTGCCTGACATCCAGTAACCCTATGCATGATACCCTTTTATTTTATCACAAAATAATTATCCTTTTTGTGACTTTGTTGTGATAATATGAAAACATCAACCCCTGTGTCAGCAAATGTAAATATAATGTGAAACAAATGAAAAAACCTTTTACTTACATCCAACCATCATCATGGCCACAGAGAAAATCTTCTCTCCATCAGTGGTTGGAGCTATATTTCCAAATCCTATTGTCGTAAGGCTTGTCATGGTAAAGTAGAGAGAAGTTATATAAAGTGAATCTTTACTGGGTCCGCCTTCCCACTGCCCTGATCCAGTAGTATTGTACCGATATGGTGTTCCAATGCTCTCTGCCAATTGGCAGAGCCAGCTGTCATTCTTGAGGGTATTCGTGATCTCGTCGATAACTTCATAGTCCCCAATGCTATACCAGATGCACGCAAGCCAGTGGGCCACTAATCCAAAGACACAAACCAGGAGCACCAACACTGCAGCGCCATATTCCAGATAATGGTCCAACTTCCTGGCCACACGACCCAACCTCAGGAGTCGCACCACTTTTAAGGAACTGAAGAGACTGCTGATACCCTAGAAAGGAACACAGATCTTTACTTTTTATAAAACGACGAACATCCTTTGATTTGGATATATATATATTTACACAAATATGAGCTGTCACTGTTGTGACTACTGCCTGTCGATGGCCTTCGGTTAGGCTGAAACAGGAAATAAAGATTTGTCCCATGTTTGGGGCCTAGCAAGGTAATCTAAATAATCTAAATAGTTAACAATTGTCTGAGTAGGCAGCTTCTATACAGTTTTCTTTATTGAGTTTTAAAAGGTTTGCAATTGACTTTTCCGAAAAATGTTAAAGATTAAAAATACATCAATTAATAATAAACATACATGTAGATTATATAAATACTATAGAATAATATATATTTTACAAAAAATGTAAACTATTATTTAAGATATATATGCTAGACAAGAAAGAAAAACAAAATTTAATTAATCTATAATGAAAAGAGGAGGAAAACTTTCTTTTCATTAATTCTTTTATGAATGCTAACATTGATCGCATTCATTTTAATTCCATTCTTTGACATACAAATGCATTCTCATACAGATCTCTAAAATATTCCTTTCAACATTCTCTTTTTTGTTTCATTCCCCTTTTTGTTTTCTATAAAAATTTCTTTGCATTTTGATTTTAACCATTCATTTTTTTGCAGCAGCAGTCATTCTCCAATATACTTTTTTCCCCTCACCCATAGCCTTTTATTATTCATTACTCCACCAAAGAAACATTTTCATATTTTAATTGGTATAACTCCATACTTTTCTGTGACTCTTGGCAATGCAACTGTCTTCATTCTATTCAAAGTAAATTCCACACCCTTTTCCATTTCCCTTTATTTGGAGGTGAAATTTATCTTTCCTTTCAGAGTTCACAGTCTGCAGTCATTCTAATTCCCCACTAATTTATTTTATGTTGGCTTTCTTCCATTCCATTATTTTCCAAAATTCCATTCCCAACTCTATCAAAATATGATCAATCCCACACTTATAATTCCTTTAACATCTTTATATTCTTGTAATGAGTTGTTAGAATAACCTTTGGAGACCAGAGGAAGAACTGGAGCCAGGACAATGAGCTATCTCAAGTCATAAATGGATACCACAGTGGAAAAAGGGTGTCAGAAGGGACCTTCCCTAGTACTCTGGAAAGTAATAACAAGACAGGTGGGTTTTTCAGATTTACAAGATTCTGTTCCTGTAACCTTATAATAAACGTAGTATTAGCAGTCCTGATTTTTGTTTCCTACCTGAAGAGCTGACAATCCTTCACTAAATAGACAAATCAATCATGCTTTTATATTTACTATATGTACATTCCTTTGCAGTTAACACATACATACATACATATAAAAAGACATTCTTCGGTCATATACTGAATTAGAAACACACCTTGGATACTTAGAAAGAAGTCACCAATCTCATTTATTCTTAGATTTCCGAATGGCCTGATCATTTTTTGTGTAGCCTCTTTTCTCATTCCACTCATTCATTCATTCATATCATATCTAATAAAAAAAATTTTCTCCTGATTCACATTCATTCATTATGTTACCCAATTTTCCCCAAACCCATCTTTAGTTCTTCCTTTATCACCCTTGGAGCATAATATGCCACCATCGACAACTTATTCTTTCTTTTATATGATCAGTATGCATGAGCATAAGCAAAATCCAATGGTATTCCAATGATGGACATTCTACTCTTTGCAGGAGCTTAATCTAGAAACAGTCTTGCAAATCAACACATTAATACCTACACCAACCATACTACAAGCTGCAAATTGCTAACAACTTATGTATACATGTATACACATCAAAGTACAAACTTGTAAAAAAATCTTTGTTCTCTCTATTAGCTACCTGGATTGACAAGGTTTCAGAAACTTGCACCATGTGGAACCAACTTAGTCCAACTTACTATTTTGCACCAAAACTCTGAAACACTTTTATAACAAAATGCACTATGTTTGGTTTAAAAATGCTTATCACCATTGTCATCCCTTTGGCTGCATTTTTCCAAGCAGCTTGTTTTCTTTTTGACAAAATAGGTGGGGGGGACGCACAGAGGGAGTCATTAAACTTCTGGTTTGCTTCTCCCTCTCTTTAAAGGGTGTTTCTTTATGGGGGGGAAAACGTTATAAAGATGCCTCAAGTAAGTAAAATTCACATTTTTTTTAAAGTTAGTGCCGAGGTTAGGCATATAGAATAGTAGATAAAAACCAGTTTTTGAAATGTTAGGAGGTTTGCCCCTTCCTCTTATTCATATTACATTCACAGAAACTTTGAAATGTATGGTGTAAATTCTGAGTACATTATATTGCACAAAGAAAACCTGCTAAAATAAATCCATTGTGATCCATGTAGGTCAGGGTTGAATTATGGGGTTCTTGATTTTCTTCTTATCATCTGCTAATGAAATGTCTGCAAGAAAAAAAGCAAGCTCAACCAACACCAAGAGCCCAACAAAGTAAAATACATCCCCCTCTTTTTGTGTTGTGGTGCTTCTTGTCCATAGTCTGTCACAGTATGTAGTGCTACACTACAGCTTCCTAGGATAAAAAAAAATCCTCACTAGTATCATAAAGAATTACACCAAATCCATTTCTTCCTTCCCCTCATATTCGTTCAACCAGAGTATATAGTAAGTGTTCTTCTTTCTTAAATAGTCCTAACATTAGTGAAGTATAAGTTCACTAGGAGTAATTAACCTTTTATTGATTTCCTTTTTAAGTTTCTGACAGCTGTAACCCATCTCCTGTTTATGCAAATAAAAAGGCAAGCCTGTGTCCAGCCAGTGATAGCTGATTAGTCTTGGCGGCAAGTCATATGTAGCCCAACACTTGTGAGCGAATACAGAAGGGGGAGTTGGTGTGAATGTTATTGATTTTAGTTTCAAGGTCCATATGTATAGTAGATATTATTGCGGTATTAAGTAGGAATTGTGGACCCTTAATTTAAAGAGGTGGGTGTGTATTGGGGAGGATGCATAAATGGATAGATGTTTGTTCACTCTTCTATTTAGCATCTTCCTATCTTGATAGAGAAACACCCCAACAAAAGCAGCAAAGGAATCAGCAGCCAAAGACATTTCATTTAGCAGAAGGCAACGAGGCATTTGTGCTTTCCTTGCCAGGTTTAAATTGTCATTAATGATGATAATGCATCATTATCAAATCAGTGTAATCAAAATGTTCCGTAATTATACTATCGAACTGCAGAATATTTACCTTTATTCAGTGCAGGAACAGAAGAATTTACAATCTTATGGAGTATGGAATGTGAAGGTTTTGCTCTTGCGGAGGCTCTGAACAGCATCATGCTCATTTTGAAATCTCTTGTCATAATATATGAAATTGTAGTTTAGCCACTAGAATCCACAAGGATGTTTCCTGCCTAATGAGGAATCCTGATAGTTCATCAGGAAATGTACATAAAAGGAGCTGTCACTGCAGTAAGGAGAATTTAAGATTAGTATGGCCTTTTATTTATAAAGGGGAAAAAAGGCAGAAACACAGAAGCAATGAAGTGGACAAAAAGACACAAACTTATACAGTATAAGATTTATCTATACTAAAGGTTAAGGTGGCATTTTAGAAATTATTATTTATTTTTTTTAAAAAAGGACTTGAATACTATGATCAGATAATTTGCATTCTTCCTGCTCACTCAATTGTCCTGGTGCTAATATTTGATGGAAAACATCAGACCCTCGCTCTTCTTACTCCCTTCAGCTTTTTTATGTATTAATGAGCTATTCAAATAGAGCAGGGGTAGGCAACATTGTGCATTCCAAATGTTTGACATGTCACCTCTTATCAACTTCCACGGCTAATGGCAAGGAATTGTGTGAGTTGTGGTCAAAAACATCTGAAACACCTGGTTATCTAACCCTGAAATAGATGATACCTTCAAACAGAGAATTGTCTTCAGAAAAATTGGGCATATGCATACTCTGTAACTGATGGGTGATTGTTAAGAGAATCCTTGGCTTCTCCCCTTTAACAAGATTTCTGATAGATAATTATTGAAAATCATGTAATGTAAGTCACATCATAAAGCATATGTTGGTGAGAACTGTATAAGCAAATGTAATTTTAAATGAATGAATCCAGTAAATGAACCCAGAGAGAGAGAGAGAGAGAGAGAGAGATTGATTTCAAGATGAGCTACTTATAAAAAGCTTAGTCCCAAAACCGCTATGAGCTGTTTAATCCTTCTCTTATTATGTTAATGTTAGCAGTATATATCTTTGAGGATTCCTGGCCCTTGTACACAGAGTACTTTTCAAGATCCTGGATTCTGTATTTATCTCACATGCTTATAAAAGCCAATTATGGTGCAAAATGTTTTTGTTCTTGCTTTGAAAAACCAAATTTCATCCTGGCTAAAAATAAACATTCTTTTCATTCACAGTCGGAATTTACTTTCAGGCACAAGACTTGGTATATAGACGATTGATTCTAAACCAATTTATTTCAAGTGCAGAGAGACCTGAGCAGTATAATGGTTAAGGCAACATCCCCAACCTTTTGGGCACCAAGGACCAGTTCCCTGGAGAGAGGTTTTTCTGCAGACCAGAGGTGTGGTGGTTTCGCATGCTGCCTGCATCCCATGGATGGGCCTTCACTTGTTTGCATGGACTGGTTTCTGGAATTCCATAGATCAGTACCAGTTCATGGACCGGGAGTTAGGGACCTCTTGTTTAAGGGGTGGATCAGAATTTAAGAGACTGAAATTCAAGTCTACTTTCTATCACTTCTATGAGTTATTACCATCTCTCAAAATAGTGTACTCTAGGTTTATTATTCTGGGGGGGGGAGTAAGAGTTGAGTAGCAAAAAAAAAATCAATTTAATCCATAACAGTCTTCTACAACTTCCAGATGTGTGGGAACAGAAACCCTAGATCAGAAACCAAATTGTTCGTGACAATTTGAAATAACTTAGCCCTCTGAAAAATTAAGATGAACCCAATCTATCTTGGTCTTCTTAATGCATTGGTTTAGAGTTTGAGAAAGGGCACCTGGGAGGTTTATTCACAAGAGGTTAGCCACTGACTTATCCTGAAATGTTTTAGTTTTGGGAGATGCTACCATTTATGATCATAATGCCATGAATCCTGGTTAACAGAGAGAAGTCCTCTGTTTGAACAAATGTCTAGTCCAAAACAAGTTTATAAATCAAATATATCTCCAAACTTAAAGAGGTAAATATTATCACACCTGAACTTGCTACAGTTTATCGCGGTTCATTTTGGATCTGGACCCAATATCATGGGGTTTGGGCAAGACAAAGTAACTTAGATTACTGAGAATCTCCATAGACATACAAGGAAAGAGGTTCAGACTAGTCCTCAGGAGAAATGTGAGGACAATACCAGTTATCAGCCAGTGGAGCAGGCTGCCACATTAAGTCGTAGGGTCTACTTCACTAGAAGGTTTAAAATAGAATCAGATCAATAATGAATTATAACTCAATAGAAGACTAAACTACCTGACCTTTAAGTCACCCACTTAGAATCCTTTACTGTATGAAAAGCTGAAAAAGATCACTTGACATCTGTTTATAGTCTATATATTTACATCTATAGCTTGATCTACAAAAGCCAAACAGAATGTTGATAAGAAATCATCAGAATAAACAAAAGATATTAAAAAAATATCCCAATGAAGACAATAGTGTAACTTCAATTCACTGCCAAAATAACTATGTGGCGTTGTGATGATGAATCTTTATTGTCAAAGTACAACTATGTATACATTGAGATTAGCTGAGCCTCCCTTTGTGCTCCCACCCCACAACACACAGTGACAACAAACCCTCCATCTTATTACACCATGTGAACCAACTACACCACACACCGGCCTCCCAAGTCAATTCTGCATAAAATTCACACAAGTTATTTCTCGTTCAAAAGCCTAACAGCCCACGGATAAAAGGTGTTTTTCAGCCTGTTGGTGCTCCTATATCTCCTACCCAATGGTAGGAGAGTAAAGAGAAACCATCCAGGGTGTGAGTCGTCATTATGCTAGGTCTAGAATCTAGTCAAGCTGTATTCAAAGGAGATATTATATAGACAACTTGTATGATTTTTTCCTCTGTAAATGATGTAGAGAAAATATTCAGTAAAACTCAAGGAGGGCATATTGCAGTGACCAGAAATGGCCATATTTTATATGAACCCACCTGTTTTTAAAGCCTTCTGTCCAAGTTGGGTAAAAGGTAAAGGTTCCCCCGCACATGCGTGCTAGTCGTTTCCAACTCTAGGGGCCAGTGCTCATCTCCATTTCAAAGCCAAAGAGCCAGCACTTCTCTGAGGACATCTCCGTGGTCATGTGGCCGGCATGACTAGACACCAAAGGTGCATGGAACGCTGTTACCTTCCCACCATAGTGGTCCCTATTTTTCTACTTGCATTTTTACGTGCTTTCGAACTGCTAGGTTGGCAGAAGCTGGGACGAGTAACAGGCACTCACTCTGTTACACCGCACTCGGGATTCGACCCACCAAACTGCCAACCTTCTGATCGACAAGCTCAGCATCCTAACCCACTGAGCCACTGCGTCCCTTCTCCTGTCCAAGTTATTAAACCTAAATACAATATATATTCTGTTGTGTTATACCTGCAGATGTGTGAATAATTCATAATATATTTGAAACCACTTTGTAAACAATTGCTATTATCACTTCAAGCATTTCCTTTCTTCCTTTTTTGAGTTTAACACAGATTCTGATCTGCCTATCTTGCTGTCTGTGGAGATTCTCAGTCACCAGGGTCATGGTTGTCCCAAAGGTACTTTTTCAAGAGGCAACTGGACTTCCTTGGTTTTTGTGAAGGTGTTTCCCTTCTCATCCAGAACTGAAGAAGCTTCTTGGATGAGACGCGAAACATCTTCAATGAAAATCAAGAAAGTCCAGTTGTCTCTTGAAAAATCACCTTTGGGTCTCATCTTACTGCTTTCCCATGTTATATTCTATTTTGCTTTCTTAGGCCCGTTCTCCCTTTAGGGTCCTCTCAGCATGTTCCTTTTTAATTATTACATTTTTACATTTTAATAATTATTTAATTATTACATTTTTACCTTCAACCGTTTTTCTTTTCCTGATCTTACTCATCTCTTTATGACTCAGCCAATGGCAGTTAGGGTACAGAAAGCAGAGCCAATGGTAGAAGGAGAAACCCTATTCACAATTCAGATACACTGGGACATCTCATCCAGTCACTTTCTGAGGTGCCACCTCTATCATTCATCAAATTTCTACAGGCTTTTTAAAACTTAAATTAATCCCTGCCGCCTTTTTTATATCTCAGACTGTGTTTTGATTGCAATCCTGGAAATGATCCAAACTTTATGCTATTATCCCCACTGATCCTCTCATCAATTCCATGTTGTGTGCAAAAAACAAATATTACAAATCAGCACGTTTGCTGTCAGCATTCCTCTAAGGCTGCACTGAAAAATGATTATTTTCTTACATTTTTAACTTATTCTCCTATCTCCCTAAAATCTCTGGAGACTTATTTTGTCCTTGGGATAGTTCCATTCATTTTTCATAGATTTTTCTCTTTTGGGGGGGTGTTACCAAGCAGTAGCCTAGGCTAATGATTTTTTTTCTTCACTTCTGGCATATTTCAGAATGTATACAATATCACGTCTTTAAAAGATATTTCCATACTTTGATTATGCCCTCTTGTGCATCCAGTGATAAAAGAGCTAAATAAAAAATGCAGTCTTGCTTCTTTTGAGCTAAGAGTCTCTGTTATCAAACTCTGTTCTAGAACTTAAAGAAATAAGAGTTCCAATCTCAGGATAATCAGAGGCAGAGGAGAGAGCAGGTATATATATCAAGTAAAACTGAGGAAGTTCCACCTGCCCCCACCCTCCATAATTGTTGAAATTATGGGAAGTAATTATCAGAGATAGAACATGGAACATAGAAAACAGGGTTGGAAGGGACCTTGGAGGTCTTCAACCAGGAGACCTCATACTATTCTGAACAAATGGCTTTCCAACCTCTTATTGAAAATCTCCAGTGATGGAGCACTTACAACTTATGGAAGCAATCTGTTCCACTGTTTAATTGTGCTTTAGTGAACCTTGAAATGAGCAGAGAATTGTACTAGAAGACCTATTAGTTGCCTTTTTTCACCTCCGCAAAGCACCCATTTTACATACAGAAGAAGGCACCAGTTTCAATCTTGGCACCTCCAAAACAAGCTAAGAAAAACAGCTGCCTGACAAGGACACCTGTTCACTGCCTTTAAAATGCAATAAGTTGAATGAAGTCAGTTTTGGTGTAAGGTATGTTGCTCTGTTACTATTGATCCTATTGACCCTGTTAGAAAAAGGTAGTCGGTATACTTCTCAGTCCAAGTATATTTTATATTTTATTCTAAGCATCCTCATGATTAAGTAGAACATATCAGTCTAAAAGTCTGGAGAGCTGCACCAATTAATCTGAATCAGAATCAGAATAGAGTTGGAAGGGACCTTGGAGGTCTTCTAGTCCAACCCCTTGCTCAAGCAGGAGATCCTACAACATTTCACACAAGTGACTGTCTAGTCTCTTCTTAAAAACCTCCAGTGATGAAGCATCCACAGCGTCTGAAGACAAGCTGTTCCACTGGTTAATTGTCCTCACTGTTAGAAAGTTTTCTGTAATTCCAGGTTGCTTCTCTCCTTGATTAGTTTCCATCCATTGTTTTTTGTCTTGTCCTCTGGGGCTTTGGGAAACCATTTTTTTCTATCATCTCTATCCTCAGGTTGATGCCAGACATTTATGTTCTTGACAGGATTTAAATCACTTAGGACTTCTCCCACCAAAAGACAGCATTTATTCTCACAGGTTACAGGGGCTGACCAGAACCGACAATTTATTCTGGCCTTGTTTTTGAAGTGCTATGAAAAAGTGAAGCATAAAATTCTTTGTGATGAAATTTATATCATCAGAATCCTTATAATCTTGTCCTCCATGGCCAATCCTATGACTAGAATGACTAGTAATGAAGATCATCTTAGGCAATGTTGTCTGAAGACACTACAAAAATCATTCACTCCATGTCAATGGCTGTCATTGACATTGACATCTAATCAGCTAGTCTTCCTTTGCAATATGACACACTATCTGCCTCTGCTAAATTGTGTAGAAGTAGAAACAGCAACAGACACATCATTGTTCCCTTCAATATGATGTTATATCAGTAAATTCCATATTTTACTGCTAAACATTAAGCTTGGTAAGAAAGCCACATATAACTAAGTGAACAGAATATCCATATGCTATTTTACCAAGGAGACCTCTGTTGGAAGGGATGTCAGAAGATTCTCCACTATTATTTATTTTATTAATGTGTGTGTTTGATTTATATCCTGGTTTTTTCTGTCTCCAGGAATCAAAGATAGCTTCCAAGATGGTCAATTTGTATTTTATTCTCAGAACAACTTAGGCAAAGAGTAACTGGCTCAAAGTTATCCATTAATTTTCCATAGCTGAGGACAAACATGAACCTGATTCTCCTGAGGTCTAATACAATCATGTGGCCAATCATATTGGGTATGATAATATTGAAGTCCCATCTTGTTTAAAGATCAATTTAAGATACAGAGAGACATAAGAAGCTGAGATAACAGTAGCTTGTGAATCAATAAAGTCTGGAGTGGAGATAGACCAGACATGCTTACTTTAAATTACAGTAATGCTTTCTAATTTGCATCAAAAGATAGACTGCATAGGCAAAGTTCCTGGAAATACTTGCCCTTTTGTATTACCTTCCTGGAATGCTTCTCCTCTTTTTTGTAAGCAATGCAGAAGTGGCAAGTCAAAAAGGAGGCATGTTTTATTGCATAACATTTTAGTTATTCAATTATTACTGTCACCAATTCATCTTTATTTTCTGCAGCACCCTGTGATCAGTGCTGATAAACTTCTTGTTTAAAGTCTTTAGGAAAAGCTATTTTTTCAGTAAATTACAGTGAATGATAATACTTCAAAGCTAACTCTGTTAGCTTGCATTTATAACAGTTGTCCTAATGCACATAGGAAACATTATACTTTCATCATGTACTGAGGAAATGAACCAAGCTATGACTTTATCCATCAAATCAACAAAAGACAGCAGAAAATGTATTTGTCTTATCTAATTCAAGCCATGAAAATAATTATTCCTCTACAAGGCAGCCCATTTGGACAAATGCAAGAAAGTGTAAATGCATCACCAGGGAAGAAAAAAAAACAGAGCTTTATAATTATTAATGCAGAAGCATAGCTATTTCATAAATAATAAAAATATAATCTTATCATAGTAGAAAAGACAGCAACTATATTAGTCTGCCCAGATTCCAGACTGGAATTGGCAAAACCCTTCAAATGAGTATATTTAACTCTTCAAATTATAGACTAAATAGAGCATAAGGTCACCTAAATAAGACAAAAAGGAAATTTACAGAAGAGGTTGATATTCCGCATGGTGAGCAATTGATGGTCCACTTTAAAAGACAAGTCACGAGCAGAGCCAAACATTTGGAAGGACACTTTTTGAAGAACTTTTGGATTCTATGGATTGGACTTCTCAGAATTTTGGTGCAGCTGCCTTAAGACTCCTTCATAATCTTTTTAGGATGGGTGAGCTTGCACAGAATAATCCATCAAATTGAACTGGAAAGGGTCTTGAAGTGACATTGTCATGGCTGTCAAGCTTCATGAACTGACAGCCTGACATTAGCATTGGGGAAGGGGGAAGAGAGAGAAAGATTGGAATGTAACGGAGAAGGGGGGAGGAGATGAAAGCCCAGTTGAGAAGCTACAGCCAGCCAAGGTCAAGTAACAATATGCAGAGCTGGGAACCAAGCACCTGTTTCCTAAACAATATACAAGCACCTGATTGGACATTTGCAGATAACCGGGGGATGGCCAGGGGTGGTAGTGGTGAGGGAAGAAGGATCTTTGGGTTTTGTGCATGGGAAACTGCAGATTCAGCTTATGCTACTTACGCCATTTAAGCTTCAGTAAAATATAATCTTGGCAATACAAATGGCCAGGAGTCTTTCTTTGCTAGATGACTGTGGGATGGTTGACAAACATTGAGTCTTCCATAAATGTCCCCATTTCGACCTCTGAGCAATAGCTTCCGAGGAACAGTTCACAAACCCCCTTCAAATGCTTTATACAATCCTTATATCGTACCTCATCTACTAGGCCCCTTGATTCACTGATGTTAATGGAGGTCTGGATCAAGACAACTCCATGCCACAGTACACATTTTATCAACTTCAGGTAATATCTTTTCTTGGATAGGGACACTTGGCTCCAATATTCCGATAAAATTCCACTTGGGCTCCTGCAACATATTGTTCTTGAGATAGTCTTTTAGGACCACATGGAGACTTCACTTAGTCTAGCATACAACATATATGGGGGTACTTGATAAACACATATCATGCTTCCTGTTTTTCTCATTTTTCTGGCTCTTAGTCCATTTTCAAGCATCTACGTACATCTGATTGTGACTTTGAAACCACCCCCCCATTCCATTACCAAAAAAACTGAATAATTGCCTATCTCCTACTTCCTGCCTGAACTACAACATTTGGTTCCAGCATCTATTTTGGTGTCCTGGAAGTGACATATGGTGTTACGGTTGAAAGGATGTTTCCATTGGCAGCAGCCAGCTGTGAAATGTCATTCTCCAGAAGGTGAAAAACCTCTTGTGAACTTAATTCTTATATATGGCATCAGGTTTAAATAAATTTGACCCAGGTAGTGTGTAAGTATCTGGTTTAACATGGCTTACTGAGCTAATATACTCTGTATGTTTTAATTTATTATCATTCTTATTATGAGCACTCGTGAAAACTGTTACAGGATAGATATAAATAATAATAATAATAATAATAATAATTTTATTTGTATACCGCCCTTCTCCCGGAGGACTCAGGGCGGTGAACAGGGCAATACATGTTAAAAGACAAGAATACAAAAATTAAAAGAGTTTAAACAAGATGCCCAAGAACTATAACAATAAGTTAAAATACATAAAAAGCAATAAAAACCCAAACCCATCACCCATCAGGCCAAGCCTGATGTATTTAAGCCCCAAATGCTTGATTGTTTTGTCATTAAAAATACTTGTGGGCTTCCTTATGTAACCAAGCTATATTGTTCTCCAAAATCCCAAACATACCATTAGAGTGGAAGAAAAAGCCAGTCTTTGACCTGTCATATTCATTTGCCTTTCCCTTTCAGTTTTCCTTTGCAACCTGGTAGGCCCTGGATTGGGTGGCTCTTTGGTTAGGACTTTCTCCCCTTCAGTCATTTCATAGCACCCTGCCCATAATAATTGTATAAGATAAATTGTACAGGATAATGGCTATTGCATTACAGAAAGTGGGAGTATTGCTGAAACCACTTCCTGAAAAATAAAAAGAACATTGTCTTGTAAGGTTCATGAACCTTCATTGTCTATACACCAATGCTCAGTGTGAGAAATAGACGAAATGAGCATGAACTCTCGGTATAAAAAAGCAAAGTAAGATTTAACTGGTATAAAACAGACCTACAATGATGCCTCCCTTCAAGAGGAATATAGCAATTAAATGGTGCAACTTGTTGAACAGAAAGAGAAATAATAGAAAAGAAGGAAGCGCCTTTCACTGCTGTTCAGAAATCAGAATGGTAATGTTCCAGAGAAGAACTGAATTAAAATAAGTGAAAGAAAAAAAACTGATAAAAGCAGTGCTGTTATTGATGTCTATGGTTGCTTCTCCAGCCAAGGAGAAGTTGGATGATACTATCCAAAGCAAACTGAAGAACTTTTGAAGAGGGGGAAAAAGTTATAATTAGAGAATTTTATAACCTCTGTTGAAAGACAAACTCACCCAAAGCATTTTCCTTTTAGGAAATTCTTGGCTCTTCTGCTGAAAATGTTCTTTGGGGGATTGCATAATGCAGAACCTGATACTAATAACTCAACTTGGTATTGCAGTAAGGAAAACTTAGATGATAGGAACATTCGGGAGAAATGACCACATAATGCTAAATCTTTGTATTTAAAACAAGGGTAAAACTTTCTATAGTCTGTATAATCAAACTTCTATCTTAGGCTTCAAAATTCTGCATATGAATAAACCCAGAGAATAATTGAATACTGAATTGTAGAATTGCTCTCAAGAAAGCAAAAAACAAAATGAATTGATTAGCAGCAGATGTTTAAACCGTTTCAGCAATGTGTCTGAAATTTGGTATAACCAATGCTTCATATAATAAAGGCAAAATGCTTTGACAATTAGATAAAAAGATTAAGCTAGGATTATTCTGTCAATTAAATACCAACAGGAAGTACAGTATCCATTTAATCACTGAACGATTTTATCTGACATTTTTTTAGAAAATAGTTATTAAATTGCAAGTATCCATGTCATACCCATTCAATTAATGACTGTTCAAAGTTTTGCCAACATTGGAAAGTGACTTATAACTACTTACAACTGTTGTAGCATCCCCACAGTCACTTGAACAAAATTCAGGTGCTTGGCCACTGGCAAGTATTTACAATGGTTGCAGCCTCCTGGGGTCATGTGACTAACATTTGCACATTTCCTGGCCAGTTTCCAATGAACAACGGCAATGGGGGAAGGTGAGTTTGCTTAATAATTGCAGGAATCCACTTAACAACAATCACCAAAAAAAAGGTTGTAAAATCAAGCGCAACTCATTTAACCACCTTGTTTAGCAACAGAAATTCTAATCCCAATTGTGGTCATTAAGTTGGAGACTACCTGTACATGACACTCCTATTATTACAATAATCTTTTAAGGTAAATTTATTTTGTTATTAGATCTATATACAGCTAGAATATTAAAGATGAGAGACGACAAATTGTAACTTCTTGAAACAAAGTTTGTGGATTCAGCACCTTTTCCTTGTGGCTTGTTTCACTGCCTTCGTGGCAGGGCAGTGAAGGCGAGCACGCCTCCCTTTCCAAATTGCACTATGGAGAGATTTAAGCCTTTGCTTTCTAATATGGCCCTTATCCTGATTATTTAAGAATAGAATCACGTTTCTATAAACTGGGCAGAGAGTTCTCAGGTGTAGAAGAGTAGTGTAATAAACAAACAAGCAAGCAGGCGGGCAGGCAGACAGATAAATAAATAAATAAAAATTAGGAAATGATTCTACCTTCCTGCAGAAAAGGAGAGAAACAATAAAGAGGAAAATATTACATAGTGAGTGAAAGAGATGTGGCTGTACAGAACAGATAATTACATAGAAGCCCCTAGATTAACTCTCTTGAGATGCAATGTATTTTGGATTATATATAGTCTAATACAGAGTTTGACAACATGATGTCCAAATGTATCAGTTACACCCCTCCATGCTTGGTGTAAAATATTTTTGATTTAAAACATAAATTTGTAAAGAAAAAATTAAAAAAATTGCAAGATCACCAAAATCTCATGTGATCGTATAGTGTTTCAGTGATCTCATATAAAATCACACAAATTTGTCCACGCGAATATCATAAACTTCACATAATTTCAAAAGATTTTGGCATTCTCACACAAGGTCTCAGAAAGAGGGAGCAAAAATCTGAGGAGGTTTATGATCTTCCCAAGATTTGAGGTAATTTACAGAGAACTCAGAAAAAACTGTTAGTGTTATAGTGCTGCAATTTACAGTAAAGGTAAGGTAAAGGTTCCCCCGCACATGCATGCTAGTCGTTTTCGACTCTAGGGGCTGGTGCTCATCTCCGTTTCAAAGCCGAAGAGCCAGCGCTTGTCCGAGGACGTCTCCGTGGTCATGTGGCCGGCATGACTAGATGCTAAAGGCACACGGAACACTGTTACCTTCCCACCGTAGTGGTCCTATTCTACTTGCATTTTTATGTGCTTTCAAACTGCTAGGTTGGCAGAAGCTGGGACGAGTAACAGACACTCACTCTGTTACACGGCACTCGGGATTCGACCTGCCAAACTGCTGACCATCTGATCGACAAGCTCAGCATCCTAACCCACTGAGCCACCACGTCCCTCTGCAATATACAGTATAAACTTCCAAAATACTGGCTCTTGAGATAACTTCCTCCCTATTTCCTTGATTCATCTCAACAGAAATGGATTACTGTGTAGTACTGAACTGTAGATTCCCCATACACTTTTCTGCTTTTTGAAAGCCTATTTATATTCCCTTTTGCTTTGGGCATGTGGGTGTCTATATATACACCATTTCTTTTGAACAGTTTTGCTAAACGCTCTACAGTTCTTGCAAAATATTGTTTTGCTTTGCACAAAACTAATGCAAATTTTGGATATTATACTAGAAAATCAGACACTTTCTTTGAAATTTAAAAAACGTACAGCTTTAGTGAAAGGAAAGCTGGTTAGTTGCAGGGTTAAAGAAGTTTGTCAGACTTCCATAGCCCTAGTTGAGAGTGACTGTTGTTAACCAGATTTTAAGTGATCCCCATGAGTGGACATTACAAAATGAAACATTTTTGTAAAAAAAAAGATGAATTAAAGCCAACTGGGAAATTGTTCTTTGCTTAGAAAGGAGAAAGGTCCTTATTATTTGCTGTCTCTCATCTTATGTCTTCGTGAATCAGGTTTATGTGTTTGAAGTTAATCCATAGGATAGGATTATTAAAGGCTTAGCTGGCATTGTCATGATCAGATTTTATAGGCTAATTATTTGCTTTGTGTAGGTGTATGTGTGCACATACATATACAGTATCTCTGAACATACAAACTTCTAAGAGGAAAATGATGATAATTTATTTATTTAAAAGGTTTGTGTGGCTGCTCATCTTAAAGCACAACTCTGGTCAGCTGAACCAAAAACCACAAAAACAATGGAAATTTTAAAAAGCATGCTTCAATATTCTTCCCAGAGATGCCTCAACAATGATCCACAGGCTCCTATCACTCTGCCCTAAGTACAGGTTGTCCTTACAACAGTTCATTTACTGACTGTTCAAAGTTACAACGGCACTGAAAAATGGGACTTATCCCATGTTAAATTAGCTAAAGCAGTGACATATAAAGAAAACTTATACAAAATGTTTTACAGATGGCATATGACACCAGTGAGATTAGCAAAAAATGTTTAAAAATACTTCAAACAAATGTTGGAAATGCAAACAAAGACCAGGCAGACATGGTGGACATGCCCAAAAGCAAAAAAAGATTTTGGGTAAAAATACATTTATGGTTGGAGAAAATGACTAAATAACAAACAGACCTTTTAATCCAGAATTATTTTTGTTAGGAGTAATAGGAGCAACTTAGGAGAAAGATTGTATATATTAAATTCTACACATATTAACTGCAGCAAAACTCACTTAACATATGTCAGAAATTTTGGGCTCAATTGTGGTCATAAGATGAGGACTACCTGTACCTGCTTTAGGAGCCAGATATTTATGTCCTTCTAGAAGACTAGAAGGATGTGAGCCTGGTGGTAGGGGTGGCATGCTTTTTATGTCCTTGATTAATTAGATTTGTTATGACTGGGCAATCACCAGATATTTAATTGACCATGTTGCCTAGAATTGATAGTGCTGTAGTCCGACACTACAGGATACAAGCCCTGGCATATATAAATGATGGCTTAGTTGTCAGCAGATTTATCCAATGTTGCCATTTAAAGACCTTCACGACAGAGGCTATTCTTGTCACATTCTGGCACATGAATTGAATTAATTAATAAGTACTTTGTAAGGAAATTCACCAATTTCATCTTAGCATTACAAAAGAAGAGAAATTATCTAGCCACATTCTTCATACAATCTTAACTTTTTTTTCTTCATGTATTAAAAGCCTCTCTGGAAGCAAGAACATAATAAATTCATCCAGAGCTTTAGACAGCTGAATGGTTTCTACTAAATAATTAGATTCATGTTTGCCTGCTCTCAACCACTATTTTCTTAATAGTTTAAAATAGAATTTGACAATTATGGGCCGATTTTAAATGTAGTTTTCAAATTTTAATGTACTTTTCATCTCTTTTATATGTTGAAGGCAGCCTTGAGGTTTGCAGGAGAAATAGCTCTGCAATAGATCATGGAATTACATTCTTAGATAAGGCTTTGATAAAGGGGTGGACAAATTTTTTGTTGCCAAGGGGAAAAAAAACATTTCAGCCTCCAAGCAACAGTTTCTGAAGGGGGAGAGGTCAAAATCTGCAAGATGATGGGAGATCAAAGTTCCATTTTTTACATATAATTTAGAAAATGAAGGGCTTGGAACACAACTCTGCACCTACCATTTTGTGGATTTGGACACAAATAAATGCTGCTATCTGCAGGAGCAATAACAGCATAGTGGGAATCATTAGTGCATCGTTAGGTAGAAATGAATATTTGCATGTTTTATGTGTGTGAAAATCATGCCATTGACATCTAGCAATTGTCCAGCAAATTTCAATGATGAATCTCAAGGTATTTCATGTTGGGCCAATGGAATTAATTAATTAATTAATCAAACAACTTTCTGCTCAGTCAAACTCAGCTTCAGATTACATGGATTTTGATAGCCATCTTCTTTAGAAGTCCTTCCCCAGTGATTCCTAAAACTTAATAGCTAGGATAAGAAGCTCCTAGGAGTGAGCAATATGAAAAAAGATTAAAAAAAAACCTAGGTATTAGCAACTGGATTACAAATAGAAAATGAAAATAAGAGGAATAATAATATTATATAATAGCATGACATAATAGCAACCTAGGTGCATTGGAATATTTGCAAGAAATTATTTATTTATTTATTTATTTATTTATTTATTTATTTATTTATTTATTTATTTATTTATTTATTTATTTATTTATTTAATTTCTATACCGCCCTTCTCCCGAAGGACTCAGGGCGGTGTACAGGGCAATAAAATGCAATAAAAATACAATATACAAAAGTTAAGATAAGAATTAAATAGAAAAGCCCAATTGCAATAAAATTAATTAAAATTACAATTAAAATTAAAATACCCCAAACCCATCAGACCAGGCCGGCTTGTTCAAATAGGTGAGTTTTCAAGTCACGTCGGAAGGAGCAAAGGTCAGGAGCCGTCCGGAGCTCAACCGGTAAATGATTCCAAAGGTCTGGCGCACCCACAGAGAACGCCCTCCCCCTGGGGGCCACCAGCCGACACTCTTTGACCGACGGCACCCTGAGTAGGCCCTCTCTGTGGGAGCGCCCTGGACGAAGGGAAGTTGACACCGGCAGCAGGTGCTCCCATAAGTAATCCAGACCCATGCCATTTAGGGCTTTATAGGTCATCACCAGCACCTTGAATCTCACCCGGAGGGCAGCCGGAAGCCAATGCAGCTCACGGAGTAGAGGTATTACATGGGAGTATCGAGAGACCCCCAACACAACTCGCGCGGCTGCATTCTGCACCAGTTGAAGCCTCCGAGTGGTCCTTAAGGGCAGCCCCATGTACAGAGCATTGCAGTAGTCTAAACGAGAGGTCACAAGCGCATGAGTGACTGTACGCAAGGCATCTCGGTCCAGATAGGGTCGCAACTGGCGCACCAGGCGAACTTGGGCAAAGGCCCCCCTAGTCACAGATCCTATATGATCTTCCAGGGAGAGCTGTGAATCCAAGATGATACCCAAGTTGCGGGCCCTATCTACGGGGGGGGGGGTAATACCTCACCCCCCATGGTTAAAGGTGGAATAAACTGAAATACCATTTGCATGCAACAAACATTGGTGGGATCACAAAATAGACAAAGTAATAGAAAATGAAGGTGCTAAATTGCTCTGGGACATTAGAATTCAAACAGATAAGCACCTGCCACATAACATTCCAAACTTAAAAATTGTCAATAAGAAAGATTAAAAAAAAATCTGGGTAGTGGACATTGCAGTCCTGGAGACAGCAGAAGAAAAGGGAAAGAACTGAAGAGAATCACAAAATATAAAAGCCTGAAAGTACATGTAGAATGACTATGGCAAACCAAACCAAAGATAGTGCTCATCGTTATAGGTGCCTTGGTTGCAGTCCCAAAGCATTTGGAGCACCGATTGAGCACTGCTAGCATTGAGAAAATCACCAATAGTCAACTGTAAAAGATAGCTTTACTTGGAACAGCTTACATCTTGCGATGATACCTTTAACACCATCAAACCACAACATTTGCCTAACACAAGTCCTTAGGAAGGGCTCAGTAAGTGGATAAAAATGTCAAATCCAGGCTCATCTGGCTGACTGTACTACCAACTTTAAGAATAACAGAGTAGCAGAGTTGGAAGGGACCTTGGAGGTCTTCTAGTCCAACCCCCTGCACAGGCAGGAAGCTCTTTACCATTTCGGACAAATGGTTATCTAATCTCTTCTTAAAAACTTCCAGTGTTGGAGATTCACAACTTCTGGAGGCAAGTTGTTCCACTTCATAATAATAATTTATTAAACTCTGAACAGCTGTCAAAATTGTGCTTTTAAAGTTGATGTTTCTGATCAGGAGTTAATAGTTACAAGGTCATGTTTGCAGATGACACCAAATTATTTATTTAGAATGGTTTCTAATTGAGATATGAAGGGTTTGGAGGCTAAATATTATGAAAAACACTTAAACTGGATATGTTTAGCCTAACAAAGCAAGAACTAAGAAAAGATACAACAGCAGTTTTTATTGATCTGCCTGTCTATATATCATCTATTAAATTTCTACACTGCACATATCTTCTAAATGACTCTGGATGGTTTACAATAAAAAAAAGTTTTCAGATACTTTAAGGGCTCTCACAGGGGAGTGTGGATTTATTTTTCATAGCTCTAAGGCTAGGACAAGAACCAATATAGAGAAGCTTTACAAATGTAACATGATGGCCAATGACTCCAAAAGCTGTACCAAGTTATGGAGAATAATGCTAGGAATAAATGCACATTGCACCTAGAACCATGGGCAATTTGCCTTTCAATATGAGCTGCAGGGATGCCTGAGCACTCCTGCACTCCTGCCACACTTATGAGTTTCTTAGAGGTATCTAGTTGGCTACGAGGGAAAGAAGAGGGCCTGTAGCAGGGGCATGGGGTGGGGGGGGGTGGGAGTGGGGTTAAAAAAAAAATCAAAACCAAGGCTGCAACCATATGAATGTTTCCCACATCAGCAACTTTCTGAATGGATCAATCACATGTTTTCAAGATTCCAATATGCCCCAATCCAAGAAATGCTGTCTGCCATTCTTTCTCCAATATAAGTTCATGTGCTACTTTGTGAGACATTAAAAAACAAGACATGGTTTTCTTCTTTGTGATATAAAATTCTTGGGGTGCTATAAGATCTTCCATCATGAGCAAATCTCAAAGCTAAACATTCTTAAGCGACATTTGATTATCTAAAAAAACTATAACAAGAATGATCAGACAGATTACAATAAAGTGATTTTGCTTACCTCATCTACATTCTCAAAGGCATTGATGATGTCATAAGGTAAACATGACAAGAGGTCTATCACAAACCAGGTTTTCAGGTAATTCATCCTGATGAGTTTGGGATCAGATATTACCTCTCCACCAGGTCCAACAAAGGTAGTATGAAAATTCAAAACTATATCCACCAGAAAAATAACATCTACCACACTATCCAGGACCAACCAAGCAATGTTGTTCTGCTTTGTTTTGAAGGAAACGTTGTAGGGAACCATGATGGCTGTGTAGAAGGTGAGAATTAAGATGACCCAGTCCCAAGTGGTCTTAAAAGCACAGTAGTGTAAAATTATATGTGGTGGAGTCTTTGGGGCCTCTTGCTTATATTGTGGAAGGATATCAGAACCCAATTGGAGAACCTTCAATAAAAGATACACAGATATTAGAACAATGCAGTGACAAGCAAAATTCAGAACAGATAAAATAAATTATAGATGAATTAAAAAGAAAATATTCTAGGCTTACTCTTACCCAACTTCAGAGGTGCAGGCAATTTTTGGAATTCTTCATTACACCCATACAACACCACTACACTGTGATTTCCACTGGTTCACAGTAGGCTTGCCACTTATCACCTAAAAAGCTCTCTATCATCTAGGGCAGACATGTCAAACTCGCGATGTCATGTGATATCACTCGACATATCAGGACTGTTTTGCCATTGCCAGCAATGGGGTGGGTGCAGTTTCCACATGACACATCCGCCCCGCAGGCCAGAAATTTGACAGCCCTGGCCTAGGGTCAGGCTACTTGTGTGGCTGCCTTCCTCCAACTGTTTCTACTTATCCCAACAGTTTTAGTAGAGAGGGCCAGGTATAAAAAATATTGTATTGTTGGATCTAAGAGTTGTGCCTTCTCAGTGATAGCCCTTGCTCTTTGGAACACTATCAACCTAGAGTTTCAGATGACCCCAATTTTGAAAATCCAATTTGCAAGGCATTTGGATTAGGTAGTTAGATGTTTTTATTTCTGTATTTTTATTGTCTGTCCTTGAATGTCAGGGATTATATATGGAGAGTTATTCAATGTTTTAATTCTTGCAAGCTGCCCAGAATAACCTCTGTGAGGTGGGTGACTATATAAACCAAATGAATTAATGATAGCTCAGGACAACATGAGTATTACTATACTGTTCCTGTTCCATTCTCCCCAACCTTTCATTGTCTACTACCTTAAGCCCTTTGTACCACAATATCTTTTCTAGGGTATTTACATGGTACTAGATCCCACAATCATAAAAGGTAACAATTTCCATTTATGTTTCAATAAACACTTACTTCAGCTAATCGAGAGTGCTTATGGATAACCTCAGCTTTGTTCATGGGCGTTAGCTGCTGCAAAACACTCCGGCTGTTTGTCAGAGCTCGCGTCAAACGGGCAAACTTTGTCCAGCCTGAGGAAAGAGGGGGAAAATGTTTTGGGCTATGAATGACCATGAGTCACCTATCATTTAGGAACAAAAAAGCAGAACAGTTTACAATGTTGATGATGTTATTCAGATATTATTCAAGCAGTTCAACACAGAATATTTGGGGCTATAATAGTCAATTACACCCCTTCATGGATTACTGCCTTGTCATGGCGAAGGGGCTTACATAATTCAATGAAGCTATGAGCTATGCCATGCAGGGCCACCCAAGACAGACAGGTCATAGCAGAGAGTTCTGACAAAACATGATCTATTGGAGAAGGAAATGGCAACCCACTCCATTATCTTTGCCATGAAAACCCTATGGACAGTACCAAAAGGCAAAATGATATGATGCTGGAAGATGAGCGCCTCAGGTCGGAAGGTGTCCAATATGCTACTGGGGAAGAGCAGAGGGCTAGTACTAGTAGCACCAGAAAGAATGAAGTGACTGGGCCAAAGCCAAAAGGACGCTCAGGTATGGATGTATCTGGTGATGAAAGTCTGAGGAAAGTCTGATGCTGTAAAGATTTTTTCTCCATAGGAACCTGGAATGTAAGATCCATGAATCAAGGAAAGCTGAACGTGGTCAAACAAGAGATGACAAGACTGAACATCGACATCTTAGGAATCAGCGAACTAAAATGGACAGGAATGGGTGAATTTAATTCAGATGACCATCAGGTATACTACTGCGGGCAAGAATCCCTCAGAAGAAATGGATTAGCCTTCATGGTCAATAAAAGAGTAGGAAAAGCAATACCAGGATACAATCACCAAAATGACAGAATGATCTCAGTTCGAATCCAAGGCAAACCACTCAATATCACAGTAGTCCAAGTCTATGACCCAACCACTGGTGCTGAAGAGGATGAAATTCACCGGTTCTATGAGGCCCTACAGCATCTTATAGAACTAACACCCAAAATGATGTCCTTATAATCATGGGGGATTGGAATGCTAAAGTAGGAAGCCAAAAGATAACCGGAATAACAGGCAAGTTTGGCCTTGGAGTACAAGATGAAGCAGGGCACAGGCTGATAGAATTTTGTCAAGAGAATACGATGGTCATAGCAAACACTCTTTTCCAACAACCCAAGAGACGGCTCTACACATGGACATTACCAGACGGTCAACACAGAAATCAGATTGACTATGTGCTCTGCAGCCAAAGATGGAGAAGCTCTATACAGTCAGTAAAAACAAGACCAGGAGCTGACTGTGGCTCAGACCATGAGCTTCTCATTGCAAAGTTTAGGCTTAAACTGAAGAAAGTAGGGAAAAGCACTAGGCCACTCAGTATGAATTAAATCATACCCCTGTTGAATATACAGTAGAGGTGACAAATAGATTTAAGGAATTAGATCTGATAGACTGAGTGCCTGCAGAACTATGGACAGAGGTTCACAACATTGTACAAGAGGTAGCAACTAAAACCATCCCAAAGAAAAAGAAATGCAAGAAAGCAAAATGGCTGTCTGAGGAAGCTTTCCAAATAGCTGAGGAAAGGAGGGAAGCGAAAGGCAAGGGAGACAAAGAAAGATACGCCCAGTTGAATGCAGAATTCCAGAAATTCCAGCTAGAAGAAATAAGAAATTCCAGCTAGAAGAAATTCCAGCTAGAAGAAATAAGAATGCCTTCTTAAATGAACAGTGCAAAGAAATAGAAGAAAATAATAGAATAGGGAGGACCAGGGACCTCTTCAAGAAAATTGGAGAGATGAAGGGAATGTTTCATGCAAAAATGGGCATGATAAAGGACCAAAATGGCAGGGAGCTAACAGAGGCAGAAGAGATTAAGAAGAAGTGGCAAAATTACAAAGGAGAACTATACAAGAACGAGCTTAACATCCCTGATAACCACAATGAGGTGGTCACTGACCTCGAGCCAGACATCCTAGAATGTGAAGTGGGCCTTAGGAAAGCTGAGCAACAACAAAGCTAGTGGGGGTGACAGTATTCCAGCTGAGCTATTCAAAATCTTAAAAGACAATGCAGTAAAAGTGCTACACTCAATTTGCCAGCAAATTTGGAAAACTCAACAGTGGCCACAGGATTGGAAAAGATCAGTTTACATTCCAATTCCAAAGAAAGGCAGTGCCAAAGAATGTTCAAACTATCGCACCATTGCATTCATTTTACATGCTAGTAAAGTTACGCTTAAAATCCTACAAGCTAGACTCCAGCAGTATGTGGATCGAGAACTACCAGAATTACAGGCAGGATTTCGAAGAGGCAGAGGAACTAGAGATCAAATTGTCAACATACGCTGGATTATGGAGAAAGCTAGGGAGTTCCAGAAAAACATCTACTTCTGCTTCATTGACTATGCTAAAGCCTTTGATTGTGTGGATCACAACAAACTGTGGCAAGTTCTTAAAGAGATGGGAGTACCAGACCATCTTATTTGTCTCTTGAGAAACCTATATGCAGTGAGAACTGGACACGGAACCACTGATTGGTTCAAAATTGAGAAAGGAGTCTGGCAAGGCTGTATATTGTCGCCCTGCCTGTTTAACTTATATGCAGAGCACATCATGAGAAAGGCAGAGCTAGATGAATCAAAAGTTGGAATTAAGATTGCCAGGAGAAATACCAACAACCTAAGATATTTAATAATTTAATAATTTAATTTGTATACCCCCCTTCTCCCGGAGGACTCAGGGCGGTGAGTGGTATCATATGCAGAGTGGTATCATATGCAGATGATACCACTCTAATGGCAGAAAGTGAAGAAGAGCTAAAGAGCCTCTTATTGCGGGTGAAGAAGGAGAGTGCAAAAGTTGGGGTGAAACTTAACATTAAGAAAACCAAGATCATGGCATCCGGCCCTCTCAATTCCTGGCAAATAGATGGGGAAGAAATGGAGGTAGTGACAGATTTTATTTTCCTGGGCTCCAAGATCACTGCAGATGGGGACAGTAACCAAGAAATTAAAAGACCCTTGCTCCTGGGGAGAAAAGCCATGGCAAATCTAGACAGCACACTAAAAAGCAGAGACATCACCCTGTCAACAAAAGTGCGTATAGTCAAGGCTATGGTCTTCCCAGTTGCAATGTATGGCAGTGAAAGTTGGACCATAAGAAAGGCTGAGCGCCAAAGAATTGAGGCCTTTGAAGTATTGTTGTGACTCAGGGCCAGCCTGTGGGTCCGACAGCCGGCTCCGATGTATCGGATGACTCTGAGGGGGAGGAGGGAAACGAACCGGCTGATGATGGTTTGGAGGCTTTGCAGAGTCCTCAGCCGGGGACCTCTTCTCAGCTGCGTGAGCCCGAGAGTGCGGAGGAAGATGACCCACAGCTGGCCCTGTTCAAGGACGCCCGACGCAGGAGGCAGTCGAGCAGGAACAAACAAAGAAAGGCTGCAGGACTCCTCGGGAGGAGGCACAGGGAGACCACGCCCTGAGCTCTCTATAAAAGGAGTGTTTAGGGAGGGGCTGGTTGCTGAAAGCAACTTTTCCGCTTGAGAAGACAAGCTCTAGTGTTTTTGTTAACTGCGTAATAAATCTTGGCAGATGCCTTTTAGCCTTGGACGCTCTCCAGTCTCTTCTTTCTGAATAGGGGTTTGCCTAATTACAAGGCCAGAAGAGGGCTGACTCAGAACAAGTATGATGCTGGAGAAGACTCCTGCAAGTCCCTTGGACTGCAAGGTGATCAAACCGATCAGTCCTAGAGGAGATCCACCCTGACTGCTCTTTAGAAGGCCAGATCCTGAAGTTGAAACTCAAATACTTTGGCCACCTAATGAGAAGGAAAGACTCACTGGAGAAAAGCCTAATGCTGGGAAAGATTAAGGGCAAGAGAAGGGACGGCAGAGAATGAAGTGGCTGGATGGAGACACTGAAGCAGTAGGCATGAGCTTAAATGGGCTCCAGAAGATGGTAGAGGATAGGAAGGCCTGGAGGCACATTGTCCATGGGGTCACGATGGGTTTGACACGGCTTCACAGTTAACAACAACAAAGTCAATTACAGTTACCATTTGGTGATGATTAAAATATTTGTGAAGTGACAAAATATATATTGTTCAAATTTGGCTCTGAACAATTTGGCATTATTGAAATGCAGAAGTAGTTGAATGTGTGTATACATGAATAGTAGTTTGTGACAATATATGCAACATTTTTCTTCATTTTATGTATAACAAATGTAGCAGTCCAAAATTATTCTCACTAAATAAGAGTTAGTATAATAAAAATAACACTTATTTTTTTTAAAAAAACAACCTCAAAATTGCAGGCATAAAATATAAGCATACAACTGGATCAGTGGATCTAGTTAGTTAAGCCCCATGATGTTCAGCCTTGGCTGAATACAGATGGTTATCACTTTCAGCTATCTCCAGCAGTAACCATTCCAAGGACATTCCATAATCCAGCCACCTTTTCCATTGTATTCCAAAGCATCAGAAAGCAAGACAAGAAACAATGGATGGAAACTAACCAAGGAGAGAAGCAAACTAGAACTAAGGTGAAATTTCCTAACAGTGAAAGCAATCAACCAATGGAATGGCTTGCCTCGAGAAGTTGTGGGTGCTCCTCCAGAAGTTGTACTCCATCACTAGAGGCTTTCAAAAAGAGACTGGACAGCCATTTCTCAGAAATGGTATAGGGTCTCCTGCTCGAGCACGGGGTTGGACTAGAAGACCTCCAAGATCCTTTCCAACTCTGTTATTTTATTTTTTATTTTATTTATTTTATTTTATTATATTTTTATACCGCCCTTCTCCCGAAGGACTCAGGGCGGTGTACAGGGCAATAAATATAAAAACAGAATACAAAAGTTAAAAAACGATTAAATATAATGCCCAAATTTAAAATTTAAAACAATATGTTCTAATTTGTACAACTTTGTCAAGTATGATAATTTTTTCTAGTCAAACACAAAATGTGAGTTTTGCCTTGCTGATCATCACCTCTGGGGAGCAATCTGCCTTTATTTAGTTCAGTACTAATTGATTGATTCTTCTTGCAATTTGCTGTCTCTGCATCCATAATTCACTATCATCTATCTTTTTTCTCATGAGTTTTGTTAGTGTCCAGCTCCCACTGCTGTACATTACTTCTGGAAAGTCCACTATCTTTACAATTCTTATCTAATTCATCATTATCTTATATAGTTTGTCATTGACTATTATGTAGGATCATCTCATCTCTGCTTCTCCACTTTTATGTATTCTAGAGCTCAAGAATATAAAACTCTCTGCCCGCTTCACTTCTTCAGCTTTAACTGTAAATGCAGGAACCATGCAAGTTGATTGTCTTCTTAATAATTAATACAAATCTTCCCATGTTTGTGTTCATAATGAACTCTTTTAAGTCTTCTTTACTTCTGCTAACAAAAAGGTCTCCTTACATCTCAAATGTTCACTTTTGGTTTCATCTGCTATCTCTCCTAGTCCTGCCATTTTTATTCACTGTATATTATCATTGTTGAAATGAAAGCAAATACTCCTAATCTTCTAGTATTTGCACCGGAGTTGAGTAGAGAGGAAGCTCTAAAGAGGTTTCCTCAAAGCATGTTTCTGTAATATTAAATAGTGGTTCATCAGTCCATCCCAATCAGACTTCTTTCTGTACAGACATTTTTCTTGACTGAACTCTAGAATTCATAGAATTTGGGGTATTATTTACAAAGTCCAAATAGTGGTATACCAAGGACACTTTTCACTGATTTTTTAAAAAAGGCAAACAGGATCATTGGGCAGTGTTTAAATGATAGATCATCAGGAAATATCCAGGCTATAGTATACACTGGGAAGATTGGGCGGGGGAATACTCTCTGGAAGAAGACAATCGCAAATTATTTCTCTATTGTTGTAAGGAAAACATTGTTAAAGTGCCATGAAAATATCTGGTGTCAAGAGTAATTCAAATGTAACTTTAATTTTACTAGGCTTTAGAAAGTTGTCCCAGGTATTAGAGGAAGCAACAATATTTTGGTAGCTACATACAAAAGGCTGAGATGAACACAGGCCTAAATACTTAAATATTTAAGTAATACAATAATATTCTCCATTATCAAGTATTAGCTAGACTTGGAAGACAAAATAAAGGTTAAAACAATGGTTTCTTTTAAATTATATCATGTGTTGTTATTGGGAGAACATCAAAAGAGTGTTAAACACTAAGATTTATTTTTCAGATAGAGGATCTTAAAGTTGGAAAAGTGTCCTAGCTCAATAACAGTGCAAAATTAGCTTCTGGAACAATATAAGCCATTCAGTGGGTGATTTCTATCTACCTGTCTGTCAGTCCATCCATCCATCCATCCATCCATCCATCCAATGTATACAAAACCCATCTGTTCAAGAAATTTTAGGCGGTGTACAAGATAAAAACAAAGAATTCCATTACACTAAAATAAAAACAAATAAAATCATGTTGTTGTTAGTTGCGAAGTCATGTCCGACCCATCGCGACCCTATGAACAACGTTCCTCCAGGCTTTCCTGTCCTCTACCATCTTCTGGAGTCAATAAAATAAAATCATACTGTGACTCAATAAAGCCACAAAACTACCAATCATGTACACCCATACCAGAGCCCCATGCTAACTTCCCAACCTCAACACCTGGGGGAAGAGCCAGGTCTTCACAGCTTTGCAAAAGGCCAATAAGGCCAGTAAAGTAAGGGTCTGTCTATCATTCAGGAGGGTGGCTGTCCTATAAGGCAGACAACTGTGAAAGAGAAGGCATGATTCCAAGGATCAGCAAAATGTCACTCTTTTATTGATGGTGCTTGGAGCATGCACAGATCTGGTGAGTGGATAGAAATTACTGGGGAAAGGGGTCCATGCCACATAGGGCTTTAAACACCTTGAATTGCACTCAGAAACCTAATGGAAGCCAGTGCAGTTCATATAACAGCAGTGCTACATGGGGTAACAGTGGTGCATCCAGAACTGTGGATGCCGCTGCATTCTAGATGAGCTAAAGCTCCTGAATGCTCTTCAAGGTCAGCCCCAAGTAGAACACACAACAGTAGATTTGATGTAAAATACAGTTATAAGATCTTTATGTACAACCTCCTTTTCTCAAATCAGCCTTGCATTTTAGGAACAAGAAGATAACCAGTAATTCTAGCACAATACTGTATGCTGTCTATGACTCCTCCATTTGTCTGAATTATCTCGGCTTAGTCAGCTATTTTGAATTTTTGATGACAGATGGTCGGTCAGACAAGATTTATTCCCAGAAGTTTAGATCGTTAATCTGTGTAGTGATCAGATTAAAGCTTTTAACATTTTATTCCGTGCTGTTTGTATATGGAATGACAGAATGGGCCTTCATATTGCCCCTTTTCTTTAATCTTTCAGTGCTTAGGCAATGTTTCTGTTTAAGTTGACATATTGAAGAAAACAATTCCTATTATGTATCTGCGTGAAAAATGCTGCACTAAGTCTGCAGCCTATCAACATAGCAATGCTTCTAATAGATTTCAATATCCATTTTCAACATGAAAAGCATCCACTTGGTATTGAAGATAAGTAACAACAGTGTTTGCAAGTATTACTGCCAAATTTTTGTTAGACAAAGATGAAACCAGCAGATGAATTATATAACTGATGTGTAATTAAACCAAGTACATATAATAATAGGCAGGCAAAGCATAATAGATAATACTGCATTGCACTGAATAGAGCTGTATATCCATCCATCCTGCATATCTTTTTTCCCCATATCTGTGTGCATTGTATTTTGGATGAGCTTATATACTGAACCTATATGTCATGTCTGATTTTAGCTTTGTGCAATGCATGAACCTAATCACTGTGGTTTTAAACCATTCTTTATAGCTTAATGGAAAATGAAACTCCAGCTGGTGTTAGCATGTTGACTCATATTGACTTGTGGAATCAAAGCTAGAACTTTTGGACATGACCCACCAAAATAATCATGATGATTATTAGTGAAAAATGGGACATGGAGAAACAAGTGAGAGACATCAGCACGCTCAGGGAAACCATAAAGTTTTCAATAAAGGTGTATGTGTGAAAGTGCCTGAGTAAGCAAATGAGTGGGTGAATAAAGGAGTGAGAGAATATACTGCATCTCTGTATTTATATCCAAGCGTCAATGAGAATGGAGCAAGTCTAAGTATACTGACACTGAGAAGTATGTTGAAAGAAATGGCGTGGCATGCTAGCAAACATTTATGTTTAAGATTTTTTTTAATCCTGCCTCTATTATTTTTATAAATAACTCAAGGTGGCAAACATACCTAATACTCCTCCCCTCTCCTATTTTCTCCACAACAACCCTGTGAGGTGTGTTGGGCTGAGAGAGGGTGACTGGTTCAAGGTCACCCAGCTGGTTCTCATGACTAAGACAGGACTATAACTCACGGTCTCCTAGTTTCTAGCCCGGTGCTTAAACCACTACACCAAATACAGTTGGCTGGACAGATCCTGCAGAATCGTCTCATTGAGAGATGAAAATATGCTGCAACATTTTATTGCAGGTCCACCTTGTTCCTTATAGACATTAAATGGAAGATTGTTGCAGAACGAAACAGAAATGGAAGATTGCAAAAAGAACTTGAAATAATTTTTGAGAATAATCTTTTTTTTTATTGAAAAGTTTTACAATACATTTTATCTTTAACAATCCCTCCCCCCTCCCTCCCAACCCTTCCTAACCCTCCCTAACCCTCCCCCCCTTCCCCCCTCCCCCTCCCCGACTTCCCAGAGCTAAATACAAGGTATAAAAGTAAAAACAATCATAAACAACCATATGTTAACAACAATAAACTATTAAGTCTATCGCACTCTAGCTCATATGAAATGACTACAAGCAATACTAATATCACATAAAAAAAACTTATACAAATGCTAAATGAAACTTTTTGGTCCCATATTTGTTCTGGATATAATCAATCCACTTTTTCCACTCCATAATATAACGTTGTTGCGAATGGTCTTTCAAATAAGCCGAAATCTTTGCCATTTCCGCCAGGTCAGAAACTTTTAGAGTCCATTCTTCTATAGTCGGCAGTTCCTCGTTCTTCCAATATTGACCTACTAAAAGTCTTGCTGCCGTAATTAAGTTCAGCATCAACTTGGTGTCCACAACAGTAGTATCTGTAATTATGCCCAATAAGAACAATTGCGGACAAAACTTTATCCTTTGCTTAAATATCTTCTGCATATTCCACCAGATTTTAATCCAAAAAGCTTTAACCTTTTTACAGGTCCACCATATATGAAAATACGTTGCGTCTTCGCCACCACATCTCCAACATTTAGGTTGGTAGTTCGGATACATACTTGCAAGCTTTTTAGGATCTAAATGCCACCTATAAAACATTTTGTAAAAGTTCTCTCTTAAGTTTTGAGCTTGTGTAAATTTTACGTTCCTCACCCAGATCTTTTCCCAAGTGTCCATTGTGATAACTTCTTGAATATTCTGAGCCCACTTTATCATACAATCTTTAACAAGTTCTGTTTCTGAGTCAATTTCTATCAATGCAAGATATATCCGTTTGATATGTGCTGGACCCTGATTTCTAATTTGCTTTACCAAATTTTCATCAGTCATTGAGAAACCAATTTTCTGGTCTTCTTTCCACCTGGCCCGTAATTGACCATATTGAAACCAAGTTTGAACAATCTTCTCATCTCGTAAAAGATTATACGGCTTCAAACACCATACGTTCCTCTCCAAACTTAAGATCTCCTTGTATATAGTCATATCATGTTTGAAGCCAACATTTATGTTTTCTATTGCATGTTTCGGAATTGCCCACAAAGGTATCTTGTAGTTTAGCTTATGTCTATACTTTTTCCAAACTCTCAACAATGCCTGTCTTAAAATATGCACTTTAAACACATTATCTACCTTCTTATCATACAATAAATATGCATGCCAGCCAAATAACAAGTCGTGGCCCTCAAGATTTAATAATCTCCCTTGTGTTAAATTAATCCAATCACTTATCGCTGACAACACAGCAGCTTCATAATATAATTTAAAGTTGGGCATTTTAAGACCACCTCTTTCACGCGTATCCTGCATAATTTTAAATTTAACTCGTGGCCTTTTCCCTGCCCATACAAATTTATTGATAACCTTTTGCCATTCCTCCAAATTTGAGTCTTTTTTAAGAATAGGTATCATTTGAAATAAAAATAGAAATTTAGGCAAAACATTCATTTTCACTGCTGCAATTCTTCCCAGTAGAGACAACTGCAATTTTTCCCAGCTCTCCAATTCTTTTTGAATTTTCCCCATAACTTTTCATAATTATTTTTATATAACTTTGCATTTGAGGGTGACAAATACACCCCCAAATATTTAACCCTTTTAACAATCTCAAATCCAGTTAACCCTTCTAGAAGGGATTTTTGTGATACTATCATATTTTTGGCTAATATTTTAGTTTTTTGTATATTGACCTTAAATCCAGAAACCTTTCCATATTGCGTTATTATCTCCATCAGGTCCACAACAGAATTTTTTGGCTGGGTCACCGTAACAACCAGATCGTCTGCAAACACCCTCAGTCTATAATCCTGATCTCTAATTTGAATTCCCTTAATTTTTTCTGAATTCTGTATTTTAATCAATAATATCTCCAATGTTAAGATAAATAATAAAGGTGACAACGGACACCCTTGTCTTGTGCCCTTTTCAATATTACATACTTCAGTCAAACTATTATTTACTATTATTCGGGCTGTTTGATTACTATATGCCTCACATTATTTTTCATTTGTCTACCACTGATAAACCCAGTTTGGTCCCCATGAATTATCTGTTGCAGAACCCTCATCAATCTGTTAGCTAAAACCTTAGCAAATATCTTGTAGTCCGTATTCAAAAGTGATATTGGTCTATAATTTCTTACTTGAGTGACGTCCTGATCTTCCTTCGGAATCAAAAAAAATAAAGGCAGTTCTCCATGACGGAGGCACCCTTCCTCCCCTTTGAATTGTCTGAAACAATTCCCTTAGTGGCTTTATCATCTCCAATTGTAGGTTTTTGTAGTACACCGCAGTCAGTCCATCCGTGCCTGGCGCTTTATCCACCTTCAATTGTTTAATTGCTAAAAGAATTTCTTCTTCTGTTATCAGTTGATTAATCTCTTCATTTTGTTCTTGTGTAAGAACCGGGATGTTGGCATTCCTCAAATATACATCAATATCTGCTTCATTAATCTTATCTTTAGCATATAATTTGGAATAAAAGTCCAGAAAGGCTTCCTTAATAAGGTCCTGTTGATACACAACCTTACCCTTATGTTCTATTTTATCTATGTTAGAAGCCCTTTGCTTCTTCCTTAACCTGTAAGCTAACCATCTGCCTGGTTTATTGGCATTGCAAAAAGTGTTGTGCCTAGCAAACCGTAAATTAGTTGCCACCTGATCAGCCATCAACTTATCAAATTGTCCTCTTAACAAATTAATAACCTCTTTGATCTTCACATCCGATGGATTCCGAATTAGGGCCTTTTCTTTTTCTCTAATTTCATTCTCCAATTCCTTCCTCCTAAATTCCAAGTTACGTCTGTATTTGTTATTCATATATATTAACACCCCTCTCATATAAGCTTTACTAGCATCCCAAACCATGTCCATAGAAGTGCCCTTATTCATGTTAGTTTCAAAAAAGTCCTTCATCTGTTTTTTACATTCTTCCACATTTCTCTGATTTCTAAACAAGTTCTCATTTAAGCGCCAAGAGCGCCTATCTCTATTATCCTTGTCAATCTCTAACCAAACTGGACTATGATCAGACATAGTTCTTGGACAAATCTTTATCTTTTTAATCCTGGAAAAAAAATCATTAGTCAGTAATATAAAATCAATTCTGGGAAAAGATTGATGTCTATCAGAAAAAAAAGTGTAATCCTTTTCTTGTAAATGTATTTCTCTCCAAATGTCTCGCAACTCCAAATCATCCTTCATTTCAAAAAAAAGATTTAGGCAATCTAGCGTGGCTTGGAATATGTCTAAAAGAGCCACACTTGTCCAGTTGTACGTCCAAGACTCCGTTCCAATCTCCCATAGAAATAAAAGATTTATAATCCAACTGAATAATCTTAGTGTGTAATGAACTATAAAAGTCAGCTTGTTGTTGATTAGGAGCGTACAGTCCAACCAAAAGCGTTTTTTTGCCTTCTAACAGCAAATCTATTATAACATATCTTCCTTGTTTGTCTGCTTCTATTAGCTCCGCTGTCACAGTATTCTTGACATAAATAACCACTCCATTTTTCTTATTCATTGCAGAAGCACTAAATTGTGTACCCAATCTAGAGTTCAATAGGTACTTTTGGTCCATAACCCTAATATGTGTTTCTTGCAAGCAAATAACATCAGTCTTAAATTGTTTTAAATATTGAAAAACTTTCTTTCTCTTCTGTGGTGAGTTTAAGCCATTGACATTCCAAGTTAGAAACTTAGTCGCCATCCTTGGCAGCCCGAAGCTTCTGGAGCACGTCTGTCAAGAGTCCCTTAACTTCCTTAGGCCGCGCCCCTCCCACAGCTTCGCTATAGATACGCTTTGGAGGTTCCATAACTTTCTGCTGGTCTTGCTCTTGCTCTTGTCTCGCTTGTCTCAAGGCAGCACGCGTCATCCTCTGCTCTCTGGCATCTTCCAATGAAGCTGTAATTTGATCCCCTCCAGTAGCTTTCTCATCTATCTGTGTTCCTTCAGCATCTTGAGGCTTTCCCTCGCCATTTTTCTCTGCAGATTCCAAAAGTGATAAAGAGGTTGCTTTTTAAAAATTGCTATAAAAATCACGTGCCTGGATCACTGTGACCAAACGGTGTCTCGTGCCTTCATGCATCACCACCATGCCCACTGGTATCTCCCATCTAAACTTGATGTCGCGTTTCTTAAGTTCCTGTGCCAGAAAAGCAAAATCTTTCCTTCTCCTTAAAATTCTTGGAGGAATCTCTTTTAAAACCAAAACTTCTTGCTCAGCAACCACAAGCTTGGTATCATAAGAAACTTGGATAACTTCATTCCTGATTGCTCTCTTTGTGAAATAAACCACCACATCTCTAGGTAGCTTCCTCTGCCTTGCAATCCATGAATTCACACGAAAGATTTTGTCTATATTTCCCTCAATTTCAGCTGCTGTCTGTCCCAGTACCACTTCCAAAGCCTCAGAGACTATCTGCTTTAAATCTTCTTTAGGATTCTCTTTTAAACCTCTGATTCTGATAGCAAACTCCATCTGGTGGTACTGGACCAGAGTCAAATCACCGTCCATTTTATCCATTACATTTTCATTCTCTAACACTTTTGCTTCTAATCTGGAATTCTTTTGGCTGAGATCTTCCATTTTTTCATCCAAGCATTGAATACATGAAGCCACACCTTGAAGTGCAGGCAAGATGTCTGCCCTCATTGCTGTAAACTTCTCCTCCAGCTTTTCCATCTTTTCATCTATAATATCTGCTATTTGTTGTGAGTGCTTTTCCAAAGCATCTTGTAAATCTTTAACCGTCAGTGCCGGAGCAGGTGCAGGAGGCAATAAGGCTTGCAGCGAGGACTGTTGCACCGGGGAAGCCCCCGCACTCCGGAAAACTTTAGAAGTTTTAGCCGCCATCTTCCCCCACTTTCACTTGCTACTCACTTTCACTTTTAAAGTCCATAAAATCCATTGAACTAGAGAACAAAAATCCACTTCACCTTGACCTCCTGTATCGCTCTGCTTGCCTCTTCACACTCCAAAGTCCTTCCTTCTGGCAGGGGTGGTTGCTAACGCTTAGTTCTGCTCCCAAAAGCACGGAACAGAAACGCTGCGCAGCCCGGAGCAAACCCAGGCTTCGGGGGGGCTCAATCCTTCAGCCGCCCGAACTAAAAGCTCAGGCAGCCCCGGAGAGCTCAACCCCTACCTGGGGCCTCACCCTCTCCTCTTCTCCCGAGAATAATCTCAATACAGACATAGATATAAGAATGGTTTAGGATGCAAGTAAAGTTTTTATAAGCAGACATTTTATACAGCATAATAGCAAGCTCAAAAAAAGAAAGAAAAACACAAGCAATGTTAGATGAAATAGAAATTAAAGAAGAAAAGTATTTAATAAAAAAAGTAGGTAATGGTTAACAATTTAAGTTGTTAGAACAAGACTATGGTGAATATAAGATGAAATCAGGAGAACAATTGGCTGCAGAGGGATGTAATTTTCATTGGTTTTGTATAATGGAAATAATAGAAAGATTCAAGGCAGATAACAGGACATTTGGAATTGAACAACAAAGAACAGAATTTTGAAGACAAATTATGTACAAACGATGAACATACAATTGCCAAACCTTATAAGTCCTTGCTGAAATTTGAAATGGAGGATGAACAAGTGAAAGAATGTATGATAAAATAGGCTAAGAATTTTGACATAATGTATTGTTGGAACAGTGGAAAAAGTGGTTGAAAGGACTGAAATTCTTAATTCTTATCTTAAAAAAGAATTTCTACAAAAGTATGTATCATTGGTATATGACTCCAAAAAAATTATCCAGAATGTGTACGTGTACTTCAAATTTATGTTGGAAATGTGGGCAACATGAAGGGTCATTTTATCATGTCTGAACTTCTAAAAAACCTCAGAAAATCTTGGGTTCAAATACTTACATTGATTCAAAAAAAATGTTAAAGACTAAGATCCTACTGAAAACAGAACTATTCTGTTGGGGACTAATGACAGACAACTAGAAAAGAGCCCCAGAAGATTATGTTTATATATTATATTGTGAGACTATTGTATGCACAAAAATGGAAAGACTGACATACTCACAATGGGGGAATTGTTGATGAAGATGATGGAACTAGTAGAGATGGCAAAATCAACTTGTTTGCTTAGAGAAAGATTCAAATATTACATGTATTAATGGTTGGAAGCCCCTTATGGACTTCTTGTTGGAGAAAAAGAATTGATTTCTGATTTATAGGTTTGAATATTAAAAGGGGTAGTTTACAGAAGGAGACAATTGTAATGTAACCTTAGAGAGGGTACAATGTAAATGCATTTATAACTGCTGTCAAAAAAATTGGAAGCCACTTCCTTATAATCTTTTTTTCTTTCCTTTCCCTTTTTGCCTTTCCTTTCTTTTTCTCTTTTCTTTCTTTGTTACGACTCTTCAACTTTTTTTCTTATATTTTATTGTTTTTAATCTTGTTAGAAACATATTTAAACATAGTGTACATCTTTGTTAAGAAATTCAAACTAGTTTAATTAAGCAAACTAACCCATCCAGCCAATAAAAATTGGACACCGTTGAAGGATATTCTGTTCTCCACACTCAAAACACTACACTAAGGGGTTCTTCCTCTGTTCAGCTGCTATTGAATAGCAGCTGCTAGCCCCAAGGCTCTTCCATCTCAGTGGTAGAGAGTTTTTGGCACAGTTAATATGTTCAAGAAAAAAGAAACGTTCCCTCATTTAACATTTTAGCCGCTCAAAATCGTTGTTCCAGATCTTTTGCAGTAAGACGCTCAGAATGTGGCATCAATTTGACCTCATTTTGACTAGCAAATGCAGAAGCAAGGACTCCTCCTAGCCTTGAAGGGAAAATCTTCCCCTCTCTCTCTCTCCCCTCCTTCCAGTCAGAAGCCAATTGTGCTCATTTATACGCTCTTTCAAATCATTCTGGAATTCATTTCTTGTGCAGTGGTTTGACAGGATGTGGAGGGAAGGGTTAGCCTTTCTTGTTCATGTAGGCCCGTGGTGGTGAACCTATGGCACGCGTACCACAGGTGGCACACAGAGCCCTCTCTGTGGGCACGCGTGCCATCGCCCCAGTCCTAGTAGGCCTTCAGCTGGGTTTTATAAACCTTTTCACTTTCCGCCACCATGTACAAAAAAAAATTCAATCAATCAATTTCAACTTCTGGCAGGAAAAAAAAGATCTCGCAAAGTTGGAATTGATTGATTGAACTTTTTAGTCTCACCCAGTCTGCCATTACCACTGCAGCCATGCCCACCCAATGGGCCATGCCCAACTGGCACCCAACAATGCATAAGTGGGTTTTGGGTTGTGTTCTGTACCAGCCTACTACCGGCCCTGCAGATAAGGCAGGGACAACCCCTTTACAAGAAGGCAAGAGGCTGGAACTAAGCCTGCCAAATTTATGGACACAAAAGCAAACAGAGCAAAAACAAGACACAAACCATGAAACAGGAGCTATTCAAATGGTTGCCTTCAGCAAACCAGCCCTCCCACGCATTCCCCTTTAAAAAGTTCAGGGCGTGGCTTCTTTCTGCCTCCTTCCGAGGTGCCCCATTGCCTTCCTCTGTTTACTCCTGATTGACTGCCTCCTGCATCAGGCGTCCTTGAACAGAGCCAGCTGTGGGTCATCTTCATCCACGCTGTCAGGATCACACAGCTGGGTCTGCGTCGTAACCAGGTGGGAGGGGACTGGCTGAGGGCTCTCATCAGCAAGCTCTCCAACACCCTCAGCAACCTCTCCAACACCCCCCTCCTCCTCCTCTGAATCATCCGACGCAACTGCCGAACCCACAGGCTGACCCTGAATCACAACAGGTTGCAGTTTGGGCACTTGCTCTCTAAAAGGTTCGCCATCACTGATATAGGCTAATTAAAGTAAAATACTGTGCATGACAAAATTTGATAGAGCAATTGGCCATTATGTCAGCCTGATTCCCAAAATTTAACATAGAATCATAAGGTTGGAAGAGATCTGGGAGTTCTTATATTTCAACCCTATGTCCAGAACATACTATCCGGGACAAATGGCAATCCAGCCTTTGCATGGAAACCTCCAGTGATGGAACAACCACCACTCAAGAAGGCTGGCTGTTCCATTACTCTCCAGAGCTCGGGAGAACATAAGACATGCCCTTCCATTGGTTGCTTATCTGAATATCCTGTTTATGAACAAAAAGTTAGAAAAGATTTAATCTAGCACAAAGAAAATCAGTCTGATTTCCTTTTATTTACTTCAGTGCTTTGGGAATCATCTACTATTTTCTGATGAATCAGACAGCCCTGAAATTATATCCTTTATCTAGACAATAACCTCAGGCCTTCAGATCAGAAAAATTATCAGATAGCTTGATAATGTCAAGACAGTAAAGGTAATCAGTTAGAAGACAAAAAGCAACAGCAACCCAAGAACGATATCAGCATTTAGAATTTCCCCCATACTCCTATTTATTTGTGGTGTTGCTTTTTCCTCAACACTGATTTTTCACTAGATTAAGATTATATCTGAATATTCCAAAATGGAATGCCTTTTCCATGACCCTGCATACATAGTTTATGGATGCAAAGAGGAGTCAGGAAAATGTTGAAGAAATCTGTTGAAGAAAAAACAGAGATGCTCAAGTTTAACTGAAACAAAATATTGTGAACTTTTATAAATTATTTTCCTTCTTCCAAAGTAATTTTTATCTTTTACATTGACAGCTATCCAAAGGAAGTTAGGATGGAATGAAGCTTTGGGAAAAGGGTTTTCCAAGTTACACCTGTATCCATGGAAAGATCCATGGACATAGATCTACCACATACATGGTCCCCACTTATGGAGTATCCCAACTGAGTCATTTAAAAATCTAGACAGGAAAGGATAATACATGGGAAATAAATAATTGACCTCCTGGTCTGTCTGATAAATCTTGGAAGTAGCAAGGACTCCAGTTAAGTTAACCAAACTAGACATTATTTGTATTTATCCAGGACTGGTAAGTGAGTTTAGACTATTTTGAGAATGTACATTTTAAGGGTTCCAGGAACTGAAATCATATTCAGATTTGAAATCAGGAGACTAAAAAATATTAAATAAATTTCCCTTTAAAATTAGTTTCAAAATAGTGTATATAAACAAATATGACATGAGAAAGCATCGGATCATATATGGCAATATTTTTTCAAACAAAAATCCAGAAATTCTGGTATTCTAAACAAACTAAAACATACAATGGAGAAAGTAAATTTCAGGAGCTTTAGAAAAGTATGCACAGTAAGAATACTTGATTAAAAAGTTCAGTCTAATAGCTAATTGAATTGCCACTTTTTCCTAATTAATTTGATAATCTAAACTGAATCAGTTCAGTCTGGCTGTTGAGTGTGATGAACTGAAGCAATGTTGAGTTGAACTGGTCACCCCTAGAAAAACTAAATTTTCCTCAAGGATGTTCAAAAGCTCAGGAAAGACTATGGTATTTGCTTTTAGTTAGCTTCAGCATAATCCTTTTGATTAAGTCTCAAAACAAGCTAATCATAAAAAGCCCTTGTAGCAAAGTCATGCATCAGTTCATGCATCTTGTCAGTTGGGACAGACTATTCTTGATTGTACACCATGTGTGTTATTCTAACTACATCTATCCCTTTGGCCTTCCTTTCTTCATCTACCTAATCTGGAGCCCTTATAACAAGACCAATGCCTGACATTGGATTGTCCATGTTTACACAGAAATAGTAGTACGGGTGGGAAGAGAAGCAGTCCAAATTGAGCCAGACCTGTATCTGAGAAAGTAAGTGTTCAGTTTTCTCAGTCTATATTTTCTCCTTCCAGAGCTCCTTGGGCATACAGTTAGTCCTCGACTTACAACCACAATTGAGCCCAAAATTTTTGTTGCTAAGTGAAATATTTGTTCAGTGAATTTTGCCCCATTTTGCAACCTTTCTTGCCACAGCTGTTAAGTAAAACACTGCAGTTATTAAATTAGTAACATGGTTGTTAAGTGAATCTAGTTTTCCCATTGAATGTGTTTGTCAGAAGGTTGCAAAAGGTGATCACATGACCTCAGGACACTGCAACAGTCATAAATGTGAGTCAGTTGCCAAGCATCTGAATTTTGATCATGTGACCATGGGGATGTTGCAACGGTCATAAATATGAAAAATGGTCATAAATCACTTTTTTCAGTGCCATTGTAACTTCAAACTTTTGTAAGTTGTAAGTCAAGGACCACCTGTACTATATACCACCTCCATGTATTTATTCTCATTGTGAATTAGTCATTGTTTATTTTATTTTTCTATTATTTTACTTCTGTTCTGTTTACATGCCTTTCATTTTTCTTCCTTTTTGTTATTGTAAGCCACCTAGAGTAGCCCTACAGCAAAATAGGTGGCAAATAAATGTAACAAAATAAATAAAATAAATAGTGTCTTCCTCTTTTAGCTAATGAAAATACGATAGGGAGAGTGGGAAGAGATTAGATAGATCAAAAATTTAAGAAGCAGAGGCACTCTGAATTCAAATTCAGAAACCTTTCTTTTGCAATTAAATGCTATCATGCATTCCCCCCCCAAAACACACACACACAGAGAGAGAGACACCATCAAGGTAAACAACCTGCAAATCAAAAAACATCACTTTGAGCTATAAAACAGTTTTGTGTTTGCTTTGGACATCAAACTCTCTCCTTTGGAGTCATGAATCAAACAACCAGATTTCTAATAATGGGCAGCATTAAGTGAGGTTGGCAGCTTGAAATCTGAGCAAAACACAGTGCAGCAGTTTTGTACAGAAGAGAAATAAATTTGTGGTGCTCTTTCTAAGACACTCTAAAACAGAGGTGAAGAATCAACAGATACCCAGATGTTGCTGAAAAACTGTGGCAACTTAACTAGTAGTGATGGATGAGTACAGACAATTCTCATTTCTCTCTATAATAAGCTAAGGCTGCAAGATGGAAGCTGGAACATAACATTTTGCATAAACTATATTTTGTCATGCAGAAGATAAGACCGGCCCTTCCATGGCCCAATGAAACAGATTGAAATAAGTGGGGAATTGAGCCAATGCTTCCAACATCTGGAGCAGCAGCGATTCTATAAGTTTCGTATTCTTCTGCTGCTCTAAGAGGTCCCTTAAGAGATGTTCAGAGGCCTGAAGGCCAGAAGTAAATGGGAATACTATAATTATGCCTACAAGAAAGTGGGACCACAAGGAGGGTGACCTGATTCAGGTGACAGATTATCTTGAGCTACCCTTGGCTACATGGTCAAAATAATTTAATTTCTTCCAAAGACCTCCATTCCTCTTTTTGAAATATTTTCAGTGTCTCCTCATTGGGAAGTACGGACTTCAGTTTCTCTCTGTTCTAAGGCAGTACCTTAAAGATTGCTTTGCTATTTCAAGGCTGATACAGGAACCAGGTTTTGTCTTATTGCCTTCTTGTTAGCATATTTGCTTTGCCAAAAAGGCAGTCGTGACTTACTCTCTTCTTAATAAAATATTAGCATAGGTCTATTGAGTTGCAAGTAACCTCTTTGTCATGGTTTGTCTCATTTTAGAGTGAGGAAAATAATGAAAGCATTTAAATCAATCTGTCAGAGTTGCATTTGCAATCACAATCGGCAGCAAAAATGCTTAAGTAAAAAATGGTATATAGTACAGGGTCTAACTCAGGATCTAAAGACTCTGGGAGGACCTAATTATATAATTTGCCCATTGATCTCTGCCCATGCATGTACAAGTGTAAATGACACCATAAGCATGAAATAAGTCACATTGCTCATCTTCCAATCCATCACACAACAGTTAACAGAAATGTAAACACACCAGTATGTGTTCTGATGGAAGTAAAGCATATTCAGATCATGCAAGGTTAGAGAGGAGCAGCTAGAAAGCATCAATCGCAACAGGAAGAAAACAAGAACAACAATGGGGCAAATAATCCACACTTTTAAAGATTTTACAAGTGTTATAAATACATACTATCTGTCCTGCTTAATCGAAGCAATGACCCAGCTTATTTAATGTCCTGTTTCCAAATGTGATTTTGTGTGTGTGTGTGTGTGTGAATTCAAGTCAGTTTTTGACTCCTAGTCCCTGCCAGACAAATCCCTATAGTTTTCATGGCAAGGTTTTTCAGAATCGGCTTGCCATTTCATCCTCGTTCTTAAGACTGAGAAAGAGTAACTGGCCCAAGGTCACCCAACTAGTCTTGTAAGGAAGGAAGGACTAGAATTCATAGTCTCCCAATTTCTACCCTTCATTATTATACCAATCTGGTTCTTTGTATCAGCTATAGAACTTCAGGGAAACTATATGCATCACTCCTCTTTTATTTATTTGTTTGTTTGTTTGTTTGTTTGTTTGTTTGTTTGTTTGTTTGTTTGTTTGTTTATTTATTTATTTATTCGGTTTATATACCGCCCTATTCCCAAAGGACTCAGGGCGGTTTACAAGGCAAAATTTAAAAACAATCCAATATAAAATTAAAATAAATTAAAATAAATTAAATTAAGTCTAGCCACAAAAATTAAATCACAATTTAAAAACATTAAACCCCTCAGTCCAGACCAGATAGCTCAAAGAGCCAGGTTTTTAGGTCCCGGCGAAATGAACGAAGGTCGGGGGCAGTCCGGAGTTCCGTTGGCAGTTGATTCCATAGGGCAGGCGCGCCCACAGAGAACGCCCTCCCCCTGTGGATCGCCCGTCGGCAATCCTTGACCGGCGGTACCCTGAGGAGGCCCTCCCTGTGGGAGCGCACAGGACGATGGGAAATTGACGCTGGCAGCAGGTGCTCCCTTAGATAATCCGGACCCAAGCCATTTAGGGCTTTATAGGTCATCACCAGCACCTTGAATCTCACCCGGAGGGCAACTGGAAGCCAATGCAGCTCGCGGAGAAGAGGTGTTACATGGGAGTATCGGGAGACTCCCATTACAACTCGCGCGGCTGCATTCTGCACCAGTTGAAGCCTCCGAGTGGTCCTCAGGGGCAGCCCCATGTAGAGGGGGCTACAATTTATTGTTCATTTACAGTTGCAGTGTGAATCTGCTGGGACCAGCAAGCCTATCAACAAATTCCTTGATTGCTGCCAGACTCTCTATTCCATCTGGTATTTTTAAAAACAATATATATATATATAGTTTTCTTTTTCTTTTTAATTAAAAAAATAAGAATCAAATGGGAAGAAGACATACATGATTTTAGAAACTGGAACAAGAAAGTGGTAAAAGTTCAGTGCTCTGATCAAAAGTGTATTCAACTGTCCAAGAAAAAAAAATATCAAAATTTCCAGGAAGCTGAACGGGTTAACAGGAAGCAACTTCACAGGAAGCCTTCCGATAAGTGGATGTTTTGTGTCTGACTACACTCATCAAAGGAGAAATTCTGAAAGAGCTATACATTGTTCCAATCATGTTTGCCAGTTTGAAACAAGAAAGAAGGGTCAGCATGAATCCTGAGTAGTGTTTATGGAAGCCACAGTTGACACTAGACAATTTCTTCTTCGGAAACCATGGCAACCATGAGCGCTAGGCACAATACTTTTAAATGAAAGTTTGGATTCTTGAGATTCTAACAGGACTCCATGGAACACCTGAAAGAAAGGCTGGAAAAGGTCTCGGGCAGTTTTCAGGACAGTTTCAGTGCCCTTAGGTCTCCCTTGCTTCCGATAATAGCAGAATACATACAAATTCAGAAGGTGAAGATTGTATTTAGCATGGACAGAGTGGAAAACACTATCTAAAATTTGTGACTGAGATGACCCGAAGCAAAGGAGGAGGTTGAATGAGGCCTGCCCTTTGCAGAAAAGTGCATCCGCACTGCTTTGAAAGAAGAAACAGCACAAATAGTTCATTTGGTAGCTTAAATGGGACCATGTCTTACGACTGGAAGAATATGAAACTTTTCAAATGATGGAGCACCTGTCAGCAGGCCAAAGGCAAAGCTATTTAGTCTCTCTGCCGGTAGCTAGTTATCAGCATTTGAAGAGTAGCAGGAAATACTTCAAACTATCTGTGACACTCTACATGATGGCAGCTCATTAAAATCACAAATTACACATTTTCAAATTATCATCCCCTTCCATTTTTGTTTTAAACAATGCACCATTTTCTGTTAAATGTTTTCAGGATTGACTAATATCCATCCATTGCGTTTGCATATTACATTTTAGCCCAGAAACTAAGAAGCAGCTCCTTTTCTAAGTTACAAACCTAAAGAGAAGTGGTCTGTTGCAAAAGATTCAGAGAAATTATAAACTGTTGTGGGGGGTGGGCAGAGAGAAGGAAATAAATGGGAATGCAGAATGTGCCTAGTGTGGACTGAGCTTACTTAATGGTTAATACTGTTGACAGGATTTGTAAGGAGGTGGAAAAACAAGAAGGCTTCCTACTCATCTCCTCCTTTTAGTTTTGACACCTATGGAGATAAATTGCTGAATTTAATGGATCCTTAATATGACCTGGAAGAGAACCTCTTATTTTATTCCATACTTGGATTTTGCCCCAAAAAGCAAGTGAAGAGTGCTGAATCATACAAGCCCATCCTGATTTCCCCTTTCATTTCAACATATGCAAGGGTGTAGGCAGTGGTGGGATTCAGCCAGCTCGCACCACTTCGGCAGAACCGGCAGCTCATTCTTTGTTGCCCAGGCCCAGAATGGACTTCCGGAAGTGGCATCTACATGGAGAACTGGTTGTTCACATATTTGAATCCCACCACTGGGTGTAAGTTTATACATATGTTGTATATAGTATGTTTAAATGTGTGTTATGTATGTGTACACTTTGAGAGCAAGCAACTAAATTTCATCTTTAATGTGTGCCATTGTGCCAACAGTAAAAATGACATTAAAGGTTATCTATCTATCTATCTATCTATCATCTATCTATCTATCTATCTATCTATCTATCTATCTATCTATCTATCTATCTATCTCTGGCAGTTTAAAAAAGAGGAACAAACAGCCACTACCACATGCTTCTCCCAGAAGAAGGAAGCTGAAGCCACCAGCCTGAGGATGACGGATGGGATTTCGTCGAAACATTGCTCTTACACCTTCAATTCTACGTGGGGAAAAACCCGAATGACCAAAGATCCACATACAAACACCCGCAAAAACCTCAGAAAACATCTATCTTTCTATCTATCTATCTATCTATCTATCTATCTATCTATCTATCTATCTATCTATCTATCTATCTATCTATCATCAAGGGATAACTTGCATAGGTAAAGGATCTCATCCAAACTGAAGATTGAAATTTAATCTACTATATTCCACTGACACAACTTTTAGAGCAAGAAAAGTGCCTTTGCAGCTTTCAATTGTTTCAATAAATGACCCCTTTTGTTTGCAGAAACACACATTATGAGCAATTAGGGATTAGGGAATCCAATGACGCACAGGTATGTGTAAGTTGGCTTCAGTTCACCATTAGCGCATCTGGCATTGCTTGCTTCAGCTGCAGATTGATTCTATATAGAGATGTTTCAATATTTCCCTAGGATTATCCTCTTATTTTTACAGTAGACAGAAAAAAATGAACAAACATTTCTCTAGGGTAAAATAAGCAGCTCTCATCCTCTGGAGAATATAGTATGAGAAAATATATATTTATATTACTGTGAAAAGCTCAGTAGTAATTCTGCAATGCTCATTTTTTAAAATTTCATTGGCATTTACAACAAGAGGAACAATGCAGGGTAAGTTCTAATAGAAAGAAAGAATAATTTGTAGTTTAACTCCTGTTTAATAAATCATTGCTTCTTTCGTGCTGAAAAATCACTTTGTATGTATACGTTTATTACTGCAAATTTTCTTTCCATTGATTATACTTTTAAATCTAATTCTATTTTAAGTATGATATTTAAATTTGGAGAATGTAAGATAGGAATGCTAGTTATTTTTGCTACAACAAAAAACTCTAAAGGAGGATATTGTAGATGTTGTATAGGGTAGTATACAACTCTGTCAATAATTGCCAGGGTAGATAAATCATGAAGTAATAAATGCTGGAAATTATATTTGATAGAAGAAATATTTTACAGTATTTGATGGACAGGATAAAAAAAATGCTCAGAAATACTGGAAATGAAACTTCAATTCTTCTTATTAGGCATAATTTCAAAACATAATAAAATAAATCAATCCCATCTTACTAAGATATATGTTCATGCCAAGGATAAACTTAGCACAACATTGGAAAAGAGATGTATTACCAATAATCTAATTAAGGTCACTGGCCAGAGACTAGGATATTGTTATTCCTATCTTAGCCATGAAAGCCAGCTGCAGAACTTTGGACCAGTCAATCTCTCTGAGCCCAACCCACTTCATAGTGTTGTTGTTGCTGTGAGAAAAATAGGAAGAGTAAAGTATATAAGGCATGTTTGCCTTCTAATTTATAAAAATAATAATTAAAAAAATCTGAAAAAAATCAGACTGGGAAATTAAACCTGGAGCATGCAGTAATTGCAAAATTAATAATATATATTCACAAAAGAACTTAAGCAAAAATGGCTTTCATCCGTACTATATGCTTTGTAAAAATAGTTGGACTACATGCCTTGATCAAGGCAAAACTGTAGATGTAATTTACATAGATTTCTGAAAAGGTAGTACATGATAAACTGTTCTTAAAAGTAAATTCCTATAGTATTTCAGGATTTTTACACAAGTAGATCTCTGCTTTTTTGTCTAACAGGCTCCTGAAAATGATAACAACAACAACAACAACAACAACAACAACAACAACAACAACAACAACAACAACAACAATAACAATAACAATAACAATAACAATAACAATAACAATAACAATAACAATAACAATAACAATAACAATAACAATAACAATAACAATAACAATAACAATGTTGTAAGGGACCTTGGGGGACATCTAGTCCAGCGGTGGAATTCAAATACCTGAACAACCGGTTCTCTTATTCAATACAGGCCTAGAACGGACTTCCACACACTTCTGGCGGGCCGTTCTAGGCCTGGGAGGCCTTCTCCAGGCTTCCAAGGCCTAAACTGGACTTCTGAAAGGCAGTTGGTTCTCTGAATGCAGCAAAATTTAGCTACCGGTTCTACCGAACTGGTGCGAACTGGCTGAATCCCACCACTGATCTAGTCCAACCCCATGCTTAGACAAATAGCTGTCCAGTCTCTTCTTAAAAACTTCCAGTGTTGGAGCATTCACAACTTCTGGAAGCAGGTTATTCCATTGATTAATTGTTCTGACTATGAGGAAATTTCTCTTTAGTTCTAGGTCAGGGGTGTCAAACTGCTGGCCTGCAGGCTGGAGCGTCACGGAGAAACCGCGCCCATCCCATTTTCGGCAATGGGAAAAAGTTCCGATACGTTGCGCGACGTCACGTGACATCGCGAGTTTGACATGCCTGTTCTAGGTTGCTTCTCTCTTTGATTAGTTGCCATTGGTTGCTTCAGGTGCTTTGGAGAATAACTTGACTACCTCTTCTTTGTGGCAGCCCCGGAGATATTAAAACACTGCTATCATGTCACCCCTAGTCTTCTCTTCATTAAACTAGACATACCCAATTCTAGCAACTGTTCCTCATATGTTTTAGTCACCAGTCCCCTAATCATCTTTGTTGCTATTCTCTGTACTCTTTCTAGAGTCTCAACATCTTTGTTATAACAAAATAGGCAACTCAATGTCTGATCTGGCATCAATTAACAGTGGTGTTCCTTAGAGCAGCATCCTAGAACTGACTCTTTTCCTGATTTACATTAGTGAACCTAAAAGCAGTTGGATCATCTTTGCTGATGGTATACAATTGTTTAAAACTACTGAAAATTCACATGCTTTGCAAAATGACCTTGACCACATTTTTAATTGGTCCATCCATTTGGCAACTGTAAATTTCAGTTAAGAAATGTTCAGTTTTACATATTGGAAAACAAAACCAGAATGTAAAGTATAAGTTAGGTGGTACTGATCTCGTAGATGACCCTTATTTTGTTAAGGATCTGGCTGTACTCATCTCTAACAATTTCATTGTAACAGCATTGCTTAAAAAAACCCTAAAAGTTGTGAATTTATTTCTATGAAGGTTTTTTTTTTGGAAATACTGTATTGCTCAGTAAAGCTTACAAAACATACCTTAGGCCAATCTTAAAATACTGCTCAACTGTTTGGAAACCTTACCACATATCGGACGTTAATACAATCAAATGAGTTCAGAAGTCCTTTGCAAGAAAAGTCCTGCACTCGTCTGTCCATAATAAAATACCTTATCCTACTAGGCTTGAAATTCTTGGTTTGGATAGTTTAGAACTGCGACACTTGCCATCAGACTTAAGTATTGTATAGAAAATTGTACATAATAACATTTTGCCTGTAAATGACTTTTTTAGTTTTAATCGTAATGTAAAATATGCAATCACTTTAAACTTAATGTAAACCACTTTAACCTTGATTGTAGAAAACTCAGTTTTTGTAATAGAGTTATCAAAGTCTGGAATATTTTACTGATTCAGTTGTCTCAACTACTAATTTCAACAATTTAAATTCTAATTTAACTTCTATGGACCTCACTTTGTATTTAAGAGGTTCCTAAGGGGGGGGGAGTTGCATAAGTGTACTAACGTGCCTATCTTCCCATTTTAATTTTTTTTTTCATCTTGCTTATTCAAAGTTGTAACTTTTGTCTGAGGAATAAAGCAAATAAATAAATACTTTATGCGACAATATTTAGAATATGTTTTAAGGGGTGATATGGCTAAAGGTGCTGGTGATGACCTATAAAGCCCTAAATGGCTTGGGTCCGGGATATCTGAGGGAACACCTGCTGCCGGCATCAAGCTCCCTTCGTCCAGTGCGCTCCCACAGGGAGGGTCTTCTCAGGGTGCCACCGGTAAGAGATTGCCGGCGGACGACACCCAGGGATAGGGCCTTCTCAGTGGGTGCGCCTGCCCTTTGGAACCAGCAACCCATGGCTCTGGAGCCGCATGTGGCTCTTTCAGCCTTCTCCTGCGGCTCCCAGTTTGGAGAGAGAGAGAGAGAGAGAGAGAGAGAGAGAGAGAGAGAGAGAGAGAGAGGGCACTTGTACTTCCTCTTTCTCTCTCTCTCTCCCTCCCTCACTCTCTCTCTCTCTTTCTCTCTCTTTGTGTGTCCGTGTGTGTGTTCTGAACCAGCCCTCTTCTCGCAACCCCTAATTAAGAGAAGAGTCTGGAAAGCGTCCAAGGCTAAAAGGCTTCTGCCAAGATTTAATTACGCAGTTAACAAAAACACAAGAGCTTGTCTTCTCAAGCGGAAAAGTTGCTTTCAGCAACCAGCCCCTCCCCAAACACTTCTTTTATAGAGAGCTCAGGGCGTGGTCTCCCTGTGCCTCCTCCCGAGGAGTCCCATAGTCTTTCTTTGTTTGTCCCTGCTCGTCTGCCTCCTACGTCGGGCGTCCTTGAACAGGGCCAGCTGTGGGTCATCATCCTCCGCACTCTCGGGCTCACACAGCTGAGAAGAGGTCCCCGGCTGAGGACTCTGCAAAGCCTCCAAATCATCATCAGCCGGTTCGTTTCCCTCCTCCCCCACATCTGAGTCCTCCGATACATCGGACCCGGCTGTCGGACCCACAGGCTGGCCCTGAGTCACAACAGTGTGTGTAACTCACACTGTCCTCCGAGAAGCTGACAAGCTTATTGGGTGGGGCTCTTGCCTTTGCTGTGTCTCCACAGGAAGCAGCAAACAGGAAGCAGCAAAAAGCAACACTCTCAAGGGCAGTAGAGCCAGCCCAATAGGAATGTGTGTCAGCTTGTCCAGAACAGCATGAAGCCAGCTTGCCAGGTGAACAGAAGATCCAAGAGAGGGAGAGGGAGGGGGAGGAGAGAGAGAGAGAGAAGGGAAGCAGAAGTGCCTCTCTCTCTCTCTCTCTCTCTCTCTCTCTCTCTCTCTCTCTCTCTCTCTGTTTTTCTCTCTCTCTCTCTCATTCACACACACACACACAACACACAAACACACTGAGTGGGACTGGCAGGCCAAGGGCAGAAAGAGAGGGAGGGAGAAAGGAAGGGAGGGAGAGAGAGGGAGGGAGAGAGAGGGGGAGGGAGAGAGAAAAAAATATATATGAATATATGTGGTTGTCCTTACTGAACTTTTAGTAAAGAACATTTAATGAAATATTTTGTTTTTGTTTAATTAAGAGGTGAGGTATGGGGATAATTATGCTGTATTTAAAGATGGTAGATAAGCTACTAAAATTGTTTTTACCTGTTGGGATGAAGGAGAAAGATTTTTTCCCCTCTTTCTCCTGTCCTTTTTTTCTCCCCGCAATATTTTTATTTTTTATTTTTCTGTTGGTAGTTTTTATAGTTTGCACCGGCTTTTTATTTCATAAATATGAGGAAGACTCAAATAGACATTTGAATATTTTATTTGAAAGTAATGTTCGACCCAGTGTCTTTTTTTTGGAGTTCATAATGTTTTTGTTGCATGCAGAAATTTAAAAAAAAAATTCTTTGTAGCAGTTCATTGATTTCATAAATGCAGCACACCATAGTTTTTTTTTAATACATAGCATAAAGGTAAAAAACAATATATGCAGTGTTATCTTCATTTTAGATATCAAAAGCTCCCAGTGTTTTCGGTAGGAAACGGGTCCAAGTGGCTCTTTTGAGTGTTTTAGGTTGCCTACCCCTGCTTTATACCATGTTAGAGAATTAATTTATCTAATCTAGTACAGGTAGTCCTCGGTTTACAACAGTTCATTTAGTGACTGTTCAAAATTACAATGGCACTTTAAAAAGTGACTTAGAACCATTTTTCACACTCACAACCATTGCAGTATACCCATGATCATGTGATCAAAATTCAGATGCTTGGCAACTGCCTCATATTTTTGACGGTTGCAGTGTCCTGGGGTCATGTGACCACCTTTTGCAACCTTCTGACAAGCAAACTCAATGGAGACATCAGATTCACTTAACAACCATGCTACTCACTTAACTGCAGTGATTCACTTAACAATTGTGGCAGTTGTAAAATGGGGTGAAATTCACTTAAGAACTGTTTCACTTAGCAACAGAAATGTTGGGTTAAATTGTGGTCAGAAGTCAAAGGACTACCTGTATTGTTCGTTGCGTATGACAATAGCTTTTCAAGAAGTGGTTAAAGGATACTTGAAATTTGAATGTATCAGAAATGTCAAAAATTATTCAGCTTAAAATAAACAGCATGCAAAGCATGTCTTCCTCGGATCCTGTGAATGCCAAGATTCTTGGTAGAAAATATTTCCATGAATAAAATGGACCTCATCAAGACATTCAATCTTGATCTGTAAAGTTATTCTTTCAGGTTTGAAATGTATATAAATGTATATAATTTATTATAATTTATATAATTATAATAATATAATTCAAAAGACTGGGTAGGAAGCTTGCTGTATGTTTGCATCAATATTTTAGTTTCACTGAATTTTTCATTGGAACCTATTTTTCCATGAATAATTAATACATCCTCATATTTATACACTGTTTATCTACCATGAGATTGTGGCATTAAGGTTATTTATTATGTATAAGTCTGGTGTTCCTGATTTTTCTTTTCTTTTCATGTTATGAAATATATTCTAATTACACATCTCATTTTTTTAGTGATTTTTCCACTCAAATCTTCCTTCTCCCCAATGCCTATATATTCCCAGTGCATTGTAATTTATATAATCCTCTGTTTCATCCTTGCAAGCTATGTTCTGCTGGAAAGTTTCTAAGTATAATGGTGTGACAATACTGTTTTCAGGGGACGGAACATGAATTATGCAATTTCCAGAGTATAACAATTGCCAAAAGAGAGTTTATTTTGTTAGATATTAGCATTCCATATACTAGTTCAACCACTTTTTAAGTCTGTCACATACAGGAGTGATCAAAATTTGGTGCCCTCTCTGATCATAAGACTTGGTTGGGCTGGTCAGGAATTCAGAGTTTGTGGTCTCAAAACATCTGGAGGTCATTAGGTTGTGGTGAGCTGAGCCAGGCAACTGTTTTGTCTTAGTATTTTCAATCTACTTTTAACCCAGTGGTCCTCTGAAACCTCATGATCTCAGCTGCACAGTCTGTGATTCTTAAAATATAGACTCCAGGGGTTGAGTCTGCAATGTACTCCTTTGTAGACCTATAACCCTTCCAAAGCAAGAAGTTTAAATTTATTACAGACAAGAGGATTGCTGAGAGAGTTAAACCCAGAGGACTACTGCCTGTCAAACTAAACCTTCCTAAACTTGTTCATCACTTTTTTGCAAGCCCCATGGCTCTACTCTGGCATTATTGATTTGTTGAGCTGAATCTAAGTGTAAAATGAACTCTAGTTCTTATGTCATTTAGCCTATCCCTGTTATTGTTGCTTCCCATGTCTATATTGTACCAACAGAGGAATTATTTGTAATAAAAGTTTTCAAAAAAAGGGATGCCAAATAAATAAAGTCTTAACATTTTTGGAGGAGTCCATATTTGAGAATTCTGGGGTGTGCAATGCTACAGTAGGAGGATCAATTTTCAACAAGTCAATAGTGACAGTCAATTTTATTTCACCCAATGACCAGTAAATTACATAAACCATAATTAAAAAACATTGTTCAGACTTGCATCAGCTATTGCCTTATTCTCACGTAGCAACACATAATATAGCTACTATAGGGGTGAAAGTTCATTCATATAGTAACTATTTACAGTTGCAATGATGAACCATATCTCTCTCTGGATCCACAGTCAACCAGGTTTTAGAATATCTATCTTGCAGAGGTGCAGGAGGAAGGATATTATTTAGCTATTTTAATATTTTCAGGATAGATAGAGGAGAGAGAATGAGAATAAGAGAGTGAGAGAGAGACAATAAAATAGAATTTACAGTTTCTGGGAATCTGTCTTAAACATTATTTTCATAATTACCTTTGGTTGAATCATCTTCAATAGGTTGCTTGAATAAAGTGATATCTTTAAAAGTGCAAAGAAATAACACCACTTTGTCATGCTCATTTCTTATCGGTGCAATTTGCATGTAAAACCAAACAGGTGTTCCTGTAATTGAAAAATAAATAAATAAAGTACAGGTCACATCAAAAGGAGTATGAAAGCAGGCTCATCATCCTAATGTTCACTTATTATGTTTACAATGAGCTATTATTATAGTGAAAGGTATTTGAATGCCACTGAATAGAATGGGAGAATTAGTCACTGAAAGAAATAGGATTTAACCATTCTTAACTGGGCAAATGACTATGGTAGTGTGTTTGATCTAAGAAATTGGCCTTAATTTGAAAATCTGAAAAAAGATGGAACTGTAAACATGGGCAGTAGCTGCACCCCTCTTCTCTTCCTTTTCTGTTTCATCCTTGAATCTTTGCTTCTACTCCAGGGGATCTGGAGTGTCGAAAAAGTTAAGATGGTGATCACAACCACACAATCAACCACAAGAGCAACCCTTTTAATGTGTGCACTGCATATGTGGTACATTTTCAAAAGGAGTAAAGGTTTGATTGCATGGAGACAACTGCATTCATGTTTTTTTTATACCCCCGCCTGTCCTTCATTCTCAGTGGATCCTCCTGCTTCCATATCTTACAATCTGATCCCCCTTTTCTTTAGTGGAAGTTGTCATGTTTGTTGCCTGGTATACAGTTCAGTGTGAGGTTGAAGGTGGGACTCAAATATCTCTGGCTGCTAATTCTATGAATCTAAGAATGTAAAAAGATCATTGTGTATTAAGTTACATTATCTAATCTAAGCCAGCATTCTTTTTCTGACAATCTTCCACGCAGATGCCAATGGGTGCTCAAAAGATGAGCTTCATCCCATCATCTGCTATTTAGAGTAGGCTTCCGTTCTGCTTCCCCTGTAAAAATGTTGAATTATAACTTTTTTAATCCTCATGGTGTATTTTTATGACCTTCATTAAAAAGCAACAGAGAAGCTGTCCATACCAATCTTTCTGGAACAAATATACCCATTTCCCAAGCATTTCGAAAATTATTTTCCTATTAGTTCAAATAAACCATCTGTAGCCAAAGGACAAACACTGAAACTATGCATGAATATAAGCTTTACACTTTTTATAGATAAGCTTATAGATAAGCTTTTTATAGGTAAGTCGATAAACATTCTGCTTCCTAGCCATGTTGTATCTACTTATCAGGTAGTTATTGCACACAGAGAGCTGATTAGAAACATTCATGGTCTGATGACTCAAAAGGAAGAGATGGATCAACAGCAGCATCCTTGCACCCTTGCCCAGTGGTTGTTCCCATACAGATGCATAAATAGTTTTTAAATGGTTTTTTCCTCCAGCATGATCTGAGCCATCTTTCTTTAATTTTCCAGCTTCTACTATTACCAACATTGCCAAATTTGGTTTTGTTGTGTCAGTAAGAGAATAATCCCAATCCAATTACATACATTTTCCAATATTTTTTAGACTAGAGGGAACATAGACAACACGTGGTTTTGGAAATTCCTTCCAGTTTCCTAATAGCTCTACTTTGGGTGACATGATTATAAGGGAGGAGGTTAAGAATAAAATAGTCAATTGCATTCTGAGCTGCTGTTCAACTACCTCTCTCATTAGAATGGATGGTGGGGGAGTCCTGGGTTTTTCCCCCCTCTGAAAATCTGGTCCATTTTTAGATTCTTTCTTTTGCCAGGTCCTTTCCCAACCAATATAGTCCTATTTGATTCTGTTTACAGACCATTATCCTTCTTGTGGCCAGACAGATAAAGTTCCAAGTCCCTTTACAGAAGTTCCTTCCATTGAGTTGGAAGAAATAAAAAATAAGACAACTGTAATTCAGCATCAAGAACATATTGAGATTGAAGATATAAGTTATATACACATTTGTGTGTGAGAGATGGCTAGTGCGTATGGGAAAGGAAGGAAGGAAGGAAGGAAGGAAGGAAGGAAGGAAGGAAGGAAGGAAGGAAGGAAGGAAGGAAGGAAGGAAGGAAGGAAGGAAGGAGAGTTCCTCTGGTTGTTTTACCCTCTGATCTCAGCACTACAGTAAAAAAAAACTAGTTTGGTGTAGTGGCTAAAGTGCTAGACTAGAAACTGTGAAATTATAAGTTCTAGTCTTTCTTTATAAAGATTTAACAGTAACAGTAACAGATTTAAATTTCATAAGAAACTTCAACAACCTGCAAAATGCTTTGCTGAGTTGCATAGCTGTGTAATTATTTCAAAATTGCAATTTGGGGAAAATTCAGACGATCAGTTGAGGAATTGCTTTGGAGTTATGATGAAGCACTCCAAAAGAGATTCTTGTCAACCAAAAACAGCAGCATTAGCCAATAAAATTGCAACACTATAAATCACATTAATCAAGAAGACAGCAACTAACATAATGCTATCCACTTCAGGCAGAGTGAAAATTCTGGGTAGAGGAAATGCGGCCTCTACAATTTCTGCAGATAGGACTGGATATGCCAATTCTTGCTTAGGCTGTGGAAGGTTAACAGCCACACTTTGTAAGCAGGTTCAAAAATCTGGGAGGCACCCTGAGCAAAAAAGATTCAAGTGACTGTACTAAGCAGTCACATCACTTATTTCACATGAATATTATTGTTCACAAGATAATGAAAAACGGTAGCTGTATCATGTTCAAAATGTTTGTATCGAGGATTCTCAAGATGATGCTTGTAGCAGTATTAATTAAGGATCAGGAGTGTGAGATAAAAGCTATTTCTAGGACTATCAATAATCAACAAGGACACATTCTGTGATATATTTTCATAGGAACTTTCTTCCAAGTTGTTGAATCTACAATAAATATTTTATCCTGCTTCAGCTGGAGTGTGGGTGTGCAGCATAGTTCTTTCCAAAAATACTTTTAATCATTGCTTTAGAAAAATAACTAGAAGTATTTTATTAACTGATTCTTATCATTAGAAATCAATGTCTGAAGAAGACACACCATCACCACTAGTCAGGTAACAGAAGATTTTCCAAAGTATTATCTTGGAGAACTGGGAGTGTTTAAAAGGAAACCATTGTTATTTCATTTGGAAATGCCTTATTAATTTTGTGGGTCTGTTTTAGAAAAAAGAATTCTCTGAATGTTGCAGACTTCTGTTGCCTAACAACAGGAGTTAGTCCTGTTGAGAGATACTGGTGAGATGATGGCTAAAAACTCATCTTGATTATCTCTATTTACATCTGAGGAGTTCCAAAATATAAAAAAACGAAACAAATTGTATATACTATTCTAAAAGTGTGAGCTCCATTCATTTATTTTAAATGGCAGATTTTTATTTCTTGAGAACTAGTTGTAGATTGCTTTCCTTTCATTGTCACTGAGGTTTGGGGACTAGTGGCATACAAAATTCAATGTGTTGACAGGCCAATAAAACATTGTCCTCTTGGCCATAACATGCTCACCCATAGCATCATTTTCAATGCACCTGTGGTTGAGGTAACTACTACATCTCTTCGAATGTCCAGGTCCTGACAACTTCAGTCACTGTTTTCCATTTCAGCAGTTACCAGAGACTGGACTTTCTACATCTACCAGAGTTTATAAATTCAGAGATTATATGTATTTAAAATATTTCTAGTAATTTTAATACATATATTTACTTTGCCTTATTTTCCAAAGATTAATGAAGAATATAGCTTCGGAAAATATATGAATAAGTCTAAGCATCTGGATTATTGCCAAGGTGAGGACTTACAATGATAAAGGATCTCAGTGTGACCCTGGGTATTTCAAGGATTTCTACAGACATTTGAAACTATATTTAACCAGAATAAACACAGAGGATGGAAGAATAACAGAGCTCAGTGGTAATGCACAAGAACCAAGTTGATGTTTCCCATTGCCTTTTTTCAGAATTTCTCATTTTAAGCAGCCTGAGACCGTGCCTTTTTTTTACCATGATTTATGTTTAGAGTGTTGTTCCTTAAATTTATTACTATGGTACTCCATTAGTAGCAAAAATAAAGAGTCTGGCAGAAATATAAGCAAGAAACCCTCTTGATCAAGGGCATGCCACTCTAATACCCCAGGTCCAATTTTCCTGCCAAAATGAGACATCATTCAGTGATTATTAATCAATTTTTACAGTGTGTTTTGCCTTTCTTTCTTTCTTTCTTTCTTTCTTTCTTTCTTTCTTTCTTTCTTTCTTTCTCTTTCTTTTTTCCTTTCTTTCTTTTTCCCCCAAATACTGTTTTAAACATTTCTGCAAACTTTTGTTTATTGTGATAGTATTTCCCTCTTGTGTGCATTCTCTGTAAAGATCAGCAGTAAGTATGTTACCAGTATATATGACCATTTCAAAGGCAAAGTCCACACAGTTTCATATACGTACTGTTCTTCTTATACAAAAGGACTTCAAAGCAATTTGACTCGTAGTTGTCAAATGTCTGTCTAACTTTTTCAATCGTTTTCTTATCTGTGAGTTCCCCATACATAAAACTGGAGAAATAAAAGAGAGAAGAAAAATAATTTGCTTCATGGTCACAAATAGGCAATCTGACATCCTTACAGACATATTTATGTTTTAGATTGCAACATAATTGCAGCCATGTATCCTTAACTATGATTTTTACTTTGTATGGTTCATCATTTATAGTTGCAAAAGTGTTATGAAAGTCCCTAAAAGCAAATGTAAGTGGCACAGTCCTTTGGTGAAAGATTTATATCACTTAATGTAAGAGATGTTCTGGCCATAGGAAGGGAGGGAATGAGGGAGGGAGGGAGGGGAAGGGAAGAGAAGGGAGGAAGGAAGGAAGGAAGGAAGGAAGGAAGGAAGGAAGGAAGGAAGGAAGGAAGGAAGGAAGGAAGGAAGGAAGGAAGGGTTCAGAATGCTAAAAGTGACATCTTATCAACTGTACATTGATTTTTTTAACCCTGCATTTTTACTGTTAACCAAAGAAGAATATAATAATTTACAATAAATATTTTAAATACAGGAAAAAGTGCTATAAATACTGCATGTTTAAAGTCATAAGACAGTTTAAAAACTCTGTGACGCAAAGCATCAACAGCAAAGCAGACAAGAAAGCAGAGCAGTACAAATTTAACTCAAAGTCTGGGTGATGGATATATCTTATGCTGGCTCCCAGAGCTTACAAAATTTTGTGCGAAACATAACACAACAGCAAGAAAATTTCAAAACCCACACACACACATACAAAAAAAGCCTCATCCTGATAAATGGCACAATTTGGAAAGCAGATACAAAAAACCTCAACAGATAATTCCAGCTAATTCATTCTGATGTTTAATTTTCTTTGGTCAATATCACAAAACAGCCTAGAACTGCATGGCAGCACAAGTACAAGCAAATAAGTAATTAAAAGATAGCAATAGCAATTGAACTTAGACTTATATACTGCTTCATAGGGCTTTACAGCACTCTCCAGGGGGGTTTACAGAATCAGAATATTGTCCCCAATAATCTGGGTCCTCATTCTACCAACCTCTGAAGGATGGAAGGCTGAGTCAACCTTGAGCCCATCAGGATCAAACACCTGGCTCTGGGCAGAATTAGTCTGCAATACTGCATTCTAACTACTGCACCACTTTTCTTAACTAATTATTCAGGAGCAAAGTAAAGTAAGTTCATTTCATCAAATAACATAAGCTTTGCTAACTGAATTTCCACTCATTTAGATGAATCTGCTTGAGGATCATTGTCCTGTTTCTTTTCTTTTAAAAAATTTGTCTCGTTTTTTCTCTCTAATTTTTTCTTTTTGTTTTTACCTGTGGAAATTGTAACTGTGACTTTTATGACCTTTCCGGGCAACAGATATTTCCCTTCAGATTATTCTGGAACAATAATGCACCAGCAGAAAGTGCTGGTAGACACTAAAACCAGTTCTCCATTTGTAGTCTCCAGAAAGAGATTCCACCCCAATATTATCTGAGTGTGGACCTCAGCAGCTATAAATGGGACCACTGAAAAAGCATAGTCTTCTTGATTTCTTTCTCTATTTATTTCTTCTCAGAATAGAAGATGGCAATGAAAAATGATGACCTTCATTTAGTTCATTATGAAATACATGCAGATTTATTAAAAAGTAATATAATTTCTTATATCAGTCTTCCCCAGTTTGAAGTCTTCCAGATATATTTGCTGCTTAGAAATTATTACTGTTTGAATATTTAAAGTGCTCTGGGAAAGCTTTCATTTTAAAGAAAAGCTATCAATTTTATATAATAATCACTGTAATAAGATAAATCCCAAACATTCTCAGATAGCCTAATTGTAGAATTACCACATCTGGAGAGCACCAGGTAGAGAAAGTTTCCCTTTACTGTGATGATTATGAATTTCCACAAGGATCTTCCCTGAACCAGTCAAGGCAGTCCATTGAAACTCACCTGCAGGTGCTACTTTTCTGCATGACGTCAGCTCGATGGTATCCAGAGAGTTTACAGAAACCGTCATTACTATAAACTACAGGCCAGTCCACAATCTGAGCATTGCCCAATAAAAAACTTGATTCTAAGGTGAAACAAAAGAAAACAAAATTAGACTACCATTACATAGTAACGGAAAATAGTGTTATAAAAAGTGAAATAGCAATAGGACATAGAATTATATATCTGTTCATAGTGCCTTACATCCCTTTCTAAGTGGTTTACAAATGTCAGCATGTTGCCCCCAACAATCTGGTCCTCATTTTACCGACATTGGAAGGATAAAAGGCTAAATCAATCTTGAGCAGATCAGGATCAAACTGACCACATAGATAGATTTTCTCCATGGTGATCTGTCCCTAACCTGACCCTTCAAATCTTCCAATGGTGTACCCATCATTATTGTAATTCAGTCCATCCATCCTGCTACTTTTCTTCTGTTTTTTCTACTATTCCCACTGTTAGAGCCTTTTCCAGAAAACTAGGTCTCTATATAATGTGTCTGAAGTAAGGTAATCAACAAAATAATTTGAAGGTAACAAGGAAAACATAGAAACATGTTGACTAGCTAAATCTCTGGGTCAAGAAGCCCTTGTTCTGAGAAGTGAAATGGTCTCATGAGCCATTGGGATGGAGCAGCCTGTCTTTTTTATTACTTTAAAGCAGACATGTCAGACACAAGGCCCGGGGGCTGGATCCGGCCCGCGAAGTGGTTTCATGTGGCCCGCGAACCCATCCTGGAAACAGTGAGGGAACGGCCCCCACTGCCTTGGCCCTGGCCCAGAGACCCTCCTTCTGCCAGAGACCCTCAGATCTGTCCCACTCCTGCCCAGGCCCCCATAGGCACCCTTGATGCGAACAATGTAGAGCTGGCCATGCCCACCTGGCCCCTTGAGGGCAACCGCAATGCTGATGTGGCCCTCAATGAAATTGAGTTTGATACCCCTGCTTTAAAGCAAATGAATGAATAGGGAAGAAATGAGAATGGGAAATGTGTGCAAATATACTATTGAGAACTGGACCGCTCATATAAATGGCTCTTAATTTCTTAACCAAATGCAGTTGGAACAGGGGCTTCTGTGTTTTGGTCTCTTCCATTGAAGAAATTTGCTCTGGAAAATTCCCATAGGGAATGTCCCTTGGCTGATCTTTAGGAAGCAGAACTTGGATGCTTCTTCCCTAGGTTTTCTTCCTATGTTTGAAGCATAGCCAGCTGTTCTCCTTTTTCTTCATTTTGCATTTCCTGTCTATTTTTAAACTGTTGCTTTTTACTGGGATTTAATTAGTCATTTTTAAAATGTTGGTCTTTTCTAAGCTGCCCTCAGAGACTCTGGGGAAAAAAGAAAAAAGCAGCTAGTGTGTGAAATTAGAATAAATGAATAAAAAAAAAGTAACTACGTCAGATCATCAGTAAAGGGAAGTCCAGGGGGAGAGGCCTGCTTCTAAAAAGATGCACTGGTTTGAACTAGTTAAACCAGCCCTGTTTTATGTTTTGTCCTTTGTTTCTTTCTCTCAATATATAGCAGAACAAAGCATCTATATATGCAGACTTAGCAATGAAGTTACCTAGGCTTTAGATTTCATACTCCCTGTTTTCCATTCAGGACTATTTGTCTATGTCCTCTTACTGGAGGGACCAATACATACAAGAATTCTTTCTTCTTTCAAGAAAAGATGGGTCATGCTTGGCAAAATGGTCCTTACACACAGTTTTTGCACTGGCCTTCAGTTTTGCACTGAACTAGGTCCAATAGTTGCTTTTCTCAGATACTTCTTAAACCTTTGGGTATGGGGTGTAGCCAGAGATTTGCCTATAGCAGTTCTAACTACCTTAACGCCTTCCCGGTGTTAGTAATTTTCATCCCAACACGTCAGGCTGGGGGAGGCTAAATTGCCCTCTACTGATGTACAAATGAGAGAACAAATAATATCTTAAATAAGATTGAGAAAGTATGCCGAATATGATTTATGGTATTCCTACCAGACCCTTAGTAATAACTCTGCTTTGAAGGTCCTGTGAGCAAAAGGGAGGGTGAGCTGACAGTGGCAGAATCAGCCACATTCCAAGCCACTGCCCAACTCCTTCTCCCGTAAGGATGCCCTGGAAAAATATTTTGAGAATTTTATTTTTTTATAGTTTCCAGTTGGATCTGGTCCATTTTCAAACTTCCTTTTACCAGCTTTCCCCCCCCCCCACAGCAATTTTGGCCCATTCTTTTCCTGAGGATGTGCAGTAGATATGGAATCTTCCAAGGCTCTTTACGATTTTCCCCCCCTTATATTCTCTTGGGTTGGAAATAATAAAAAGGCCTTGAATAATCTAATTAAGCATTCCATAAGCTGGATGCCTCCCAGATTTTGGTCCACGGTATCCAGAATTCCAGAGCCAGTGTAGCCCTGCTGAGATTTCCGAGAGGTATGTCCACACACCTAGCAAGTGTTGAGGTTTCATTAGATTGATTTAGTTCTTCCATTTTCAAGAGAACTAGCCTGGATACACACCAGTAATTATCAATACCAGCTCATTCTTTTAAAAGATGAAGTAAGAGAAGAAATAAGTCCACTGGAAATCAGCTAGAAAGAAAAATCAACATTTAGGAAGTGTCTGAATAGAAGTGCTTTGAAATATTAGCTCCTAGAACCTTAAAATATGGTGGTTTGTATAATATTAATTCTTTTTCTAGTAATTTGTTCTGCCTTCAGCTATAGGGAAGAAGCTATAGACTGTTGCCTTGCCTCCTCCCAAAATGCTAGAAATGATGTTTTATAAAGAACTAACAACACGTTAAAGGCATTGTTCATTGAGAAAAAGGGTAGATCACCTCATGCTTCTCTTCAATTATCCTTGAAATGAGACACAGAAGCCCCTTAGATGTCAGGCTGAAACTCCATCACCACAATTAGTTTTATTTTTAAAAAAGGGCATAAACAAAATTGTACCACTATTTGCTAAAATGTTCACAAGCGTCCAAAACCTTTAGGAATTCCTCTGACCCTTCAGAATATTACCCCCAATGCACACTATTTTCATGACTAAAAAGTGGCCTACAAATTACAAGGGCAATTTCAATAGAGAAAGCTGACTGATTATCTGGTATTCAGAAGCATTATATTTGTCATGATGAATAGTCTTTTATGGACCAACTAAGCTTCCATGAATTGGCTTAAAAAAACATCACGATGGTTGCTGATGGATTCATGTGCATAAAACAATGGAGAAGTGTTAGCTAGGTCCACCTCCTCTTCTGCATAGTGTCTCCCAATCCATTAATTGGGACACACAGGCAAACAGTGGGAAATTTGCTGCATTTATGCTGCATTTATGTGGATTCATGTGTTAGAACAGGGGCCCTCAGCTTTCAAAGCCTAGAACCTTTCCAATGTTGCTATCAATTTGAAAATATTACTGTGATGATCAGGGGAAGCTGTTTAATATGGAAAGTAACAACAACCACATTCAGTTCATCAACCATATCCTGGTCTAACCTACTCCCCTTCCCCCTGCACCAGCTTCACAATGTTTTACATGAACATGTCCATGAAATCACCAGGAACCAGGTTCAGTTCAAAGGTGACTTGACTGTTCCATGCCCTACAGCTCAAAGTGTGACAAAAATTGCAAACCCATCATTCAAAAGTAGCTTGTGTTAAACTTTAAGTCATGCAGGCAGGAGTCTGAAAGCATCATAGATTCTGTAGACCTTCACCTTCCAGGGCATGATGGAAACATGACCAAAGGTTGGGAAGTAACAATAGAGGCGAGACCCAGCTGTAAAGCCTTGCTGTCTGTCTTACTGTGTGAGAAAAACAACGGCTGAAAAGAGCTCTGAATTAAATGCCATTCTCACTTTTTGTGACAATAAATTCCAATCAGTAATTACAGCTTATTTGCCTGTCGTACATTTTCTGCCAGTCAGTTTTACTACATATTTATTGACTCGATTTGTCTCTCATCATCTGACAAGGACTCTCAAGACAGCAAAGACCAACAAAGTTAAACATCAGGAAGAGGAATAAAATAAAATGTGCAAAATCTAACTGAACATGATCCCATGATCCTTCCTGAACCACATGCCCTCCAGAAGTATCCCAGAACTCAAAAATAATAGCAGCAAATTCCTTAGGGATTCTGAGCATCCTTCAGTCTAATATCAGTAACACTTGATCTTTAAGATCAACTTGAGATTGCCAGATTCAAACTTTTATTGCAGCTTTCCCTAATTGAAGGTCCTCTTTTGGAATTGGATCCTGGGTAAGGATGATGGAATTTGAAGTCCAACACCTCTGGAGGACTGTGGAGGATAATTAATATGAACTATAATGATACTCTACAGACCACAATTCAAAATATATTTGCTTTATTGTAGAACTATCTATACAGTATTTTGGTTGTATGTCCATGACAATGAATACAATGCTAATAAGCAGTCTCAGTTCTATTTTGGCAGGATCACTTTTTTTAACTAGATAAGGTCTCATAAGATAAGACATTGTTTTTAAAAATAGAAAATGGTTCCAGTTCAGAAGAATTTCAGCACTGGAGATCAGTACTATCAGTAATGTTATCCTGGCATCTCTAAGCAGAGAATTGTGCCATTCTTCTAATAAAATAAAATTACCTTTTACAATAATCCCAGAAAATGCAGAGATCATCCAAGCTGGATCTCTTTTTAACAAGCTTCCACCCATTACTTCTTGTTTTACCCTCTGGTGCTTTGGAGAATAAATCATTCCTCTCTTCTCTGTGATAGACCCTGGAGTACTGGAAGTCAGTTATTATGTCCTCCTGGTCCTTCCTCAACCCTTCATCATATGACTTAGCCTCCAGATCCTTTATCATCTTTATTGCTTTTCTGTGCAAACTTTCTAGGATCTTGGTGTCTTTTTATATCATGGTGACCAGAACCATATACAGTATTCCAGGTATGTCCTCAATATAAAGCAATATTATCACTTCTTGTGACCTTGATGTTATCTCTCTATTGATGCAGTCCAGGACTGCATTGGCTTTTTTAGCAGCTGTAGCACATTGCTGACTCATACTTAAGTGGTGGTTCACTAGGACACCTACAGTAGATCTTTTGCACAGTTACTATGTAGAACCTGATACCACCTATTTTGTATCTATGCATTTGATTTTTCCTGCCTAAGTGCAAGACCTTACTTTTTTCACCACTGAATTGTATCTTTTTGGATAGGGCGCAATGCTCAATATCTTTCTAAACCTTGAATCTATCTTCCAAAGTGTTAGTAATTCTTCCCAGCTTGGTGTCATCTGCAAATTTGATGGGTTCCCCTTCTATCCCCTTGTCTAGATCAGACATGTCAAACACAAGGCCCGGGGCCGGATCCGGCCCGCGAAGTGGTTTCATGCGGCCCACGAAGCCATCCTGGAAACAGTGAGGGAACGGCCCCCACTGCCTTGGCCCTGGCCCAGAGACCCTCCTTCTGCCAGAGACCCTCAGATCTGTCCCACTCCTGCCCAGGCCCCATAGGCACCCTTGATGCGAACGATGTAGAGCTGGCCATGCCCACCCAGTAGGCCATACACAGTCTAGCCACGCCCACCCAGTAGGCCACGCCCATCCTGGCCATACCCACCCGGCCCCCTGAGGGCAACCGCAATGCTGATGCGGCCCTCAATGAAATTGAGTTTGATACCCCTGGTCTAGATCATTTATGAAGTTCTTGAAGAGTACTGGGCCCAAGACAAAACCTTAAGATACCCCACTGCATGCTTCCCTCCATGTTATTACAACAATAGTTGGCAGACTTCGAGCATTTGCCCTTTTGGTTCAGGTACTGACATCCAGGAAATCCATAGAGGGTATTAAAAGTGTAGACATGGTAGTCACAACTGTGTAGGAGAGGGGAGGAGAGGAGAGGAAAGGAGAGGAGAGGACAAGATGAGACAAGACAAGATAAAAGATCTGATATTAGATCTGCAGGTGGATAACTGCAGTAATTAATATTAGACTGACTACCAAACTAGGCTTAATAAAAATATTAGCATTTTTAAAGTATTAGCATGCTGTGGATATTACAACAACCCTTCTAATTAAATAAGCATCCAAACTGCATTTACTCAGCTGGGCAACAGCTCTGAACTATTGTATCATCAGACAAGGATATTTCTACTTGAATTCAACAACAATTAAATACGTTTTCAAAAAGTGCTCGGCTGAAATTTTAAGTTGTTTTTATGTGTTGTTCTGCTTGTCTTAGTTTTATCCCTTTTAAATGAATAGTTTTATGAACCTGACTCTACACTGTCCAGATCACTTTGCTGATGGATGAACTAAAAGGGTTTTTTAAAAAAATAACTTTTCAGCCAGGTGCTTTATGTTTGTACTTCAGTCTCTTTACAACTATAGCACATCAAACTCAATCTTATGAAGACAAATAATTTTTCCCAACCTACAAATACTTAGAACCAGTGCTTTTTTTTAAAGGTGCCAGAACTCAGAGGTGCTGTCCCTGGGAGTGATGCTGGTATCTTGCTACAGCGTTGCCGCCCGTCCTTTGCACCCCCGCCCCTGCAGCTCAGAGCCACATGCCACGGGGATTCCCCTCCCCACAGCCACCATGGGGATTCCCCTCCCCACAGTTGCCACACCGTGGCCTGTGCTGAGCCCCCACCTGGAGCTGTTCCAAACCCCGACCCAGAGCTGTGTTCCTCATGGCAGTGGTCTCTGGCGCCAAACAGCCTCTTTCCAACCACATCCAGAAAAATTTGTAACAAACATTGGAATTCTCAAGGCCATGTTTGGTATTTCCCAGCAATCTGTTACTGGAAGGAGAAAGCAATCCCTGCTCATTACTGATCCCAGAGAAGCATTTGCATGTATGCATGTATCCTTAGGGTGCCATAGTTATGGATGAGAAATATTGGTTGCAAAGTTGGCATTTCTGGATGTAATACAGATATTTTGGAATTATTTTTGTTTCTTTGCATGTTTGATATTTTTTAAAAGGCATATGCTACTGACTACACTTGTGCACATATGTAACATCTTTTGCTAGAATACATGACCACTGCTGGTCCAGAATGTGAAAAGTGAAAGATTGTGACTAAACAAAATTTTAATGTACAGATAATACCACCAGTAATTATTTTAGCCTTTTTAATAAATGTTGTTATTGATGTTAAGCTCACCATGGAAAACATCATATATTGTTAAGTATATACTTAATTATTTAAAGACTGAAGTGCAACATAACTAGATTCTAAATAATCTATTTTTCAAAACACACAACAATCCAAACAGTAAAAGAATATTTCATTCTTAAGAATTGTTTAATTTAAAGTGGTTTAGTTGTAATAGATGGTTATAGATTCAAAGTAGTTTTCAAGAGTGTACAAAAGATACTATTTTTTTTCTAGCATCAGCTAAATTAGACATATTACATTGAGAAAAATGTTTCTCATTTCTTTCCTGTTACCTTTATTGATTTCATTGCAGAGATGTTAACATAGGAAATAGATTATTTTGTTATCTAATTTTACCTTCCAAAAGACAGAAGCAGATGAAAAATGTTGGCTTTTTTGAATTAGCTGTTTTAGATTCTAAAAGTTTAGTTCCTAAAGAAGTAACTTTGTAAATAATTTTAATGTCCTCCTCTAGTGCAGGGTAGGCAACCTTGGCTCTTTTATGACTCAAGAACTTCAACTCCCAGAATTCCTGAGCCAGCATGGCTCAGCTTGGAAACCTCTCTCTTTCCCCTCAGCGTGGCTGGCTCAGAATTTCTGAGTTGAAGTCCACGAGTCATAAAAAAGAGCCAAGATTGCCTACTCCTAAAGCCAATAGAGGTAGCTTTTTTTTTTAAAAAAAAAAAGGTGCCGGAACACTGTTCTGAGCGTTCTATGAGAAAAAAAGCCCTGCTTAGAGCAGTGTGAGAATTTGTGCATAACAGTGAAAGTTACATCATGATCAGAGAGCACAAAAACTAAATTTTCCCTGGAAAATTAGCAAAATAACCTTGTGTGGTTATTTTTCTCTTTATTAGAAATTTCTGTCTAGTATTGGTGAATAAATACACGGAGGAGGCAAATAGGAAATGTCAAATATTTGTTGGAAACTGAGGGAATATTTCTTCATCTTTGGTGGACATGTAAGAAAGCCAGAAAATTTTGTGCTCAAATATGTATTTTGAGGCAGAAAATTTTAAAAGTGAATGTGCAATTGAATCCAGAGAATTGGGGAAGAGAGTTTAATGGACAAACATATGGAAACATCTTATTTGGGCCTTTTTTATATATGTGATAAGAGCAGCGAGACATCAACATTACCTGAGAAATTAAAAGAGAAACTTGGGCCAAATACTCACAAGCAGGTTGCAAATGGTACAGAACATCCCTTCCTTTTATATGAGTGAATGTTCTTCTTTCTATACCTCTGCAAAAAAATAAATCATTGAAGAGAAAACTAGAGCCTTGGTGGAGCAGTGGGCTAATGCCTCCTTAAGTAACACCAGCTGCCTGCAATTAGTGCAGGTTCGCATCCCACCAGGATCAAGGTTGACTCAGCCTTCCATCCTTCCGAGGTAGATAAAATGAGGACCCAGATTGTTGGGGGCAATTAAGCTGACTTTGTAATAATGCCGTTTGGGGGGGCGAAAGCCCTAATAAGCAGGCATATACATAGAATGAAGGCTATTGCTAAGCACATTGATTTGTGCTTAGATTGTAAGCCGCCCTGAGTCTTCAGAGAAGGGCGGGATATAAATGGGATTAAAAAAAAAAGATTCTTTCCTCTTTTATTTAAGATCTGGGCAGGACAGCAGAGGAATTAGCATGAGAAAGGAAATCAAAACTATTAAAAGAAAAATGTAAACATGAGGCCTTTCTTGTTTAGAAAATGAATAAGATAAGACCATCTGATTTGCTTTGGGTTGTCTGGCTCTTAATAAACAAATAAGGAGATCCTTGCCAGCTAGGGAAATTGTAGCATTCAAGGAACTTCATCTGCCGCAGCCAACAGAATTCAGGTTGGCTCTGATGTGTGTGTTTTCAGTCTAATGTGATTTCTTCCACCTCCTCCAAGAAAGCTCTGCAGATCTGGATTTTAAGCTCCCGGTTTTGTATAGCCAAGCTGTCAAAATATTGTCAGCTACACACTTCAGCAACAGAGCACATGAAAACCAACAGCAATTCCTTCCTGTCAAAATACCTTTCCTGAGAAGCTCTTGGAGACTCTCAAGTTGCAAAACAATAGGCTAAATTGCACAATGCCATCTTTTAACTCCTCTCATTTAAGTGGCACGGGGAGGGGAGACATCTGTATGTTAGCTAAAAATAACTCATTTCAGTAATTCATCTCAAGGCTGACCACCAAGAAAACCACCAGTGAAAGAGGTTAGTCAGTTGTTCATGCACTGTGTAATTATTTCCTTCGATTATTCACTAGCATTATTACTCAACTACTCTATTTCACTGTTTTCTAAGTTGGTGGGCACACATATATATATATATACATATATATACATATATATACATATATATACATATATACATATACATATACATATACATATACATATACATATACATATACATATACATATACATATAGGTAAAGGTAAAGGTAAAGGTTCCCCCGCACATGCGTGCTAGTCGTTTCCGACTCTAGGGGCCGGTGCTCATCTCCGTTTCATAGCCGAAGAGCCAGCGCTTGTCCGAGGACATCTCCGTGGTCATGTGGCCGGCATGACTAGACGCCAAAGGCGCACGGAACGCTGTTACCTTCCCACCGTAGTGGTCCCTATTTTTCTACTTGCATTTTTACATGCTTTCGAACTGCTAGGTGGGCAGAAGCTGGGACAAGTAACAGGCGCTCACTCTGCTACGCGGCACTCGGGATTCGACCCGCCAAACTGCCGACCTTCCGATCGACAAGCTCAGCGTCCTAACCCACTGAGCCACCGCGTCCCTCACATATACATATACATATATATATATATATATATATATATATATATATATATATATATATATATATATATATATATATATATATATATATATATATATATATATATATATATATAGGGATGCGGTGGCTCAGTGGGTTAGGACGCTGAGCTTGTCGATCAGAAGGTCGGCAGTTTGGCGGGTAAAATCCTGAGTGCCGCATAACAGAGTGAGCGCCTGTTACTCGTCCCAGCTTCTGCCAACCTAGCAGTTCGAAAGCACGTAAAAATGCAAGTAGAAAAATAGGGACCACTATGGTGGGAAGGTAACAGCGTTCCGTGCGCCTTTGGCGTGTAGTCATGCCGGCCACATGACCATGGAGACGTCCTCGGACAAGCGCTAGCTCTTCGGCTTTGAAACGGAGATGAGCACCAGCCCCTAGAGTCGGAAACGACTAGCACGCATGTGCGGGGGAACCTTTACCTTTAATATATATATATATATATATATATATATATATATATATATATATATATATATATATATATATATATATATATATATATTAGGGACGCGGTGGCTCAGTGGGTTAGGACGCTGAGCTTGTCGATCAGAAGGTCGGCAGTTTGGCGGGTCAAATCCCGAGTGCTGCGTAACAGAGTGAGCGCCTGTTACTCGTCCCAGCTTCTGCCAACCTAGCAGTTCGAAAGCACGTAAAAATGCAAGTAGAAAAATAAGGACCACTACAGTGGGAAGGTAACAGCGTTCCGTGCGCCTTTGGCGTCTAGTCATGCCGGCCACATGACCACGGAGATGTCTTCGGACAAGCGCTGGCTCTTCGGCTTTGAAACAGAGATGAGCACCGGCCCCTAGAGTTGGAAACGACTAACACGCATGTGCGGGGGAACCTTTACCTTTACCTTTTATATATATATATTACACACACACACACACATTAAGTAATGTATATGTATGATGGAACATGGAACACTTTGAAACCCTCGCTCTAGAAAAATCCAGCCACAAACCCAAACTCTGGCTCAGATACGTAGATGACACCTTCGTAATCTGGCCACACGGCAAAGAAAAACTGGATGACTTCCTCACACACCTAAATAGCCTACACCCCAAAATACAATTCACCATGGAAACAGAAGCTAACAATCAACTTCCCTTCCTTGATGTCTTAGTCTACAAGAAATCCAACGGCTCCCTAGGACACACTATCTACCATAAAAAAAACACACACAAACTGCTATCTGAACGCACTCTCACACCACCACCCAGCACAGATCAACTTCGTAGCCAAGACACTCATCTCCAGAACAAAACACCTAGCTGACAAACAACACCTAAAAACCGAACTACACACTCTCACTAATGTACTAACAGCCAATGGATTCCAAAGAAACATGATTACCAACTTAATCCGAAGAGAGACACCCACAAAAACCCAAGACAGAGAACAAGAAAATGGCAAAGCCCTCCTCCCATACTTAAAAGGGACCACAGACAGAATCAGCAAGATCCTCCAAAAACACAACATCAAAACAGCATTCTACACAGAAAGAAAAATATCCACCATCCTAAGAAACCCCAAAGACATAATTGGGTTAGAAAACCAAGGAGTATACGAAATCCTATGCACCACCTGCACCACCACATACATCGGACAGACCAACAGAAGAACAAGTGCACGCATTGAAGAGCACAGAAACTCACTCAGAAAGGGAGAACAAACTTCATCCCTGTTCCAACACTTTGAAGCCACGGGACATGAAATTGATTTTAAAAAAACCAAAACTATCGCCAAAATTGAACATTTTAACAACAGAATAATCAGAGAAGCCATTGAGATAGAAAAATGCCCCCACAGCATGAACAAATGAGATGATACCTCTCGCCTACCAGCCATTTGGAAACCCGCCTTGATTGACAGACGAGTCCCAACCACCAAGAATGATACCAGACCCAAACTCATGATAACATCACATGACATCACCACCACACAACCATTCAAAAAGCAAATCCGAACCCACAATGATAACGACGCACAACTACAAAACAGAAACCTAACTACAGCTGCAACATCAGCCACTTTAAACCCCTCCAAACCACACAATAAGCAAACTGACACCCACTATAAAAACATAGCACCACCACAAACACGAAGCCAAACAAAAGCAGCACAACTCAAGGTTGACTCAGCCTTCCATCCTTCCGAGGTAGGTAAAATGAGGACCCAGATTGTTGGGGGCAATTAAGCTGACTTTGTAATAATGCCGCTTGGGGTGTGTGTGAAAGCCCTAATAAGCAGGCATATACATAGAATGAAGGCTACTGCTAAGTTTGTAAGCCGCCCTGAGTCTTCGGAGAAGGGCGGGATATAAATGGAATTTAAAAAAAAAAAACTCACCAGCTCAGTTCTAAGGCTGGCAGCTGAGACCAGCCCATCCACTCAAAACACACCCCCAACCAATCAGAACACACACCCCATTCAAAACACACTCCCACCCAATCAGAACACACCTAATCCCCCACCCAATCAGAGCACACCTCCACCCACAGAACACACCCCCTCTGGCAGTTTAAAAAAGAGCAACAAACAGCCACTACCACATGCTTCTCCCAGAAGAAGGAAGCTGAAGCCACCAGCCCGAGGATGACGGATGGGATTTCGTCGAAACGTTGCTCTTACACCTTCAATTCTACGTGGGGAAAAACCCGAATGACCAAAGATCCACATACAAACACCCGCGAAAACGTCAGAAAACACACACACATACACACACACACACACACACACACACACACACACACACACATATATATATATATATATATATATATATATATATATATATATATATATATATATATGTATATAACAGAAATAATTGATATCTCTCATACATATACATTACTAGATAAGACAATGTGTTCATATGCTGCTGCTTTCATCGTCTGTCATGTGGCATTTTTTTCTTTTGAAAACTTATAAAATGGCATCTAGCTTCATGAACTTTTATATTTATAATTACTTATGAAAAAAATCCTTGGACCTAAATTAAGTCATACCTTCAGTCAATTCATTGAATGTAGTAATTAACCATGACTATCAGAATCAGAATCTTAAAGCCAATTTATTTCGGTGGGTTTAACAATGAACCCAGCCCAATGTTTACTTTCCTATTTTACAATCAATCTAACCCATTAACTGGTTAAGTGATTTTTGTTTTGTTGTGCCTTTGAAAACTGATGGCAACCTGAACATTAAAATTGGACAAATATCTATTGGTTTTTAAACATGATGAGATTTGGGGCTGTAAATCTTTATCTACTTACTTTAGAGAAAGTCTCACAAATGAATGGGTCTCCCTTTTGCCTAGCCATTGATAGGTTTGTACAGGGAGTCTGCTCAATAATGGACTACAATGACAACAGTGGAACAGCTTGCCCCATTACTACAGTGCCATCACCTCCTATAATTAGAGGGATAGAAGGTTAATGCAATTGGAGGGCATCTGTTCAGGGAAGTACTTAAAATATATAAGCAGCAGCCCTGAAATCATATGAACCCCACTGAAATATATGTCATCCACTGCAAGATCTGACTATCCGGTTTTTGGTTGCTTGGATGTCAGGGCTTCTTAACCCCCTCTTTTACCACTTGGATGTCAAGGTTTGCAGTCCTAAAACAACATACTAAAACATACTATACATTAGCATGGCTGGTCCTTCAGTTCATGTGCTCCTAGTGCTAGAGATCCTCCCTTTACCTCTTTAATGATAATGATAATGATAACTTTATTGTCACTTTGAATGTACACCAATTGGCATACATCAAAATGAAATTTCGTTGCATACAGCTCTCAAAGGGTCACCACCTCCGATATATACTTTAGCAGAGCTTTATTAAGTATGCTAAATATGTTCTGCTTGCACAGACTCATTTTTGGAGTATCTTGCTTACTTCAAAGCCCAACAATATTTCAGAGTGTTACAGACAACCTCCACATCCATCTTGGGCAGGAGCCAAGGAGGTCTGCCAGGTCTCTAGAATGCCAGCGGTAGCTGCCAGAGCATCATGCACTGCTGTCAGGCCTCCTTTTGCTCAGACTTCAGTCAGTGGCCTCTGTTGCCGTTGATTGACATTCTGCAAATGTTTCATAGAATTTAAGGCTTTGGATTTTCAATCCTGGAACTGATTCTTTAAGACTGGTCTGACTGTCCCATTTAAAAGCAGGTTCGACTTATAAGGGTTTTTTTTAAAAAAATTCCTGCTTTGAATTTGCAATCTATGCAAGAAAAAGGCTGCCTTTTGGCTGGCAAAATGGCCATATTATTGAAATATCAGTAACAAAGAAAGAAAGCAAAGGAGTAGAATCAGAATAACAGAGTAACAGAATATTAGAGTTGGAGGGGATCTTGGAGGTCTTCTAGTCCAACCCCTGCTCAGGCAGGAAACCCTATACCAGGGGCAGGCAACCTTGGCTCTTTTATGACTTGTGGACTTCAACTCCCAGAATTCCTGAGCCAGCCACACTGAGGGGAATGGGAGAGGTTTCCAAGCTGAGCCATTTTGGCTCAGGAATTCTGGGAGTTGAAGTCCACGAGTCATAAAAGAGCCAAGGTTGCCTACCCCTGCCCTATACCATTTCAGACAAATAGTTGTATCCTTGTAGTGAAGACTGTTTTAAGGCTAGTTAATTGTTTAATTATTTACTGATACTTCCTTTTTATCCAGACTTTTGTAACAACTTGCCTTCATCATGTTGTCAGAGATTTGTTTTCTTCATCTTCTTACAATTATTGAAAGATGAAATCTTGAACTTAACCCAGCTGTTTTGATTGATTTTCTATTATGAATACTATGCTGACATCTATTTTCAGTTTCTGTGTAAAGGATCCTCAAAGAAAGCTGGAAGGTGGCAGGTAAAGACCAACCTAGTCCTTCCCATAAGGACCCCAGAAAACTATTATTATTATTATTATTATTATTATTATTATTATTATTATTATTATTATTATTATTATTATTATTATTATTATTATTATTATTGTTGTTGTTGTTGTTGTTGTTGTTGTTGTTGTTGTTTTGTTGTTTTGTTGTTGTTGTTGTTGTTGTTGTTGTTGTTGTTGTTGTTATTATTATTATTATTATTGTGGTGGTGGTGGTGGTGGTTCTTTGCAGTCAGCCAAATGTTCTCGGATTGGATTTGGCATTTTTGTCTACCTATCAAGAGACCTAAAACATGATGGAGAGATGACATCAGCAAGTATTATGGGCCTAACTGGCAAAGGAAAGCTCAAGACTGTATTGGTTGGAAACATGCAGAAGAAGCCTTCATCCTGCAGTGGATAGACAATAGCTAAGATGATGATGATGAAGAAGATGATGGTGATGATGATGATGATGATGATGATGATAGCTACCTATTGGGTCCTTCCCAAGGACTTGGGATAGACAGATGTGGTTGCTTGATGGTATTAAAGTTATTGTTGCAGGATGTAAACTGTTCCTAGTAAAGCTGCCTTTTGTAGTTGGCTGCTGGCAAATTTGTCATTGCCAATGGGGTTCAAGTGGTGCTACATTTGTTTTAGGATTGCACTCAAGGTGCCTATTGGCACTATCTTTACTTTCTTTTTCCACAGTTCTTCTATTTCTATTTGCAAGCCTTTGTATTTTGCTATCTTCTCCAGTTCTTTCTCTTCTGTTCTGCTGTCTCCAGGTACTGCCACATCCACTAGTCAGACTTCTTTGTCTTTCCTATCTACAATTGTTAAGCCTGTGTGTTTTATGGCAGATGCCTGTCTGTTTGAAGTCTAAACCCCCAGAGCACTATTATTAAAATATATATTATTGTTTTATTTAGAATTATTGACACTGTTTACAAGCTGCAGGTGTATCCTGAAAGATTTGTATACTGATAGATGGGTTATCAGAAATCATAGCAATAATTACATATTTTGTTTAACCAAAAATCATTTCCTTATAAAATCATTCAATAACCATACTAGATATCTTCCAGATATAAAGAAAATCCAGTGAATGAGTTCCTTCAGAATCACTTCCTTTGGCATTTATTATAAATCTGTGAAGCAAGAAGGCTAAAGAGCACTGGAGAGAATAGAGAACAATAGAAGACTCATTCTCTCATGCACATATTTTCTCACACTCACATATCTGTTGACCACTTTATAGCAATAGCAATAGCACTTAGACTTATATACAGTACCACTTCATAGTGCTTTACAGCCCTCTCTAAGCAGTTTACAGAGTCAGCACATTGCCCCAGCAATCTGGGTTCTCATTTTACTGACCTCAGAAGGATGGAAGGCTGAGTCAACCTTGAGTCCCATCAAGATTGAACTCAGGAGGGTAGAGTTAGTCTGCAACATTGCAGACTAACTCCTGTGCCACCAGGGCTCTTTATAACTTAAACATTCACATCCCATCTCTGGGAGAATTCCAGGACAACTGGCAAGATTTCAGGAGAAAAGTAAATGTCCTAATCTTCAAAAAAAAGGAAAAAGGTGTGAAGAACTGCCTGCCTGTCAAATTGATATCTAGACTGGGAAAAGTTTTTATAGAGATTATTAAACAGTGTGTTTGTGAGCATTTATATAGGCATTCTACAATTACAGGAGTCACATGGATTTGTCACAAGCAAATCATGGCAGATTAACTTTAGCTTTTTCTTGATAGAGCTACTGGCTTAGTACTGTAGATCACGGTAATGCCACATGCCTACGTCAAAGACTCTAATGTTATTATTGTAAATGGACTCACAGTTGATGGAATGATTGCATCCAAAGAATGTTTATTAGTGGTTCTATTTCATCTTGAAGGGGATTTTCAGGTGGAGCACCACAGGAATCTGTCCTGGGTACTGTTCACTTTTTTTATCATTGTCTTGGATGAAAGAGTTGGGGAACAATAACACAAAAGTGGTGAAGGAAGGTTTGAAAAGAGTGAAGATTCAAAAAGATTTAAACAAGCTTCAGAGTGGCCTGAAATAAATAGGATGGAATTGATTGGGAATAAAAGGAAAGTTCTGGGGAGAAAAGGAAAGGCACAAGTATGATACAGAGAAGTTTTAGTTTTGAGGTATTACAGTATGTTTGCAAAGAATCTGGGTGTTCATGTCAATCACAGATGAAACATGAGCCAGCAGGATGATGCAGATGCTAAAAGGGCAACGCTGCTTGAGTTGTATTTACAGAAGCGCACAGTCCAAATTATGAGAAGCAAATATTCTACTCTACTCTGTCCTATCTGTCCTCACATAGAATACTATGTTCTGTTACAAGAACCAGAAAGGAGAGTAATAAATTGAAGGTTCAGAAAAGGGCTACCAAGATGGCTAGGTGCCTGGAAAGCTAGCCTTATATGCAACAGTTAAAAGACCTAGGTATGTTTATCCCATAGAAAAGATGACTGAGAGATGTAATATAGCACTCTTCAAATATCTGAAGATTTGTCACACGGAAGAGGACATGGGTTAATCCTCTATTGTATCAGAGGGTAATCATTATGTTAAACTACAAGGAAGGAGATTCAGCCTATATATCAGGAGGAACTTCCTAATTGTATAAGCTACTAGCCAAGACCAATAGGCTGCCACGTGAAATGATGAGTTGTTTTTCACTTCAATTCTTCAAAGGCTAAATGGTCATCTGTCAAAGATATCTTGAGAGCTCTGCCCTAAGGAGCTGGTTAAAATAAATGACCCTTAAGCACCCAGCTTTATAATTTTTATGATTTCACCTTGTTTCTCTTTCCTTTAAAACATCAAATGCTTTATTTTCCATTAAGCTGAATTAGGACTACTGTGCCAATGAGAAACAAACTTCAAAAAATAATCTAATGTCCAGAACAAAAAAAAAAATGAATATTTCTGAAGCCATCTCATACATTTCATCAACCTTATTACCCGGCATATAGATATGCTGGTTTCTTTGGAAAATGATGCATTTTTGCACATCTATAATGACATGATAGCTACTAATCATCTTTAAAATGATCTCCTGAATTGGTATCCACTTCACAACCTTCACATACCAAGGTCTTTAGCAGGAAAAAAAAATCTAACAAATATTCCCAGAAAGGGAAACAAAGAAAATAAAAAGAAACCTCATTATATGAAAGGCATTTAGAATTAAATAGTACCTGTAACTTGACTAGCTCTGTAGAAAAATATCTGATTAAAAAAAAAAAGGTCTGCATCTCTAAATCATCTCTGTTCACCAGATGGAACTCAGCTGTGTATTAGCAGGCATATTTTCTAATGTTAGCAAATGTTAGCTAACCCGCATCCAGAATCAGTAAGCCTGCGTTCAAAGATCTTCATCAAATCTCATTTGTAAATATCATGTTGGTACAGAATTGCTCATTCTTTCCCAGCACTTTCACCCTTTTTTTGTTTGTTTGGGCATCATTCTCTAGTCTACACTACCCCTAAGCTACATTATACATGAAAACGTACTTTAAAATAAAATAACCCAATTAGGTTTTGAATATTTCAGAAGCAAGCACACAATTTCCTATAAGGGACTCTTCCAAGAAGCTCATTCAGCTCCAGTAAACCATAAGTGAGCCCTTCCCCTACTTTGAACTTGCAGTGTCTGCTATTGTAAAATGCTTGCAAATATTGATCTTATTCAAAGGCGATGGGAGGAATAGTGCTAGGGTGACAATTACCGTATCACAAATGGGCAGGTGGGTGCTGCATAGTCCACAGAAACTAGAATGCTAAGAATATCAAGGAGTAAAACTCAATGCTACAAAAGATTCCAGGTTCAAATTCTAGCACCTCCATGTAGACCTGAAAAAACTGTGGCCAAAAATCTTGGACAGCTGCTGGAAGTCTGTGTCAACAACTCTAGACCATCTGAATCAAGAATATGAACTGGTGTAATGATGCTTCTTACACTCCAGTGCTACCACTCACTAGCATGAGCCTGCCAAGCTGTTTCTGCCATGTTGGAACTCTCTTCCCTAGTGAATGCTAGAAATTGGTCAGCTGCTAACGAAGTAAACTGCCAGACATTCCTTGGCATCAGCTGCAACTCCTGCCTTGCTCTTTTCTAACTTTCAAAAAATTCATCTTCTCATTTTTCAGAGGTGTGAACGCTGCCATTATACTGTATTTATTCATTATGCACTGTCTTAAATGAATAGAAAGCGGTGTGATTTGTTCTACTGTAGATATGCATTGAGACTGAATCTATTGTATGTTTAAAATGGCACTCGGGACAGAATAGAAAAAAATTATCCGTGTATCATCTATACTATTTTTGTAATTCTAAAATTATTTACCAAACCAGCTAAATTCTTCACCTTCCCTCAAAAATTCTCACTCATAAAGTGACTACTATATTTAGAAGTACCATTTCCCAGAATTCTATTGATCCTTCTTTTTATACCATGTAACAACTGAGATTTTTCTGTTTATACCATATAACATCTGAGAGCTAAGCCTTGCCCATATATTTTTGATTCTGTCAATATATTGTTAACCCCAAGGAGTGGCAAGTTGTTATTTTGTTTAATTTGAATCATTATTTACAAAATCCTTCAGATCCAGTGGTGAGATTCAGCCAGTTTGCAGCAGTTCAGCAGAACCGGTAGCTATTTTTTTGTTGCCCAGGCCCAGAATGAACTTCCGGAAGCGGCATCCACACAGAGAACCAGTTGTTCACATATTTGAATCCCAGCACTGTTCAGAGCCAATCACATTTCACGTTGAATAATTCTCTATCTAAAAGTCACATCTGTATGTGAAAAAGAAATGCTTTGCTAAGGCAGTATGTTGAAATAAAACAGGATCTAGTATAGATTTGAGCTTAGTGAATTGGTGGCTAGGATAAAATTTAAAGGGTGAGGGGTGACATGATAGCAGTGTTCCAATATCTCAGGGGCTGCCACAAAGAAGAGGGAGTCAAGCTATTCTCCAAAGCACCTGAAAGCAGGACAAGAAGTAACGGATGGAAACTAGTCAAGGAGAGAAGCAACCTAGAACTAAGGAGAAACTTCCTGACAGTTAGAGCAACTAACCAGTGGAACAACCTGCCTCCAGAAGTGGTGAATGCTCCAACACTGGAAGTTTTTAAGAAGAGACTGGCCAGCCATTTGTCTGAAATGGTATAGGGTTTCCTGCCTGAGTAGGGGGTTGAACTAGATGACCTCCAAGGTCCCTTCCAACTTATTATTATTATTATTATTATTATTATTATTATTATTATTATTATTATTATTATTATTATTATTATTATTATCATTATCATTATCATTATCATTATCATTATCATTAAATGGACAGATAGCCTTATATTAGATATGCAGAAAGACAACCGAAAAAGTAAATGGAGAGGTAATCAAACTAGAGAGAAGGAATGTGGTGCCTCCAGATAATTAGAGTGTCCTTCAAAAGGCATTTTTATTATTATTATTATTATTATTATTATTATTATTATTATTATTATTATTATTATTATTATTATTATTATTATTATTATTATTATTATTATTATTATTATTATTATAAAGCTTTTATTCCTAAAACATGAAACTCAGTCAACTGAACAGTCAAATTGACTGGCACTAATGGTTGACATGGGTTGCTGCCAGCATCCTAGGTATCAACCAGGTATCTCTTTAAAATGTAAGAAGTTCCGAGTACCGCAGTTTTTGTAGCTTTGCTGGAGTTATTGCAGGAAGCTGCAATTTCTTGATGTATTTGGCAAAGTTTTTGGACATAGTTCCCAGTGCCCCGATGACAATGGGTATCATTGTTACGCGTTTCATCCATAATCGTGCAGTTTCGATGGCCAGGTCGTGGTATTTTGTAATTTTTTACAGTTATTTTTCTTCAACTCTGGCATCTCCTGGTGCAGCGATATCAATCACCTGTACACTTTGGTTCTCTACAACTGCGATATCTGGCGTGTTGTGTTCCAAATGGCGATCTGTCTGTATTCGGAAGTTCCACAAGATTTTCACCCTCTCATTCTCGACAACTTTTTCCACCCTATGTTCCCACGACTTTTCGGAAACAGGTAAGTCATATTTTTTACACATGCCCAGTGGATTAGTTTAGCAACTCGGTCATGTCTAGCTTTGTAATCAGTTTGTGCGATTTTGCTGCACTCACATATTAAATGTGAAACAGTTTCAACTTTGTTGTTGCAAAGTCGGCAATTTGGATTGTCAGTAGATCTTCGCTTTCATGGCATTAGTTTGTAGTGCTTATTCTTGAGTAGCCAGTATTAAGCCTTCTGTTTCTTTCTTGATGGTTCCCATCTTAAGCCATGCCCATGTCAAGTTGTTATCACATTTTCCTTCAGTGTTTTTCAAATGCTGTCCATGCAAAGCTTTGGTTTTCCATCTGTTTAATCTGTCATCCAGCCGTTTTTCCCTTATATTCTGCCTTTGTTTCTGTTATTTTTATAATACTCTCTGTTTTCACAGCCTGCAGCAATTTTTCTGTACTTTGATTTACATAGTCATTCAAACTTCATTTTACTTCTTCTACAGTTTGGTGGATTTGCAGTAGCCCTCTGCCCCCTATTCTTCTTGGCATATACAACCTGTCGATGTCACTTCGTGGATGTAGAGCATGGTCATATTCAAAAGTTTACGTGTTTTCTGGTCTAGGTGTTCCAATTCAGCCAAAGTCCAGTTGATAATTCCAACTGGGTAGCATATCACTGGGACTGCCCATGTATTAATGGCTTTAATTATATTTCCAGCATTCAGCTTTGATTTTAGTATTTTGCGGACTCTCCTGATGTATTCCTTTTGTGTTGACTCTTTGACTTTTACATTCAAGATGTTATCTGCTTCCAATATGCCTAGGTATTTGTAACCATCATCCTTTTCTAGTGCTTTCATAATACTTCCATTTCCTAGTTCTATTCCTTCTATTTTTCCCATTTTTCCTCGCTGCATGGATAATATAGCATATTTTCCAAGTCCAAAGTCCATTCTGATATCGCTGCTAAACAGTTGAACTGCGTTGAGTATTGATTCAAGTTCAGTGTGGCTTTTCACATACAATTTTAAGTCATCCATGTATAGTAGATGGTTTATCTTGCCATGCTGGCTTGAGATGTGGTATCCCAGTTTTGTGTTTCATAATATTATTGTCAATGGAATTAATGTGATGTTGAATAGTAGTGGTGAAAGTGAGTCCCCTTGGAAGATTCCTCGTCTGATGTTGATTTCACCAATGTTCTCCCCATTTGCTGTTAGAACTGTTTTCCATTTTTGCATATTTGCTTTCAAAAATGTACAGATGTTTTTGCTGATTCCAAAGTTTTCCAAACATTCATTAATCCAACTGTGGGGTAATGAGTCAAATGCTTTCTTGTAATCAATCCACGCCATATTTAAAAAAAAAATTTCATCGTTTTGCATTTTTAAGTACCATTTTGTCAATGAGCAGCTGATATTTTGTTCCTCTTGATTTTTTATAATTTCCTTTTTGTTCTGCTGGATACAAATTGTTTTCCATCAGATGATTAAATACTGAATTTGCCAGTATTCTTGTAAAAAGTTTGAACGTTGTTGGCAGACAAGTAATTGGGTGGTAGTTGCTTGGTTCTGTGCTCTTTTCAGGGTCTTTCATTATAAGGTATGTTCGACCAGCTGTTAACCATTCTTCACTTGTGGCATTTTGAAGCATTTCATCAAACTGGGTGGCCATGCAGTGATGGAGGCTGGTGAGGTGTTTCAACCAGTATCCATGCAGCTCATCCAGGCCATGTGTACTCCAGTTCTTGACCTTCTTTACTTGTTTTGCAACCATATTGGTGGTTATTACAATATTCTCCATTTTGTTTTGTGTTGCTTGTTTTTGGATATCTTTGATCCAGGAGGCAGTTTCATTATGTTCCACTGGGTTTTCCCACAGTTCTTTCCAAAAGTTTAAGGTTTTTTCTTTACATGGTAGAACAGTAGTTTGGACTTTATTTTCATCAAGTGACCGATAGAAGAGGTGCTGGTTCTTCTATCGGTCACTGATGATGATGATGATGATGATGATGATGATGATGATGATGATGATGCTGTTTCTTGCGATTCTAAGTGGTTTATATCAAATATGATAGACCATCCATAACATTCATAAACATTATTAAGAACTTATATGAAAATAATGGAAGCCACTGATAATCTGATTGTCCTATAGGAATGCCCTCTTGAAAAAGACCATTATACATAAAGATATCAATGAATGGCACACCTGGAATTTGGGGGCCTGAGGGACAATTTGTTCCAGACAGAAAGGGAATCTACTGAAAGTGCCATTCCCCAAGTGCGAATGAAATATATAGAAAACATACCTGAATATCATTGTATTCAATGATCATCCTTATCAATGATATAGACAAGTTAACTCAAGCAGAGATATAGGGTGAAGAACAAAATAATGTCAAGAAAGAGGTTCTAACCTAATCCTGCAAAAGTAGGGAAGACATAATTATACAATCACTTTTTGGTAAGAATATTTTTAATCAGTTAGTTAATTAGAGTTGTCCTATTCTGCCATGGGTTGACTAGATTACTTTTAACTTCAGCATTCCTATTTGAAATATGGGTATAATATAATACTGTGCTTCCTGGCAGGGGTACATAAAAATTGGAAATATGTGTGCAGCACAGAAATATAATGTCTGTTGTTCCTTTTTGACCGATAATTCATTCTTATCCTGACAATCTGTTAATTAAAGTGAGAGAAGTTTGAAAAAAAAGTGAAAATATTTTATCCAAGTTTGGTTTGAACTAAGATATTTCATGAAAATTTAGAATATTTCCTCATCAATTATTTTCTCTTCATTGCTTTCCATTCTAATTTTCAGATTACTACTTCTTAGAATTCTGTATGGGGGAGTTAATATCCTACACACAGAGAGACATCGCATCCACACATGTATTATGCACACAAAGAGTATCTCAAAAGTTACCTAGAATTTTCAATACTGCACCACTGTTATAACTAATCAGTTTGATCCAGTGCATTGTGTGCCAGAAAGAAAATGTATTTTGCAAAATTGTATTTGCGTAAAAAGAGATTTAAAAAGACTATGTTCAGAGATGCCATGGCATAAATTCACTATGAAAAACAGGAGAAAGTAAGAAGCTTTAATTTTCCATGCTGTAAAGAAGAATGTATAATCTTGAGATACTTTGCAAACTACAGCTTTTTATGCATATTCTTTTCCAAAATGTGGAAAATATTTTACAATGTTGCATCATGAACAGTGACCTCACATGGTTTTCAGTCCAAAAACAGCATCTACCAAAAAATAGTTCATAAATATATTTGTCCCTTTTCTTTTACCATAATGCAGTAAACAAAGTGCTGTTCAAAATAAGTAAGTGGAAACTAGGTCAGCACACACTGAATACAGCATGAGAAGGTAAACTCAGATTTCATTACAGCTAGAATGAATGTTCTTTGATGTTATGTTCATGAGGCATCCCTATCAAAAATGCCCCTTTCTAATTAACTATTGAAAGAGTTTCATAAGTTCTTCCTTTTCACAAAAATAGTGATCAGTTCATTTCAAAATGATTCCCTGCTTACTTCACAGTGATGATATCAAATATGACCAGAGATTTCCCCAGAAGATAAAATGATTGTGTGCTTCCCTTGACATTGGAGCAGGCAACCTATAGATGGAAGCTTTGCAAATAACAACTAGTCTTAAACCAGGGCTTTTTTTTTCTCATAGAACGCTCAGAATGGAGTTCCGGCACCTTTTTTAGATGGAGCCTTGTAGGGTAGGCAAGGCAGGTTGTATGACATGTGTGAGTTCCGGCACCTTTTTCTTTTACAAAAAAAGCACTGGTCTTAACCATTAAAGAAATCTACTTAACTTACTTAGGGATCAGGATACATATTTACATGTATTGTCCAATAGCTCTCTTTATAGGAAAATATATTGTTTTTCTCCCAATGATATATTTTATTTATTTTTATTTATTTTAATTCCATTTATATCCCGCCCTTCTCCGAAGACTCAGGGCGGCTTACAAGCTTAGCAGTAGCCTTCATTCTATGTATATGCCTGCTTATTAGGGCTTTCACACACACCCCAAGCGGCATTATTACAAAGTCAGATTAATTGCCCCCAACAATCTGGGTCCTCATTTTACCTACCTCGGAAGGATGGAAGGCTGAGTCAACCTTAAGCCTGGTGGGATGCGAACCTGCACTAATTGCAGGCAGCTGGTGTTACTTTAGGAGGCATTAGCCCACTGCTCCACCAAGGCTCTATAGCCTTCCTTGTCTTCCTTTAGTGGCTCCATGAGCTCCATGAGCCAATAGCCATTGAACTAAACAGAAGAAACAATCAATGATATAGAGAGATGGTTTTTTTTTACTAGGACAGAGAAAATGTAATGATAATGAGACTGTAGAGAAGTATCATTTAGGGTACTGAGGATCTGTAATGTTCTTTTCACCTGCAAGAAGAGAAGGGAGGACAACAAGAGCACGACATTTCCCACATGGTTGGTTTTGAGTTTTCAGTGAACTTCCAGCCTCTTCCAACCATATCTATTTATTATCTATCCATAATACCTCCATCCCATGATGAAAGGAAGCTATAATACCGTTCCATTGTAGGCCTAATAATCTTCAGGGAAACAATCATGTTATAATATTCCACTACGTTAAAGGACTTTAAACTACAGTCCCTTTGCTCTGCCTTGTTCTGCAAGTTTCTTATGAAAACTACTAAAAAGCATGGACCTTATCAGAGTTAAATTATGGTATATATGGCTTCAGTATGATATAGTGGCATTTACTTTATTTGATATATTCTCAGAATAGGAGAAAACTGCTTTGGACTGAACCTTCTTCCATTGTGTTCAGTGAGAAAGTAAATATTAGAAAAATTACATGCACACCCAGATACAGGATATACACCCCATCTCCCTTTCTTAAGCCAAGCAGAACTTCATTTCACCTTCTCCTGCCTATTGTACAGGATTGCTCTGCCGATGTTTTACAAAGCAATGTCCTATCAGAGATATATCACTTAGCATGGGATAATTTTAAAGCTTCTTTGGGGATTGTATGACTGCAAGAGAATAAATCTTAAATATATTAAAAATAATACAATTGCATATCCATGAAAATACATGTGCCAAGGGAAAATAGGGAATTAACCATCCCTTAGTACAGACCTAGAATGTACTGTATCAGCTTGCAACAACACACACACACACGCACAAACACTTTGTTATTACTTTAATGGAACAACGTGGCATATTTTCAATCATGTGTGAAATGAAGGAGGGTGAACACCTCCAGAAAGCTTGCCAATATTTTACACAGCATCATTCTTGTATTAATTAGCCTAACAGTGGAATTAAAGACTAAACCTCTTACAAGCACTGGAACACTCTTGGACAGAATGCGTAACTTGAAATGCTTGGGAAATCACTAAAGGGAAGGAAAATGATACATATAAAACAAAATATATCGGTAATATCAGATAACCACTAAAATGCTTCATTTTCACTGGGTGGCTTAGGTTCAAGTGGCACTCAGTTATACTGTTCATTTGACATCTAAATTTGCATCTTCTCAAATCACTTTTTGTTTGCACACTTGATGAATTTAATAGACTTTCAGTCTATTCTATTTTTCAAACCTGTGGTAAAAATCTGACCCATGCTCTTTGGGGGAAAGTTGGGATATATATAGTTGCGTGTTGTTTAAAAAATTATCACACATCTATAATGAGCACTTTTTCTAAAAGCTGATAGCTATATTCCCAGTAGACAACACATGAAAGGTAATAATTGTGCAAACTGTAATTTCAACTAGAACCCAAACAAACTCATTAGTTTTACCATCAGCCCATACATACATAGAGATAAATAGAAATCTTCTTGCAGATTTGCTTTAAATAGCTTGATAGTGAGGTTTGGGGAAGGAGAATTTTATTTCTTGTTATAACCTAGATTTTGTTCACAATCTAAATTTCTTCAGCTAAGGAAATGTGAATACACAGAGAGAGGTAGATAGAGGGAGATGGATTGATAAAGGTATAGATACAGTATAGCTATAAATGTAAAGACTCAAAGACCCATTATCAAAAAGTGAAACTTATTTAAACTTGTATGCATGCTCCTTATAATCCATATGCCTTAAAATTATTATCATTTGCAGAAAATTCAGGGAGAAGTGAAACTGCCGTAGGCAATGAATATTTAACTTTTTCAACAATTACTACTTCAGAATTACAGAACTGACTTAGGGCTTCTTCAGAATTTTGGTTTTATCCAAAGAAAAAATGCTGGTTGCTATTATTATTGTTTACATAAGATGCATAATTTAGTTGTAATCCTATTGAGTGAAATATCTCAGAATTTAATGAGGCTTACTTCAATGAGGTTTACATATGAAAAATGCAAAGGACTGTACTATAAATCAGCTTTCCTGCTAAAATGCATCTTTCCCACCCTAGCGAGACATATACTCCAGTGATCAGAACCCCTCCCCCAATATATACCTCACTTTTGCCCAGTGTTAGATATTTAACACCTATCCACTCAAATAGCATTGATAATATCTGGCTGGGTTGATGGAAGTAAATGGGGATAGTGTGAGTTGTATACAAGACATCTGAAAGATGCTGAATTGGGAAATAATCTATATTTTCTTTTCAGTTTTTCCTACTGATATTCTGCAAATCACCATTGGCTAAAAAAGAAGTATAATTATGGTTACATTAATAAGAATAAATATGGTAATTGCAAAATCATCATATTTATATTGTCTATCAAGAAAGTAAGAGGCTTTCTTGTGACTCTTGAGTAGTTGGATTACATATCCTATCACAGCTAGCCCACTAATACTTCTTGAGAATTACAGTTATAACGTATTTAAAAGTACAACATGATAACACTGCAGTAAAAGTGCTGATTAGAACTCCATCGTGTAGAAATTATCACTTTCTTCAGTGTCTAACATATTCCATTCAAGTTCAGAAGTACAAAAATGTTTTTACAAACACTTTAAGAACTTTAGGGGCAGTTCCATCCCTACATATCTCTCTCCTGGATCGTCAGCTATTGCAGAGGAGAAGGGAAAGCTGAGGAAGAAGAAGAGACGACTTACCACTTGAGCGTCTGACAATGTTCTCCAAGAATGTATTCTGTGGTGCCACCAGCCCCCGTTTGCCCCCCGGCATCCTCCTGTGCCTGCAGAGCTGGGCTCTGGAGCCAAGAGGTCGCAGTGGGGCGGCGGGCTGGGAGGATCTCGGAAGGTCTCTTGAGCCCAGTGCTGTGGAGTAGCTGTGGGAAGATTGATGAGGCAGTTCATGGTAGTAGCGCTCCGGCAGCAGGTAAAGCCCAGACTGTGGCAAGGATGCGCTCACAGCTCAGAAACTGCAGCCTCTGAGGAGATTGCGCCTGCGCGCTTGACCCGCTGTTGCTCTTGCCGCCGCTACTGCCCCAACGGGCAGGCAACATGACCAAGCCTGCTTTCCGAAACGATCGCTCCCGAACCCGCTGCAGCTGGACGGAGAATCAACCCAAACCAGAGTCTGGATCTCAAGGTTTCTTATGCTTCTAAATGCAACACGGAAGGGGCGGGTAACAGGGGGGTAGGGATTATGAACGGTGTAGAACAATTCCCTTAAAAACGAGGGAACAATAAACGAATTGTCCGACTTTTCTGCTTGTCAAGGACCGAGAAAGAGAAACGATTCCTGTATTCCAGCATTCCTCCAGCTTCCCGAGAGAAAGTTTTTAAAGTGGTCTAATCCCCAAAGGTTCCATCGAGCAAGTTCAGGACCCTGGACAGCTCTCAACTAGCCTGCCGCTTTCGGCGTTGGGCGAGCGTTTTTTTTCTTTTCCTTCGTTGCTTCTTCCCCCGTTGCTCTCTTCAATCCGGAGTCCGCGGCGCCACTAGGTCGAGCCAAAGAAGGGCTGAGCGGCTGCGATGTGACTGCGCGATGAGCCTCTGAACATCTGCTTGGGACTCAGAGCAAGAGCAGAAAAAGCCTAGCGGAGAAGCCCGCTTAACGCGCAGAGACCACACCAGTCTTATTAGCAGAAAGGCCAATCGCTGAAGTGAAGAGGACGGTTTCGGAAAACAGAGGATGGCCAGGAGGGGCCGCTCTCCAGGGGCGGGGCTGAACTGTCCGGTTTTTCCCTTTCCGCGTGGCCCAGCCTCCCCCGATTCCTTGAACTGATGGCTCAAAGTGTCCGATGCAGCTGTTCAACCAAAGCGAATAGGGCCGTGATGCAGCTCTCCGCCAGGAAAGAAAAGCCTCAATAATTCATAAGAGCCGGGCGTTTGTTTCGGAAAGGGGAAAAACGCAGAGGTGGAGGCGAATGAGAGATGGGCAAGCGGGGAAATGAAGAGTAGTGGGGGCGGAGGCTGCCACTAGGTTCACTCGGATGTAGAGAATGGAGTAGGAGGAGAGTAAAGAAAAAGGCAACTTTCTTTCCTGCTTCACGTAAGAGAAAGTTGGAAAGGAGCGACGGAGGCGCTGGAAAAGACTCTCCTTTGGAAGAAATAGCTGGGGGTTCCTTCTTTCCTGATTCCCTTAGCCCACCATCTCGAAGTGGGAGCTCCGTATTCCGGAGCAGTATAACTTTGAATACCACACGAAGTGAAAACGAGCTAGGAGGAAGATCTAGATCCCTTGTTGACTCTGCTTGGGGGCTTCACCTCACTTATGTCACAGTACATCTCATTGTATGCTCCCCATTTAAAATTCTGGATATGGAGTCAAGAAGTATCCCTTATATTTTGAAAGGAATTCTATTCAAGCAAACAGGTAATGCTGTAGACACATTTCAGCCTTCATCTTCTGAATTTTCTGAGGACTTGTTGGTTTTTCACAATGCTTTCTCACAAAGAAGACTATGTCTTAGTAGTGATTTATAGAGCATCACTACTTTGGCACCATAAAGCCCATGCGCATTACTGATATATTGGCAGAGGTGTTTTCTTTGGGATAGTATGCAATATAATGGGATTTGTCCCAAGTAAGTTAGAATGGCTTGAAGCCTCAATGGTCTATTTATGACATGGGTTTCTTCTTTGTTACCCCTGCCCTGCCTCCAAGTATAGAAGTGTCAGGATTTCTTTTCATTTCTTCAATGAAAAAAAATCTATTAAAGTCCATCAAACTGTATCTCATTTGTCCCATTCTACCTCATTCCCCATCTCTTGAAGGGTTCTGAGCCTCCCATCATAAAGGAAAAGATCTTAAATCTGACCTCTTGAAGTCAGAATCTTAGTGCTAAAGGGTCCATAGAGAGTAAATCAAAGGAGCTCCCAGAATTTCAGATTCTTTCTTTCCTCCCAGTTGTACCTAGAGAAGGCAAAAAACTGAAACTGAGACATTCTGAAAAAAATGTGCTCAATCATTAACCACCACAACTTAATGTTCTTTATAAATAATAAGTTTCACTAAAGACTTAGTGGCTGAAAGTACATGATTAGTTCAACCTTGCTTCATTGGGGGGGGGGTGTTGATGCATTGTATCAAATCGATCCCTTTGGCTAATGTTTCCTAAAAGTAAAAAAAAATGGATTCACTTAGAAACAGCTATCTGAACACTATCATGCACATACCTGGCAGCTAAATAATAATAATAAACCTTTATTGTCAAAGTACAACATGTGTACATTGAGATTAGCTGAGCCTCCCCCCGTGCTCTCTCCCCCCAACACACAGTGACAACAAACCCTCCATCCCACCACACTATGTGAACCAACTACGCCACACACCGGCCTCCCAAGTCAATTCTGCATAAGATTAGGTCCCATTTAAAAGCCTAACAGCCCATGGATAAAAGCTATTTTTCAGCCTGTTGGTATGGCTGGCTATATTCCTATATCTCCTACCGGATGGTAGGAGAGTAAAGAGATACCGTCCAGGGTGTGAGTCATCCCTGAGAATCTTCCTCACTCTTCCAAGGCAACAAGCCCTGGCGATGTCATCCAGTGGTGTCAGGAAACAGCCCACAATGTCTTGTGCTGTGCTCACTACCCTCTGTAATACTTTCCTATCCGCGGCTGTCAGACCAGCATACCAAACCACAATACCATACGAGAGGACGCTCTCTATAGTAGACCGGTAAAAAAGGGTCATTAGCTGTTGTTCTACCCTGTTCTTCCGCAAGACCCTAAGAAAGTGAAACCTCTGTTGGGCCTTTCTAGCCACCTGAGTTGTGTTAACTTTCCAGGTCAGATCTTCACAGAGGTAGACTCCCAGAAATTTAAAGGAGGAAACTCTCTCTACACAGTTCTCTCCAATATAAAGTGGGGCAGGTTCCTCCTTTTTTCTCCGGAAGTCTAACACCATCTCTTTCGTCTTGCCGATGTTTAGGTGCAAGTTGTTGTTACTACACCATATGGATAGTTTTTGTACCTCCGCCCTACAGTATATGCTATCTCATCCCCACCTGTAATAAGACCCACCACAAGCATACCATATCGAAGAATTCTTACACCTTTTTTTGCATGCAGATTCTCTTGTTAAAGGGGTATTGAACCTAGCCAAGAGGGAACAATAAAAGCTTGATGCTCTGTTCTAGATATAATTCCAAATATAATTCTAGATATAATTATTAGATGCCTGCAGTCTCAACTGAGACATAAGCAACGGGTCAGCCTTGGTGGTTTTTATCATTTGCCTGTTTATTAAAATCAACATTTAAATAAATGAGGCATTTATTCTAACTGAATGCATGTTGATAGCCTTTCAGAAGCTTGGTGTATTTCAGACATTTAGAGATCAACCTATTACAGTAATAGTTTGGTGCCCTTCTTTTAACTACAGATGTTTACGTCTTTTTGGTACATTTGACCAATGCACTAATTGGAAGTGTGTGTGTGTGTATGTGTGTGTGTGTGTGTGTGTGTGTGTGTGTGTGTAATTTAATTTTCCAGTGGAATAATATAACTCTAAAAAGAAAGGACAGATAATTTCCACTCATGTATTTATGGAACCTTTTCCAAGTACTAGAGTAACAGTTATGTTGCTTGAAAAGAGAATCTCCATGTCAGAAACAACTGGTAAGTAAAAAAAAACCTTTTAAAAGATAGCCTATCAGGAGTTGGAATAGAACTTTGCAACCCAAAAACAAAATTATATGCTTGCACTTATATGTGTATTCTCCTCTGTGCATTTATATCAGTTGTGTAAAATTATTTTGTTGATTTTTTATTGTACATTTTTATTCTGCAATAGCTAATTGGGTAAAATCAAGCCTCAGGAGCAAAAGATTCAGGGATGCACGCAGTTGTATATTACTGTATGTTTTTTATTGTTTCAAGTGAGAACTGGCTTAGCAACCGGTTATAATGGTGATGAAAAAGTAACTTTGCAACCAATCTGTACATAAATCTTTGCAAGTGTGTAAAGCAAAGGAAAGCTGGAATAAATTGTAAGCACAGTTGCAGTTTCACATAGTAACCTCCTTGTTTAATTATCATGTTGCCAGTCCCTAGGACTACCTGAACAGCTTATTAGAAAAAGTAAAACATTACTGTAACTTGTATAATTGAAAGCTGCTATGCTGCCATCAGGAAATGTGACCATTCTGCTTTAATTGGAATGGCATCCTTATATTATTTTGCAGATAATATGGTAGTGTTCCCTACTCACAATTATGCAGTACTGAAGTTGCCTTTGATTAATCTTTTATATCAGATCAGACACTAACTTCTGCTTTTGACTTATCTACGCAAGAGGCTGTAACCTCCTAGCGTTGGACTAATAAAAGATCGTTGAATCCTCTCCAGTTCGTTGGTTTCCATGGAGAGGGCTTTACCTTAACAGAGCCCATATATGCAGTCACAGAATCTGGAATAAAGTGATAAAATGTGAGAAAGTTATTTGTTCTATGTCAAACATGATGTCCCAGATCGATGCAACTACTCCCAAATCAGGGAAATGCAAAGATCATATCAGAGAAAGTATTTAATTAGGATATTAATATGATTATCAAATTTAAATCAGATTTAATTAAAATAAGAATTATTACCATTCTGATGAATTTTGTACAAGAAGCTGAAACCACTTTTCCTCATTTTTCTTTTTTTGGGTAGCATGCAAATTTGAATAATTTTGAAGTTTGCCAGTTAATTGGCAACTAGAATTAGTTTTGATTCCAGCCAATTTTTATTCTTTTGAAATGACACTGGTGACACAAAAAATTAAAGCAAATGAACAGAAAGTTGAATTTAAATGCAAAGGCAACATAAGAAATGGAAATAGATAAGTGATAGTAATAGGCAACTGTGCCTTAATAAAAAGAAATCATGTTTATTTGTAACCTTTGTCTACCATTTCTCTTTTCACAAATCTTGTTTAACTCAGATTAGAACTGACAAGTGTCATACAACTTTCAATAATTAATATGTCATCTGTACAGCTCCCTGGCAGTGCTCATAATGCAGATTGCAACATAATCATCAGTCTGGGAGAAGAATAAAAGGGAGAAGAGAGGATTCTGTAAGAGAACAGCAGGCAGAGCTGGGGGTTGAAGTTAAATGTGTCATAAGCTTAGAATCCTTACATTGACACAAACAATCCAAGTCCAGCCTCCCTTGAATTCCTTTGAACCTTATCTAGCACCAATTTAGTGCTGTTAGTTGACTAGATTCTTGTGTATAGGCTTAAATAAATCTTCTGTGCTGCAACTTAACATGTGGTCCTGATCCTTTGCATCTGACAGATTCTTGTTCATGAACAGAAGAGATATTGGAGAAACTTTCAGGACTGTGTTTGATATCTGACATTTATTTATTTTAGGAAATATAATGATAGCAGCCATGCTGAGTCCGTAAATTGAAAATTTGGCAGCTCAACATCAGAAATCCTCTAAATCCACATAATTTAGCTCTGTCTCCTGCCTTGGTAGAGAGGCTTGGTAATTCTTATTGCCACCACCTCCCTCCCAGGAATTGCCTTTATTTACCATTCTCTCCATTAAACTCACCATGTGAGAAAAATGGTGCTCCTACAGCTGTATGTCCTAATAAACAAAAGGAAAAATCAGAGATAAAAAGGAAATAAACCCCATAGCATCACCTGCTGGGCCTACGGAATCTGGCTAGGGAAATAATCCCATTTCATCTCCATGTTTGTGGAGAAATAGACTAATCTCATTGATGATCAAGAGAATTAACCTTTTTTAAAGGAATTAGAATGTTCTGTAGCTTTTTTTCAGTGTGAGAATCCCTATGGAATCAATGATGAGGCTGGCAGTCATTGCTATTCAATCTTTCTCAACATCTTGACCCATTCCAGTCTCCCTTCCCTGGCAGGATCACAAACCTGGTTCTCTGCATTCAAGATATTTTGGAAACCCTGTCAATGGTTATTAATGAGAAAGTGAAGCCTCTGGCTAGAAAGGCCCAACAGAGGCTTCACTTTCTTAGGATCTTGCGGAAGAACAGGGTAGAACAACAGCTAATGACCCTCTTTTACCGGTCTACCATAGAGAGCGTCCTCTCGTATGGTATTGTGGTTTGGTATGCTGGTCTGACAGCCGCGGATAGGAAAGTATTACAGAGGGTAGTGAGCACAGCACAAGACATTGTGGGCTGTTCCCTGACACCACTGGATGACATCGCCAGGGCTCGTTGCCTTGGAAGAGTGAGGAAGATTCTCAGGGATGACTCACACCCTGGACGGTATCTCTTTACTCTCCTACCATCCGGTAGGAGATATAGGAATATAGCCAGCCATACCAACAGGCTGAAAAATAGCTTTTATCCGTGGGCTGTTAGGCTTTTAAATGGGACATAATCTTATGCAGAATTGACTTGGGAGGCCGGTGTGTGGTGTAGTTGGTTCACGTGGTGTGGTAGGATGGAGGGTTTGTTGTCACTGTGTGTTGGGGGAGAGAGCACAGGGGGAGGCTCAGCTAATCTCAATGTACACATGTTGTACTTTGACAATAAAGGTTTATTTATTTATTTATTTATTTATTTATTTATTTATTTATTTACAAGTCTCTAACAGCACTTTGCTTCATTTCATTTCACCTCACTTAGTGTGGCCATCTGTGTTTGTTTGAAATCTGACCTGCATTTTAGGATAATAATAATAATAATAATAATAATAATAATAATAATAATAATAATAATAATAATAATGAGGAGGAGGAGGAGGAGGAGGAAGGGACCTTGCAGGTCATCTAGTCCAACCCCCTGCTCAGGCAGGAAACCCTATACCATTTCAGACAAGTGGCTGTCCAGTCTCTTCTTAAAAACTTATAATAATAAAATAAAAATAAAAATAAAAAAAATTAAAAAAAAATAAAAAATAAAAAAATAAAAAGAAGAAGAAGAAGAAGAAGAAGAAGAAGAAGAAAGAAGGAAGAAGAGGAGGAGGAGGAGGAGGAGGAGGAGGAGAAGGAGGAGGAAGGGACCTTGCAGGTCATCTAGTCCAACCCCCTGCTCAGGCAGGAAACCCTATACCATTTCAGACAAGTGGCTGTCCAGTCTCTTCTTAAAAACTTCCAGTGTTGGAGCATTCACCACTTCTGGAGGCAGGTTGTTCCACTGGTTAATTGTTCTAACTGTCAGGAAGTTTCTCCTTAGTTCTAGGTTGCTTCTCTAGCTATTACATTCAGCACCAAGAGGGTTTGCATACCAATCACTCCCTCTTACCAAAATGATAGAGTATAAAGAGGAGAGATAAACGGGGAGGGGGGGAAGGGTTGCACCAATGGTGACTACTTATGATCACGGAACTCCCTAAGTTCAGTTCAGCATAAATTCAGAATTTATAGATCAAAGGCCTTAAAGGTTTCTCACCGAAATGAGAATATTGAATCTTAAATCTTGAAATGTGGCACTAATTTAACTAGTAGTATTCCAGTCAAGTAATTTCACTATAATCAATGGTTTTGCCAAACTGAAATTATTTGAAATGAGGCATAAATGTCATTTATCAGACATTTCTTCTCTTCATCATTCACACACATAGGAACTTGATCCATCTGAAAGCTGACAATTAATGTGAAGCTTTTCATCTTGTATCCAAAGCCAGAGAACCCCTTTTCCAGTAAACTGTACTTGATTTGGATTGTTTCCTACCATGGACTTCGGAACCAGCAGGTTCAGTCTGGAAGATGGGGGAGCTTTGACTTTATTACCAGTGCCTTCCTAATCATCATCCAGCTGATCAAGACTATAGATACATGTATATTTTAGGATATTACATTTTCCCCCTTTAAAAGCTAGAGCCAAATATGATGGCTATGACTTCAACACAAAAATGTGGAGAGAATTAAAAACTGGGGATTCTTGTTGTATCAATATTCATCCCCCCCTCCCCTAGTCAAAAAGTAAACAATGTGTCTGGTGGTACAGTGGTTAGGATGCAGTACTGCATCTTAACTCACAGCTCTCTCCAGGAGTTTGATTCTAAATGGCTAAAGGTTGACTCAGCCCTCTATCCTTCCGAGCTTGGTAAAATGAGGAGCCAATTGTTGGGGGCAATTTGATGAGTCTGTAAACTGCTTAGAGAGGGCTCTAAAACCTATAAAGCGGTATATAAGTCTAAGTGTTATTGCTATTGTTGTTAGTGCAGCGGTCCCCAACCTTTCCAGCTTTGAAGGCCGGAGAGGGGAGAAAGGATGGTTCTGCATGAGCATTAGGCGAGTGCATGCATGCAAATGGGGCTGAGTGCATACGCGCTTGCCCACTGCTTATACAAATGGAGCTGCTTATGCTTGCCTGCCACTTCCGTGGCCTGATTCTGAACAGGCTGTGGCCCGGTAGTGGGCTGTGCCCAGGGTGTTGATTAATGAACATTGTTTTGCAGCCTCCTTTGGGGATAAAGTGCTGCACTTACACATACTTTTAGTCATTAACAGAGGGAAGTTACTGAAAGAAAAGTAAGGATAGTGTAATGTCTAAACAGAATACCGTGAATGTCATTGTTTTGAGGATATACAGTACTGGGGGATAAATCCTTAGTTTGTGCCAAGACATGGCATTATCAGCAAATACAGAACCTGCCAAGTTCCATCTCTTCCTTTACCAGCTGCATCTTCCTTAACAGCCATTTTATACACAGAGGGCCAGTTCAAGAAAGGCCTCTGATGAATGAAGCCTGAAAAATTTGACTACTCAGAAGGAGGCTGCAAAGTGTTAGAAATTACAGAGGTTACATAGTATGACAATGCAACAGCAGCTTATCAGGAATATCAGGATTCATGGAAGTGACCACTTAAGGCTCAACACAATCTAGAATGAAATACAAAAATGGGTTCATTGATTTGGGGTAGATCACCATGGTCACTGCTAGTTAGCCAATCATGTTAAATACAGCAGCTTCAGCAGCTATTAGTGAAAGAAGCTGCTCTTTCCAAAATACACCAAATGATAGATTTTCCTTCATCCTCCTCCACTTACCATGAGCTCTGAAGATAGAGGGTTGGAGAGCAGTTGCAGAGTTAAAAATGAAATGAACAAAATGAAATTGTCTATAATAGAAAATTATCATGACGAAGCTGAACTTCTCTGTTCTAGGATAACACCATTTTTCTTTCAGTAGGGTAGCTTTCAACCTTGTGATAAACTTTTCTCATTGTGGACCCTGATCTGCCAACTGCTGAGTTTGGTTCTTCATAGTGACACATCTTTTAAATAAATCAAAGGACTATAACAGAGCAGCATTATATATTCAGTCTTTGACACTTGCCTTAGATGCACCTGCTGCTCTCTACCTGTGACAAAGTCTCTTGTAATGTACTACCCTTTCCTAAATATAGTAATTACTATTATTCTAACAATTTTCCCAGTATGCCCTACACTTTAAAGGCTGTAGTTACTTCAGCTGCTCTGAGAACACTTCAGAGTCAAGCCTACAAGGCAACCAGTGAGGTCACTCCAAAGAGCTTTAGGTATGATGCAGTAACTGCTTTAACTTTGGATCAGGAAGGCAGCTGGTAAGAAGTAAGACCTAATTCCCCATCTGCCACTGTTTTATTTTGCTTCACAATAGGGCTGATCTTGATGGCTCCCTATTTCTTCAAATGACACCATTGCCCATGGTTTCATCAGGGGATTCCATTTGATGGTTCTGCATGACACGTTGAAAGAGAAACTTACTACAGAAGCTGATTTGGCAAAACACAGTGGTTTAAAATATGACTGGCCAGTTTCTGGTTCAGAGGGCTGAATGAAAACAACCACTAGCTTTGCATGATTTTGTATATTTTCATATTGTGCATGAATTCATTATATCAAGTAACACATCAGGTGCCTAACAGCAAAACAACAGTATTATCTCCTACTCTGATAGCTAGCAAAGTGGGGGAAAACTGCTGCCTAAGTCTTTTAAACAAAAGCACCTGTGACTGAATTCACTATATGCAAGACAAAGACTATTGGCCACAAAGGCTTATCCTAATCTGATGAATAATACTGCTACTAGACTCGGTCCAGACAACTAATCCAGAAAATGCTAGCTAACTATTTGCTGCCATCTAGAGTTGTCTGGAATTTGCAGCAGAAACAGCAAACCAACTTAATACGGTATATAGCTCAGCCTGGAAATTTGCTCCCCTTTCTCTTTTAACTCTCAATCATTCCCAGTACACCAACCCCAAATTTTGAATCTACCCCTTCCACTCTGCCTAAGTTTCACTGCTTGATTTTCTCACTCCATACTTTGGGGGATGGGGAACATATTCTAATTCAAGATGCTGTCCATCTGCTTGGCTTCATCACTTCCATGTTGAGCTGAGAAGGGAGGAAGAAGATTTTTTAGCTTCTGCTCTTGCCAAAATAATTGCCTGATTTTTAAAGAAAAGAACTCTGGAGAAAGATACATTAGAAAGCCGCAAGGTGTGATATCGTCTTCTTATATCTTGACAATGTATTGAGACATCCAAAAGATATTCAAAATATGTTAATTTCTGGGTAAGAAGCAAAGGGCAGAGTGCAGGACTACCAAAATCAATAGTCACAAAACCACAATAGGAAAACAACATTGAAGATTCTGTTATTAAGTGACATAGTCATAAGTAAAAAAAATGAACATGCTATTTAGTAGCACTTAGTGATGGCATTTCTGGCAATCCCATTGAACAAAGATTGCACAGGTCATCTGAAGCCATCACATGAGCACACCTTCTGGCTTCCTACCACCTTTCCCATTGACTCTGCTTGTGGGAAGCCAACAAGGAAGGTTGCAAATTGCACTCATATACCATGGGTATGCTGTGAGACTCATATGGTCCAGTTGTAATCACCACTCATTTAATGTTATCATACCAATTCAAACAGTCAATGAATGAGTAGTCTTAAATAAGGGTCACTGCACTTATAAGCAGAAATGCAGGGTAACTCACCATCTCAACACCATTGGCAGTGACAATAAAGATGCAGCAATTTTTTTTTCCTCCTGGGTGAAATTTTGGGTGTCTTTCATAATTTACCAAACTGTATCTAGCCCATATGTAGTTCATTATATTTATAGAGAAGTTGGATCAGTATTAGAAATTGTGGTTATTAACATTGATGACAGCCATGGAAGAGTGAGGAAACATTGTAAAGAACTGTACAAAAATTCAGGAAGATTGACAAACTAGAACAATTGGCAGCAATCAGGAAGATAAGTTTCAACAGGGACAAATACAATTTCATTTAGTTAGGAAAAATCAGAGGCATGGGTATAAGATGTAGAAGACCATACTGGGCAGTAGCATGTATGAAAAAGATCTGAGTGTCGGGTGAGTCACAAAGAGAATATGAGTCAACAGACAAAAGTCAGTTTTAGGCTGCATCAACACAAGAATCGTATAAAAATCAAGAGAAACTATTATCCGTTTCTCTTTTGATTTAGCAAAACCATATGTAGAATATTGCATCTGGTTCTGAGCACTACATTTTAGGAAAGTCACTGATGAACTGAGGTATGTCCAGAGAAGATCAACCAAGATGAAAAAAGAATTGGAAAAAAACACCATGAGAAATAGATGGAAGTGTTGGGCATCTTTAAATTGAAAAATAGAAGACTTTAAGGCAATATGATAGCTTCTTTGCAGGTGTTTAAGGGCTATCACTAATATGCAACCTTCTGTTGCTGATCCCTAAACTTGTAGGGAAACTCCCACCCAAGCAAGGGCATTAGCCTTGAGTCCTTGCACAGCCACAGGACACTTAGGACTGATTCCGTCAGGTTCCATGTAACTTTGTCTGTTTGTTCCCAATGCAGTCTGAGGAGATTCTTGTATTATAGATGGAACATAAATAAAGTAGTCAATTTGAACCTTTTATGTGTGGATGTGGTTACTTGCATCTGACAAAACTTTAGGCATCCCCATACCAGGCAACATTGTCTGTTCTGGGAACTGAGGGGAAAGATTGAAGGGCTATAAAACTTGCCCAATGAAATCAACCTCTTTTGAGAGTTACGTCCATGGAATTTTCTCCCTGTAGTCAGCTATTTTGGGAGGAACTTTTCTGATGCTGTAAATATTGGGATTTCATTAATAAAGCTTTATTAATTGTAATTGCCCTGTGAACCCCAACTTTGATATTTGACACAAAAAGGTTCAGGACAGCAAGATGTCCAATCCTTTCTTTCCACAAGCACACAAAATAGAAATAAAAACAAAAGAAATTATTTATTTATTTATTTATTTATTTATTTATTTTATTGGATTTGTATACCACCCTATTCCCGTAGAACTCAGGGCGGTTTACAGGGCAGTTAAAACCATGAATACAAAAAATTAAAAACAATTAAAACAATTAAATTAAATTCAAGCCCCAAGAGTAAATCTAAAACCCAGTTAAATTAACAACCCCTCAGTCTGGACCAAACAGATCGAAGAGCCAAGTTTTCAGGTCCTGGCGAAATGAGCGAAGGTCAGGGGCAGTCCTAAGTTCTGTGGGTAGTTGGTTCCATAGGGCAGGCGCACCCACAGAGAACGCCCTTCCCCTGGGAATAACCCGCCGGCATTCATTAACTGGCGGTACCCTGAGAAGGCCCTCCCTGTGGGGGCGCACAGGACGATTAAAGATGATGCCGGCAGCAGGTGTTCCCTTAGATAGTCCGGACCCAAGCCATTTAGGGCTTTATAGGTCATTACCAACACCTTGAATCTCACCCGGAGGGCAACCGGAAGCCAATGTAGCTCACGGAGAAGAGGTGTTACATGGGAGTATCGGGAAGCTCCCATCAAAACTCGCGCGGCTGAATTCTGCACCAGTTGAAGCCTTCGGGTGGTCCTCAAGGGCAGCCCCATGTAGAGGGCATTGCAGTAGTCTAACCAGGAGGTCACGAGCGCATGAGTGACTGTACGTAGAGCATCTCGGTCCAGATAGAGATGCAACTGGCCCACCAGGCGAATCTGGGCAAAAGCCCCCCTGGTCACGGCTCCTCTATGATCTTCCAAACTGAGCCGTGAATCCAGGAGGACTCCCAAGTTGCGAGCCCTATCAACGGGGGGGTAATACCTCATCCCCTATTGTTAATGATGGAGAAGGCTGGTCAGCCCGAGATGCCGGTATGAACAGCCACTCAGTCTTGTCAGGATTGAGACGAAGCCTGTTTCTCCCCATCCAAACCCGGACCGCCTCCAGGCAACAGGACATCACGGTGAGGGCATCACTGGGTTGGGTCGGGGTGGAAAGAAAAAGTTGGGTATCATCAGCGTACTGGTGATACCCCACCCCGGAACCACGAATGAGCTCACCCAGCTCACCCAATTATAATTAAGATTATAATCAGCCAAACTTTACATATTGTTTAAATGGAATCACTTAATCTTTAGCTGACCTGCAAATACGGACTTTTGGCTTATAAACAATTTAAAAATAGTACCAAAAATAGAGATTCTAAAAATAGCAAACATGTATGTAGGGCAAAACAAAAAATACATACATAATTAAAACTACTGAAGCAGCCCATCAGAGTTAAAATGAATGTACTGTAAAGGCCTTACTGCAGCAGATAGAGCTAAAGTTCAAGAATCAGGAAGAAGACAATCACAGTAATCCAAGACCATTTAGTCTACCTTCTTCACTGCAAATATCCTAATTAAAACATCTCTGATGCAGCTATTTAACTTGAGGGTGAAGGTTCATTCTCTGAGCTTGTGGATTGGTTTCCAAACATTTCATTGCCAGACTAGGTAACATCTTCATCAGAGTTAGAGGATGTCAGTGTCAGTGTTTTTGTTTATAAGGGCTTCAGGTGTGGGTTTGTCAAGTGAGGGTCTTGTGATGGGACAGGGGTAAGTCACCAGTGAGAGTCTTGTGATAGTTCTTGTGATGAGGAGGTTACATCAGGTTAGGGTCATTGGGAGGTGAACTGGTGGGGGGGGCTTGCATGGGTTGGTTGAGGGTCGGTGCTGTCTCTAGTTGGCTGTGTGGTTGATTTGCATTCTGAGGGGTTCATAAGCTGGTTGTAGGTCAATGTGCTGATGGAATTGCTTGTGGAGTGCAGGCTTCGATGAACTCACGAGTGTGGTGGGTGCGGGTGCGGGTAGAGATTAAGGATTTGGGATCATGGTGTTTGACTGCCAGCCAATGTTTGTGGTTTTAATTGACACAATTTTTCTCCCACATAGAACTGGTTGCAATAGTTACAGTTGATTTTGTACATTACACTGTTTCTTTCATCCTTCTGTATCTTGTCTTTGGTTCTGGATAATTCCTGGTGGAGTATGGCTGAGGGTTTGTGGGCTATTGCTATTCCTAGGGTTTGGAGAATTCTGGCAGTCATTTCTGACACCACTTTTGTGTATGGTAGGCTTAGTTTTTGCATGGTAGTTGACAGTGAGGTGTGGTGTGATTTGGGTGCTGTGTGTTGGAAGATGAAGTTTTTTGGATAGCCGTTATGGAGAAAGATACCAAGCAGCTGTTTCTCTTCTGCTTTTCTTAGTGTTGTTGTGCTGCAGAGGCTCTGGACATAGCTTCTTTTGTGTGTGATGAGGTGGTTGCTTGAGAAGCTGAGGATCTGGTCTGTGTGCGTGGGTTGGCGGTAGACACAGGTTTCCAGTTCTCTGTTGTCTACTTTCCTTATTTAACTTGTGCTTGAATACAGGAATTGGTTCCTCTACTCCGTCTTTTTATTTTTCAAGTATTCAGTTGAATCTGCCTATCTATAACTTAGGGACGCGGTGGCTCAGTGGGTTAGGACGCTGAGCTTGTCGATCAGAAGGTCGGCAGTTTGGCGGGTCGAATCCCGAGTGCCGCGTAGCAGAGTGAGTGCCTGTTACTCGTCCCAGCTTCTGCCAACCTAGCAGTTCGAAAGCACGTCAAAATGCAAGTAGAAAAATAGGGACCACTACGGTGGGAAGGTAACAGCGTTCCGTGCGCCTTTGGCGTCTAGTCATGCCGGCCACATGACCACGGAGACGTCCTCGGACAAGCGCTGGCTCTTCGGCTTTGAAACGGAGATGAGCACCGGCCCCTAGAGTCAGAAACGACTAGCACACACGTGCGGGGGAACCTTTACCTTTTATCTATAACTTAAATCCATTATGCTGTTCCTGCATTCTAGGGTGATAAAGGATTCAGTCTTTTGTGTTATCCCTTTAGATGCTGCTGCATCTGGAAACATCTTTGCCTGGAATCCAAAAGTCAACAAAGCAGGTACCAGGTGAGCACTTTTAGGAAGAGCACTCCAAAGCTAAGAGGCAGCATTGCAGTAAGGGCAGCTCCCAAGCAGCCACTCCTTGTTCTTTGTGTGGAAGGACATATTAAGCTGGATCTAGAAAGAGTTTTTGGAGACTTTTCACAGCAGGGCCCAATGCGCTGTTGGGAAGTTTAAGCATGGAAAAGGGGGTGAAACAAAGTACAACCATTGATATCATTACTGATATCACAATAATATCTCAATCAGCACTGAAATTATATTTTACTTACTATTGCCTCCAGAAGGTCCTTCAATTGAATGGTTTGGCATCAAGCATATGCTTAAACATTAATTAATATATTTAATTATGTTTACTAGAATATTGGACATTTTCCCACAGACAGTGGAATCTTTCCTTAGATATTTTCTAGGTCTTAATTACAGAATATATCAATCTCTAATTTACTCCTTGCCCACATAGCTTTAGCAGTAATCTATATTTAAGTGTCCTCAATTACATAAAATTTAATATTGTGCTATAAATAGTATTTTTTTATTATCTGAAATACATTTACAGCATCAATTTTAATGCATATCTAGCAAATAACACAACATTTTCAAATTCTATTGTATCATAAGTTATACAATTTTTGCAGTGACACACTGCATCTCCATGTTTTGCCTACTTAAAAAACCTCCAAATTGCATTGAATTTAGCATGCACTCTGGCAAATCCAAAATGTCCTAGAGAGAGTGGCTTTCAAGACACAAATTAAAGGAGACCCTCTTTTTCCCAAATTCCAAAATTGTCCTGTGAGGACTTCTGCTCACTTAAGTGTTTTATATTACATTCGTGTAGACTGAACAAGAAGGTTGTATATGAGGTGCAAGCAGTTACTTTTAATCACACAGTGTATTTTTCTACTGTATTTTGTTCTGTATATCTATGGTTAGATTGGAATTGTAGTATATCTGAAACAGCATGTATATATAGGTTAACGAATCATTCCGGCTATTCAATGAGGGGAAACAAATCTGACAGGAGAACACGCGGGAACTTTGACAGCTGTCAAAGTTCCCCGCACGGCGCAGGCGCAACCACTGACAGCTCGCGGCTGTCAAAAATACCGGACCATGCGGAAGCCTGAGCTGTCAAGAGCAGACGACGCGGATTGGTCCAGATAGACGCGGCGCCAAAATGAACGTTCCTGATTGGCCCTCACTGACAGCTGCCGGCTATAAAAGCCGGGCGAGTTATTCTGTTTTTGTCTTGCTCTAAATAAACCTTTTAGTTAAGTAGCCTGTCGTCCCGAGTGGTCCTTCGGCTACTTCACTGGCGACGAAGGTGGGATCGCTCCTGAGCTGAAGTCACGGCCGAGGAAGAGAGTTCCCGAGCTGAAGTCACGGCCGAGGAAGAGAGTTCCCGGCAAGAGCTGTCACTGGAAGTTTTAACTTCCCAAGGAGCGACCCAGGACCGGACGACATGGCAAACTTCGGACGTGTGAGGGAATTCGATACCCGCCATCCCGAGAGATGGCAATCACACCTGGGGCAAGTCGAGGGATTTCTCCTCGTCAGCAAAATCACCGACGACAGAGCAAAGGCCGCCGCTCTACTGTATATCAGCGGATCCCCAGTATACGACGCTGCCGTTGGGCTGTTTAGCCCGGTGCCCATCACAGAGGTCTCCTACGCGGACCTGGTAGACCAGCTGAATAAGTATTATATGCCGGCCCGCTCAGAACTGTACTGGCGGGTACAATTCGCCCAGAAGAAACAGCGACCAGACGAACCCGCCAACGAGTTCATCGCTGGGGTCAGACACGCCGCACGGAACTGCTGCTTCCCCGACCTAGAAGACCGCATCAGAGACCAGGTGGTGATCGGGTTGAGGGACGAGAGGCTACAGAAGAAGCTGACATCCAAACCCGACATGAGCCTGGCAGAGTTGACCCGAGAAATCATGGCATACGAGAATAGCCACAAGAAGAAACCAACCACCACGACCCCTGAGAGCCCAGCGACGGTATACCAAGAGAGCGCAACGCTCAGCGACAGCGACGAGTCGGTGGACTTCACTGACGGGGAAGCCCTCCAGCGAAAAATGGAACGCAGACAACAGAGGAGAAGCGACACATCGGATCACCGCAGAACCAAGAACCCCCCTCCGCCACCGCCGCGTTACGAGCAGCGGGCCGCCTGCGCCAGCTGTGGGGGCAATCATGCCCGAGGAAGCTGCCGGTTCAGAAACGCTAAGTGCCACAATTGCGGAAAGACCGGCCACATCAAACCGGTGTGCCGCAGCCGGGGCCGCGACAACATCAATGATCTGGAGACCAATTCCCCAGGTAGGCCAGCTACCCGGGCCAACAGAGGAAAAACGCCAGGGGCCCTAGTAGAAACAATTGACAGGGTACACAGCCTAAGCTCAAAGGTGAGGATCAGGGTAAAAATTCAGGGAGTGCCCTGCCTCATGGAGGTGGATTCAGGGTCAGCAGTCTCCTTAATTTCATTTGGAACGTATCAGGAGATCTGCTGACAAAGCAAGGAAAAAATTCCTCTGAGGCAAACCCAGGTCCACCTAGCAGATTTCCAAAAAACCCCTATTCCTCTGGAAGGGAGGGCTAAGGTTGCCGTGGAGTACAAAAAGTTCAAGGGTCCCTTAGAAGTTCTAGTAACGCCAGGGAACCGCATCAACCTGATAGGGCTGAACTGGTTCGGCCCTCTAGGGATCGCCATAACGGGGGTAAATACAGTCCAATCTCCCAGCCTAGAAGCCGTTTGCAACAAGTATGCAGACGTCTTCGATGGCACGTTAGGAAAATACACCGGTCCCCCCATCTCTTTACAATTAAACCCAGCAATCCAACCCATAAAGATAAGAGCTAGGAGAGTACCCTTTGCCCTTAAAGAAAAAATAGAAAATGAACTTGAACGCCTCGTAGGTCTCGGGGTGCTCGAACCTACGGAGGGGGGAAGCTGGGAGACCCCAATAGTCACCCCTATTAAACCTAACGGGGAAATAAGATTATGCGCGGACTATAAGGCGACCCTCAACCTAGCTCTCAGCCCCCACGCTTACCCGGTGCCAGCGGTAAGGGACGTATTTGCTTCCATCCGCTCCGGCGCCATTTTTGCTAAACTTGATCTTACGCAGGCGTATTTGCAACTGCCTGTCACAAATGACACCGCGGAAGCCCAGACAATTGTCACCCACCGCGGTGCCTTTAAAGTAAAAAGGCTCCAATTCGGCATATCGGCAGCCCCGGGTATCTTCCAGGGTATCATGGAGAAAACCCTGAAGGGAATACCCGGGGTCTGCCCCTATTTCGACGATGTTCTCATCGCCGGAGAAAATGAAGCAAACTTAGCTGACAGGCTGTCAGCTGTGCTGAGCCGGCTCAGAGAAGCCGGTCTCAAACTTAAACGGGAAAAGTGCTCCATTGGAGTCACATCCACAGAATTCCTAGGGTACAAAATAGACGACCAAGGCATCCACCCCACCACAGAAAAACTAAGGGCTATTCAAACAGCGCCAAGCCCAAGGAATAAACAAGAACTCCAAGCCTTTTTAGGATTATTAAACTTTTATCATGCCTTCCTTCCCCATAAAGCCACTATCGCAGAGCCTCTGCATAGGCTCCTGGACAAGGGAACCGCCTGGTCCTGGACCAAAATACATGAAAATAGCTTCCAATCATTAAAAAAGATTATTTGTAACAGTTCAACGATCACCCTTTTCAGAGAAGACACACCAATATGCATCGCTTGCGATGCCTCTCCCTATGGAATCGGGGCAGTGTTAAGTCATTTATACAAGGACGGCACACAAAGACCCATAGCCTTTTATTCACGCACTCTGTCAAAAGCAGAAAGGAATTACGCGCAAATAGACAGAGAAGCCCTAGCAATAGTCGCAGGGGTTAAAAAATTTCATGACTACCTCTATGGGAGACCCTTTACCATATTTACAGATCACAAACCCCTACTGGGAATATTCACGTGGAATAAAACAACACCACAGATTCTCTCACCGAGAATTCTACGGTGGTCCACATTCTTATCTGCCTATTCCTATCAGTTAATACATAAACCTGGGAAGGAATTAGGACACGCTGACTGCCTCAGCAGACTGCCAATTCAAAGCAAGGACTCAGACCCAGCCCCAGCTGGACTGATTCTAGCAATCTCTCAACTTCCAGACTGTCCCCTGTCTGCAAAGATTATAGCTAACAACTCAGCTAAGGACAAAATACTTAGCAGAATTCTCAGATGGGCTACAACAGGGTGGCCAGCACAAAACCCACACTCCCAATTCCAGCCATATTTTAGCAGGAAAAATGAAATATCTACTCATAGGGGATGCCTGCTATGGGGAAATCGAGTCATAATACCTGATAAGAACATACATCAAACGTTAGACATCTTACACGAAGGACATCCAGGCATTGTCAAGATGAAAGCTATGGCCAGAAGTTATGTCTGGTGGCCTGGCATAGATAAAGAGATAGAAAGATATGTGGGAGGGTGCTACACCTGTCAAGCAACACGGAACGAGCCACCCCAAGCACCAATTCACAAATGGGAAACTACAAAAAACCCATGGTCACGCATACATTTAGATTTCGCAGGACCTATCCAGGGACAGAGTTTCCTAATTGTAGTGGACAGCTATTCTAAATGGTTAGAAGTCACTCCCCTTAGAAAAACAACATCAGGAGCCACTATACAAGCCCTAAGGAAAATATTCGCCACACACGGCCTTCCAGACACCATAGTTTCAGACAATGGACCTCAATTCACCTCTCGTGAATTTCAGATGTTCGCTATGAAGAATTGTATTAGGCTGGTCACGTCTGCGCCGTTCCACCCATCGACGAACGGGATGGCTGAAATTATGGTACGTTCCACAAAAGAGGCGTTGAAAAAATTCGTCAAGGGGAACTGGCAGCGGCGACTCAGCCAGTTCCTAATGTCACAACACGCAACTCCATGCACAACAACGGGCAAATCCCCTGCAGAACTAAGATGGGGGGGAGGCTGATAACGCGGCTCGACAGACTACATCCTGACACATACCCGGAAGAAAAAGAGCAACCCCATCCAAACCGCACACTCAACCCAGGGCAAATGATATGGGCACGGTCATACACTGATAAAAACAAATGGGTCCAAGGGACAGTACTAAAACAAACAGGACCCATTTCCTACCTAATATCCACACAAACTCACGGCAATCTACGCCGCCATATCGACCAACTCAGACCCAGACAGCCACCACACAACCCAGAACCCCAACAAGAAGGACAGGATCTGCAACCTCCCCCAGAAATGCTACCAATACCAAACCAAGAGGAAGAGGGGCAAAGAAACGTACTACCGGCAGAACCAGACAGCCCCCCACTGCCACGTCGCTCCAACCGGAACCGAAGAGCCCCCGCCTACCTAAAGGACTACCAATGGGCAGGTTCCAACGACCAAGGGGGAGGAAACGCTCCAGGGGAGGGGTAAGGGGTGTAGTATATCTGAAACAGCATGTATATATAGGTTAACGAATCATTCCGGATATTCAATGAGGGGAAACAAATCTGACAGGAGAACACGCGGGAACTTTGACAGCTGTCAAAGTTCCCCGCACGGCGCAGGCGCAACCACTGACAGCTCGCGGCTGTCAAAAATACCGGACCATGCGGAAGCCTGAGCTGTCAAGAGCAGACGACGCGGATTGGTCCGGATAGACGCGGCGCCAAAATGAACGTTCCTGATTGGCCCTCACTGACAGCTGCCGGCTATAAAAGCCGGGCAAGTTATTCTGTTTTTGTCTTGCTCTAAATAAACCTTTTAGTTAAGTAGCCTGTCGTCCCGAGTGGTCCTTCGGCTACTTCAGGAATTACATTTTTGAGACAAATAAACCCTTTGTTATACCAGCCAAAGCTAGTGTTACAGAACAGCAGTTACATATTACTTGGTCATTTTCCTTATTTGAAGCATTTTTACTCCATTCTTAAGATGACAAAAAAAGCCTTTTTAGGACAGGACATTTAAGATTAGTAAAAAGCTTCCCTTGGAGTTACAATCTTATAGACATAGCAGAAAATGAAAATGGATGGGAGACAGAGAGAAAAGAATAAGCAACATGTGGGATTCATTCTTACCTACAGGCAACTGGAATATTTGTAATTCTGAGAGTTTGGACAGATTTCCCTTGCTTCATACAGACAATGGCTGATGCCAAGTGACAGATAATGGAGAAAGAAGTTGAACGCAGAAAGTAAGGAGCAATTGTCCTCTTGATGTTGCACAGATTCTCAGACACTGAGATTCTTTTAAATGCTATTAACTCAGCTTCTGAAGTGAAACAAGTGGTGACAATCTTCTCAGAGTTACATCCTAGCTATCAAATGCTTTCCACATGGCGGCTCAATTGGTTGGTACCTATTGTGATGCAGTTTCCAAGGCTTTTCAAGGAATTGTGTTTTTCCTTTTTGTAGCTTTTACTGATTGCCTAGATGTTAATAGTGAACCAAAGTAAATTCATTTTATTCTCATAGTTTTCTAGGAACATCTTGTGTTGAATATCTGGCTTGTTTTATTTTAAAAACTGAATATAAGAGATTGAGAAGGATAGATTTGTCAGTTCTTTTTTTTTCTCCCAACAGGCATAATAGATGTGGTTGGCTCCAAGCCATGTTTGGCTGTACGAAACTCTCTGGTCACTGCAGAGATAGCAGTTCAAGAAAATCCTTTCTGAGGCAGAAAAAGAATCCACCTCTTTGCTCCCACTCTTGTCCTTTCCTTCCATCAACTCTTCTTTAGTAACAAAAGAATCTCTGTTCACCTTGTAGACAGCCCTTCTCTACGTATCTCTCTTAGGCCTGTCTAAATCAGCCCTGATTCCATTTAAATTGGAGAGTCAAGTCTTGAAGAGAGTATAAGTTCAAACCATTCAAGCTTGCGCTTCAAGAGTAAACCAAATCAATTTGTACAGATTTGTTGATAGAAATCCATGCAAAAAAATTGTCCAAACAGTTTAGTCCAATTTTCAGTACAAATGGAGCTGTTCTATTTTTGGCAGAATGAGGTAAAAATAGCAAAAATGGCAGACCCTCTAGAGCAGGGGTGTCAAACTGCTAGCCTGCAGGCCGGACATGTCATCTGGAAGCCACGCCCACCCCATTGCCGGCAATGGCAAATCCGTCCCAATATGTTGTGCGATGTCACGTGACGTCACAAGTTTGACATGTCCGCTCTAGAGCACATTAATCCTGACTCATATAAACTGAATACCTTTAACCTTTTGACTCCAATTATTTTTTAACTATCTCCCCTGATACGCTTGTAAAGTGGGGTGAGTTATGGTCTGTTATCACTGACTTTCTGGGGCACCAGGTGGGCTGGTATAGCTAGTTAGCAATCTTGATCTTTCTTTCTCCTTGGTGGGAAGGCAGGCTAAGCAAGGCAACTCCCAGTTATCTTGAGAAGACCAGCATAAAAGTATGAGATTTCATTAGCCCAAGAGTAAAAAGCAGGAGTTGGCATGGGAAAAAGAATTGAGAGCAGGGAAGGTGAATGTTCTTCCACTCTAAAAGAATTCTGATAGGCAAAGAGCTTAATCAGGGGGTCAAAGGAATAGACTCATCACACCACTCAACTCTTTCCCATTGTTCTTCAAATGAGGGTTTTAAATTGCAACATTGAAATTTGTCTATACCAACTGCAGAAACAGTAGAAAAGTTTCCAAAACTGCAAAGTGCTTAGAAAGATCAGGAAGTATTTCAAAGCTATGTAATCTGATTCAGTGCTCTGAAGCAGGTCCATCTCATCTCATTTTAATGTTACATTTTTATCATACTGTGTATGAAATTTTCATGGATTTTTCTCCTTCATCTGCTTTACTGAATTAAAGCACATTTTGAAAACTTTGCCCAGACCTCACCTTACCTCTAAGCAGTGCTTTTTTTGTAAAAGAAAAAGGTGCCAGAACTCACACATGTCATACAACCCACCTTGCCTATCCTACAAGGTTCCATCCAAAAAAGGTGCTGGAACTCCGTTCTGAGCGTTCTATGAGAAAAAAAGCCCTGCCTCTAAGAAAGACACATTGTGTGATGCCTTACGTGACAGTCACCCCAAACACAAAGTTTAATACTTTGAAGACTCTCACAGGCCAACACATCTAAGACAGCAATAGGAAATGAGCATCAACCTAGAACTAAGGATATATTTCCTGACAGTTAGAACAATTAATCAGTGGTACAACCTGCCTCCAGAAGTTGTGAATGCTCCAACACTGGAAGTTTTTAAGAGACTAAAGGTAAAGGTTCCCCCGCACGTGCGTGCTAGTCGTTTCCAACTCTAGGGGCCGGTGCTCATCTCCGTTTCAAAGCCGAAGAGCCAGCGCTCATCCGAGGATGTCTCCGTGGTCATGTGGCCGGCATGACTAGACGCCAAAGGCGCACGGAACGCTGTTACCTTCCCACCATAGTGGTCCCTATTTTTCTACTTGCATTTTTACGTGCTTTCGAACTGCTAGGTTGGCAGAAGCTAGGACGAGTAGCAGGCGCTCACTCTGCTACGCGGCACTCGGGATTCGACCCGCCAAACTGCCGACCTTCTGATCGACAAGCTCAGCGTCCTAACCCACTGAGCCACCGCGTCCCTCTTTAAGAGACTAGACAACCATTTTTCTGAAATGGTATAGGGTTTCCTGTCTGAACGGGGTTGGACTAGAAGACCTCCAAGGTCCCTTCCAATTTATTATTGTTGTTGTTGTTGTTGTTAATACAACTACTATCATCATCATCATCATCATCATCATCATCATCATCATCTCAGGCACAAGATTGTTTCTCCTGATACTAATTGGAAGGGCATGATGACCAGGACTTAGGGGACAGTATCAATAGTAAATATGTCCAGATGGCCCCCCTCTCTCTGGTCACTTGGAGGCCTATGAATGCTGGGTCATGAAAGGACAGCAAAGGAAACACCCAATATAATAAACCATCTGGGAACAGCTGGTGTCTTGGGTAAACAACCAGAGTGAACAGATGGTGTCCTCGGGAAACACCCAAAAGGGAACATACTAGCTACTTCTGCTTTCTTATCTATAGTGTGCCAGCCCTAAAGGGCGAAGTCTTAATCTTATGTGTGTCAGCTTTGCTGGGTGAATTGCTTATGTAATCAAAGTAGGTATAAAAATAAGGCATTTCTGCTATTTGGGGCTTTTTGTCTCTTTTTAGAGAAGCCCATCTTTGTTCCACTGAATAAACACATAAGCTTGAAGGCAACTTCTGGTTTCCTGTATTTTGTTATCAAGCAAAACCTCAGAACCTGCATATCATTTTTAGTGAGCTCAGGCGCAGGAGAGGTGCTTGGTCCTAGGGAGGCTCAGGATGGGGGAAGGCATCAAGCGTGCTCTGGGGTTTCCTGGAGGTGCCCCCCTTCTTGACTTTTCCCTGCGGCTTTTAAACAGGAACTAGTTTTTTTTCTTTTTGTTGTGGTGGTTGCCTTCACTTGGTTCCTGCATACTCAGGAGGGCTGAAGATAAGGTAAGCTTCTATTGCTTTATTGCAAAGGCTTGCCCAGGTGTGTGTGTGTGTCTCTCTGTGTGAGTATGTGTGTGTGTCTATGTCTGTGTGTGTGTCTGTGTGTAAAAGCGTGTCTGTTTCCTTGAATCATTTCCCACCGTTGACCAGAGCTGAATGGAAGGGTTTGTGCCAGCCGCACCTAGACCCCCTCTCATATCTGGAGGGGGGCCTTTAGAAAGCAAGGGGTACAACCTTGTACTCTTGTGCTCCAACGTGTTGTGAGTGGTGTGTGGTTTGAGGTTTGTGGTTGCTCCTTATATATTTCCTGCTGTTGACAAGGCCTAGGTGTGATACCGCTTCCATCCACCCATAGGCCCCTGCAAGTTTAAACTGTTGACCGGGGGTCCCTACATCACAAGGGGAAGTGATGGATCTCTTGTGGCCCAACAGGTGGTGCATGTGGTGTGAGAGATTTAGACACATGGGCTCAGCCCAAGGAAAACCTGTTAAAATGAAGAAAACAAAGAAATGTGCCCTCAGCACCCTTGAGTGTGTTATCAGGCACTTTGATAAGTTCAAAACCCATTGGTATGTGAAAATTGAAACTCTAAGTATAATGCTTTCTGGCATCAGGATTTGGAAGTTTTTGAAACTATGGGAGATTATGCTCAAAAGGCATGGATCAAGATCAACAAGCTTATTATGGACTCTTTTGGACTTTACAAAGGAATAAGCCTGGCATGTCCTGACCCTTCAACTTTCCTCATCTGAGGATACACATGAGTGTCCTGGTTTGTTAGATTGCTTTGTTAACCCTAATGTATGGTATTCGGGGGTCCCTGGCCATGCTGTTAATCCAGTTCCAGTGGAAGTAGTCTTTCACCCTGATGCACTGCCAGTCTCCATTTGTCAATATCCAATTAGCTTGGAGGCTTTACGAGGATTAGAACCCCTCATCACTAATTTCCTGGCTTATGGACTTCGGAACTGTTAGTCCTTATAATACACCATGTACATTTGGGGCTTTTTGTCTCTTTTTAGAGAAGCCCATCTTTGTTCAGCTGAATAAACACATAAGCTTGAAGGCAACTTTCAATTTCCTGTATTTTGTTATCAACCAAAACCTCAGAACCTGCATACCAGGCATCCTTCAAATACCCAATTCTAGGGTCAACATTAGGTGCAGATGAAGGAGAAAAATCCATGAAAGTTTTCGTACATAGTATGATAAAAATTTAACATTAAAATCAGACGAGATAAAATGAAATGAGATGCACATTTTAAAGAGTCAATTATAGATATGCCCATACATGGTCATAAACAGCTTTAAAATGACATGCCTAAAGTTCTCCAAAAGAAAAACATTATTTATATTAGTAATTTGATTCTGTCACTTCCTTTTTATCTTGTTCTTGCCAAATCCTCTTAAAAAAAACCTTCTGTATAGTAAATCTGTAGTCAGGCTAACTAGTGTCACTGTCCAGAAATTAAAGTCCCATACATCTGGAACGCACCAAACTAGGGAAATTGCTACAATTTCTCACTTTCTCTCCAGCTGCTCAAGGCAATATACACAACAAACCTCTCTTCATTTTTTTCCCCCACACAACAACCCGATTAGGTCAATCAGGCTAGCCCAAATTATTGGCCCAAAGTCACTTTGTGAATTTCCTTCCCAAGCTGAGGGAAGACTTAGTGAGTTTCTCTGCTCCTAATCCAACCACTATACCGCATTGGCTGGTTGGGAACTATCCGTTCCAGGTATTAACAAGTAGGGCTAGGAAATTCTTTGGGTTTCAAGGAGAAAGTGTCTTTCAGACTATGCTTGGATACATGTACAATATCTGGCATCAAACTTTTAAACCAAACACGCCTATTCCCAGAATCACACGGCTCAGCTACTTTAAGAAATGGCAGACAGTTCTTGCAGGAGAACTGTTTCACACTCTACGCTCTTCAGATATGAAGTGCTGCCCAACCTTGTTATTAAAGCAGATTTGTAAAAAGAAAGGTGGCATAAATCAACCTTACCAGAAGCCTGAACATACCCCCCCTTTTCTTTTCTTTTTTACTTCTTATAAATCTGGGTGAGAGCAAGCTGCCATGATGCAGTGATGGACAAAAAGAAAAGAAAAGAAAAGAAAAGAAAAGAAAAGAAAAGAAAAGAAAAGAAAAGAAAAGAAAAGAAAAGAAAAGAAAAGAAGAAAAGAAAAAAAGAAAAGAAAAGAAAAGAAAAGAAAAGAAAAGAAAAGAAAAGAAAAGAAAAGAAAATTCATTTGTGCATGTTTGGAAAAGCTCTTCTTGTACATTGTACGGGGATATTTTCTTGGTGGGGGTGGGAATGTCAAAGAGAGCCAAGATGCATAATCAAACCCTCACTTTTTTTTAATGTACATCATAGCTCCCATCTTGCTCTCTGGAACTAGGCATGCAGACAAACTCAGATGGCCCTGACTTCACAAGTTTAAAGCAGAGACACAGCCTTATTTAGGAGGGAGATGTTGCTGAATGTATGGGGCTGAAGGAAGAGGTGTGGGGTTACTATTCAAGACCAATAGAGCAGTTACATAAATCAATCTAAATATAGTCATTCATCACCTTGATGTGTTTTATTTCTTTTCAAAAGTTCCATGTAAAATGGGAAGAGTAAATATTTTTCTGCAGTTTTCTATTTCTATTTCAAATTGTGTTTATTTATTGTGCTCCCCCACCACCCCAATTAATGTCCAAGGGTGCCAAGGTGTGACAGGCACATATGGAGTTGTCTGCCTGAGCACCAAGCAAGAACCACCCACGTAGATATAAAAATATTTCCATCTTTGAGAGGGGAAAATGCAATCAGAAATGCTCTGAGTTGCCCTATATTCTAGTCAGCAGTTTCTCAGTCTCGGAGGAAAATAAAAACAAAAACCTCAAACCCATCTCAATTATAAATAGAGCCTGGACAGCTCCAAAGTGCACCATCCAGCAGGTTTGTGAGAGCAAAATAAAGCAAAAAAGGGAAGAGGAGAAGAGAGAATGATGCTTGCTCTCTGCATTTGCAAAGAAGACCCCCCCATCCAAAAACAAAAAACCCTGAAAGCATTACCACACATAGAAGTGCACCACAACACTACTTTCCATGACAGTTCAAGTGGAAATATTGTGGGCATATTTTCCCATGGCCTCACTTGATGTGGGGCATGGGCACCCTACTGTTGCTATGAAGGATTTTTTATTTCCAGGAACAATGGGTAGCCTTGGATAGATACTAAATAAAAGTGTGGACCATATCAAGCCCTGAGGAACCCTACAAGCAAGAGCCTCATGCTCAACCTCTCCCATACTGGAAATAACCTGGAGAAAGGAGAAGTACCAGTGCAAGATGGCACCCCCACTCCCAACCTCTAGAGTTTTGCCCAAAAGGATATCATGATCTTCAAAAGTGCCTAGAGATCAAGCAGAAACAGGAGAGCCACATATCCCTGTCTTAGTCCTGCCAAAGGTCATTCACAAGTGTAATCTGTGCCATTTTGATTCCCTATCCAGACCTAAAGCCCAATCAAAAAAGGCCCAGATGGTCTCCTACCTCCAACAGTGAACAGCAGAAATGAGATCATTCTTAGTGGGTTCGTGGCTTCAATGACAAGACGAGGCGAGTGAGTTCAGCAAAGATCATTGTTTATTGCTTGCAGGAACTGAACTGAGAAACAGGGCTGCGAATGCAGCGATTTATACCCTTGCCTCTAGGCAGTGGCCAATAGGTTTAAAGCAACCTATTGCTGCCCTAGAGGCAGCCAATGGTGGCACTGGAGACAGGTTGTCTGAGGAGCTGGAAGCTGTTAGCCAGCTTTGCTGCTTAAACAACCTACCAGCAATTAACCCACATGATGTTCCCTTAACAAGACAAAGCCCAATACATTACACCCCTCCCCACTAGAATGTACAAACATTATAACAATGAGAATAATTACAGCAATATGAGTTTACAGAGGTACAACAGTAATGTGCAATATACTCATTTTTCCATACTGACTAATACTGAGGGTCTCCTAGCTAGCAGCACAATAATGATACAGACATCATAGCTCAGTTATTTCAGAACAAAATCTTTTAAATATGCAGGAGGCTTGCGAACCCTCATGGAATGCCTGGGAGACCCAGGCACTTCCTGACCTACCAGCTTGCCTGCCGGGGTGGGTAGACCAGTGTCCGTAAGTTCAGGCGAGTCTGGTTGACTCGGAATTCTCTGGCTGGCCCTTCCAGGACGGCCCACCCCAGAGTCCAGTTGCTCTGCAGAGTTAGCACAGCAGCTGCAGTGTTCTGGTTGGCTTTCTCCATCAGGGGCACCATGTTACACTCCTGAGCTTTCCTCCCCTACGGCCACCTTCCCATTGCTCTGACTGTTTGGCGCCTCAGAGCCTATGGATTGATTGGCCTGGCTGCCAGTTTGTGGTCCATGGATGGGACCTGGGATGAAGTCCTCGCTTTGTGACTCGCCCCCCCCTCTAGACCCACTTCGTATGAGAGAGGGCCTGACATTTTGGTGATTTTCCCTGGCACCCAAAAGTTCCCATGCCCATAGTTCCTGGCCCACACCCCATCGCCCACTTGCAGCCCCCTCAGGGGTTTTGGGCGAGAGGCCTCAGCTGCCACCCGGTCTGGTTTCATGATTAGGCACCTCCCCCAGAGCAGCTCTGCTGGGCTTTTCCCTGTTGTCGTGCATGGCGTGAAATGTTGACAGAGCAAAAAGTCAGCCAGTCTGTGGTGCCAGTCCCCAGTCACTATACGCTTCAATGACTTTTTCGTGGTACGTACCATACGTTCGGCTTGACCATTACTAGATGGGTGAAATGGAGCCGATGTAGCATGCCTAATAGGTTTGCCCTCAGGAATGCCTGAAATTCTGCCACAGTAAATTGGGCCCAGTTATCGGACACTATGATGTCCGGCAGCCCATGCATTGCAAAGAGTTTCCTAAGCACCTGGATGATCCTAGCAGTAGTCATGTTTGCCATTGGTATAACTTCTAGCCATTTAGAGTGGCTGTCGACCACTATAAGGAAAAGCTGTCCCTGAAAGGGCCCAGTGAAGTCTATATGAATCCTCGACCAGGGGGTGTGTGTCTCCTCCCACCTGTGAACTGGAGATGTGGCATTTCAGGCCTTGATTTCTGGTATGTATAACACCCATGCACTTGAGCCTCAATGGCTTTATCTAATCCTGGCCAGCATAAATAGCTTCTTCCCAAAGCTTTCATGCGAACAATACCCAGATGACCTTCACGAAGCGATTGCAAAATGCTGTCCCTTAATGAGGTGGGTGTTCTGTTCCAGCCTATGACTGGCCCTGTTTGAATGTCAGGGACAACCCCTTTTTATAGTCAACAGGCTGGAAAAAACCCAACCAAATTTATTTACAAAGAGTTCAAACAAGAGTTAAATGAAAAGTTCAAACAAGAGTTAAACCAAAAGTGCAAACAAGAGTTAAACAGGAATAACAGACCAGGACTCTAGCAGAAGATCTTCAAATGGTTGACTTCAGCAACCAGCACCTCCCACACCTAACCCTTTTATCAGCAGTCCCAAGGCGTGGCTTCTCATTGCCTTCTCCCAAGTTGCCTCATTGCCTTTTCCCAAGTTGCCTCCTCTGTTTTGCTCTGCTGGATTGCCTCCGGCTCCTAGCATCCCTGAAGAGATCCAGCTGTGAATCTCCAATATCTCATGCTCACACGGCTGAGTCTGAGGAGGAACATGATGGGAGGGGCCAGGCTGAGAGTCCTGCAGTGCATCAGAGCCTCCCTCTGATACCAAAGGCTCTCCAAACCCCTCCTACTACTCCTCTTCAGAATCATCAGACTCAGATGCCAATACCACAGGCTGATGCTGAATCACAACAGTGGGAACTATGACCCTGTTCCCCCAAAGAATACAACCCTTATGAGCTGAGAGCTCATGTCTCCTTGTGAAATAGCTCTGAAACTCAGGACCTGGGCTTTTATCTAGCCACCCCATGTGTACCCACGATAGCACTCTGCTTAGATTCTCATCTGCTGCCGTTTCAGCAGCTATGTCCCCCGCGTGGAGGGGAAACTCCGGCAAATCCTGAATGGACAAAACACAGGCCACTGGGGCCAGATCTGGTTCAATTTGCAGCAGTGGAAGCCTGCTCAGGCCATCTGCATGGCCCATATCCTTGCCGGGTTTGTGAATTAGCTTAAAGCTGTAAGCCAATTAAAAAATGGACCATCTTAGCATCCTGGGGATAAGATGTGGGGTGTCTGTCTGTCTGTAGTGAATAACCCCAATAGCAGTTTATGGTCTGTGAAGACCGTGAAGTCCCTGCCGTATAGGTAGTTGTGGAAATTTTTTACTCCAGCTACTATAGCCAGTGACTCTTTGTCGATTTGAGCGTAATTATGCTTGGCGGAGGACAGTGTCCTGGAATAAAAAGCAATTGGAACTTGAGTTCCATGTCTCTCTAAGTGACTTAGGACTGCCCCTACCCCATATGGAGATGCATCACATGCTAGGCATACTGGCATTGATTCCTTGAAATGAGTGATCGTGGAACTGACCGACAGAAGAGCCTTCAATTCCTGAAAACTTTTTTCGTGAACACTAGTCCACTTCCATGCAGCATTTTTGTCCAAGAGCCAGTGTAACGGCTCTGCCACTGCCGCCTTGTCAGGAAGGAACGCGTGGTAAAAATTTAGGAGGCCTAGGAATGCCTGCAGCTCTCCCTTTGTTTTGGGGCTGGGTGCCATCTATCTTTTACTTTAGACTCGGCAGGATGGATGCCATCAGCATCTATACAGAAACCCAAGAACTCAGTTGAAGGGACTCCAATACTGCACTTATTCTTTTTAAGCTTGAGGCCTGCTTTGCACAGCCTTTGAAGGACGGCTCTGGGCCTCCTTGCAAGCACCTCAGTGGATTCACCGGTGATGAGCACGTCATCAAAATAGGGGCAAACCCCCGGAATGCCCTTGAGTGTCCGTTCCATAATGTCCTGAAAAATGCCGGGGGCTACAATGACCCCAAATTGTAGGCGCTTTACTTTAAATGCCCCCCTGTGGGTTACAATTGTCTGTGCCGTGGCTGTGGCCTCATCAACAGGGAGCTGTTGGTAGGCCTGAGCCAAATCTAATTTTGCAAAAATGGTACCACCTTGCAAAGATGCCAGGACGTGGCTTACTACTGGCACCGGGTATGCATGCTGTTTGAGTGTACAGTTAATTGTGCATTTGTAATCGGCACAGATTCTGACCTCCCCATTGGCTTTTAGTGGCATTACGATTGGGGTCTCCCATTCACCCCCATCTACTGGCTGCAGTATGCCCTGTTCAACAAGTTTATCTAACTCAGTGTCTATCTTGTGTTTAAGAGCAAATGGCACCCTACGAGGTTTAATCCTGACTGGCACTACAGTAGGATCTAGTTTAAATGTTATTGGCGGGCCCATGTATGTTCCCAGAGCTGAATCAAACACATCTGCGAATTCCTCGCATACTGTCGCTAGACTCGCGACTTGCGTCTGGTTGATTCCAGTTACTTGGATGCCTAGTGCATCAAACCAATCGAGCCCAATCAGGCTCGTTCTCTGACCCCCTACTACAACAACATCCAGGTGCCCAGAAAACCCCTTAAATTTAACGGCTAGTGTGGCCTCACCCTTGACTGTGACTCTGGCATTCTGGAAATCAGTTAGTATAATGTCAGAAGGCCTCAGCTTGGCCCATCTCTTATTGTGATTACAGACAAAATTAAATGTCTCTAGTGAAATAATAGATACGGTGGAGCCCGTGTCCAGCTCCATCTTGCAGGGGACCCCTTGCAACTCCACCTGAAGTCTAAACTTCGGCTTAATGGGGCGGCAGGCTCCTGCATGGCAAATTCTTCTGCAGCTGGAGTAAAACCCCATGCTATACTGTCCTGGGGCCCCGGTACCTCTCCTGGTCAGGATGTCTGACTGGCGATTCGATGGCCGGTCCCTCTGGTGACCTCTGCAGACAGATGTGATGTGGCCAGTCTTTCCACAGGCCCAGCACGTGTCTGTCCAGAACCTAAAGTCCAAGCATTGGTGGCAGTCGCCACACCCTGGGCACCTAAGGAAGGGATCTGCCTTGTAAGTCGCCCCTTGTTGCTTGTCGCTGTGACGCTGTTGGTCGTTGTGTCTTTGTAGCTTGTCGACTTCTGTGTCGTCATTGGAATCTTCTGTGTGTTCAGCATCCTTCCGCATGTTGAGCTGTTTTGGCGGGCTGCATGGCTCGTACGGCCCCGCCAGCGGCCTTGTCCACTATGATTTCTTTCAGCGCATCTGGGAACAACAGAGTCTCTTTAGTGAAGAGTTTTTGCTGTAACTCTCGATTCCGGAGACCACAGATAAGCCGGTCTCGTAGTCTCTCCTCAATGTCAGAGAACTAGCACAGGCGTGCGGCCTGCCTCAAGGCCGTGATGAATTCGGACGCTGTTTCACCTGGCTGCTGAACTCTCTGCTTGAATGCATGGCACCAAGTGATTACTGACAGCTTGGGTTGAAAGTGGTCTCCGAGCTTCTTCTTCTTCAAGTCCATGAACGTTACAGACTCCAATGGCGTTGGCATGAACAGGTTCTCTGCAGTGTCGAACGTGGCTGGGCCACACACACACAGGAGCGTGGTGGCCTTCAGGCCATCCTCGGCAACTTGATTCACGCGAAGATAGTTCTCAACCCTGGATAGATACAAGGACCATCTTTCTGGGTGAGTTATGTCAAATTCTTCCAGCTTTCCGACCTTGGCCATTTCTGCTGGTCTTCGTGGCTAGGGCTCAATGTCTTCACGTCCTGCTCCTCTGTTGCCCAGGGAATGGTCCTTTGGGTGTGTGGTCGCTAGCGTGGCTGTGCTAGGCCGACCGTAGAGGGGGAATTGCTTTTCCCACCAGGCATTCTCAGCCTCTCCCCTAGTGACTCTTCAGCTCAATTGGAGGAGCAGGATCCCACCTTCATCGCCAGTGTTAGATACTGGATTCATGGCTTCAATGACGAGATGAGGCGAGTGAGTTCAGCAAAGATCATTGTTTATTGCTTGCAGGAACTGAACTGAGAAACAGGGCTGTGAATGCAGCAATTTATACCTTGGCCTCTAGGTGGCAGCCAATAGGTTTAAAGCAACCTATTGCTGCCCTAGAGGCAGCCAATGGCAGCACTGGAGACGGGTTGTTTGAGGAGCTGGGAGCCGTTAGCCAGCTTCGCTGCAATTACATGATGTTCCCTTAACAAGACAAAGCCCAATACATTACACTTAGGTGATTGTATTTTTATGTGTACTGGTTTGTAGATGTGCCCACTGAATTCTATCCCCACCTTCCAAATCCAGCAACTCCAAAGAACTGGAGTTGAAATGGCATGATTAGCATCTGCTACTTCCAAGAATCTTATACAGGCTTGAAAAAGCTGAAAGGTCATTTTGTGTACAGAAGTCTGTGCCTGGTTTTTAGAAACATTTATCAAGCAAAAAGCTTCACAACAAAGATTTGGCTGGTTATTTCAACTCAATATGAGAATTTTGATTTTCAGGTCCTGGCTAGGTGCATTGTTCTTTTGCCAGTTCTTCCTCCCCATTAGCATTGCCAGATAATCAATTTGGCATTGCCATTCTCAGAGTGATTTCTTATTTTTCTCAGAATGGTAGAGATGATCAAGAATTCCAGCCATTAGCCATTCAGATGCCAAACTGCATTGCTGCAAAGAACAGCATCTATTCCACCAATGGATGGAAGCTTTAAAGTGCGAGAACCAAACTTGAACTAAGCGATTGCCATATTAAGTCATTTGACTCCTCATTCCCTGAATCCAACTGAGTCCATCCAAAAGTTCTCTAAACCCAACTTCCTGTTTTTCACAACATCCAATCAGATCCTTCTGAGAAACCTAGAATAAGGTCAGGAAGATAACAGACCTCCGAACTGAAGCCTCACACGTATTCTGGGGATATAATATCTTTGAACACAGATGTTCTGTAACTGTCAGGCAGGGAAAACCAAGAACAATGCAATGAATTACTCAAGGTAGTTCCTTCATTGTTGTTCGCCTATAGAAAGGAAACTTGCTAGACTAATGCATACTCTGCATAACTATCAGATAAGCATTATGAAGATCTAGGGAAGATCCCTTTTTTGGATCTCTTTCTGCATACCAAAGACACGGTGCTGATTTGCCTCTTCACTTCTCCATCCTGTAATTCAGTGCCAGATTTCACCACAATAACAGCTCTAGAGCAAATTTCTGCAAGTAGACCTAACCTCCATTAATTTATCTTTATGCCATTTCAACTCAGCTGAGACAGAGACTAACCCCACAGACTTTCCATAGATTTAATTACATTTAAGGAATAAGTACTTTTTTGTTACATGATAAAAGAATCAAAACAGCAGGGGTGCTGCTAGCATATAAGACATCCTGATGCAGAATTCCACTTAATACCCTTCCCCGAACTTATTTTAATATTCTAGACACCTGCATGTGCACTGACCTGCTGTTAAAAGCAGGATTTTTAAAAATATTGCAGCTGTGTGCATACACACTTGCCTGCTGTTATTTTTGTGCAGCACCTCTGGGCAGCACACAATTTTACCACCAGTTTGTGACAGCTGTAATATACCCTATCGTATTTAAATAATATACTTATCCTAATATGTGATGTCCCCTACCTTCAGCAACATTAAAACCCTCATTAGCTAAGTATGACTATAATAACACCTCCATGTTCAGAAACACTGTGCCCTAGAGTACCACATAAACATCTGGAAGAGGATAAATTAAGACATTCCCTAATGACCCTGGAGCATTGTTAGAAAAAGGATGCTTTGAGCTTTAATATCACAGTGATTGCTGAGTTGACTTCTACTTTTTTGTTTTTATTTTCTTTTACTTCTTACACAATTCATTTTGAGCTGGTTCAAACATTTTCTGCTGCTGTTTTTGATAACTGTTTAATATTTGGGTATCTGAAGTTTGATGCTCCCTTAATTGTTAGAAACTGCAATACTTTTTCATTACAGAGATATGCAACCATGACAATTTATTTTAAAAAAAATATAAGGAGATGACTTTGTGGTCAAATCAAAGCACTTTTTTCTTCTTCTTTGGGTTGTTAAAAAGGAGGTTAAAGCAAGTCTCAACAAAAAGTCTCAACAATTTTTTTTAATATTTAACTCTAATTTTTAATTTATTTTAATTTTAATTTATTGTACAGAGGCCTTTAATTTTAATTTTATCTTAACTTCTGTATTTATTATATGTTATTGTTGTTAGCCGCCCTGAGTCCTTCGAGAGATAGGGCGGCATATAAGTCCCAATAATAAATAAATAAATAAATAAAAAAGACTTTGAACATTGAACCTTCTCTGTATGGGTGAGAGCAGAAGGTGGGTCTGCCCTGATGGTCATTCACTTCCAAATGGCAGGTGGAACTGGGCAATTGAAGCTCCACCCCCCTTTCTATGTGCAGGCAATATCTGCTTAAAGGGGGTGGGATTTTATTCACCCAGTTTTGCTCAGAATTTTGAAGCCAGTGACCATCACTGCTGATGCTCCCAAGTGAGAGCAAAACTACTCCACATCTTCTCCCAAACTGGAAGTGCTGGGCATCTCAAAAATGGTGGCATAGAAACAGAAGATCCGTTCTTTCGTTTCTTTCAAAACTTGCATCCCTTACTGCAGCACAAGGGTTTTTTTCAGGTTTTTTGTTGGCCACACTTCCTAGAATGCTTTGGGAATGATGCCATATCAGAAAGCAATTTCCATCTCCGATGCAATCTGGGCATTTGAGGGTGGGCGAAGTTTAGCTGAACGATAAATGAGGCTCCTTCTCCCAATCATTAGACTTAACTAATGTAACTGCAAATCTACCTTGAACAAAAAATATAGCCTCAAAAATCCCCAAATTAGAAATTTCTTCCAGCAAAATATTGTGGCAACAGCTTTTTGTAGGAATATTTTTAAAAAGCATTCAGAAACTTCAGTTGGTCATAAAGTATGCCAGAAGGGGATTCAGATTCAGTCATTAAGCAATTCATTTCAATCATTAAGTGGGGCATCACGTGACTGTGACTTGTGATTTTTTACATTATCCATTAAATCTGCTCGTAGGAAGCTGGTTGCAAAGCACAGGAATGGTGACCGAGGGATGTTGCAACAGTCGTTAATGCAAGGATTGGTCAGAGGTCTGGGGTGGTTTTTTTGTACACCATTGTCACTTTGAATAGTTGCTACATGAGACAAGCAGTAAGTGAGGACTGCTTTATTTTTGTACATGCACACACTTAAATAAAAGTGAGCTTGTTCTTCTGTTACCCAGTGTGATGCAGCTGCAAAACAAAAAACCAAATATAATTCTGGCTACATTAGCAAAATATGAGCAAGAGAATTAAGTATGCAGTCATTAAACAATCCCTAAGATACTTTGTTCAATTCAGGGTGCCACCTTCTCAGAAAATTCCCCTTAAATATCTTTAAAAGGAAAGCCCTTAAAATATAGGATGGATAGTCACAAGGATGCTGCAATACAGTGGGGAATTCCTATAATGGCCAGTGGAGTTGGACTAGGTGATCTTGAAGCTCCCTTCCATTTTATTACTCTGTGACTCTTCTAACTTCTGTTACTACTGTTTCATGTCTGTTTAAAAGAGCGAAAGGTTACTTTTAGAAAGCATCTTCCTCTTCTTCTACTTGGTTGGGCAAATGATTGTGGACCCTACAACGGTACTGCTTTTATTCATTCTGCTATTTCTTTATCCCAATTTCTTTATCTTTAATTTGGCCAAATTAATTCACTTGTATTTCTGAGCAGTTGCCAAAATACCACTCTACTAAGCACTTTAGATGTTAGGATGGTCTGAATCTCTTAATATTTATTATGATTTGAGTATTTCCAAAGTGTAATGATGATTATTCCTTTATGTATTGATTTAATCAATTACATACAGTAGATGTCTATCTTAGTAAATGACTCTGGGTGGTAAACAATATTTAAAATAAAAACTAAAGCAATTATAATCACTATAAAAACTAAAATTCATGGCAATTTAAAAAAAATACAGCAATCACTAACACAAGACAGAGATGGGTCTCTTGATACAGTCAGGGCCTAAGGCCCGAGCACAAAGGACCACGGCTTTTTTTCTCATAGAACGCTCAGAACGGAGTTCCGGCACCTTTTTTGGATGGAACCTTGTAGGGTAGGCAAGGCGGGTTGTATGACATGTGTGAGTTCCGGCACCTTTTTCTTTTACAAAAAAAGCACTGCAAAGGACCATCTTTGAGCCTTACAAAAGACCAGCAGTGTTAATGCCATCCTGATTTATTGGGAGATGGTATTCCATAGGGCAAGTACCATGGCAGAAAAAGCTCAGCTTCTGAGCCTAGCAGTCAACTTTAACTAAGTGATGGACTGTGCCCATTTTGCTGGACCAGATAGGACAGATAAAAACAATTGGGAAGAGATGGTCCCTTAAGTAACCTTGTCCCAAGCCATGAAAAGCTTTAAATGTAACAACCAATACCTTGAATTGCATGTGAAAGTGTGCTAGCAACCATGGCAGCTCACAAAATACTGCTGCTATCAGTGTTGAGTAGCCAGTCATTTATAACTTCTGAATGCTCTACAGGGGCAGCCTCCAGTGGAGCACATAGTAGTAGTAGTCCATTATAATTTTTCTTAATTTAAGCATTTTAAATATTTGTGCTGAAGGCTACCTTAGTTGTTTTGTGACTGGAAAAGCAGATTATTGATAAAAACATAAAGACATACCTGTGATGTAATTTCCTTTTGGTGTACCAACATAATGCAAAGCACAGAAAGAGAGAAGTATGAAGCAAAACTAATTAAAGGCAGAGAAAGTACCAACATCATTCACTCTCCATACAATTGAAGCCTTATTTTCACCTCAGCAATCCAACACTGTATACATTGCCGTAGAATAACACCAAAAACAAGATCCCTAATGGCTGTGTCCCTCCTGGCTGTGAAGATCACAGACCTTACTGGTGTAATTCCTTCAAGTTCATATTGTTGAACCAATACAAAATCTGACAATGTTAACTCATGAAATCCATCTTTTTCTTAATGTTGAAATACAATTCATCATTTATAAAAAATCTTTGAATAATCAAGTGTATATAGTAGATAAAATTGTGCAGAAAGCATTAGAATTTTTTAAAAAATTGTTTACTATATATATTATATAAAATTGTGAAGAAAAATGTCTATTGCAGGATCCAATCTGGGTCGGTCACCGGGACCAAAGGTTTTGTCTTCCAAGCTTTTGGACTGGAGCCCATCTTCAGGGAACTTCTCTCTAGTAGAGTATGTGCTGTTTTCTGTGTGGTATTTATGCTGCCCGTTAAAAGTGGCTTTTTAGATTGGGATGTGTTGAAGGCTGGCTTTTAAGTTATTAGGTGTCATTTGCTTGTGCTGCCCACCCCTCACCGTCTAAGTACTTTGTCTGTTTCCCAGACTTCAATCACTTCCCTGGCTGTTTTTGTGCCTGCTTGTCCAACAATCTTAGTAGCTGCAAAATTGAACATGTGTTCTTGTTCATTGCAGTATGAGGCTACCAATGAATTCAGGTCTCCTTGTCTGACTGCTCGCTTGTGTTCTTGCAATCTGGTGATTAGCGCAGGAACTAGAACTTTGTACATTTCAGAAGTACACACCTAAATTCTGGTGCTGCTACATGCATTATGTATTTGTCATCATCAAGAGAAATGCATCATCAAGGGAAATTCAGGTTATTCCATCTTTAACCATGGGGGGTGAGGTATTACCCCCCGTAGATAGGGCTCACAACTTGGGGGTCCTCCTGGATTCACAGCTCTCCTTGGAAGATCATATAGGAGCAGTGACTAGGGGGGCCTTTGCCCAGGTTCGCCTGGTGTGCCAGTTGCGGCCCTATCTGGACCGGGATGCCTTGCGTACAGTCACTCATGTGCTCGTGACCTCTCATTTAGACTACTGCAATGCTCTGTACATGGGGCTGCCCTTGAGGACCACTCGGAGGCTTCAACTGGTGCAGAATGCGGCCGTGCGAGTTGTGTTGGGGGTCTCCCGATACTCCCATGTAACACCTCTCCTCCGCGAGCTGCATTGTCTTCCAGTTCCAGGTGAGATTAAAGGTGCTGGTCATGACCTATAAAGCCCTAAATGGCATGAGTCCGGATTACTTACAGGAGCACCTGCTGCCGTCGTCAACTTCCCTTCGTCCAGTGCGCTACCACAGAGAGGGCCTCCTCAGGGTGCCGTCAGTCAGAGAGTGTCGGCTGGCGACCCCCAGGGGGAGGGCATTCTCTGTGGGCGCGCCAGACCTCTGGAATCATTTACCGGTTGAGCTCCGGATGCCTCCTGACCTTCGCTCCTTCCGCCGTGACCTGAAAACTCACCTATTTGAACAAGCCAGCCTGGTCTGATGGGTTTTGGGTATTTTAATAGTAATTTTAATTAACTTTTATTGTAATTGGGCTTTTATTTAATTCTTATCTTAACTTTTGTATTTTGTATTTTTATCGTATTTTATTGCCCTGTACACTGCCCTGAGTCCTTCGGGAGAAGGGCAGTATAGAAATTAAATAAATAAATAAATAATTTTAAAAACTTTCATACCATACTGAACTCCATCTTTCCTGACATACAGTTCACAATGGAAAAAGAAACAGCTAGGGAATTGCCATTTTTAGATGTACTTGTCAACAAACAGAATGGAAACTTAGAAACCACAGTTTATTACAAGCCACCACACATACTGAATTTCAACAACCATCCATTGTCACACAAAAAGAGTTGTATCAGAACTCTTTTTTAAAAAATGTTTTATTATTTTTTAAGAATTACAATCTTTAGTTTTTAGTAAACAACATGTTGTCTGGGTTCACATATTTAACATTAGCTTCTTCAATATAAATCTATTCAGTACTGCACAATCCAGTATTTTTTCTCTGATCCTCCTTTCTTGCCCATATTTTTTTCCATTTTCCCTTCATTACATAGTTAGAATTTTTGGTATTGTTGATATATTATAAAGTTAGATATAAACTTCATCATCATATTTTATTAATATTATACAAATAACAATAATATCAATTACTAAATCAATATCCTGTTTCTTGTGCTCTTATTAAGTTTGATTTCCCATCAATATTTGAAATATCTATGTCAGTTATGATTTTCTCAATATTAATTACATTTATATTGCTAAAATTTTTATTCATACCAAGCCTCCTCTTATTTTCAAATTTTCCATATAAAAAAAGAAAAAAATGCTATTTTAATTCTAAATCATACCTTTCATTATAAAAGTCTAATTATATCTAAGGATTATCCATTCTTTTAATCATATTCAAGTATTTAAACATATAATACTCCCTCTAATTGGTGAAATCTTCTATTGTTTAAATCTAACTCTCGCTTTCTTTCTTTGCCAAGTAGCTTTCCAAGCCAGGGCAATTGAATCACCCAGAAATTGTCATCATCTTGCAGTATTTTATTTGTATATGGTAGTTTATATTTCCCTTGTTTTATCTCTTCCATCTCTAGGTCCATTTCCCCTGCTTCATCTTCTGATTTCTGGTTTATTTGTTCATACTTCATAGTCATTGTCTGGGAACTTTCTAGTTGTAGATTTAATTTGGAGAATTGCTCATTTATATTATCTAGATTATTTTTAGTCTCATTATGGTTTCTTTTTATGTCCTCTTTGTATGCAACAATTGTTTGGTGAATTAGTTGTAGTGTAGAGTATATTTCCTTCTGAAAGGTGTTTATTTTTTTCTTGAGGCATCATTCCTGGAGATCCTCTAATATCACCAGTCTCAGTAAGAGTAGAACAAAGTTTCCTCTAGGTTTCTGGTCTTTATATGTAGTTTTTATGATCCAATAGGTTCCAGAATATAGGTCCAGTCCCCAAAGCAATATTTTATAGTGATCCTTTGTCTCAGGCATCCAAAAATTATCAGTCAGGCATGGTTGTAATCCAAAATGTTCAAAGTGTTCAAAATGTTCAACCTCCCTGAAAACAGCCCCAAAGTCTTTCCCATCCAGATGTAATCAAAGATCAAATGTTTCTTTCTTTCCCACTAGCTCTTGAGATTAAAGGTCCTAGCTCAGTACGTGTTTATAGTCCAAAAGGTTCAGGGTGATAAGTATGCCAAAATATTTTCCTTTATTGTCAGCTGTTCTCCCTTAAGCTAGGAGTCACCAAGCAGCCAGGAAGTTAATTATAATGCTATACTCAAAACCACCACTAGATGTCATTCAAAATCCATTTTCCAGTCTTAAGACAAAGGATTGATTTCTTATATTTCACCTCAATGTTTTTTTTCCAAAGAGAAAATCTTAACAATTATCTCAGTTCTCAAATTTATCAAAACTGTAGCTTTATGTTACTTCCACTTCAGTATTGTCCCCCATAGAAATTAAAATGCTGCTTCTGTTCACATTCTGAAGTTTTTAGTTTCTTGGGAGCCTTTCCCAGGAAATGCAGTTGTAAAATAGTAAAGAAATGATCAATATTCTTACCTAGTTCCAAACATGCTGTTTACGATGTGTTAATTGGTGTTTTCTTCTTCAGCTGTCAGAAGCTAATGGCTAGCCACAGGAATGTAGCCAGTCTTTCCCCTGCCAGTTTAGAGGGCTTTTCTTGGATCAAACAGAAAGACCGCCATCTCTTGGGCTTCTGTTTCTGGTTTTTGGCAAGACCAGATGCGTGACGGAATGCTCCCCATGTTGTCTGGATTTCTTCATCGGGGGGCCCCTGTAAAGGGGTCGAAAGTCACCCTGGAGGGGAGACGAGTGGGGGAGAGGTCTCTCCAGTTGGTGGTAGAAGGGCGGTGGCCCTCCCATCAGCTTGGAGCTACTCTCTGAACGAAAGAAGAAAGAATTGGCCACTCCCATGGCCCATCATTTAGCCTTTTCCAGCTGAAGCCAAAATTATAACAAAGCACTTGAAAGTACTGGAAAACTGAGTGAGAATTGCCTTCTTCCTTTCCTAATTGCCTACTTTTTCCTGTCAAAAGCTTCTTGAATTTGCTTCCCCCAGAGAGAAGAGAGGGAAGGAGCTTTTTTTTCTCCACCCTCCTTAAGGGTGGCTTTTGATTACGTCGGGAGAAAAAAGAAAACCTTGAACAGAATAATACTATTTAATTCCTTACTTACTTCTGTTCTATTATTGGTGACCCAAAACTCCTATCCTTACAGAAACTGGCTATTCTGTCCATTTGATTAAAAAAAGAGAAAAAAGAGAGAAAAGAATTACTTAAAAGTACTCAAAACTGATAAATTTACTCTGTCTGGAAAAGTTTTCAAGTATGCAGGGGACATCTTGTGAACTTTTTGGCAAATAAATCTGTTTATTTTGGAACTGCCCTTGACATTATCAGCTAAAGATAAAAACCTGAAACAGCTGGGGGTGAACTGAAGGCTTGTGAAGGTGAATATTTACTGACTTTTGTTTAAAAATTAGCCTCCACTAAGGACTATTTACCATTACTTCAAAATGGAGACTGATCAGCCACAATCCTCACTTGACTATAAGCTCATATTAGAAACAATCTATAAAGTTTCTGAGATGTTTATCTCCAGGCTGGAAAATTTAGGTGCCAACTTCAATTTACAAGCTGTAACCCAGACTTCAACTAAAGAATTTACAACTCAGAATATAACAAAACTGGAGCAAATTACTACTGAGACAGAGGAACACAAGGTACAACAAGATATTGAAAAAGCTAATACAAAAAATGTGACTCTATCCAAATAACCGACAACTCTAAAAGTACAAGGAACTATCGCTATGACAAATAATCTTAAGGGCCAACAAACAATGGGAAAACTTAATAATCAACTTTTGACTTCATCGAAAGAGCCTATAACTTTAGAAGTGTACTATGTGCAAGATAGTGATGCTAACATAGAGGATGTGGAAAATCAACAAAGACAGTTTCCTGAAAGCCTGGATAGCCAAGCACTAATTACAAAACTGGATAAGACTCTCTACCTAAAGCGGATGAACCCAGATGGAAGAGGAATCCAGACCGAACTGAAGATAAAGTTTTTAGAGCAAATACAGAGACTAGAACTAACAGGACAACAACATAATGATTACAAATGGTTTGGTTTTTGTGGATCACTGATGGCTAGATGGCCTCCTTCAATTCAAATAATATGTATTGGAGTGAAGGGAGACCTATCTGGCAATTTAAAGGCCTTGGTCTGGAAACCTGATTGGCAAAAAAAGAAAGCCTGAGTTAGATTTAAAAAGTGAGTTCTTAGAGGACCATTAAAGGTTATCCTTTTAGTAATCAGTGATCTATCAGGATCTAAAATAGAAAATGTTTATGAGATACAATTAGAATGTGTTTATGTAGCTATTAGGCTTATTTTAGACATTATAATTTGTGCACTGACATAATGGAAATTTGGTTTATAGATCCCACGTTTGATGTTAAAAGACGTTTGATTATTTCATTTAAGAATTAAGAATTATCTAAAATTTAAAACAGAATCTTGTGTATAAATAGTTGTAGACTGATAAACATAGGTTGTGGTCCTGTCAGTAATGTGTGATGTATTATGATGTGAAACAGACAATGTTTATTAGGTAGAACATAGCCACTCAGCCACTGTGTACATGTTAGATGCTATAGTTTTTGCTGTAATGGAATAAGGGAAATTTGGGTTGTGAATATTATTCGGGATGTTAAAGGCTAAATTTGAATAATATAATTAAAACCAAAATTAGGTAAAATTTAGTAACAGGAGATAGATATATCTCAATGAAATTGAATTAACAAATTTTTTAACTGACCATGCTATTTCTAGAAATTTATTAGTTTAAACTGGTTGTATGAAATGTTAAGGGAAATTGAGAAGGACATTTTGATAATGTAACCTGAATTATGTACTGAAAACTCTGTTATTGAATTTCTGATTACCCAGTCACCATGATGCTATCTAAATATCTAGATTTTAATTGTAAAACCAATAAAACTTGTTTTTTTTAAAAAAAAGAAAAAAAAGAAAAAGAAAGAACACCATCTCTTGACAAGGCACCCCTCCTTCTTCATTGCATCTTTGGGGTGACTTTAGGCCCTTTTCAGGGCCCCCAGCAGGGAAAAATCGGGCACAGAATGCAGAGCCCTGCCTTTCAGCATCTGTCTTGCTATGATACAAAACCGGAAGACACATCAGAACTCCTTATGGCAGGGTGAGAACCCACTGTAGTACCCAGCAAGCTAGATAACTGGAGAGCAGGTACCTACACGAACAATTCAGGCAGAATGGGCACCCACACTCATTTGTCACAAGGTGTTTGTGCAACATGGTGGGGAAAGAAATGAAGAAACAAGATACAAGAACAACTACATGGCACACCCTGCCATAAATCAAAAACATTTTGGAATTAGTAGAATGCAGCTTCCGAGATCTGCAAGTGAGCATTGCACACTGCCCAGAGGCTACCATACCAGGACAAATTACACATTGCAAAGATTCCTTCCAACGTAATCTACCGAATTCCCTGCATGGAATGCCCGTGTGACTATGTAGGACAGATGGGGAGGAAGCACAGTGTTCTAGTTCCTGCACTAACTACTAGATCACAAGAATACAAGCAAGTGGTCAGACAAGGAGACCCAAATGCATTGATAGCCTCATACTGCAATGAACAAGGACACACATTCAATTTTGCAGCTACTAAGATTGCTGGACAAACAGGCACAAAAACAGCCAAGGAAGTGATTGAAGTCTGGGAAACAGGCCTCTTGTCAGTCAACATCTGATTTACCACCAACCTATCAAGTATTAGAAGAGGAGGGGAGGGGGGAGCAGAAGCAAATGACAGCTAATAACTTAAAAGCCAGCCATCAACACACTCCAATCAACATCTAAAAAGTCACTTACAACAGGCAGCATAAATACCACACAAAGAACAGCACATGCTCTACTAGAGACAAGTTCCCTGAAGATGGGCTCCAGTCCAAAAACTTGGAAGACTTAAACTTCTGATCCCAGTGACCGACCAAGATTGAATCCTGCAACAGTATCCTGGGACATGTATATTTGCCTTCATTTGTGAAAAATGTCTATCTTTGGAGAAATGTGCTCAAAATTATTTACATATATCAGTACTAACTTCCTGGTAAAAAATTGTAAACTAATATAGCAATCCAAATTTAAGACTAGAAATTGAAAAATGGAGAAAAACAGAAATTGACAAGTTTACTCATCCATGCTAAATCGCTAACATCTCCTTAGCTAGCTTGTCATTTCCATAAGCAATTCATATGAGAGGTTTGGTAGTGAATGCAGCTTAAATGTAATTAGGTATTAGGATACCATTTACCCCACCATAAGCTGAAGAACAGCTTATTGGTGTTCTAGGTGGGAGTCAGTGTTCATAGTCAACATGCAAAATTCCAGAAAATTTAACACTCAGCTCTCATGAGCCAGTACAAACTGACTACAGCACACCTGATACCCAGATGAAATTAGTTATTTAACTGTTAGTCTTACAATAATCATATATTACAATAATCCAGTCTTGTGTCTCCATACTTCTCCCTTTGTCCACTGGATTCGGTTCCTCAGTTGACTTTTTTTCCAATAAAAACCAAGGAGTTATATAAGTTCTGCCCAGAAGGGGCTCATGTTTTGTCATTGGGTCCTGTCCAAGCTGGTATTCCACCGAAAATAATGATGAGGAGTCCTTCTCTGAAGAAGCCATTCTGTGCCCAACTCCCTTGGCACCCATAAAATTCAGTTACCAGAAGCAACAGAGCTACCTTAGAAAGAGTTTCAGTTCCCTACTAAGACTTGGTACCCCAGAAAAGCAAGTGAAAGAGTAAAACTTTATTTTTCAAAACAGGTTTTGACATTTTTATATTATACACTGGAGTTTCTGGGTCAGTTCAATCAACACAATTTGTACTAAATAATGTGGAGGCTACTGTGCTGTCCTTCCCTCAGCTCTATCTCTGCCTTAAAAGAAGCACAGGAGAAACAATTTAGTATAGTGAAACACTTGGCAGGGCTAATGCCCTCTAAAAGAGCTATCATCCCTAGTATTTTCATCCCATTTTGAAGCAGCTGTGAGCCCTCCTCATTATACCCTAAGGACATTTTTAAATCAAATATCAAAGCAAGCTTGAGTCAAATGTGTTCGTCTTCAGATCTAAGATCAAAAACTGAAATTGAATCATACCTTTCTCAAATCTTGATTCTCCAACCTGAAGCCAATCAAAGTCATACCAGCCTGGCAAAAAAAAGCATTGTGTGGAGTTAGTTTGTCTTGAAGCAAAACAGTCAAATGACTGTTTTCTGACAGGTCATATCCACCCGGGAAACCAAATGTTCCCTTAACTTCCAAAATTGCCTATTCAGTATAAAGGTTCACTCTGACTTCTAGAAAGGCCAACGTGGCATAGATTGTTTCAACCTTTCCAACCACAAAGAGCAATTATAAATACTTTCTAATTAAAAAAATAGGCCAGAGGGATTGCATTTTCTTTTCCTCCTCCAGCCCCATTTTTCATAGTCTATTGTTTTTTTTGAGGGGGAGTGGGGGGGCTACACTACTGGATTGAAGCTGGAAATTTTTTTATTATTCATCTTTGCAAGTATCTGTGGAAACCACCCTAAGCTAAAGAACAAGCTTTTAACAATGCTTCAATTTGTTTGCCAACATATTTCAGAAGGGAAGAGAAGGAAAGGGAAGGGTGTAGCCTATCTGGGAATCCAGGAATGGACTTTCCACTCAGGAAGCTGAACATTTGGACTTATTATTTGTGTATGGATATGTATGTGTGCACACACTATCACCTGCTCAAGGCAGCGTAGTAGAAGCGATAATGAATAAAATCAGGCAGGGAAACATTTAAGTGGTAAAAATCTCTATATAGAAATGAATGTATACTTTGCTAAATCCACTGTATGTATTAGAAATAAGCACGCATTATTTACCTAAAAGCACTGTAACAAATGACACTGTCATTTAGAGATGAATAGAGTATGTGTATCTGGTAATTTCTTGACCCTTTTGTACCCTACCATAATATCCTATACTTAGCGCATTTGAGAATTTCTCTTAGGGATGATTTTGATCCACTTTACAGTTAAGGTTTCTCGATTACACGCTTTTCCATTATTTTAAAGCCTCTCTGATTTCCCCCATTTCCTCAGTCTGAAAAAGTCTTGTGGGACATGCTCCCTCACAATTTCTTCTTTTGTAATTTAGGGAAAATATAAAATGGTAAAGAGTTTTGGGCTGTGAGTGGCACTGAGAGACATGATATTCATACGTGCCCTTCTCTACCTCCTAATAAAAGAAATGAAACCTCTCAGAATTTTACCCAGGAAATCCACTGGAATTGAGATAGTTTACTAAGTAAAGACTGAACTTGACAGAGCTGAAACCATGTTGGATCTTTTGGAAACTACATTCAGCAGCCACAGTGTTTCCACCTCTGATTAAATCAAATTTATCCCTTGTGAACAAGATGAACAAGCAATGGAATAAATGTCAAGAACCAAATATGGTTTCCATCTTTTTCATCCTTTAGAAAAGTAAGCCTTGGTTTGAAAGTAATAGATACTAATTTCTTAATGCAAGACTATTGCTTATCATCCCCCAAAATAAAATCTAATCTATCTCACTTGGTAAGCATCAAACAATGTTTGAATTCTTAATGATATCATTAAGGACTTTAATGAAAAAGCATCAAATAGCATATGTCATATTTGGTGAGCCTAACTTTTCTTTGTGCTTTTGTTTATAGTATGTTTAGATTTCCATTCACTGTTGTAATTGGAGCCATGATAGATGTCCCAGATGTACTTGACAAGAAGGCCAAAAGAATGAAGACACATCATGGTGGATAAAATCTTATGTTCCCTGACAATGACAATAATCAATCAATTACTCAGCAAAATTGTGCTGTTAAAATTTATTCTGGTAGAGAGAATTTCCCTGAGTATGGGTTCCTGTCTGAGTCTGAGAGTTCAGAAGACTAAACCTCTGGTGCCGATGACTAACTCAGATCGGATCCTGCAACGTTATCGTAGGACACGTGTATTTGCCTTCATTCGTGTTAAAATGTAGCATCAAACTAGAGTGAGGTATTTTTTCCACTTAAGTTTTACAAAATTAATCAACAAGATAATGTCACAAATTCAGTTGTTGCCTCTTTTAGTAACTTCATTACATCACTACCTTGCCCACAAAGGTCTTCCAAAACCAAAATAAAAGAGAAGGAAGTGGTGATGGTAGAGGAAGAGGAGAAGAAAAAATAAAGTGCCACCATTTTTAAAAGAAATGTACACCAGAATCCATCAGAATACAATGTGCAACAACCATGCTCCTTCTTCTAAGCTTTATTCTTTTCCAAATCTTTGGTCAAGAAAGGGATTTCAGCAAAGGCACAAATAATGCTATAAGAAACAATTATAGATTTCTCCTTGCAACCTGTAATTTTTTTTCCATCTCCCCCCCCCCCCCCGCCCTCCTCTTGGTTTAATTTATTTCAAAGCAGAAACCTCTGGGATGGTTCAGAATTTTCCTTATACAGAAAGTGGTAATAACTGAAGACTGCATTTTTCTTTGTATTATTTATTTATAAGGCTTCTAACCCACTTTTCATTCCAAATTTCCCTTGAGAAGCCTCTCTCACGTTTGATGTTCTCTCAAGAGCACCAACTTCCAGTTTTGTCTTGATTTGTGGAATCTACCACAAATCATTATCCCTTCCAATTTTTTTTTAAACAGGATAATAATGCCAAAGAAATAGTGGTGATTTTGCCATTGTTCCATCTTACATCTCTGAATGTACACCATGTTGTGCATTAGAGCTATAAACAAAATTCAGATTTGGTTCCAAACAATTTTTTAAAAAATTCCCATAGCTTACACTTGTCTTTTTTGCTTTTGTTTGGTTGAAAGCTAAACTTTATCAATAGAAGCAGACTGTGTACATAACACTTGTTTCACATATCCATTTATTTACAGATATGAAATTCTGAATAATGTATGCCTTATGACTTGGAATATTTTTAGATTGATTTTTTTCAGTAAAACAGCATTAACCGATTCTAGAGTTTCCTTAGGAGCTTCTGTTCTGCAGCCATCTCTCTGGCCTCAAGGGGGGCGGGGGAGAACAGGAAAAGAAAAGTTGGTTTCCATTAAAGCAGGCATGTCCAAAGTCCAGCCCGCGGGCCATTTGCGGCCCGGGGGGCGGTTTAATACGGCCCTCTAACAGCCCTCCTTGCTCTGTGTAAATGCGGCCCTCCCACGGCCCTCCCTTCTGATTGAGGGCGGCAAGCAGAAGACTGTCTGCCACAGGAGGGAGGGCGGTGAGAGGGTGTTTCTGAGCAGCATATGGAGTCTCAGGTGCTGCCAGATCCCCTCCTTCTTTTCCCCCTTCTCTCTCTCTCTCTGTGTGTGTCTGTGTGTGTTGGACCCGCGGGGAACAGCTGGTAGGGAGGCGGCAGTCCGGCATTTCCCCCCCTCTCGTTTGTGTATGTGTGTGTCGGACCTGCGGGGAATGGCTGGTAGGGAGGCTGGTAGGGAGGCGGCAGTCTGGCATTTCCCCCCCCTCTCATTTGTATGTGTGTGTATGTGTGTGTGTGTGTGTGTGTGTGTGTGTGTGTGTCGGACCTGTGGGGAACGGCTGGTAGAGGTGGTGGCAGTCTGGTGTTTGCATCTCTCTGTGGGCCCGACACACACACACAGGAGGTAAACAACGCCGGACCACCGCCTCCCTAACAAACCTCTCCTGCGTGCGGAGAAATGCCCATTCCCTCTGCTGAGCCATCCCAGTTGCTTGCATTGCGGAAGGCAATCATTTGGAACAAAGACACGAGATTCGGCATTTCTCCGCCCGCGCTGATCTCGCCCTCCTTACAGTCTCCCTCTCTTTGTTTCAGCTTGCTTTCTGCATTTGGGATGAAGACTCGAGAGAGGGAGACTGTAAGGAGCGCGAGATCAGCGTGGGCTGAGAAACGCCGAATCTCGAGTCTTTGTCCCAAATGCAGAAAGTGCTGATCTCGCGCTCCTTACAATCTCCCTCTCTCGAGTCTCCAGTCTTTGTCGCAAATGCAGAAAGCAAGCTGAAACAAAGAGAGGGAGACTGTAAGGAGGGCAAGATCAGCACGGGCTGAGAAACGCCGAATCTCGAGTCTTCATCCCAAATACTTGCCTTCTGCAATGCAAGCAACTGGGATGGCTCAGCAGAGGGAATGGGCATTTCTCCCCACGCACTGATCAGCGAGTGCAGAGAAACGCCGATTCCCTGTGCGCCCTTACAAGATATGGAGGTGCTCCAGGGAAGTAACTGGGATGGCTCAGCAGAGGGAATGGGCATTTCTCCGCACGCGCTGATCAGCGGACGCGGAGACATGCCGAACCTCGAGTCTTCATCCCAAATGTAGAAAGCAAACTGAAACAAAGAGAGGGAGATTGTAAGGAGCGCGAGATCAGCGCAGGCTGAGAAATGCCGATCTTGTGCTCAGATTGTTGGGGGCAATCTCGCTCCAGCGTCTCGGCGAGCACACTGGGCCGTCCCGCTCCTTGGGGCTCGCTGCTGCCATGGGGGCCGGCTCGGGGATTTGTTTCTGCAGGTTAAATCAGAACCAAGCAGCAAGTGAAAAAGTTAGCAGCAGTAGCGGGAGTGGTTTTAATTGCCAAGCGTCCCCATGGAAGTCAATGGAGGCGCCGCGGCTGGCCTTTTGAGTTGGTGAGTGAATGAGAGTGAGAGAGAAACATTTATTGAGCAGTGTGAGTGAATGAGAGCATGAAAGAGGCTTTTTGGAGCAAGAGTGAGGGAATGAGAGAGCGAGAGAGAAGCTTTTGCAAACAAAACATGAGTGAATGAGACCGAGAAACTTTTCCAAGCAAAGGTGAGTGAATGAGAGCGGATGGGGCAGGGCACCTGTATGTCTCCCCTTAGGCTCCACTGTTCTGTCAAGCCTCTTGTTTTGCACATAAAATACATTGTGAAAACTCAGCTGTCAGTTGATCTTAATGTTATAAAATGAAAAGTATGCCATTTGCAATTAACTTGGCATAAAATAATTCATTTGCATTTAATTGTAATTGTTCAAAGAATGTTCGGAAAAATGTTTGGCCCTCCAGCATGTTCACTTCATCCAATCTGGCCCTCTTTGAAAAAAGTTTAGACACCCCTGCATTAAAGGAATTTTAAAAAGCTCAGATGAACAAAATGTTAAGCAAATATTATTTCACCAAATATGTTTGATCAAAGAAAAGGGGGAAAGGGAAAAAAGCTCATCCTTTCAGGAGAAAAGGATGCATTGATTTCAAATATTCAAAATAATTTTGAAAAATAGGCAAACCACTTTGAGAGCAGAAGTCGTCTGAAATTTCTACTCCTTTTAAAAACAATTTCATAAGCGCAAGGGATTGGTCATATGTCTTGTCAGAGAAAAGATCAATGTCCAAGTCAATACGAGAAGGCAGTTCTCATGTAGCTTTTGACTTCCAGGTGAACCCCTTTCAAGCTCAGTTAGTGCTTATTGCACCTTTGGCATAATTCTAGTTCCCAACAAAGTGATCACACAAGCCTAAAATCTGGCATACTTCCCTTCATCTTCAAATTTTACTAACTTTCAAAGACTGTAAAGTTAATCATAATAATTAGTTTATTGATTAGAGGCCCATAGGCCATATCAAAATACAGATGTCCAAACATATAAAAACAATTCAAAGTGAAATTGGAGTAAAATATAATAATTTAATATACAGACAAGTAAAATATGATAAAATTATATTTCAGTATCACCCCTACAATCTACCCCCATCAGTCCCACATATGCCAATCTTATCTGGACCATTTTACTCAAGTACTGTGATGTGTTAAGTGTTATTTTCAGATTCTGGCCACACAAAAAATATGTTGTTTTAATATGGGGTTCCCAATGGGTCATTTGTTTAATATATGAACCAAGGTACCTGTCTCTCAGCCTCTTATACAAACAACAATCAAATATTATGTGAGCCAAATCTTCTATCTCTACCACTCCACAAATGCAGACACATCCATCATAGGGTGTAGAATGGAACCTCCCATATCTGACCATTGTATCGAGCTGTCCGAATCTCGCTCACATAAATATCTCCCTAAAATATTTTGGCAATTGTAACTTTAAAGAGCTGTCTGTTTGAAAAGTATGTTGATATTTACTCAGCCATTTCAAGTTACCAGCCTTATTAAGAGTGGCTATATCATTTTGTGCTTGTATTCCTATTATTTCTTCAGCAACTTTTTTTTGGCTTGTTCACCTATTGGCACAAGAGGCAGGAATACCACAGCTTCTTACAAAATTTGTCAATTTGATAAACCAACAGGTTTGTAATTGTGCTTTTATCTGATCTAGTAAACATAACTTAGGGAGTCCATCAGTCTCCATTTCATTAATTTTGTTCCAGTAGTTATATGGTCTGATTTTAGACAGTGCATGAATTGTATACATTCCCAATTCAGCTCATATTGCTGCAGAAGATGTCCTTAGATCTACACCTAGAATACATCTCAAGTGCTAGGACTGTGTTTGTCCTAATACTGTAATAGAATGTAGACCCCAAACTTCTGCTCCATATAAGAGCTGTAAAGCTGCTGCAGGGTGAAGGATTAAACCTGTACAATCCATAGATCCTGAAACCTTTCCATATTGTGACATGAATCCTTAAGCAAGCTGATACTTGGTAGGCATAATATATTCAGCCATTAACAGGCACATAAACCACGTTTACCTACCATTCAAAAGAGACAATTAAAAAGTTAAAAGGGAAAAAAAAGATCCAAACACCTCCTCACCAGGAATCAACATCCAGATAAACAGGGATTAAGACCGGGATTAACGCCAGACCAACAATCAAGCAGTAAATAATACCCCAATCAAGGAACTACCAACCTAGATAAACAATCAAACAGTAAACAACAGCTTAAGAAAGAAAACAATATTCTCACCAACACTGAAAGGGCAACCCATTGTACATAAACAGAGAGCAAGCCCCAGCACTGAAAATACTACCTTGTTAGGTAATGAAGTATCTACAAGACAGCAGCCAAGTTTGGAGAGCACCAAGGACCCATAGTACAGTCCTGAGCTACAAATATTCTCTTCTATCAGTAAATATAATGTACTTGGTATGCTTCTACTCCAAGCATTCATGATGTTTAACTCCCATTTAACTCTTGATAAAGGAAAGTATGGCCTTATCCCAAACATGTGGAGAGGACATGGTGACTTTTGTGTACCACACAAAGTGAAATGCACTCCTATAGATACTCATATTATTTAGCACCTACATACCTGAAAAAATGTACAGTGGTACCTTGGTACTCATTGTTAATTGATTCCTAGAGGCACGATGCATATCAAAAATGAGTACCAAACGATTTTTCCCCATAAATAATAATGTTATGAATCACAAGGCAGCTGACACCAACAAGTTCTAGCTTGTGCATTGAGTACCAAACAAACAAGAGTACCAGAACAAACTTTTCATGTCAAAATGCATTGAGTACTCAATGAGTTTCAAAGCAGTTAAATACCAAGGTACCACTGTAGTGCAAAATCTTACATAGGCATAACATAATTGAAGGAAACTTCTCAAAACCAAGAGGAAATTTCTATTTTACTTCTTCATCATGCTCACTACAGTTCTCAGTTTTCCAGAAAAATACTGAATAACGAACCTGGCCTCCCAAAGATTGCCCACTCCTGCTATAAGAAAGAGTCCTAAGACTTCATGCTGGATTTTTTTATATGACAGTATAAAATTGGTTTCCCATTTCTCTCTTCTGATGATGTTACTTCTCAAAATCTATAACCTTGGAGATCATCTAAGTACTATCTAGAATTGGTTTCTTGAAATCATTGAAAACTGTTGGACAATATCATCTCAGGAAAAGTGTTTTTTAAAGTGTTGCAGAGAAGCCCTATGTTCACCCTGGAAATGAATCTAAAGCATAGTACAGTCTTAATGATCCCCATCCAAATGGATTTCTCCAATGAGTGAGTGCTCCAAAGCGGAGAGCATTCTCTCCACTTATTCGTGTGGCCTTTTTTATGTGCAATCTTTTGAAATCTACAGAAAGCCTTCTATCTGTATGTACAGGGAGGCACATAAAGGAACAAAGCCTTTTCTTTCCATGCAAAGCAGTTATTATTCTTAATTTCCAAGAATGTATGTATATGTTCTGATCATAAAGCCAAGTGGGCAATTTTGATGCCAAAAGAAGAGAATGAAAGAGGAAGTGAGAGAGTCTGAAGTGGTAAAATATGAAGTATTTTTTGCCAAACATTTACTTTGGAATCTAATTTACATACTTTAAAACAGCTTCCCCAAACTAACATTCTCCAGATATTTTGGGATTATAATTCCTCAAACTCTCAGTCAGAAGAGTATCAGTCCCAACACATCTGGAGGGACCCAGAGAAGGGACAGCATCAGCTAGAAACTTCCCTCAATTAAAAAGAACAGCACAATCCATTGCACACTTCTCATGTTGCGTATATGTACAAATATGTACATCAGTGAAATACAGCACATTCCTTTTTTAAAAATTGCAGGGCAGATTTTCCTTCTGGCAGATTTATGTCTTGTCCTTTTACCAGAGTGGAGAATGCCATATAATCATAGCTGACAGGTCATTTTAGAGCCCTGTGATACCAAATTACTTTATCAATTGGTAAACTCTGAAGGTGGTGGTGGTGTCTTATTTATTAAATTTGCTTCCCATCCATTTCATTGCAGAATTTGAATATCCAACAAAATAAAAAGAGGAAATAAGTCTGAAGCTAACCTGGAATTGAGAGCACTGGTGGGAATCCAAGAACATGGATATTCCCACAATTACTGTGTACAATCAGAAATCTGAATATGTCATCACATCTGCCATGGAAAACTAAAATTAAAACTGTGAACAAAGCAGCTGGAAGATTCTGCTCTGCTTAAGGGGCAACAGCTGTATTTTGTGAGCAAGTAACCTGACACAGTTCATGGTCAGTATAATTCAGAAATAACTGCACATTAATAAGGCAGGTTCTCTATTCTCCCCGCTGGTTTTATACAGTATCACTTCAATCCCCACTCAGATTAGTAAGCAATCATTTTGCAATTCGCATTATGCAATATTTGCCTTTGGGAGAAAACAAGTTTAAAGATGAGGGTAAATCAGATGAGTTGCAAAACGACACTGTTATTCCACTCTATGAAGGAATTCTAAATTGTATGTCTGCAAGTACTCTATGAGTTGGATGCTATAAGAAATTGCTTTCCTTTATAGGACTGGATTCATCAGGTTGCGACATAAGAAGGGTTAACCAGTGAACTGCAGGCCATATGGAGCTGCAGCCCTCCTCCACATTTGCCCAAACACTTAGATCCATAAATAGCAGGGCTCTCAAAATTAGAAAGCAAAATGCCAGAATTCAGCCATACCTTTTTTTCCTTCTTCTTTTATTAACAGGAATAAAAAGCAAAATCAGTGTGTGACCCTTACCTAAGCCTTTCCGTGAAAGATGAGTTAATACTATAACACAGGGATCCTTAGTGCTCTCTAAACTTGGTTGTTTTCTTGCAGACATTTCATTACCAAATTAGGTAACATCATCAGTGCTAGTAAGTGGGATTTGCTCTCATTTTATGTAGTAATAGTTTGCCTTGTCAGTGTGGTGGGAGTGGTCTTGGTGGTTCCTTGATTGGGCTGTTGTTTACTGTTAGCTTGTTAGTATTTTTTGAATGGTATGCAGATGTTTATCTGCATACACTTGTTGATAGCTGATTTGTGTGAGTGGCAGGCTTCTATTTTCTTTTTAGACTTGGCTTGGTCTAGGATGCTCACAATTTCCCAGTTGAAACTATGGTTAAGTCTGCCCATGTGTTGTTAAATTAAGCATCTTTCATCATATCTTCTGCTTGTTTGGTGTTCATTTAATTTAATTTAATTTAATTTAATAACATTTATATACCGCCCTTCTCCCTGAGGACTCAGGGCGGTTCACAGGGCAGAATAAAATAGCAAATACAAACATTAAAAAGAGATTAAACAATTGCCCTAGTTAAAAACAATAGAAGTACAATTCTAAAAAACCCCAAGATAAAATTAAAAGACCAAAGATAAAACAACCCCACCGATCCCCATCAGGCTAGGCCAGCTTGTACAAACAAAAATGTCTTGAGATCGCGACGAAAGGAGCGAAGATCGGGCGCCATCCGGAGCTCTACCGGTAGCTGATTCCACAGCTCCGGAGCGCCCACAGAGAAGGATCTCCCCCTGGGGGCCACCAATCGACATTCTCTGATCGGTGGCACCCTGAGGAGGCCCTCTCTATGGGAACGCACAGGGCGCAGGGAGCTTGATGCCGGCAGCAGATGGTCCCTGAGGTACTCCGGCCCCATGCCATGGAGGGCTTTGAACACCGTTACCAGTACCTTGAATCTCACCCGGAAGACAACTGGCAACCAATGCAGCTCACGGAGCAGAGGTGTAACGTGGGAGTATCGGGAGACTCCCAACACCACTCTCGCGGCTGCATTCTGTACCAGTTGGAGCTTCCGGGTGGTCCTCAAGGGCAGCCCCATGTAGAGAGCGTTGCAGTAGTCCAGACGAGAGGACACGAGCGCATGAGTGACCGTGCACAAATCATCCCGGCTAAGATAGGGCCGCAACTGGCGCACCAGGCGAACCTGGGCGAAGGCCCCCCTAGTCACAGCTCCTATGTGGTCTTCTAGAGTGAGCCGTGAATCTAGGAGGACTCCCAAGTTGCGAGCCCTATCTACGGGGGGTAATAGTTCACCCCCCATAGCCAGAGGTGGAATGTCCGAATAAACCCGGGATGAAGATATGCAAAGCCACTCAGTCTTGTCGGGATTGAGTTGAAGTCTGTTCCTCCCCATCCAGACCCGAACCGCCTCCAGGCAACGGGACATCACGTTGAGGGCATCACTGGGGTGGTTTGGGGTCGAAAAGAAAAGTTGGGTATCATCAGCGTACTGATGATACCCAACTCCAAAGCCACGAATGATCTCACCCAGCGGCTTCATGTAGATGTTGAACAGGAGAGGCGAGAGGACCGACCCCTGAGGAACTCCACAAATGAGAGACCTCGCGGTCGACCTCTGCCCCCCTGCCAACACCGACTGCGAACGTCCCAAGAGATAGGAGGAGAACCACTGTAAAACTGTGCCTCCCACTCCCAGTCCCCTGAATGTCCTCTGCTTGTTTATCCTGCACAGTGGCTTACAATGCTTGCTGTAGATAACTCTTGATCTTTCCTCTGAGGCTGCTGGGTCCTTCAACTCACTTTAGGATATTTTGGAGGGCTTCAGTTGGCTTGTGTGCCATAGTGATGTTATTTGGCTGCAATAATCTGCTGATGGTTTCAGAGATGCTCCCAATGTATAGCAATGCCACCCCCATCCCAGCCTATGTTCGCTGTGCTATGTTGGTGAAGTTGTATGGATATCCATCTTGCTGGAAAATGCTCTATAGACAATCTGTCTCCTCTCCCCTCTGATGCCCAGGGTAACCAGTGTGCTTGCATTCATCTAAATAATGCCCTCACCAGCTTCTTTTATGAGAGGCTGGGTTGCTGCCCTGATAGTAGAGTATCTGGTTGGGGTAGGTAGTCCTATAATAGACCTGTGTTTCCAGTTGCCATCTCTGCTCTAGTAATGAGGACATTCAGAAAGGGTAGGATGCTGTTGTTCTCTTACTCCCCAGTAAATTTCACTCTCCTGAAGATGTTGTTTATGGTCCCATATGTGTTCTCCAGTTGGTCCTTTTTTATTATGACAAAGGTGTCAGCTATATATTGGATCTATACTTTGGGATGTATACAAGGGAGTGCTATAGATTCCAGGTACTGCATCACAATCTTTGTTATCAGTCCCCAAAGCAGTGATTCCATGGGTGTTCCTTTGATTTGTTGATATATTTGTCCATTGAACAAAGTATGTGATTAGGCAAAGGTTGATAAGATCCAGGATTCTGGGTATTTCAATCTTGGTGTGCTTGGTTTAATCTACCTGCTGTGCAGCAGTGTTGTCATGGATTCCCTAGTCAATTCTGGTCCTTGGATGTAAAACATGCTGTGACATCAAATGAGATCATGATTTCATTTTTATCCATCATCATGTCTTTAATACTTTGGAAGCACTGAAATGGAGAGTTGATAGAGCATTTGCTTCCCTCTGTGAGGTGTCCAAGCCCTTCTGTTAATTCTTTAGCAATGTTGTAGGTGGGGGTCCCTGGCAATGATACAATTGGAGTAAGAGGTATGTCTGGCCTGTGTGCTTTGGACACAATGCAAAGACACAGGCCAATGTAAGCCAGTGCAAAACATATAGGCCAGACATATGTCTCCATCCAATTGTATCATTGCCAGGAACCCCAACTTATAATAGCACTAAAGAATTGACAAACTCTTGCAGCCTAGTCCAGACTGGAGACATCAAAGTACTTACATCAAAACTGACTTTGGTTGATGGATTGAATTGATAAAGAGAAATTTAACTTTTATATACAGTTTTGTTTTTAATTCAATTCAATTCAGAATAAAGCTGAAGGGGACCTTGGAAGTCTTCTAGTCCAGCCCCCTGCTCAAGCAGGAGACCCTATATCATTTCAGACAAGTGGCTGTCCAGTCTCTTCTTAAAAACCTCCAGTGATGGAGCACCCATAACTGTTCCATGATTTAATTGTTCTCACCAGTGCTTTTTTTGTAAAAGAAAAAGGTGCCGGAACTCACACATGTCATACAACCCGCCTTGCCTACCCTACAAGGTTCCATCCAAAAAAGGTGCCGGAACTCCATTCTGAGCGTTCTATGAGAAAAAAAGCCCTGGTTCTCACTGTTAGGAAGTTTCTCCTTAACTCCAAGTGGCTTTTCTCCTTGATTAGTTTCCATCTGTTGTTTCTTGTCCTGCCTTCTGGTGTTTTGGAAAATAAGTTGACCTTCTCTTCTTTGTGGCAGTCCCTCAAATACTGGAATTATTACTACCAGTATCATGTTACCCCAATCCTTCTTTTCTCTAGACTAGCCATACCCAAATCCTGCAACCAATCTTCATATGTTTTAATCTCCAGGCCTTTAAATTTCAAATGGGAAAATCCTTTTTAAAACAAATGCTTGGGAAAAAAAACCATAATTTGGTGTAATGAAATACTATTCTAAATACCCAACTCTATCATATTAAGTCTGAACATTCCGCTATACACACATGCATACATATAAGTTAATATATGATTGTGTTCGTATGAAGAAGTCAACTGATGGGTGCTGGTCCTGTAAACCAATTTACTGCACAGACATCAGCTAAAATAAGTCCGTTTCTAGATTCAAGGGGTAAACTGGAGAGTTGGCCAAGTGAGCATTTTTCTTTTACTTTTTTCCTGCTTAATAAAAAAAAAGTTCCTTTACTTCATACTACACTTAAAACAAACATTTTCACATTTAAAAAGCAAGCATCCCAGAACAAAACCTAGAGCCCTACCAGATGTGGCATGAAAAACGAACTGAAGAATTTCCCTGTCCCACCAATAAATTGAACATTTTGCTGGAGGTTTTCCATTGTACATCCTCCTCCTGTGACGATATCAGAAGTTTGGGGAGTAAACTGCTATCTCATGCAATGGAAAGTGTCCACAAATTCACCAATTGGTCAGAAGACTACAAGCAAGGAGGGTGTAAAATTGCATCTGGAAATGCCTTTAGATAAGAGAAAAAGCACCATGCAGGCAGTCCTTGACTTACAAACATTTGTTTAGTGACTGTACGAAGTTACAACTGCACTACAAAAAGTTACTTCCAGCCGGCCCTCACACTTACAGTAACTGTTGCAACATCCCCAAGGTCACATGAACAAATTCAAGTGCTTGGCAACTAGCATGTGTTTGTGACAGTTGCAGCCACCCTGGGTCATGTGATTGCCATTTGTGACCTTCACACCTGGTTTGTGACAAGCAAAGTCAATTGGGGAAGCCAGATTCACTTAACAAACCACAGTGATTCACTTAACAACCATGGTGCAACTCACTTAATTAACCACCTTGCTTAGCAACAGAAATTCTGATCTCAGTTTTGGTCATATGCTGAGGATTACCTTTATTGGAATAACTTCAAAAAGCTTTACAAATGTCCATCTAGGATATTGTTGTTAGCCGCCCTGAGTCCTTCGGGAGATAGGGCGGCATATAAGTCCATAAATAAATAAATAAATAAATAAATAAATAAATAAATAAATAAATAAATACCCAGCGGCTACTCTGCCCTGCAATTTTTAGAGCTGTGTGCCGAACACACTGACAGTGCTAGATTGGAGAAGGCCGCTGTGTGGAGGTTAAGGTTTAGACACAACTTAATTTGTTCCCTTAATTTTGAATCTTTTTCAATGCAACTAAGAAATCTCAGTCCTTGCTTTCTAATCACAGTGCAGCTAGAATAGGGCAACAGGTACATAATTCCAACGGAAGTTTAACCTGGAATGGATAACGACAAACAATTAAAATGTCATCGCTAATGACATACTGTATTAAGTTTATATTATATTACTTGAAGTTTGGTTCTTGTGCCACATGTTTGCCTACTCAGTAAGGGGACAGCTGAGCATTTTCTTCATAGCCATGCCTGTAATTTAACAAAAATATATATATACAGCCATTCAGCATTCTTGGTAGGAGAATAAGAAAAAGCAGAGATATATTTTTGTGGCCAACTGATGGCAATTGAGGAGCAAATAAATTCACCGGGAATTTATTTGAGGAAGGGCAATCTGTCCAAGTAGTGAAAATTATAAGAGTTTGGTAGAGGTGTTTTTAAACAGAAATGATGACAACTATTCTTAATTTGTTCCAGATGCTGCCAATCACTCTCACAGAGGTCAATCCAGGGATAACTCAATTATAATATCAATCCCACCAAGAATGATTTTATGTGTGGGCGCTCCGGAGAGAAGGGTGACGATGATGTCCAGATGGATCATTTGGAGCAGGAAGCTTGTGAACTGCAGTCTGCAGTGAGACCTCTAGTGTTTTTCTTCTTCCACATCCTGGCAGAGTTCCTGTAAAGTATAAACACACACAGAGCTTCTATTGTTTGCAGCCCTTCACGAGCCCCACTGATCCTAATATGGAATTCAGCAGGAAACCCATGATTTCCTGACATAGAGCAAACTGGAGAAAATAAAGGGATTGCCCGAAATAAAAAGAACAAGAGAAACACAGAGAGAGTCCCTCCATTAATTTGTTCCAGTTTCCACTTTCTCTTTGGAAATGCAATGGAAAAATGGAATGGATTTAGCACGAATCCCTGATTTTTCAGGCCAAACCAGAGCAGAGAAACAGACATTCAGCTCCTCCGATTGCTGCTATTTTTAAGCCGTGTGAAATACCACCGTCTCTGTATGCAAGATGAAGATTTCCTGACTTGAACTAACGACACGCGTGTCGATTGTCTATTTATTCCCTCAGATGGTTCTTCTCTGTGGCTTGAAAAGATCAACTGTACAAACTGAAGTTACGATTTCATGATTGCCTGCCATGCAGCAACAACAATAGCAACAAAAAAAATCTTCATTCAAGAAGAAGCCTGCTATCAACAACTGGAATTCTCCTTTGGGATCTGTGCTCTTTCGGGTGTGCTTGCAAAAGCTGGAAGGAAAAAAGAAAATCAGGAACAACCAGCATGAGTGGCAAAGAAGAAGAGCCCAGATATTCGGATAGCAACGTGAAGAAGATGCTCAAGTGTGTGGTGATTGGTGATGGCGCTGTTGGCAAGACCTGCCTGCTGATGAGTTATGCCAATGATGCATTTCCGGAAGAATATGTACCGACAGTGTTTGACCACTATGCAGGTAAGAATAACCCATTCCTCTTTCTTATATGTGCCAGAAGTGTTCAAATGCTAACCTATTTCCTCCCCATGACTATGCATTTACATGCATTCACAGACCTTATCAAAGCTAAGTATGCCTTACACAGTGATAGTAGGATTCCTAAGGAGTGTAATTGTGTAACATCCCCTCTACAAAGAAGCCCCATATGTAATAAATTAACAGACCAGGACTTCACCATTCCTTTCCTCATGAACTATTTATTTTGTGGCAGGTAGAGATAAAATTTGGAAAGTGAGACCATTGTAATTAAACCACTCTGATCTAATGCTGTTGGCTGGCTCTAAACTTTTACATTAATGATTATTATTTTTTCCTCTTCTACTCTTTGAAGAGATGACCCCAGACAAGGGTTGTCCAAGGCATGAAAAAGAAGTCCAGCCTAGCTCAAGAGGATGGTTGTTATGGTGATGGAAAATCTCTCTCCCACAGGCCGGCAGTTTGACACAGAAAGCCTTGCTATTTGTTTAATCTAAAATGAAGATTAAAAGTGTGGTGTCATTTTGCATAATCTTTGTGTATATCTATTAAAATGAATGCATGCAAAACTAGATCTTGCTGCTCAGACTGAAATAGAGAATTCCCTACTATTTCTTCATAGTAGGCAAAACTACAACTGTGATTGCCTGCTGCTCAGTCCAATATTTTCCCCTTTTATGCTTTAAACAACTCTTGGAATAGAGGAAGTTTTCAGGGTATTTTCCCCTGTAAGGCAGGAAATCCATCCACAGTACCAAGGAGCTGAATTCTATTCCAAAGCTCACATTGCATGCTAATAACATTTACTACCTAACTGGAATGCTCTTGATTCCAATCCATTATAAAACATTAAGAAACTCCCTAACACAAGGACTAGACAAAGTAGTTTTGACTTCGCCTGAAAACTTAGTTTGGAGAAAAGATATGATTTTCAGGGTTTGAATCATTTTCCACAAGGGGTAAAGAAATAAAATAAAAATAGTGGCTGGGTGAGTGGGTACTATAGATTTCAGAGGTTGTTTGGAACTAAAGTACTGATCAAATTTGAACTAACTCTGATCTGAAGGATAAATTCATTAACCTTGATTTTTCTCTGGGTTCCTTTTTTAATAAGTGGGCAGTTGTTCTGAGAGATAAAGGAATAAAACTAGGATAGAAAATAGGAGATTTTCCTGAAATTGTTAGACTATAGTTTACAGATGGAACGTAGATGGAGTGAATTCTAAAAATTCAGTCATTTTTGTAGGCCAGGGTTTTACAGCTAAATGTATGATTAAGAACCAATTAGTCCAGTTGTCTTAGCCTAATCTAGTTCTAAGATATGTTGGGAAGATGCAGAGAAGAAAGAAAGAAAGAAAGAAAGAAAGAAAGAAAGAAAGAAAGAAAGAAAGAAAGAAAGAAAGAAAGAAAGAAAGAAAGAAAGAGAAAGAAGAAAGAAAGAAAAAAAGAAAGAAAGAAAGAAAGAAAGAAAGAAAGAAAGAAAGAAAGAAAGAAAGAAAGAAAGAAAGAATGCCCTGAGCTTCTTGAGGGAAGAATGGGATACAAAGGTCATTATAAATTAGCAGTTGTCATTAGAAATTGCTTAAGAGGATAAATAATTCTGCAGCTGCTCACATAAACAATTTACAAAGATAAATATAACCAAAACCAATCTCATTACTATTGTTAAATGTAAGACAGCAATCTGAACAAACAGTGTAATCTTGCAGTAGAGATAAAGAACTGTAAATATCTTTTAACAAATAAAGCCCAGCACCGCATGTCAAAAAGAGTTAAAGTAGAAAATTAAATACAAACTAAGATTGTATCAATATTTCACTTAGGATGGAGTTACCACTGAGCCTTTTGCTCTCTCAAAAAGGATGGAAAACACCGCACAATATTCTAAAACCAGCAAAAAAAAGTGGTGGCCTCTTTAACCTAAATGTTCTTTATAAATGTCCCTGTGAAATAAGCAGGTGCCCCAAACAATTGCCATTATCGTAAAAGAAAAGGCAACGTGTATCCGTAAAAGCTAATTTTATAATACCATCAAGGGATAATGAAGATAAATGGAACTTGGCTAATCATTTGGGAGCATTACTAACTGGCTATTTTAGCCAGGTTAAAAATTACAGATTGGCAGATCCTTCTTGGTTCATTTCACTCCAGGTTCAGAAGCATTACCATCTTTTGCATTCCATAGTCCAGAAAGAGTGACACAATTACATTGCCCAGTTCCCAGCTTGATTTTTGAATTTACAATATATTGTAGTTTACATAAATTATGTCCCTGGTGGGAACTACATATCTCATAGAACTACTGTCATCAGTAAAATTATGCACTTTGGGGCAATATCATGGAATCTGTTGACTGTTGGTGTAATTATATCAATTTCAAGTTTTCACTACTAGAGATGGATCTATTCTGCAGGTTCAGTGCAAGTATACATCCCAGATTAGTAGGGCCCTTCTCACATAACCATGAAATTCATAGAAAGCATGAAATTCATAGGAAAATTTTTAGCAGTTTTGGTTACCAGCTGTAGTCCAGTTGTGGCATTCACCAGTATTTTTATTTTTATTTATTTTTATTTTTATTCCATTTATATCCCGCCCTTCTCCGAAGACTCAGGGCGGCTTACAAGCTTAGCAGTATGAGTCAGCATCTACATTATTGCAAGTCTAGAGCCAATATATGTGACATTCTGCACATAAGCTTTTCACAAGATTAACCATGGGGATAAGCCTCAAATTTCCTTGCTGTTTTGCCCGTTACTTACTAGAATGAGATGTCAAACATGTTGCATGCATTGTTATGTATACAGTATATATCATGTCTGCATTTGAGTATCAAACAGATCAGTCCTGGCCTGGTACTCTCAAACATTTTATTCATAAGTAAGATAAAGAGACAATGCAAAATCAATTAATCAAGGAGAGAAGCAACCTAGAACTAAGAAGAAATTTCCTGACAGAATAATTAACCAGTGGAACAACCTGCCTCCAGAAGCTGTGAATGCTCCAACACTGGAAGTTTTTAAGAAGAGACTGGACAGCCATTTGTCTGAAATGGTATAGGGCAGGGGTGTCAAACTCACGTCATGTGACGTGTCATGACGTATTGTGACTTTTTTGCCATTGCCAGCAATGGGGTGGGCGCGGTTTTGCTATGATGCATCCGGCCCACGGAGCAGCAGTTTGACACCCCTGGTATAGGGTTTCTTGTCTGAACAGAGGGTTGGACTAGAAAACCTCCAAGGTCCCTTCCAACTGTTATTCTATTCTAAAATATCAAATATGCAGGTGACAAAATAATAGATAGCAGAGTTAATGCCTTAGAAGGCAGAAATAGAATTCAAAGTGAGAAATAGGCAAAATGATAGAAATTCAATGCAGACAATTGTGTAGTCCTTCATTTAAGAAACAAAAATCAAATGTACAACCATAGGATGGGAACATATTGCTTGGATGTAGTATTTGTGAAAAAGAGTTTGGAATTATAATTGTTAACAAACTGAATAAGAGTCAATAGTGTAGTATGGCTGTGAAAAAAAGCAAATATGAATTTAGGCTCCACCAACAAAAGTATGGTTTAATATCATTTTACTTTATTTCATGCTTGTCAGATCCCATCTCGAGTTTGTATCCAGCCTTGCACACCAAACTTAAAAAGGATTCAGATAAATAAACAGCTTAAAAGAAAGGCAATAACGACACTAAAAACTATGAAGAGTGATTGAAAGAATTGAAAATAGTTAGCTTTAATAATAAGAAGACTGTGGGAAGCACAAAAGCATTTTCGAAATGCCTGAAACAGTGACACACAGAAGGTCAAGACCTTTTTTTATTGTTCCAGAGTGCAAGACATGCCATAAAAGGTTTAATTTACAAAAATGCAAGAACAAAATATTTCCCAATATTTTGAGAGGTTTTTTTTAGAAAGGTTATAGACTTTCTTTCACTTGAAGTGCTCATGCAGAGGCTGAAGATCCACCTTTCAGGAACAGTTTAATTTGGGTTCCTGTATTAAACAGGAGATTTTGTGACCACAGTTCACATTTAAAAAAAAAAAGCTAAAGTGAATATATTAAAATGGTTAAAAGGGTGTATATTATTAATAATAAAAACTGAAAGTGTTTTCCAAAAAATCCACACTAAAGAAAGTATATATAAAAATGCACTGATTAATAATGTACATTTGAAAAACATATAGAAATCCTTGTGTGAGAAACTAAGTAAAAACCACCTTGACTGCTTTGCACCTTCACATTGTACTCAGAAATGAATGGGAGTGTGTAGCTACCACATGCTAAAATATATAGTTTGATACAAATATCAGAATCAGAATCAGAATAGAGCTGGAAGGGATTTGGGGGGGTCTAGTGGGTTAGGACGCTGAGCTTGTCGATCAGAAGGTCGGCAGTTTGGCGGGTCGAATCCTGAGTGCCGCGTAACAGAGTGAGCACCTGTTACTCGTCCCAGCTTCTGCCAACCTAGCAGTTCGAAAGCACGTAAAAATGCAAGTAGAAAAATAGGGACCACTACGGTGGGAAGGTAACAGCGTTCCGTGCGCCTTTGGCGTCTAGTCATGCCGGCCACATGACCACGGAGACGTCCTCAGACAAGCGCTGGCTCTTCGGCTTTGAAACGGAGATGAGCACCGGCCCCTAGAGTCGGAAACGACTAGCACTCGTGTGCGGGGGAACCTTTACCTTTTACCTTTACCTAGTCCAACCCTAGTCCAACCCCCTACTCAAGCAGGAGATCCTAAACCATTTCACACAAGTGACTGTCCAGTCTCTTCTTAAAAACCTCTAGTGATGAAGGACCCACAAAGTCTGAAGGCAGGCTGTTCCACTGGTTAATTGTCCTCATTGTTAGGAAGTTTGCTTTTTAACTGCGGCCACACACTGCTGGCTGATGTTTAAGTAATCATCCACTAGGACTCCAAGGTCCAACTTACAGTTACTGTTTTTAAGTCAGGTTTTGCCTAATCTGTATGAGAAAGGCAGGGCTAGATGAAGCAAAAGTTGGAATTAAGATTGCCAGGACAAATATCAACAACCTAAGATATGCAGATGATACCACTCTAATGGCAGAAAGTGAAGAGGAACTAAAGAGCCTCTTGTTGCGGGTGAAGAAGGAGAGTGCAAAAGTTGGATTGAAACTTAACATTAAGAAAGCCAAGATCATGGCGTCTGGCCCTCTCAATTCCTGGCAAATAGATGGGGAAGAAATGGAGGTAGAGACAGATTTTATTTTCCTGGGCTCCAAGATCACCGCAGCCAGGGACTGCAGCCAAGAAATTAAAAGATGCTTGCTTCTGGGGAGGAAAGCCATGGCAAATCTAGACAGCACACTAAAAAGCAGAGACATCACCCTGCCAACAAAAGTGCGTATAGTCAAGGCTATGGTCTTCCCAGTTGTAATGTAGGGCTGTGAAAGTTGGACCATAAGAAAGGCTGAGCGCCAAAGAATTGAGGCCTTTGAACTGTGGTGCTGGAGAAGTCTCCTGCGAGTCCCTTGGACTGCAAGGCGATCAAACCGGTCAGTCCTAGAGGAGATCAACCCTGACTGCTCTTTAGAAGGCCAGATCCTGAAGTTGAAACTCAAATACTTTGGCCACCTAATGAGAAGGAAGGACTCACTGGAGAAGAGCCTAATGCTGGGAAAGATCGAGGGGAATAGAAGAAGGGGAGAACAGAGAATGAGGTGGCTGGATGGAGTCACTGAAGCAATAGGCATGAACCTAAATGGGCTCCAAAAGATTGTAGAGGACAGGAAGGCCTGTAGGAACGTTGTCCATGGGGTCGTGATGGGTCGGACACGACTTCGCAACTAACAACAACAACAACATAGGTTTACATCTAGAAACTGCAATCCAATCATTCCCATCCTCATTTATTTCTTTTTTTTTCATTTATTTTTTCATTTATTTCAACAAGTTTAAACTCTCCATGAAAAACTATTTAAATTAGCAGCTTTACAGACAGCAAGGAGGGTCACGTTAACATCTAATACCCATACCATTAGTTTAAAAACTGTACACATTTCTGAAGATATAATTACATCTTGCCTAACTATCTAAAGTGTGATTTGGGAAGTTAAAGACACCAAAATAAAACCCAAAAGAGTTTTAGTGTATGGGAAGACGAGAGGTTAACAAGAAGCATTTTCTGTCAGCGGCTAATAAAAAGACTTCAAATCTCAGGAAAAGGGGGGAAACCACAGATTTGAGGGGACAGAATTGTAGAACCCTGATCTGTATTTTTCATTCAGATAAATGATTTTTTTATTAGAATTACACACTGGAAAAAAGAATCTAATTCTTCAAGTTTCCACCTGAAACTAGCTAGGTGTAAAGGTGCATAACCATCCTGCTGTGATCAAGCAAGACATATTTTTAATTTGAAAAATGATGAAAAACAGATCAATATGCCAAAACTATTCATGCTACATTTTTTTAAAGAATTATCAAAAGTCTCATAGAAAATTGAAGAAGTGGATCACTGACAAATACATCTGCTTTTTCAGTCGCAAAGAGGTTTATACTACCCACTACATGAATTTAGCATCTGGGTAAAATAGTTGAAGCATCCATTCCATCTGGAATGAAAGACTAACAGGATGGGAAAAGTTAACAATGAGGGGCTGAAGAAATGACTACTGTACTCCCAAGGTGCCAGAGAAAAATAGTTGAGATCATTTAATCTGGGGTTTCCTCCAAACTCAGCTATTCAAAAGATGGAAAGATCTTGTATTTTTTTATTATTTGTGTCTCTGACAAACCAATGCAGCGGTCATGGAACAAACACTCAGAATGATGGGCTTGTCTTGCTTGGAAAGCAGCAGCTGGATCACAAGGCTAGACAATCTGTGGATATTAATAAAGCCTTAGAAATGTTTGTCCTTTAAGGAATGTAATAAAAATATCATCTGAAAAATTATTTTGACACTGAAATCGCCCTTGTTACTTATGTGGGTGTTTATAAAAGCATGCAAGTCTCCATAGGATCTCCCAGCAGGGGAAATGAGTAGGAGGCAAAAGAGGTTAAGTTTAAGAAACAAACTCCAGGTTTCCAGAACGGGGAGCAACACTTTTAGTAACAATCCTTGTATTTGAGCAACAAAAAAAAAAAGATAAGTACATGAGTTTGCTGAAAACAAGTTATTTTTTTCCTGTGAAAGAAGAAAATTGGGAGGAAAACAAGCAGCAGGTAGGCAAAGCAGTTGCTTCCTGGCTAACCATTCCTATATTCCAAAGAACCCCTTAATTCCCCCCCACACACACACACACACATACTTGGGATGCCATGCAGGGCAGAGAAATGCATGATGGACAATTAGCTCAGGCTTCTTCCCTTTTTTCATAGGTCAGCCTCAGTAGTTCAAACCTCCACAAGCCTCATGAAACATTTACAAGAGGATTATCTCACCTTCTCTTTCCTTTTTTTAAAAATATATATATATATTTATCTTGCATTATTTATTTATTTAGCGTATGGCTGGTCACACACAGAATTAAAAGCACTTCATATTTACAAGTTAGAACAGTTAAAACAACTTTTTTAAAAAAAAAAGAAGCAATTATAAAACCTAAGAGGAAAACAGAAATAACATTTCAGAGTTTAATGTCGAGTTTGGAGATCCAGTCAGTAGCTGCCGTTGTTACGCAGAGGAAGTCCTTAAAATCTCCTGGGTATCTTCTATTACTGTAGTGCATTCCCTCACTATATGTTGGATAGTCTGTCGGGGAGCCCCGCAATCACATTGTGCTGAAGGTGCCTTCCCCCATTTATACAGAGAATCGGCACACACCCCATGAGTCGTTCTAATTCTATTGTATGTCACCCATATGTGTCGGGGTAGATTAAATCCTGGAGGTATACTATTAGGATTAATATGCTCAGAAATATCTTGGGAGGTATAGCCACTCCATGCTTCCATCCACTTTTGTATAGTGCTCTGATGTTCGACCAGCAGCTTAAGCGTTGTGAGGAGTGGTGGATTTCTTGACTTTAATCGACATCTTTATCTTTATCTTTATCTTGCAAACTGACAGTTTATCAGAATACTAAACAAGGCAAAAATCTGTTTGACAAGGTTGAAGCTTTCATACGTACGTCAACTTTAGAATTTTTTTTATATGAGTTGTAATCAATTCAATCATAAACTATTTATGGCAACAATTCTCACATTTCAACATTGTGTTGAGTGTTACTGAGTGATAAGTCACAAATGATGAGATATTGAATGAGACAAGCGAGTTTTTGCTTTGGGTCATTCTGCAGAAATGGACCTTTGTAAAACTACTTTCTGCAAGTGCCATTAACAGGAATAGCCCCTTCATAACAGTAGGCTTTATTGGATGCTCTTAAGTTATTCATGGCTTCCAGGGATTTTGAGAAGTCTGGGCATTTTTTCCCTTAATTTCATCCCATTAATCTTCATTATTAAACTACTCATTTGGTACATTAGCTATTCATTATAACTGCACTTACATCATTCCCCAATCTGGTGTCCTCCAGATGTACAGTATTTGATTTTAAGCTCTGTCATTTCCAATCCTAGCTCAGAATGATAAAAATCACTACCCAACGCATGTAGCAGGGGATGTAGAAGTAAAATAGTGGATATCAAAAACTTAAAAGATACTAGCATCTTTAAGTACTATACAACATTTGAATGAGGGGATACATGGGGAACTCATCAAATTTGCAGAAGACACCAGTGGTGAAAAAAGTAAGGTTCTACATGGTACCTTGCTCAATAGTAGTAACTGTGAGAGGATCTTGGAGTCCTAGTGGACAATCACTTAAATATGACCCAGCAGTGTGCTGCAGCTGCCAAAAAAGCCAACACAGTGCTAGGCTGCATTAAAAGAGGGATAGAATCAAGATCACATGAAGTGTTAATATACCACTTTACAATGCCTTGGTAAGGCCACACTTGGAATACTGCATCCAGTTTTGGTCACCATGATTAAAAAGATGTTGAGACTCTAGAAAGAATACAGAGAAGAGTAACAAAAATGATCAGGGGACTGGAGGCTAAAACATAAGGAATGGTTGCTGGAATTGGTATGTCTAGTTTAATGAAGAGAAGGATGAGGGGGGACATGATAGCAGTGCTCTAATATCTCAGGGGTTGCCACAAAGAAGAGGGAGTCAAGCTATTCTCCAAAGCACCTGAGGGCAAGAAGAAGCAATGGATGGAAACTAACCAAAGAGAGAAGCAACCTAGAACTAAGGAAAAATTTTCTGACAGTTAGAACAATTAATCAGTAGAACAATCTGCCTCCAGAAACTGTGCGTGCTCCAACACTGGAAGTTTTTAAGAAGAGACTGGACAGCCATTTGTCTGGAAATGGTATAGGCTTTCCTGCCTGAGCAGGGAGTTGGACTAGATGACTTCCAAGGTCGCTTCCAACATTAGTAGTAGTAGTAGTAGTAGTAGTAGTAGTAGTAGTAGTAGTAGTATCATATACCTTACCTGCAGGGCTTACCTAATTGCAGTGGCTCTTTTCCTTCCTCAGTAATTGATTCTAAGCAGTGATGATGTGGCAGTAGAAACAGCCAAGCAATTTCTCCTTTGTAAGGTACCATAAGATCCTGTGCTTTTTCTCCTTCTGTTAAGCATCTACATGAAGCCACTGGGAGAGATTGTCTGATGATTTGGTATCAACAATATGCTGATGCTATTTTACTGGTCAGCATTGGGGATGGTATCAGTGGCTGGATGCAGCAAGGGATGGTTGGGATGAGATAGGCTGAAAGTCAACACCACTGTCTGTCCATTGTCTGTTGTATCTCTTGATGGAGTGAAACTGCCTCTAAAGGAGCTGGTTATCAACTTAGTAGTCAGTCCTTCTGGATTCACAGCTTTTTCTGGTTGGGCAAAGAGAGGCTATGGCCAAGGGGTTTTTTGCCCAATTTCAGCTGGTATGTCAGTTGCAACCTTACCTGGAGGAGGAGTATCTCAGTGTAATGATTCATACCATCACCATCAGTTGTCTGAAGTACCACAAGATCTAAACAAGTCTGCCACTGAAGCTTCCATTAATCCAGAATGTAAGAGCCCACTTGTTGAGAGGTATGAACCAACAGAAGTATGTAACCCATGTGCTCTGGCCTCTAAACTGGCTGTCTATTGGCTTCCTTATGCTATTCAAAGTGTTAGAGCAGAGGTCTTCAAACCTGGCCCTTTTATGACTTGTGGACCTCAACTCCCAGAATTCCTCAGCCAGCATCGTGTTAGAGAATGTATTACTAATGCCCTGCTAGGGGGATGGACATCCTCAAGCCACCTTAGTAGGACTGCTCAGATTTCATGGGGAAGAGTACACCAAATGACAGGTTCTGTGTCAAAGAAATAATTTTGTACAATTTTGGAAAATATCACAATGTTAATAATTGAATTGCTTAAAATGACTTTTGATATTTGAATGCAATCCTATACTTCATTTACTCTTGCTTTTGTTTTAGTTAAACGTTTTTAATATTACCTGTGGTTTTAAGTTCTGATTATTTATTTAAGTATCCATGTTTTGTTGCAAATTATTGATCTGTTTGTGGTGGGCTCATATACATGAATAAAAGTATTGTACTATCACCACTGCTCCCCCTAGGCTAAGCAATTGAACTACCTGTTATTTTATGAAGTTAATTCATTGAACAAAATAAATTTGTACAGTAAACTCTAAATCAGATTCTTAATGTCCCAGCAAATGTTTCATCATAATTAAGGCAGGCAAGACAGATGCAGAAATAAAGAACGTAGATAATTTCCATAAGGCATTTCATTGGAAAATGCTGTTAAACTCTAAGAACACTGAAATGATAAGATTTATGATACCAAATTAATTCATCAAGAAGAAAAAGAAACATCTTCCTGCTTACAGCACATATTTTTAGGAGACTTTAAGGACACCACTAGCAACACCAATAGACTTAGGCTTATATACTGCTTCACAGTGCTTTACAGCCCTCTCTAAGTGGTAGCAGGAGGGCAGAGGTCAACCCCTAGGCCCCTTAGTTGTGGGGTGCCTCAGGGGTCGGTACTCTCGCCCCTCCTGTTCAACATCTATATGAAGCCGCTGGGTGAGATCATCCGTGGTTTCGGGGTGAGCTATCATCAATATGCTGATGATACCCAGCTTTTCATCTCCACCCCGAACCAACCCAGTGATGCTCTCAACGTGATGTCCCGTTGCCTGGAAGCAGTATGGATTTGGATGGGGAAGAACAGGCTCCAGCTCAACCCGGCCAAGACTGAGTGGCTTTACATACCAGCATCTTGTTTAGTCCAAGAGGTTCCATCTTTGGTTATGGGAGGAGAGGTGTTACCTCCCGTTGATAGGCCATGCAATTTAGGCATCCTTCTGGATTCATGACTAAGTTTTGAAGATCATATAGGAGTTGTGGCCAGGGGGGCATTTGCCCAGGTTCACCTGGTGCTCCAGTTGTGCCCCTATCTGGACCGAGATGCCCTACGTACAGTCACTCACGCACTCATTACCTCCCGTATAGATTACTGCAATGCTCTCTACATGGGGCTGCCCTTGAAGACCACCCAGAGGCTCCAGCTGGTGCAGAATGCGGCCGCGCGGGTAGTGATGGGAGCATCCTGATACTCCCATATTACACCCATCCTGCGTGAGCTGCATTGGTTACCGGTTGTCCTCCGGGTGAGATTTAAGGTGCTGGTACTTACCTTTAAAGCCCTACATGGCCTAGGCCCGGGATATTTGCAGGACCGTCTGCTGCCGGGAATGACCTCCCATCGCCCAGTATGCTTACACAGAGAGGGCCTCCTCAGGGTGCCGTCGGCTAGACAATGTCGGCTGGCAACCCCCAGGGGGAGGGCCTTCTCTGTGGGAGTGCCAGCCCTATGGAACCAACTTCCCCTTGAGCTCTGGGTGGCCCCGGATCTCCAGTCCTTTCGCTGCGGCCTTAAAACATTCCTTTTCCATCAGGCTGACCTGGACTGACGACAGGGATTTTAAAATGTTTTTTAATTTTTGATTTTAATTTATTTTATTGGGGCTGTTAATTTAATTCTTTTTAACTTTTGTATTGCTGTATTTTATTGTTGTTAGCTGCCCTGAGTCCTTCAGGAGATAGGGCGGCATATAAGTCCCAAAAATAAATAAATAAATAAATACAGAGTCAGTATATTGTCCCTGACAATCTGGGTCCTCATTTTCCTGACTTCGGAAAGATGGAAGGCTGAGTCAACCTTGAGCCACTGAGACTTGAACTGTCAAACTGCTGGCAGCTGGCAGTCAGCAGAAGTATCCTGCAGTACTGCATTGTACTGTAACCACTGTGCCACCTTGTTATTAATTACTATGCAATTTGTTGTGTTTAGATAAAGATGGAAATCCTGTAGTTTATAGGGTGGCATGCATGGACTGATGAGTGGCATATTTTGTCTTACTCAGTGGCAGGATAGAGAACAAGCAAGATTCATTTCAAGCAGAAGATGTTTTTTTCTTGGCTATACAGCATCAGCATCAGCATTATCATTTTAGCCATTGTCTAGCTACTGAAGAGTGAGGCACTGTTCCGCATGTTTCCAATCAATTCAATCCTGAGCTTTCTTTTGGCAATTAGACCCACAATACTTCTGATGTTGTCGATCCATCTTATTTTAGGTCTCTTTCGTGGGTATATAGCATTCCACAAAACTCTAAAGACTAGGATTGTTAGGTTCCAGAATTCTCGGCTAATTAAGACTCATTGTGGCTGAAAATTCTGAATGTTGACATGTCAATACACCTATAAAAACCCACCTTGTGGAATTAAAGAATAGGAGGACTTTGATGCATTATCAACAGCAAGTAGGAGCTGAGCTTGAATGCTATTTATAGTTGTGCATGCTCTAAAATAATTCTCAAGAAGTGCTTTGGACCTCATCCAAGTGCAGGCATAGCACTGTTTTGCTATTCATTAAAAGCAACCCACTTTTTTCCAGGCTGCAGCACAATTCTGAATATAAGATGCAGCTGTTTTATGGAGTTGACTTTTCATACATGGGAATGGTTCTCTAAATTCTACCCTCCAACTGTAAGGACAATTCCCAGAATTATCCACAATGGTTGTGCTGATTCATGGTCATGCTGGGAGCTGAAGTTTCTGCATAACAGAAGATAGAGTAGAAAGGGGTGTTTTAAGCATTACTTTTCCAGAATAGTTACTACTCTGTAGTTATTAAGTGCTGTACTGTGCACTGGGCAAAAGAATATAAGACTGCTGAATCAGATCCCAAATCCATCTAGTCCAGAATCTTGCTCCCCACAATAACTAACCTAGTAAATGCTGAAGCATAGAAGCTGAAGCTGAAAGTTGCAGCCATCCCTATCCTTCACAATTACTTATTCAGCAGAATGCTGACTTCAAGCACAGATACTGGTGAAATTATCAAGATTTTCAAAACCAGTGGTAAGATTTTTGCCTATGACTTTTTATCCAGAAAAAAAAAATTAGGGGCAGATCTGATTCCAATGAATCTAGTTCTGTAGAAGATCATCACTGCTATTAGTCAGGATGGCGTAACTGTCTCAGATAAGATGCTGGAAGCCAGAACTGTCTGTGCCAAAGGCCTGGCGTGCTTTTTAAGTAAGCTGACTACGAAGTGGAGGATGCAGTCCTGTCTCCAGTTTTCAAGGAAGATTCAGCTGCTGTCAGTAATGGGAGAGGTAATGTGGTGGAATGTAATCTAAACTCCAAGGCAGTAGGGGCTGCTTTCCAGAGGAGCAAGAGACAGCAAAGTTTAGATAGTTTGGCTGGGAGGAGGAGGGGACAAGACAGTTTCTTCCTGGGAGTTCTCAGAATATATCTTTAATGATGATGCAAGTAGCTTGGCAAGATTTCTGACTGTAGGTTAGGAACAATAAAGGAAACTGCTCTGAAGTAACACAGCATGTCTTTCTTGGTTTTTGGTGCCTAACAGGTGCCATCTTGACCATTTCTTGAAGAAGCAAGATAACATGGGACAACCTTGATCCTTGATTCTGCTTCAATAGGTCAATATAGAAACTACCTACCGTTGTCCCTTTTGTAAGTAAAGGATGGGAAAGTAACTGCCAGTAGCAACAGCATTTTTCACCAACCATGCATTACCTATTGCCTAGTAGAGGTGCTTTTATTAGAGAAACTGACCATATTATGGCCACACTTTGTCTAGCATGCTTCAGTACTGCATTTAGTCAGAACAGAGCGTAGTGCAAGTACAAAACAATAACACAATACTGTATGGAGTTGGGGGAGGGAAGAGAAAAGGGTTCCTTACATAGGAGATTTATTGATGTCTATATTACCAAATTTGTAACTGTGGAAAGAAATACAATATAATTTTTCAAATCAACCTAAATGGGTAGGTGGGAGGATTAAATATAATTTCAATAATATATATTCATGGCAGCTTTCTCATTTTCCCCCTTCTTTCCATATTATATCTTGATATCATTTTTTTCATATAATTTTATTTACAAGTTTTAATGGCTGGATGTCAGGAGAGATAGATTTGTTCAAGCTGTACTTGGTCCCTTTCACAAAGACACTGGGTTTGCCCATTTTCCCTCTTAAGCACTGTTTTTGCAAATGGCTTAAAATAGCTTTTTGGGTATTAAGAACCTCCAGAAGGACAAGTTTTATTACACTAGTTGATTTTCTTCCAATCCATAATGAAAGAAGATTTATGTACTGTAAGTTTAAAACTTAAGGAAAACTTTTTTTAAAAAAATGTAAATAAGTAGTAAAGTGCAATTAGAATATTGATTTTGAAAAGATTTTAATCAAACTAAAGGGCCAGATTGATTGGAAGCAAGACATTGAAAAAGTTATAAGAAGATTTCTTGTTATTAAAATATATGAAGATCTGAGCTTAAGTGGGAAATGTTCTGGATGAGAGAAAAACATAAGAGGAGATCTTGAAGGTTTGTTATTAGAGGCAATCAGAAAGAATTAAAGATTTTAATTAAGGGAGAATCCCCACTAATAAAGAATTGAGGAAAATATTTTAACTCTGGAAGAATTTAAGAATATTTGGTAACAATATGCTCAGAACTTATTTCTTAACTGTCTAATAAAAATAGGATAAAAGGTAAAGGTAAAGGTTCCCCCGCACATGCGTGCTAGTCGTTTCCGACTCTAGGGGCCGGTGCTCATTTCCGTTTCAAAGCCGAAGAGCCAGCGCTTGTCCGAGGACGTCTCCGTGGTCATGTGGCCGGCATGACTAGACGCCAAAGGCACACGGAACGCTGTTACCTTCCCACCGGAGTGGTCCCTATTTTTCTACTTGCATTTTTACGTGCTTTCGAACTGCTAGGTGGGCAGAAGCTGGGATGAGTAACAGGCGCTCACTCTGTTACGCAGCACTCGGGATTTGATCCGCCAAACTGCCGACCTTCTGATCGACAAACTCAGTGTCCTAACCCACTGAGCCACTGCGTCCCTTAAAAATAGGATAGAAGAGGACATAGCTGAAAATCAAGCTCTTTTGTATATGGACTTGAAACTGACAGGAGATAAGAATGGTATTGAAAAAGTGTTATACAAGACCAACAAATGATACTGCTGAGTTGTCAATAGTTAAACCAGAAGAACAAGTTGGATCTGTGGATGTTAACTTAGAAAAGTGACCCGAACAATTTTCTTATTTTGGATTTATAAAAGAAACGTGCTATAATTGTACCTATGAAGGAATTCCTCAGGAAATCAAAAAAGAGAAGTCACCCATAAATGATGATACTGTCTTTTATCTAATCAAAAAAGTCAGTTTACCCATCTCGGCAAGATCTGCCGATTTCACCACCATACTCTTCTGGTATCATTTATTATGCTGTAGAAAGTGTGGTAGAATATAGTCTGGATTCCCAGAAGGGAGGGGCTGCATTCCAGAAGATGAGGAGACAACAAAGTTTAGATAGTTTGGGAGAAAAAGGATCAAGATATTCCTCTCTAGAACATCTCAGAGTTTATCTTTAATGATGCAAGTAGTTGCTTTAGGTTGGCAAGATTTCTGTCTATAAAGGAAATGGGTTAGAAATAATTTTATGTCTTTGTGTTGGTTTTTGGAGCCTGGCAGAAGGTGCTTGTTTAGGCACAAGAAAACCTGCTGTTTTGCACTGCTTCAGGGTTTTTACCACAATTGAGAGCCATTTTCTCTACAGGTGAAGCCTGAAGGTAGCATTTATTGTCACTCTTCAATAGAAACTATTGCATCTTTTAAGGGAAATCCACTGGGAGCTTCTTCCTTCTCATTGTACAAAGAATAAAATGCTAAGTCTTACAAAGATGCTTCAGTGATTTCATGGGTCTCCTGCAAGGCCTTCATTTGAAAGCCATTGTGATCATCAGTGTGGCTATAAGGAAACCTGGGGAGCTATAGAATTTATTTAGGAAGTGACCTTTTAGCCTGTGGTCCAGTCTTGATTCCTCTGTTTTAGACCAGTGATTAAACCTGGAGGTTTTCTCATATATTAAAGTGTTTACTGTATGCCTTCTCTGGAGCCTTACAGAAGATTTGAGACTGATTCACAAAGTAAAGTCACCACTGCCAATGTCCTACTGGCTGGGCATTCTAAAAGCTATAATCCAAAAGAGGAGGAAAAAATTGGCTTCTACAACAAAATGGATTGTTTATTTAAGACTAGTATGAGAATCTGTGCATAAAATGGGAGTACATTTAAAAATTGTGTGTAAATTATATTACAAAAAAACTGTAAAAAACAGAAAACCATGTAGTATTTTGTTTATTTGCATATTTATTTATTTTTAAGAAAGGTGTGATCAACTGTCTTAAAACACAAATCTGGAATGCCATACATACAGTAGGGAAAATATGTGGATTTTTAATAGAGATTCCTCCCTCCTACTCATAAATTTATGGAGAAAAGGGGAAAGCAAAAATTTCTGCAGCAGAAAATAGACAAATTGTAGAAAGTAAAATGGACAGATTCATTCAACTCTGACATTTAGGCACTGGAATGCTAAGGTCACCGCTATAGTGACTCATGAAACAATTGTCCAACTATATTACTTTGCATTTGGTGTCTTATTTTTCACTCACATATAGGTGGATTTTTGTATACTTTTCTGTATTACATACAATTTGATCCATCATTTTAAATCTGTATTAGAAAATCCAGAAAAGTGTAGATTACACGGAAAAGTTGCATTATGGTTCAAAGTGTGGATTGTGATAAATTTGCATTAATTGTACTTTTCTGTGTATACCCCTGCACGTAAGTATCTTTGAACTAAGGCTTTGACTGTCATCTAATGATCATAAAGAATAGTCAGATGGCAATCCAGTGAACCTCTAATATACACTGCAGTTCTTCATATCCAAGTAGGCTTTGTGTAGCAAGAACAATACTGGTGTTTGTACCAAACGTGAAAAACCAGAACACAACAGAGCCATTTTCTAAAGGGCCTTTTACTTGGCTCCAGCAAAAAGAACATTCTGTAAAGTTCAGCACCAACGTAAGCGTGTTGTGTTTTACGTGACTCTGCAGAGCCAACAAAACTGGTTCTTGGCCAACTGTGTTCCTTCACCAGGGTTCTCTAAAAGACGTCAGCATCAATAAGAAAAGACTAACCCAAAGATTATTGCTAATTACACTCATATTGATTGGAGATTGGCCAGACCCAGGCTCAGTCTAAGGTAAGGAATATATGCCAGAATTCTATGCAAATGCTGAATAATCTTATGGCTGGCTGGTTTGTAAGGAGAGAGAAATCATAGCACTGTTCAGACATTTCCTGAAGATGCAGAGCTATGTTGTGTTAGCAATACAGTATCCTGAGATGAATCCATTAGAGTGTTAAAACACTTTGTGTCAGGATGCTAAGATTTCAGAAACTCAAAGCATGATATTTTAAGTGAGTTGCCACATCAAAGGCTGAACAAAGAATCCAAACTATACAGGAAACAACCCAGGATTCAGATTCTAAGAGGGGGGATTTCATTTTTTAAATTATATTTTGGCATCTATAACACTGTATGGCAACACATAAACAGATTGCCAATCTCTGCCTTTTACTTAAAGTTCAAGTAAAAACCATCAGATGATAAGTGAAGTAAAATAACCAGACTGCAAGGTTGATGCATGAGATACTGATAGTCAAGTTATAGGAATCTGAAACATAGGACCAAATAAGAGACAATGTACTGACACAGTTCCTTCTCTGTTCTACTGTGAACCAAAAACTTCTAAGTTTCAGGCTGTAGAACCTAATCACTTTATTGATCAAATGATTAGTTTACTCTTGATGAGGTTTTCCTTGCATTTAAGCATTTCCTGGTGTATCACCTCTGATTTCCATACTTATCAGCATCCTGAAGACATAGTGAGGGCTGATTCTCAGAGTTGGGTCTTACTCTTCATAGTTCTTGCAAAAGTGTATTATACTTCTTTTCCTTATTACATTTGGATAACAAATCTACCAGCAGACTCACGGCAATGCATGCAATCTGTGTCCACTTAAGGCTCTCAATTGTGCATAGTACACAAGCACTACCCCTTTTCAAATATCCTGCTCAATGTGCAGACACCTTGGATAAGCCCTATAGAATATGGTTGTTTATTCTAGTCAGAAGCATGACAATTTAAAAAAGGCATACTATATGACATAAAATTTAAAATATAAAATACAAGATTAAAATATGTACAAATTAAATAGATCTTGCCCAGACACTAGCAACATTAATTGTGTTCTGTCATACTGCCATGAGTGGAAAGATCGTTCCATAGAGCAGACACCACAATTGAAAAAAGTCACCTGGTTCCCCTCAGATAGCATTATTTCTTAATAGGAACTGCAAGAGCATATAGGATGGGAAGAAACAAATGGAGACAAGCAGTTCCACAAATAACCTATTTGTGTGCCTATTCAGCTTTATGACTTATTTCTTGATGTCAGTAACACATGAATAGCTAATGGGAAGATTCAGTTGTTATTGAGTTCAGGTGCAATTTCTGAAGAATCAATAATTATTGCTGTGCCTGTGAAATAACAGGAATATAAACCATTAAATGCTTATTTTATAGAGCATATTATCAATATTTATATGCTATAAATATAAACAGTGGTGATCTTACTTATTTTACTAATATATGGAGGCAAACAAAGATTGAATTTCACAATTGTTCCCATATACAAATATCAGTAACATGGATTGAAAGGTGAATAAGCTGTATGATACTTGAGTTGGATTGTTGTTCAGTCAGTAAGTTGTGTCTGACTTTTTGCAACCCCATAGACCATAGCATACCAGACCCCCCCCTTTTTTAATTATGTCTGGGGTATTTACTTTTCAATAACATTCAATTATCATATGTCCATATGCAAAAAGTATATTAACTAGAAGAATTAATTTCAGTTAACAAATTTATTTAATTTAGATTGTGAATTTTAGATCATATCCTTATTTAAATAATTATTTAAATTGCCTAGACCAGCATTTCTCAACCTTGGTGACTTTAATCTAGGTGGACTTCAACTGGCTGGAGAATTCTGGGAATTAAAGTCCACACATCTTAAAGGTTGCCAAGGTTGAGAAACTCTGGCCTGAACCCAAATCAACACACTCTAAATGGAAATAACCTGTCAGCTTTATTTAGGACTTCTACACTAGATAGAAAGCCATCTTGGAAATCAGTCAATCTGGATAATTTTGCAGTAATGGAGGGAATAAAATATTTTGGCAACTTAAATAAGGTTTTAAATTGCTGGCACAATTAACTCAATTTTTACCTACTAAAGCACATGAAGGAAAGCACTATAACTATTCCACTTACTCTATTCTGTGGTTACCTGATCCTTCCTTCTAAACTACAGTTATGTGCAGCATAACTGGAGACCTGTTAGCCATAGAAAGTGGATTTGGAGACAGATTACTATATTGAAAAAGGTGAAAGGAATTGTGCATGCAAGGTATTTATTTATTTTTATTAAACAAATTTACACAGTTGTCCAATTTGCTGTGACTCTGAGTGGCCTACATTAGTTCTTAGCAGTTAGCAACAGAAAAATTTGAGTTCTGTGGCTATTACATTTTACTTATGTTCCAGTTCTGACTGCAATACAGAAGGCCCTTCTGTTAATAGACAGCTATAGAATTACTACATACTTTCAGCCCTGTTCAAAAAAGTTTTGGTAAGTTAGATAATATATCACAAGTGTTTGCCTCTTTATCTATACATAATACAGCAATGGGGAGGATGGCCAGGAATGATTTCATTTTCGTCTGGTGGGCTGATATCTGAAATAAGTCTGACTCATGTGCAGAATATTTCTTGTTAACCAGGATTGCCTTAGAAAAGAATGATATAAAACAGAATACTGAGCTTACATCTAATGATGACTAAAACATACCATACGAATAAAGCAGGAGGAGGAGGATATTAGCAAGCAAAGGTTATAACACTATTTCTTAGAGTAGCATTCCCAAACCAGATGTCCTCCAGTTATATAGTAGATCTCATAACTTCAACTTGCTTAACTCAACTTTAATTTTCACTCTGCTCTGATGCTTTGAGTCACTCTAATTGCTTGCTGTTATCTTCCCCTAATTTACCAAATCAAGGAGGAAGGATTGTGTGTAATTTGATGTTGTGCTTTGTTTTGTTTTTAAATATACAAACAATAATTTTGGGCAGGGCTTTACAGGAAAAAGTTCCATCTGCAGTATACTTCATACCTTACAGTTGCTTTTTATCAAAAGGTAAATATTTTTTTAAAAGTGAGAAAAGTATGGAGCTTCACTCCAACTTTGATTTGCTCAGAAATGATTACAGGAAGAAAGAATTCTATCTAAAGAAGGTAAAAATGGCATATATATATATATATATATATATATATATATATATATATATATATATATATATATATATATATATATATATATATATATATATATATATATATATATATATATATATATATATATATATATATATATATATATATATATATATATATATATATATATATATATATATATATATATATATATATATATATATATATATATATATATATATATATATATATATATATATATATATATATATATATATATATTGACTCTTTAATCATTAAGGAAAGGGAAATTTAAATCTCTTTCTTTGCACCAGAGCAGTTAACCAGAACTGAATTTTAAATTTTATTTCCACAAAATGAAAAAAAAAAATTCACAGAAAGGAATAAAGAAATGCATAAACATAGGGTGGCAAAAAGTGCATCACACAGAGATAGGAATACTAGCACCCTAAGGCTAATATGTAGATATTGCTATCACTATACATTACTTTTGTTTGATAAACGTGTCTGTGTGAAATCTGTCTGTCCCTCTCTATGCATAAATAGCACTGCATTGGGATAACTAGAAAAATAACAAGAAAATCTCATATTGGCAGGTTCAAAGATTTTATTTAATGATGAGTCAACTGGGTGATTATCTTAACTTCACTTTACAGACATTCCCCAGCAACTCATGCTTTCATTAAATCCCAAGAAAAGATATCACAAGATAAAAAGACAAGGAACACAGAAGTCTTCTTCATTGGACATTCCTTCCAGTCTCCCAATACTAAAAGTTTGCTTTTTAAAACTTCGTTTATTTCTTGTTTATTTTTTGCAAGTGCTTTTATCACATCCCATTCAATAAATTTCAGGTGGTTTATATAGGTCTAACAGTGAACAAACAATATACTTCAAAATAAAACTGAAGCCCACAAAGCTAATTAAAACCAGCCATAAAAACAATTAATTTAATTTAATTTAATTTATTAATATTTCTATACCGCCCTTCTCCCGAAGGACTCAGGGCGGTGTACAGGGCAAGAATAAAAAACATAAAGTTACAAAAATTAAAAAGTAATTAAATACATGCCCATAAAAAACAATAAATACATTAATAAAACCCCCAATAAAATGATAATAAAAAACCCCACCAATCCCACCCTCAGGCCAGGCCGGCTTGTTCGAACAGGTATGTTTTCAGATTGCGGCGAAAGGAGCGAAGATCGGGCGCCATCCGGAGCTCAACCGGTAACTGGTTCCATAACTCCGGGGCGCCCACAGAGAAAGATCTCCCCCTGGGGGCCACCAATCTACATTCTCTGACCGGTGGCACCCTGAGGAGTCCCTCTCTGTGGGAACGCACAGGGCGGAGGGAAGTTGACGCCGGCAGCAGGTGTTCCCTAAGGTACTCCGGCCCCCTGCCATGTAGGGCTTTAAATACCATAACTAGTACATTGAATCTCACCCGGAAGACAACTGGCAGCCAATGCAGCTCACGGAGCAGAGGTGTGACATGGGAGTATCGGGAAACTCCCAACACAACTCTCGCGGCTGCATTCTGTGCCAGTTGGAGCTTCCGGGTGGTCCTCAAGGGCAGCCCCATGTAGAGAGCGTTGCAGTAGTCTAGTCGAGAGGTCACGAGCGCGTGAGTGACCGTGCATAGATCATCCCGGCTTAGATATTAATTAGGCCTAAATTAAACTTAAAATAGCCCATGCAATAATATTACTTTCAAAGCAGGCACAAAAAACTAAGAGGAAGAGAGCCATGTAAACATGGGGGCAAGTTATTCCACTGGGGTGGAGAAATTATGAAAAAGAGTTGCTTTCTGCTCTATACATATCTTCCCCCCACACACACACACACACACACAATATCTCAGTGAGGGATTTAAGGGGATATTATCTCTTGGCACTTTGTTTTTATGAAGCAATCACTTACAATTACTTATAGTGTTTGTAGGCTACTGCAGGGATTACTGTATTATCATAAAAAGTCAGATAATCATAATCATTATCGTATAAACTTTTCCCATTGGCTATATTCAAGAGGAAATGCTACTGACACAGTTAAGAAAGAAATTGTTGTAGACCAAGATTCAGCAATCTATGGACTGCAGACTGGATGTGGCTCACCACCTGAAATAATCTGGCCCATGATCCCAAAAGGAAATCATAATCATCATAATAAAGTTGGATGGGACCTTGGAGGTCATCTAGTCCAACCCCCTGCTCAGGCAGGAAACCCTATACCATTTTGGACAAATGGCTGTCCAGTCTCTTCTTAAAAACTTCCAGTGTTGGAGCATTCACTGCTTCTGGAGGCAGGTTGTTCCACTGGTTAATTGTTCTAACTGTCAGGAAGTTTCTCCTTAGTTCTAGGTTGCTTCTCTTGATTAGTTTCCATCCGTTGCTTCTTGTCCTGCCTTTGGGCACTTTGGAGAATAGCTTGACTCCCTCTTCTTTGTGGCAACCCCTGAGATATTGGAACACTGCTACCTTGTCACCCCTAGTCCTTCTCTTCATTAAACTAGACCAGGGGTCGGCAACCTAAAAAAGCAAAAGAGCCACCGGGAACCGGTTCCATCACAAATTAAAAAAACTGGGAGCCGCGTGCGCGTGTCCATGCACGCGCATGCGCAGACGCACGCGGTTGCCATTTTTTTAAAAAGTGAGATGGAACCGGTTCCCGGTTGCCCGACGGCGACGGCCCGTCTGCAAAGCTGCCGCTTTCGGCAGCTTTGCAGACGGGCCGCGGCAGCTTCCTCAAAGAGCGACGCCGCGGCCCGTTCGCACGGAGGTACACGCGCACCTCCGCCCATTCGGGGAGGTGCGCGCGCACCTCTCGGAACGGGCCGCGTCGTCGCTCTTTCAGGAAGCTGCCTTGGCCCATCTGCAAAGCTGCCGCTTTCGGCAGCTTTGCAGACGGGCCGTGGCAGCTTCCTCAAAGAACGACGCCGCGGCCCGTTCGCGCGGAGGTACGCGTGCACCTCTCCAAAGGTTTGGGGAGGTGCGCGCGCAGCTCCGCCCATTCGGGGAGGTGCGTGCGCACCTCTCGGAACGGGCCGCGGCGTCGCTCTTTCAGGAAGCTGCCTTGGCCCATCTGCAAAGCTGCCGCTTTCGGCAGCTTTGCAGACGGGCCGCGGCAGCGTCCTCAAAGAACGACGCCGCGGCCCGTTCGCTCGGAGGTACGCGCGCACCTCTCCAAAGGTTTGGGGAGGTGCGCGCGCAGCTCCGCCAATTCGGGGAGGTGCGTGCGCACCTCTCGGAACGGGCCGCGGCGTCGCTCTTTCAGGAAGCTGCCTTGGCCCATCTGCAAAGCTGCCGCTTTCGGCAGCTTTGCAGACGGGCCGTGGCAGCTTCCTCAAAGAACGACGCCGCGGCCCGTTCGCGCGGAGGTACGCGTGCACCTCTCCAAAGGTTTGGGGAGGTGCGCGCGCAGCTCCGCCCATTCGGGGAGGTGCGCGCGCACCTCTCGGAACGGGCCGCGGCGTCGCTCTTTCAGGAAGCTGCCGTGGCCCATCTGCAAAGCTGCCGCTTTCGGCAGCTTTGCAGACGGGCCGCGGCAGCTTCCTCAAAGAACGACACCGCGGCCCGTTCGCGCGGAGGTACGCGCGCACCTCCGCCCATTCGGGGAGGTGCACGCGCACCTCTCCAAACGGGCGGTGCCACTCTCCATTTGGAGAGGTGCACGCGCACCACTGCCCGTTCGAAGAGGTGCGCGCGCACCGGGCGGCTGGGAGCCGCAGGAGACGGCTCAAAGAGCCGCATGCGGCTCCGGAGCCGCGGGTTGCCGACCTGTGAACATACCCAATTCCAGCAGCCATTCCTTATATGTTTTAGCCTCGTGGCTTGAAAAAAAAGGAAGTGCTCACCATCTCCTCATGTAACCATTTTGGTGATGGCTTCACCAGATACCTCGGTATGGGCAAAGCAAAAAGCCCCCCAGAAATTGTGGCAGTATGGCTTCTGGACCCTGGGTTGAAGGTGGTTGCCAGCCCGTCTTAGAGACTGTCTCTTTCCTCTTGTGAAATAGAGAGAATTTTTCCCCCAAAATATAGTTGAACAGTTCTTTGGACCCAGCTCTCCAAAAAATGTATCTGCCTTCTGCAGAAAGCGAGAGGCAAAAAATGCACAGAATGCTTGATTTCTCAGAAGGGAGTTGAAGGCACTGGGTTATAATGTTTCCACTCCTATTTGGAAGAATGCTTTGAAAGAGTAACTTTTGGCAAAATGATGATGATGATGATGATGATGATGATGATGATGAAGAAGAAGAAGAATGATTGATGATGATGATGATGATGATGATGATGATGATGATGATGATGATGATCTTTCTTATTTTGTACCATTTCTCATATTCAAAACATATTGAATATCTCCATAGTATTCTGTCATTAAAAAAGGACAGTATGGGAAGATACAGCAAAACAGAATTACATTACATTAATTAAAGCATCCATTTTCTTTGCCCAGAACTTGGGGAACTATTACAAATAGAAAATTATTCTACTCGCATATGTTTTCCAGGTTCTAAAACACTTCAAATATATTTTAAAAAAGACTATCATTATTCCTATATTGCAAGGTTGAAAATGATGCAGAGACATACCTGCAAGAATCACATACTGTAATGACATAGGTCAGGGGTCTTAAAACTTGGCCCTTTTATGACTTGTGGACTTCAACTCACAGAATTCCTCAGCCAGCATGCCTGGCTGAGGAATTCTGGGAGTTGAAGTCCACAAGTCATAAAAGGGCCAAGTTTTAAGACCCCTGACATAGGTGAAATCTGAACAAAGAACTTTATGGTTCACAGTTTAATTCTTTTAGAGACTATGCTAGACTAGTTCACTACAGTATTACAAATATTTTGATGGATTCAAAATATAGAAACTATATAAAGGTAATCTATGGTTTTATTTGCTTTCCTCTTTCAATTCATAATGTTTGTCCTGGGGCTGCTAGGAGTTGAACCATCCAAGAAAGAACATTTTCATACAATTTAACAGGCAAGGAGAAATATATTAACAGAAACATCAGCAGCCTGTGCAGTTTTACAGGAAAGTTTTGCTTGAGCAGCTTAGTTGAGAAATCTGACCATAAAACAATTAGCCAAATATGAGAGACTAGAATCCCTCCATTTTTGAAAAACATTTGGAAGTCAAATGGGATCAAAATCTCCTCTACTTTTGGCTTCAAACTTAGCAAAGTTAAATCTATTCATTCCTATCGTTCTTAGGTAAGGTACTGATTTGCATATTGAAAATGGCCTGGGATTACCCATGCAAAACAAGTATCAGTTTGGAAAAGATTCTAGATCCATCCTAAGTTACATCAGCCTCTTAGAAACATGTTGGATGTACAGTATCTTCTAATAAATGTGAGGTGCTTCTTCTAATAGACACTAGATGGTACTTCTACTATGATGCTAGATGATCTTCTAATAAATGCTTCTTCTAATAGATGGTAGATGCATCTTCTAAAATATGTTCAGTTTGCATATTGGCCTCAAATTTTGAAATTATACATTAAAATATGAAATGTATTCATTTTACTTGATCTCTCAATATACCAAGAAAGAAAGATGATGGCACATAGTTCAGGCAGGATTTCTCAGCACCAGGCTTAGGGATGCCATTCCCTCCTGATGCATAAAAAATACTTCCTGAATATACTTACCAAGCTGGCAAGAGAGAGAGAGAGATCACATTCAACCCATTTACGAGAAGACTTGGATGAAGTCTTCCACCACCATAATTCTTCAAATGCTCTCAGCCCCAGTATAGACAGTCTTACATTTGACAGTCAAATCATCTGAACAGGCTGAGGTAGCAGTTTATTAACTTTCTAATTTTAGTTATGTGGGCAGATCAAATACCATAAGTGATTTAAAAATGGAAATTAAGACTATTCTTTCTAAAGGGGAATGATTAAAATAATTCTTTTAATATGTGCACTTGAATTTCCAGGAGAGAAAAAGTTGCGGTTTGTGGCTACTTCCTTTCCATTGCCACACTGGATAACCACAAGCCATTGCAAACACATAATGTGGTTGCTAAATGCAGGCTACTGGAATATAGCTGAGCATTAGAAAGAAAGGAAGCTGTCAAGTTTGCTCGTCCTCCAAAAAACAAACTGTGTATGATTCTTCAATCAGGAATCACTGATGCTTCAAACCCAATTCTTAAACTCTGCCTCTTTGTCTCTTTGCTGCAATTGAAAGGTCAGGGAATTAAAAGTGAGTGGTGGTGGTGGAACTGTTAGATTGGGGTAAGTTCTGTTCACAAGATTGTGGATCTTTAGTTACGAAAAAATATTATTCAATATTTATTATTGCAACTCATAGTGTAATAGTGTCCCTCATATATGTGGATTTTATTTCATTGAAATGCATGGATGCCATTCACTCCTAAAGCAAAAGAATACAGAGCTGTTGGGCACGTTACAGAGATGAGAGGAAAGCCTACATTAAATGGCCTACTGTCTTCTGTGAGAGGCTAGCAAGAATCAAATTAAATATAGTAGTGGAAACCTCTAGCCTTCCTCAACTGGTTGAATTATAGCTCCCACCATCTCTCATCACTACTCATGCTGTCTGGAATGGATGTGAGTCATTATTCAATGACACAGGAAAGATGACTGGCTCCCCCAGCCAATGGAACACCTTGGCTATATAAAGAGGCACATTTCATTTTCCTCCAGGAGTTCCTGCAATGCATTAGGCTTATCTTTTGCCTATCTACAGTCACAAACATGTCAGTCACTGATAACAATTGTGTTAATTGTAAACCACCATATTTTCCTCAGGGGTGTGATCTGACCAGTTCAGTTCATGGAACATGGTAGTTAAACTAGCAGCTTGGTGTCTGCCCTCAGTGGACAGGAGGTGGACATCCACCTGGTGTTCTTGTTCACGAGCAGGGACAAACCACATTCAGACTCAGGCTCCTTGCAAAGAACTGGTCCTCTTCTAAATCTTTGGAGGGATGTAATACAGGTAGTCCTCAAATTACGACCATAACTGAGCCCAAATGTTCTGTTGCTAAGCAAAACCTTTGTTAAATGGATTTTGCCCCATTTTATGACTTTTCTTGCCACAGTTGTTAAGTGAATCACTGCAGTTAAGTCAGTAACACCATTGTTGAGTGAATCTGGCTTCCCCGTTGACTTTGCTTGTCAGAAGGTCGCAAAAGGTGATCACATGACCCCGGGACACTGCAACCATCATAAATATGAACCAGTTGCCAAGCGAATGAATTTTGATCATGTGACCAGGGGGATGTTGCCATGCTTATAAGTGTGAAAAATGGTCATAAGTCACTTTTGTAACTTCAAACGGTCACTAAATGAACTGTTGTAAGTCGAGGAGGACTACCTATACGTAATTAGAAGGCAAAGGAGCAGAGGCAATGCCAGCCCAGAAGCACTGTCATCCTTGCCTGAAAAGCCAAGCAGGGGTGATTCTTAACCTGCAAGTTAGATGAGGGGGTCTGCAACCTTGACAACTTTAAGACTTGTGGACTTCAGCTCCCAGAATTGGAGCTGGCTGAGGAATTCTGGGAGCTGAAGTCCACAAGTCTTAAAGTTGTCAAGGTTGCAAACCCCTGAGTTAGATTATTTTGATTCTCTATCATTCAGGTTATAGTTGTCCCAAAGGTGCTTTTTCCAAAGGCAACTGGATTTTCTTGGGTTTCACTTCTCTTCCAAGAAGTTTCTTCAGTTCTTCAGTTAGAACTAGGGCTTTTTTTGTCATAGAACGCTCAGAACGGAGTTCCGGCACCTTTTTTGGATGGAACCTTGTAGGGTAGGCAAGGCGGGTTTTATGACATGTGTGAGTTCCGGCACCTTTTTGTTTTACAAAAAAAGCACTGGTTAGAACTGAAGAAACTTCTTGGATGAGAAGCAAAATATTTTCAAAGGAAAAAACCCAAGAAAGTCCAGTTGCCCTCTGGAATAAGCAGATGATAGATGATTTTCAGCATATACTTCCCACTTATCCATCTTCTGCTGCTCCGTTTGCTTCATCTTTAATTTACTTAGAGACAGGTTGTGGCCCACATAGGTAATATCACTTTGGTTGATATCTTCTTTTTTTTTTGAGGACAACTTGGTTTACTGCAAATGTTATGGAGATTCTTCCACTGTAGAAAAGAAAGGCAGTTCCTCTGGATTTCCAGATATTGTAATGATTACCTGGAGGCATATGTAGCAATAAATGTTATCAATTAATTCATGATAAAAATCTAGTATTAGACTTGAAACACAATTTCTAAGCTTTGGTAAAGTAATTACCAGTTAAAACAAGGATCGGCTGATATGGAAATGCCCTTAGCAATATAGGCATATATGAAGTCTCACCATTTTCGCTGCTTCAAACGCAAGAGAGCAGTGAGTGAAGGGAAATGGAGAAAAAAAACATCCTCCATCCCTTTATATTTTTCCCATGTGCTCCTTAGATTGCAGTTGCCATCACAATCTGCTGACTGTTACTGCAATCTGAGAAATTTGCAATTAAACTTAAAATTACCTGAAGTGAGAAGGTATGTTTCATAGACTTACTTTGCTAAAGGGGCTGTTTCAGTAAAAATTCTGACTTGCAAACAGATTCCAGAAGATTGGATGAGAAAGAAATTATATTCAATTGCACAACACAAAACAATCCAAGCAGATCAGATATTTTATGATGCTATTTATTTGGATGACTGAACTTCTGACAGAGTAATCAGAAATAACCTCTAGAGAAAAGATTTTTTTTTACTTAGCATTTATAAATATAATATACAGTATAAGAATCACTCCTACTAATGCTGAAATCAAGAGATCATAAAGAACAAAATCAAGAGATCATAAAGAACAAGGTTCAAGGGAAAAGTTGCTACATAACAAAAGAAATCCTGAATGAAGCAGCTACATATAAATTCTGAATGAAACAAAAAGGAGCTAAAATTTATTCCATAACATTGTTCCTTATTGCGTATAACTGATTGCCATCCATCATCCTTAGCAATTTATTTATTTTTTTGTATCTAGTATCCTAGAGGAGGGAAGCTGAAAACATATCTCCTTCCTTCATTTCCATTATCCAGGCCTGTTTGTTGGGTTTGTGTATGACCTTGGAGAGTACGAGCAATTAAGACTAAAGGTGATTTATAGAAATATAAGTTTTTTATTGTAGTTTTGGCCTTTTGTTATATGTATGTGTGTGTGTGTGTGTGTGTGTGTGTGTTGCTTAAAAAAATTCCATTAGTTGTTGATACCTTTCATATCTTATATCTTTCATATTTCAACACAATGGAATTCACCATCATAAGATGTAGTGATGGCCACCAATTTTAAAGGGAGGCTAGATATATTCAAAGAGGTTAGAATAATTGATGGGTCTTTTGCTATCTCCATGATTAGAGATAACTCATTACAGATAATCTTCAACTTACAACCATTTGTACAGTGATATTCAAAGTCATGATAGCATTGAAAAAAAATAACTTATGACCCTTCCATCCATTCATATATAAAAAATAACAGGAAGAAATAAGGTCTTCCTGTCTGACAGCAAAATGCTTTGGACCAATTCTAAGGCAGCCTATTTTATGTTGTTGCAAAGATATCAGTTGGAGATATAGACTGGATTTCTGAGATCACTGCCAAACAAACATGGGCAACAAAAAAATTAATCATTTGTCTTCAGTGGGCTCACTGAAAAATAATGGTTTGTATGTAGAAGTCTGATGTTCTATGTCTGTGGGGTTCACTGGAAGTTATTTTTCCATATTCCACATTCTTCTGGCATTAGTCTCTTTCATTATGATGGAACTGTGGAAAACATTTATGTTCCCCTCCCATCCCCTCCTTCTTACTCCCTATCGGTCTCCACAGTCTGTTTCCTTTGTTATCTCTATTGGCAAGATGGGAACACACACCAAAAAACCCTCCTTTCTCTTAGCTGGACTTGGTAACTGCAGTCAGAAGAAGAAGAACATGGGTGTCCCCATTTATCTTACAGAACCACAAAAACCAGACATTTCTGTCAAGATGAACCAAGTCAGATTAGTTTGTTTTGCATAATGCAATCAGTTTGCCAAGAGATAAGTCAAGAGACCTTTGGTGCATCAGTGCCTCTAAGCCTGCCTGACATCTGCCACACACACACACAGTGTGAGTGTGCTGCTTCTGTGGTGTTCTGTAAAAACTCTGTGGTGTAACAGTGTAATTTTATTTTTTTTTAAAACAGTAGGAGAGAAGACGTCCTTCATTGGCAGATGCCTCAGATGGAAGCTAGCAGTAGAGGGATGCCATTTACACACACACACACACACACACACACACACACACACACACACACACACACACATCTGTGCATTTAAATATGCTTTGGGATGACCCAGAATTGTTCTGAAGCATGAATGGGGATAAAATGCAGTTTTTTGAAGCAACAAAGAACTGATGGATATTGCCTCCTTTATGGAAATAGCTCCACAAAATGCCAAGAGAGAAAAATTTTATTCCCTTGTTTCCTGTCACATCTCAAAGAACGATGAAGTTGCAAAGGGCTATGAGACCATCAGTGCAATTCCCTTTTCAGTACTGAGGCATCTTACGCAGAAGGCTGTCTCCACTTTGAGACATCCAGTGATGGAGAGGCCATCACTTCCCTAGACAATAAAATGGAGCCCCTGTCCCCTCCCCCCAGTGCAGCATAAAGTTAATTATTAAGCCCACTCTCCCATCTAGTCAGGCTCTGTGAATTTTGCTTTGGATTTTATCTTTTTGGTAGAAACTGTTATTGCTGGACACTATTTATTCTTTGGGTTCATCAAAATATTCAGAAGGAGCAAGTAATCTGTCTCTTTCTGGAAAAGATAATATTTTAGCTACCTGGAAAAAACATTCACAGGCATTGAACCCACACTCCACATTCATTACTGATGAATGCAAAAAAAAATGGTTCCATTCCTACTTGGTTAAAATCATAGGAAAAATTATGCAGAAGGGTGGGGAAACCTCTATTCACTTTCTGCACACCAGGCATGATTTGTTATGTCTTTATCCTATTACTCACAAATATTTTTATTACTGGCTTTTTCAAACCAAAAAGGTTCAAATGGTTAACCCTTCCCTTATAGGGGAATTCCACCATATCAGGGGTCCCCAACCCCTGGATAAAGACATAACAAATCATGCCTGTTTTGCAGAAAGTCCAATATCATTGTGTGTCTGGAGGATCAATTTGTAGAAAAATATTGTGATGTTGGTAGTTATCTCTTCTCAAGATTCTTAGGATGAATTTTATATTTCTAACCATCACACCTAGATTATTGTAGCATTTCTTTACACATACATGCATAGATACATGTATGTTGTGGGGGAGGTGTTTTAAACTAATCATTACAGCATGCAAGTTATATTATACAAGGAGAGGTCAACAGTCAGTGTGGTCCAACACAGAATCAAGGACGTTTCTCAACCCAGGCAACTTTTAAGACCTGTGAACTTCAGCTCCTAGAGTTGAATCCTGGCTAGGGAATTCTGGAGGTTGAAATCCATACATCATAAACTCTCCAAGGTTGAGAAATGCTGGTCTAGAACATATGGTTTTATTGCAAAACAACAAAAATGGATGAAATGTTACAAACTGAGATTGATACTAAAGTTCCTTGGAGAAACAACAGGCTAATCAAACAGAGTTAATTTTAAGGGGAAAGGTGGAAAGGTGGACCTCAGTGCTAAATATGAAGAAAGCACCCAATTATGCATTTAAATCCAATTTGAGTTAAATCAGTTTTCCAGCTTCCAGGATTCCCCAGAATTCTGGATTAGAGAGGGAAAGAGAAAATTAAGCAATTTGGTAAACATTATATCTGTGGGTAAACCAGGTAGAGAAAAAGAAATATTTTCCTGGAGCGTGGGTTACTTTGATAACTGAAGTGCCATTGCTCCCAGGGAAATTGGCATTATTAGTCTGATGAAAGCCAAAGAGAAGTAGTTCCTTTACTACAGGCTTGGAAGCCCTGGCTTCACTGAGAATCCTTAACTAAATAGAATGAAACATAATAAAAGGAAGAGAATAACTGAGAATGTGGAAAAGAAAATAAGCCACTGAGGAAATGACTGAAATAATCCAAATTGTTCTTGAAGTTTTTAAAACACTCCCCAATGCTGAATTTCCTCTGATTGAGGAAGGAGTCAGGTAGGAGAGAATCATGCCCATGGCTCCCAATCATGGCTGAATTATTATTTTTTTCTTCCATTTTACACCAGAACTCAACTGTTTTACTCAAGACTAAGACACAGCTCTCCTGATATGTAATTTCTTATCCAGTGCTTAGTTGGATTTGCCAAATATTTGGCTGGTCTTTGGATGATTTTTCAGAGGCAGTTGCGGTACGTTTAGATAACAGCTGTCTTTAGCCTGCCAATCCCTCAACATTAGTCTCAATGACTGGGACTGCCAGAGGTTGCTTTACATCAAGCACCTGATGTAAGATATGGGTCAGCCAATGCTTTGGGCATGATTCTATTCCTGCCTGTCCCAAAACATTATCTATTCATAGACTGAGATAAAATGTTTAATATAACTATAGTCTAATTCAGCTCCTTTGTAACAGGGTCTATTTTCTCATTTTGCTGCCTGCCCTGACTCAAGATCCCTCTCTTTATCAGTCTCTGATAAAAAAGATTTCATCCCTCTATATGTGAGGGCCAGTTCCCCTTTGACAATCTTTTGCATACCCCAAAATAAAACTGGATCACGTTGTCAAGGTAAAGCATGCAAGATGAAAGAATAGAATATGTTCCCAGTTCCTTCAGCTCTCCAAAGTTTGATGGATAAATCTTTCACTAATCCTTCAGGTCAAATAAATTCATGCATTGATTTATTAAGTTATTCTTGGCAAGAAAGCAGTATCTTATTATATATTAAAAAAGCTGTTTGTGCACTAAAGAACATGAGCCAGCTGTTTTATCATAACCATAAAACCTCATTGCAGCATATGACAATATTGATTGATAATGGATTTTTGTAAGGAAGAGAGCCTGTGTAGTGAACTGATTAGATGTTGAATTATCAGAGAGACTAGGATGAAGTTCATTCTTAATTATGGGAACTCATTAGTTGTATCTCTCAGCCCAACCAACTTCAGCCTGCTGTGGCTGAGGGAATGAAATGAAAAGAGTTCTCTATGGAAGCTGTCTTGAGCTCTTCCTAACTTCTTCTTCTTCTTCTTCTTATTATTATTATTATTATTATTATTATTATTATTATTATTATTATTATTATTATTATTATTATTAATTTAATTTGTATACCGCCCTTCTCCCGAAGGACTCAGGGCGGTGAACAGGGCAATACATAATAAAAAACCAGGATACAAAAATTAAAAAGTAATTAAACAGCAATGCCCGTAAATAAATTAATACACATTAAAAGTTAAGACCGATTTATAAAACCCAACCCCATCCCATCAGGCCAGGCCGGCTTGTTCAAAAAGGAAGGTTTTGAGATCGCGCCGGAAGGAGCGAAGGTCGGGGGCCGTACGGAGCTCAACCGGCAAGTGGTTCCATAGGTCTGGCGTGCCCACAGAGAACGCTCTCCCCCTGGGGGCCACCAATTGACATTCTTTGATCGGAGGCACCCTGAGGAGGCTCTCTGTGGGAGCGCACTGCACGGAGGGAAGTTGACGCCGGCCGCAGGTGTTGCCGTAGGTAATCCGGACCCATGCCATGTAGGGCTTTGTAAGTCATCACTAACACCTTGAACCTCACCCGGAGGGCAACCGGCAGCCAATGCAGCTAGCGGAGCAAAGGTGTAACATGGGAGTATCGGGAAACCTACAGCACAACTCGCGCGGCTGCATTCTGCACCAGTTGGAGTCTCCGAGTGGACGTCAAGGGCAGCCCCATGTAGAGAGCATTACAGTAGTCTAGACGAGAAGTCACGAGTGCATGAGTGACTGTACGCAAGGCATCCCGGTCTAGATAGGGTCGCAACTGGCGCACCAGGCGAACCTGGGCAAAGGCCCCCCTAGTCACAGCTCCAATATGCTCTTCTAAAGAGAGATGTGAATCTAGAAGGACCCCCAAGTTGTGCGCCCTATCTACAGGGGGTAATAGCTCACCCCCCATGGCCAGAGATGGGATAATCGGAATTTCCCGGGATGCCGGCACGAACAGCCACTCAGTCTTGTCAGGGTTGAGTCGAAGCCTGTTCCTCCCCATCCAGACCCGGACCGCCTCCAGGCAGTGGGACATCACGTCGAGGGTATCACTGGGGTGGTTTGGGGTCGAAATAAAAAGCTGGGTATCATCAGCATATTGATGATACCCAACTCCAAAACCACGAATGATCTCACCCAGCGGCTTCATGTAGATGTTGAACAGGAGAGGCGAGAGAACCGATCCCTGAGGAACTCCACAAATGAGAGGTCTCAAGGTCGATCTCTGCCCCCCTGCCAACACCGACTGCGAGCGTCCCAGAAGGTAGGAGGAGAACCACTGAAAAACTGTGCCTCCCACTCCTAACCCCCTGAGACGTCGCAGCAGGATACCATGGTCGATGGTATCAAAAGCCGCTGAGAGGTCTAAAAGGACTAGGACAGAGGAGCAGCCCCTGTCCCGAGCCCGCCAGAGATCATTCACCAGCACCAGCTGTCTGCAATAGTCCAATCTGATAAAGGTGCATATTTGTCTCCAATATTTATTTTTTCCCCTAAAGAAAAATTGGGTTGGGTTGCTCAGGACCTTTGGCCTAAAGCCAGTATAAATGCATCCACAGCAAACATATGTACACAGACTTGCACACACTAATGCTAATAAGCATTACATTCAAAAAATATTAAGACTATATCCTATATTATTACTCGCTGAACAGAGAATAGGCTTTTGTGCAAACATGGAAGGATCTGAACACTTAAGAAACATAACTTCTTCCAGTCCTTCCATATTATACTCATCTTAAAACAAGAACTTTTTCTATTGTGAAGCTGCTCTGCAGGCTGCTCAACCTCATTCTGCAGGCTGCTCAACTGAATTCAGAAGTCAGCTTTAAAAGGCAGGGACAAGTGTCTAGTCCTCATTTCAGAAAGGAGCCTGGAAAGAAGCTGACAGCACTTAGAGAAATTTCTGACATGAAAGGCAGCTTTGGAATGTTTCCAAAGGACTGGAAAGCTTCAGAATTCTATAGTACCACCATTCTACTTAGAGATCCAGTGGCTAGTAAATCCATCAAAAACTAATGCATTTAATTTTATTTATTTAGCGTGTAGAAACTGATCTTTCTTGGCAAGGAAGATGTGAAAGCATATCCACAGCTATAGATAATACTAACCGGTATGACCTAATGAAGATTATATTTTGTGCAGATCCGTTTTACAATAAAGCTCTCTGACCATGACTAAGAGGAGGCAAATAGATTGAAAGAACAACATATTTTCCTGCTAACAAAGCTGTCTGGAACTGTGCCAGTAGTAGGAAGAGAACCAGACAATTTGTTCCATAGAGTTCTGAAAATAAACATAAACCTGATTATTTACTATCCATCGACCCTGTGTCCACAGGTGTATACACTGTACTATAATAAAAATATTATAGATTGCAAAACCAATGCTTCTATTAAGGTGGCAAAGGCAGCCATGCAAAGTTGCATGCAGGGGCTGCACATTTGACAGACTGAGATAATCCACTGATCGGAAAGTCATAAAAGAGCAACGGGAGGACTTTCGGCCAGCTTTCATTTTATATTTGGAGGGGCATTTGCACAGAATGTCCTCAGTAAATCCTCCTCCTTCTTGCTAATTTTGTTAATAGATCCTTGTTTATAGATGCCAGCAACAGAAATATTGAGCTTGAAAATGGGCCAGATCCTGCTTGGGGTTGCAGAGAAAAACAGATCCTAAAAAATTCTCCCCCCAAATCCTCCTTTCTAAGTCCCCTTCCTCTTCCCTCTGGGTCACGTGAGCCAAAGAAGACTATATGCAGGCTGCTCTGAGTTTCACTGTGTACACATATAGACAAAGTGGTAACATAAAGAGACAGTGGAAACATACAGAAATACCACATGCTACCTCATTACACAGGGGGGGGGAAACCACACAGAGGCTTCCTATGGCCACTCCTTGGGAAAAAGTTGAAAAGAATTATGGAAGTGTTGCCCTTCCTGTTTCTTCTCTCTTGTTTTGTATTGCAATAGGATCTATTTCTCTGGCAATGGTTTTAAGGAGACAATGACTGAATGGAGAGAGAGACCGAATGGAGGAAAGTAACAGGGCCACCATCTCCATGGATTGCCATGGGGCTTTTATTCTACAACATTTGCCCCAAGGGGGCTAAACCAATCCTGCATCTGGACTTCTGGACCTCCAAAAAACTTAAATGTATCCATCATCATAAAAAGTAGCCCAGCAGTCCTACAGAGATATTTGAAGGTTCAGTGGCTTTGTAGGCGAAATAAATAATGTCATCTATTCAGAGTACAGAAGTATTGTGCCTTATTTCCAAGGAGACCATAGATAAAACCATGATAAGGAAATTCTTAATTTTGGGTGACCTGCTGGCTAGCTAGGGGACAAATAAGTATTCTCAGAACAAAGCCATTGGTCTCTTCTGAGATGAGAATTCTGGTCTAAAGAGTTTAAAAAGTCATGGGGGGAAATAGAACTAGTAACTCTCTCAGGGTTGCCTACAAGGAAGAGGGGTGTCAAAAAGTCAGGGTGGCAACCAAAACCATACAATCAAGCCCACCACAATGAAAATAAATAAGGGATGGGGTTGTATCACATGGGTGCAGTTGCCATCTTTAATTTTATTTATTTATTTACCCTTGGATGATCTTGGAGTGTCTAATTCATGATATGAGAGAACTTTTATTTCCTTTAGGTGGTGTTGGCTTAATTTGAGGTAGTTTTACATTTCTTTCAATCCTCTATCACGCTACTTTTGTTGGCTTAATTTGAGGTAGTTTTACATTTCTTTCAATCCTCTATCACGCTACTTTTGTGTGCTTAGACTTTTTCATGGTTATTGATTGGTTGCTTTGTCATTTGGTTGAGAGATATTGAGAAAGCATGTGTGCTTATTTCGCTTGGAAGTAGGTGTACCAAAAAAAAAACCACCCTTCATCCATCTATCCCCAGTCTTAATTTCTGCTTTATTCAACTGGAAGCTGGAAGTTAGCCTACACCACTGGGGGCTGCCACAATAAAGAAGATTGTTCTAAAGCAGTGTTTTTGAACAATGCTAAGAAATGTGGATTTTATCTTCCAGTATTCTCCAGCCAGCATGAATGAGAAAACTACCAACAGTCTTCTTTTTTGGAATTCTCAAAGAAGGAAATACTGAACATGTTTTCTTTCATATAATTTGCACTGAGTCAAAAACTTTTTTTTTTGAAAAGCCAGATTCATCTTAAGGAGATCTACCACATATACATATGTCCACATGCACACATTGAGCTAGATTGGATTATTACATCTCAACTAAATAAGATGAATGAATGAATGAATGAATGAATGAATGAATGAATGAATGAATGTACTATGGGACTTTTTTGCTTTTATTTGTGCTGCAAATGGGCCAAATATTTAACCTCAGACTCCAAATCATATTGCTGCTTCCACCCTTTATTTCTGATATACTGTAAAATCTTTAGTGGAAAATAAACAGTTTCCTCCTTTGTCCATTCTAGGAAGTCTCCAGCTTTGAGAAATGCCTCAATATTAAGCCAATCTTTAAAAATGAGTTATTACTCTGACTTTTTCTGAAGCTGGTAATCATACGTTCTTGGAACTAGAACTATATTGAAGATATTTTTGGGTGGTTTGCTTACAAAAGATTTAGTCATTATGGCTTATTAATCTGAGATAGTTATATCAGTTTTAATAGATATAAGGTGGCTTCATCTCCTTTCTTTTAATTCACAAATACAAATGATTTCCTTCAATTCAGATTACCTGCTAGGAAAATAAGTAGCAGGAATATATTTCAGACCAGAATATATTTTTTAAAAAAACCTATTATTTTCTTCCATGAATATGAAACTGACCAGTTTCCCTAAATAAAATACTCTGTGTAGCCCAAATGATAGGAATGGGGTTTCTACTCTTCTCATAATTCTTATTCCATTTAACCAAGTATCAAATGATGTTAAATCTTTAGAACATGCAACAACTTGCAATTTGTTGTTGGCCTAAATTGGAAACGCAGAACTGAGAAAGAACAGACACAGATTAAGAATAATATATCCAGAAATTGATTTGAATTCTTGAAACTCTTACAACAATAGAAGATTAAAAACAAAGATCAAAGCTTTCTTTCAACATAAGAACAATATTTATTACAGTATCTGATTCACCACTTTCTGTGCCAGTAATTCTAATATGTGTTACTTAATATATATATCAAAATAACTAATATAATGCATACCTTAATGTATATTAATCAGGAATTTGTTTCTTTGTTCCTTTATTTATTTATTTAGACATATTTGAGAATGAAAAAAATCAAGAGCTGGTTCACTGTAACGCTTGGAGCTGAATCCTGTTCCAAAGCCCTATTCTTTTCCTGGTTTGTTTGCTGCTTTGCTTGTCTAAAGTGTTTGTCATTCATTCATCAACTGAAAAAGCTTCAAAATTAACTTAAGAATCAATAAAAATGAGGTAATTTCTGATGTCAGGCATACAATCTTAAGAACCTAAGATGGCCACTTATGTAGGCTAATATTTATATGAAGATGAATACAAGTTATAATAATTACTGTCAGCACAGTGCTTTATGTGCAAACATCTTACCTCTAAGCAATAGGCATTCAGGGATGCAATTTATCTATGGCTTAATTTCTTTAAAAGAACTACTTGACACAGAGTATACTGTTTTACATTCATACCCACAATACAGGCACATAGATGCACACACATGCATAAACTGAGTACATACTGACTGACACATGGCCAATGGGCAACACTATATTCTGATTTTTTTCCTGCCTTTATTAAAGGATATGGTGATAGAAAAGCAACATTAAATTAATAATTATTTTTGGATTTTCTAATCACCATGTATAGTATCTGAATGGATATGAGTATACCACAAGCATATTTTAATTGTGGAATGAGGACAACAGTATTGTTGTCTACCTATTATAGGTAATCTATAGTAGTTAACAATCCTAGCTTGCATAGAACATGCTTGTAGAAAAATCTGGCTTTAATTGCTTATTGCAATTAAAATGGAGTCAGACTCATTAGGATACTGTCCTTTCAGTTAGCTAGGAATGATGCAGTGGCTATTGTTATGGCTAAGACTGAAAAAATATTCCACACCCCTCTATCTTAATAAATGGGGATTAAGTTACAAAACAAAATTTTGAAGAAAGAGTGAAGGATTCAGAAGAAGGGAAGGACCAAAAAAGTAATGGAAGGAGCTGATGAGATCCTCAAAAAAGAGAAAAGTGAATTCTAAAGAATAAAAATAAATATTTAAAGCAGCATAAAGAGGTAGTAGAATCATACTACTTAGCTATGTTTTCTTTTCTTTTTTTCTTATCTCATGCTTTTAATTTCTTTGGTTTACAGTTTCTGACTCCTCTTTTGCATTTGACATGTTGTTTACTCCCAAAAGGGTTACTATGATTGATATGGTATAAGTACTGAGGACAATATTTCAAATGAAAGCATTTATCATTTAAGCAGAATTTTAGAAGAAATTGTTATTGGCCTAAGATTTCTTTCAAAAAACTACCAACTGTCCATCTTCAGTCAAAATGACATCAGCCTCATTCAAAGGTTGGGGACAAAATGAAAACAGTGATTTAGGGACAAAGCAGATAAAACATGTTGCCATAAGAAGTCAGTTTTGGTATTGTTGTTGTTTAAAAGTCATTTCCATAATGTGTTCCAAGTGGAAACTCTGGGGGCCATAGCCACATCAACCTTCCATTTGTACCCTTCTCTAGCATCCTGAGTTTGCATCCCAAATTGTGATACTGAAATTTAGTAGCAAAATAGACTAATTTTGAAGACAATGTTGAGCAAGTGGCCAGGTGATACTACTCCATTTGTGTGGAAAGCCACTGAGGTACTTTCAGATTGAAAGGATTAGCCAGTTATATCACCATTGCCTAGGGGATGCCCAAAGAAGCTTCTTTCGTGTCCCTGGTACTTTCCCACCAGAGTGGTACCTATTTATCTACTTGCATTTTCATGTTTTCAAACTGCTAGGTGGGCAGGAGCTGGGACAAATTGACAGGAACTCATTCCATTATGTGGCTCACTCTCAGGTTTTGAACTGCTGAACTGTTGACCTCTCAATGGTCTTCTCACTCAGCGTTCTAACCACATGAGCCATGGTTCCTTTGGCAGGTGATAATTTTAAGGAATTTAAGGACAAAAATAGTAGCAGTTTGCTTTCAAAAGCCTCTTGTTCCTATTCCCATTTTTAAAAACAATCAAACAATATGGCTTGTTTTCTCCTGTACTGTGTCTCATAGAGCTCTTCAGAAGGAAGAAACGCCACCCAACCAGTCCACATTTATCCATTTCTGAAGCATCTATTTTAATCCCATTTTTGCCACTCTTCACAAGTTTTGACAAGCAATATCAGGTGGAGCAGTGGGCTAATGCCTCCATAAGTAACACCAGCTGCCTGCAATTAGTGCAGGTTCGCATCCCACCAGGCTCAAGGTTGACTCAGCCTTCCATCCTTCCGAGGTAGGTAAAATGAGGACCCAGATTGTTGGGGGCAATTAAGCTGACTTTGTAATAATGCCGCTTGGGGGGTGTATGAAAGCCCTAATAAGCAGGCATATACATAGAATGAAGGCTACTGCTAAGCTTGTAAGCCGCCCTGAGTCTTCGGAGAAGGGCGGGATATAAATGGAATTAAAATAAATAAAAAATAAATAAATCCCACTGCTCTAAACAGTTGACTGCTCATATTGCATTTAACAGAACTTTCTCATATAAACTCCTGTTCTTAGGGAAAACAAACCATCCTCCCCCTACAACTTTATCTCTTAAATTGAACTCTCTGGCTTCTCCTTCAGTTCATGTTACCTATGGAAGTTCTGTGAATCCACCAGACTCGTCAAGGTTACTGGGTTTGAGCCAGTTGGCTCCTTGACCCTGTTATACTCTGCGGTTTCATTTTATCACACTGCATATTAATGCTCTTGACCCAAGCTTTTCGGTATATTGCATCAAGGCAGGTTTAAATGTTTGATGCAATAACCTAATGAAGACAATATGTGCTATGAAATGGAAAATCTCATAAAAGCTTCACCCTCGCCCAATGGGCTGCCTTTAATTTCTATCAAGCCCTGCCAAACTCAGAAAAAAAGACCTACTTGGATTTCTGGAAAGAACTTTGTTGCTATTAGGGTAACCAAATGAACCTTGAAAATCTATCCCAACAATTCTCTTGCTCAACATATACCTTTTTCTTTCTCATATTTTTTTTCCTTCCCAGGACCAAGAAGTCTTTTTTGTAATAGTCCAACTCCCTCCGTTCCTGCTCGGTCCTTTATGGAATCTGTTGTACATTTCATTACCGTTTCAGATCCTGCACAACTGACATTTGTTCAAGATATTCTTTCTGTCTTCCAAATTTAATCAGATCAGGAAATAGATAGCAGATTAATGAACTGGAGCAAAGTTTTAATCATGGGACATGAATGGAGTTTAGTTTTAAGCCTAATTGCTTCTGTGTTGCTAATAATTATTAGTTTAGCTTAAATTTTCCTAATTTTATTTAATGGATTAATCTGCAGGGTTTTTACCTTCTCTGCTTAGTCTAGTAAAATTGTCAATTTCCCTAAGAGTGCTGAGGAGAAGCAAAACATATTCTGGCTTCTGCTTCTGGTAGGACACAATTGGATGGATCCTTTACTGATTGATGGGCCTATGTAGTCCTACAATCTGCAGTCTAGGGCTAAGTCCTCTAACATGCCCCAGAATTCCAACTTAATCATCTTAGCTTGGAGTCCATATTAACAGAATGCGGCCGCGCGAGTTGTGATGGGGGCTTCCTGATACTCCCATGTAACACCTCTACTCCGCGAGCTGCATTGGCTTCCGGTTGCCCTTCGGGTGAGATTCAAGGTGCTGGTGATGACCTATAAATCCCTTAATGGCTTGGGTCCGGGTTATCTGAGGGAACACCTGCTGCCGGCATCAAGCTCCCTTCGTCCCATGCGCTCCCACAGGGAGGGCCTTCTCAGGATACCGCCGGTTAAGGAATGCCGGCGGGTTATTCCTAGGGGAAGAGCGTTCTCTGTGGGTGCGCCTGCCCTCTGGAATGATTTACCCGTGGAACTTAGGACCGCCCCCGATCTGCGTTCATTTCACCGGGACCTGAAAACCTGGTTTTTCGATCTACCAGGCCTGGACTGAAGGGGTTTTAGCTTTTTAAATGTTGTTTTAATTGGGCTTAATTAATTTAATGTATTTTAATTCTATATTATTTTTGTATTGTATTTTATGCTGCCCTGTAAACCGCCCTGAGTCCTTCAGGAATAGGGCGGTATAGAAATTAAATTAAATTAAATTAAATTAAATTAAATTAAATTAAATTAAATTAAATTAAATTAAATTAAATTAAATTAAATTAAATTAAATTAAATTAAATTAAACTTCTTGAAATATGCTCAGCTTTTCCCCAATTCTTTGCAAATCATTGTATGCTCACGTATCTATAATTTGAAAAGTATAACAGGTAAAATGAGCAACTTTTGTTATTTTCCATCTTCATAGTAAGAATCTGCCAAATGTTATCCCTTTTTGTAAAGAGCATCAATCATGGTATCAAGATTTATGTCACTCTTAAGAAAATAGTTCAGTTAAGCATAATAATGCCCCTTTGTCCAGATTTCCTTTTTATGGAGTGCCCATAACTCTCAAGAAAAACTGTATACAACGTATTCATATTTTTGTTTTACATGAAGACCTGCACGGTCCAATGTTTAGAAGATCAGAAATATGTCTTGTGTGCAACCAATATTTTTTAGAAGAATGGGAAGAATTGATATTCATGACAAGAGGAACAATTTTCAAAACATTAAAACAATGAAGAAACTTTTGCTTGTGCCCTTCCCAGACTTACCTGTTTCCTAAGAATGTTCTACGTGAAGCCAACTTAGTATGGCATGTCATGCTTTGCTGGAGGCATTGAAGTTAAGATCCAAAGAATTATGAAGTCAGCTAAGATCACAACAAGGGGGCTTTGGGGCACTGCCCAAAGGGTTTTTTTTCCCAAAAGGCAACTGGACTTTCTTAGTGTTTTCTTTGAAAACATTTTGCTCCTCATCCAAGAAACTTCTTCATGAACTGAAGAAGATTCTTGGATGAGAAGCAAAACATTTTCAAAAAAAAAATACCAAGAAAGTCCAGTTGTGTTTTAGAAAAAGTATCTTTGGGACAAACCATGACATGGATGATTGAGAGAGACATTTAGCCACGCCCTTTGGAGCCCTAGATTCAGCAGCTTCCATTTGAATGGGGGAGGGAAAACATTTGGAGTCAGAGTGATGTAAGCAGGCATTGTGGCAAGTCTAGCACTTTCCTATGACGGTCACGATGTCATGGGCATATCCAAAAGGTACAGAACTTGTGGTGTGATGTTGCAATATTGCTTTCATCACTCTGACAAAAGCCACTCATTTTTGCATGAGATGTTCACAATACAAGGTGATAGAGGAAGGCAGCTCCCAAGGTTTTATTTAACTTTATTCCCCAAGCTTTGTGTGAGAGATATGTATTTTGTATCAGTAGACTTTCCAGCCTATTCCTTAAATGAAGACCCTTAAGCGAAGCTCTCTTCCTGCAACACTAAGTTAGAAATGCTAGGCCTCGCCCTTACTTAAAGTCCTTCCAGGCTTATTTCCAGTAGTGCCAATGGGAATTTCTTAATCAGAGTTGCTAAGAAATAAAACTGTATCCTTGCTACATGAAATATCATGCCCTCCACACTGGTTTCTGCTGAAGTAAAATCTGCATCAGAACAGAAAAATAACCCTCTTCAAAAAGGGGCAGCTTATTTATTTCTTCATGGCCGACTGCAGAGGAAAGCTAACCTGGACCATCTTCTTGGCTCATGTGTAAGCCTTTCTCTTTCAGAACAGTGGAATTCAACTGGTGCAAAGTGCAGCTGCACGGACACTTTTGGGGGCCTCCCGATACTCCCATATCACACCTCTCCTCCGTGAGCTGCACTGGCTTCCGGTTGCCTTCCGAGTGAAATTCAAGGTGCTAACAATGACATACAAAGCCCTACATGGCATGGGTCCGGACTACCTACGGGAGCACCTTCTGCCAACGTCAACACCCCTCCGTCCTGTGCGCTCCCACAGAGAGGGCCTCCTCAGGGTGCCACCGCTCAAGGAATGTCGGCTGGTGGCCCCCAGGGGGAGGGCATTCTCAGTGGGTGCGCCAGCCCTCTGGAACTGCTTGCCAACCGAAATCCGGATGGCCCCCGACCTGCGCACCTTCCGGCGCGATTTAAAAACTTACTTGTTCCAGCAGTCCGGCCTGGCCTGATAGCTCTTGGGGTCTCAGTTGTTTTTACTATTGTTTTTCACTATTGTTCAATCTGTATACCTACCTTACTCTGTACACCGCCCCGAGTCCCTCGGGAGAAGGGCGGTTTATAAAAACAAATAAATAAATAAATAAATTGTTGGGGGAAGGAAAGAAAAAAAATCTCTGATCCATGCTGAAGTTGACAGATTAAAATAATAAACACTCCCACCCCCGGCCGCCGCCCCGTCTGGTGAGGCCTGTATAAGCAACTGCCTGCTGGAATGGAGGAACAGCTGCTAAGACAAAATCAAAGGCAGCTTTTTACAGGGATACAGGACTATACATCTAACTAACCCTGTCAATCAGCATTGCTCCAGGCCTTTAACAAATCAAGATTATTCTTCCACCTTGTGCAAGAAGATGTCAGAGGGCTGTTGTTCTGTTTATCTTCCTCCTTCACCTTTTTTCACCATTTAAAGAACAGACTCATTGTACGTGGTATTCCTATTACCAGCTTGTCAACCTCCAGTTGATTAAAGTTAGGAAGAATCCTTTCTCTGGGGACAGGTTGCTCATTAATTGCCTATCACAAAGTCATAGGCATCTTTATTAGAACCTGTTTACATTGGCTCTTGGAAGAGCATAGGTCATTGTTGGTAACTAGATTTATTGCCAGACCATTTTAATAAGAGGCAGAAATATCAGACTCATTGATCTCCCTCCCACACTATTGACTTGTTTCATGGCTTACAAGTTTCCCCATCTTGCTGGAGCCCCCCTTCCCCCCCTCACCTAGTTCACAAACTATCTGAAATTGTAAGACAAGCTATTCTCTTCCTGCAATGCTTTGATAACATTTTGTGGATTTGATCAATACAAACCAAATCATGTAATTGTTTAAAGTCCAGTGAGTCAAGTAACAAGTGTAAACAATTGGCAACTGCTGATGGATACACACTGGCAATCTTCACTGCGAAGCAGCCTAAATGTGTAAATAAATAATTATTGGTATTCATTTCAAAATAGATAGGAACTGAGTTCCTCCCAGTTCCTCTGAAAATGATGGCAGAGTTAAGTACAGTAAAGTCGAGTGACCTTCAGAGCCAGTTTGGTCTAGTGATTAAGGCATCAGGTTAGAAAGCGGGAGACCATAAGTTCAAGTCCTGCCTTAGCCATTAAAATCAGTTGGGTGAATTTGGGCCAGTTACACTCTCTCAGCCAAACCCACCTCACAGGGTTGTTGTGGGGAAAATAGGGAGAGGATGTTGGATATATTTGCTGCCTTGAGCTATTTGTGAAATAAGAAAGAAAGAAAGAAAGAAAGAAAGAAAGAAAGAAAGAAAGAAAGAAAGAAAGAAAGAAAGAAAGAAAGAAAGAAAGAAAGATCTGAAAAAAGGAGGCTATCTTAATGAGTAAATGAGGTAAGAGTAATCCACAGTGAGGTTAAGGGCAGGTGCCTGAGCAAATCACATGTAGAGGACTACAGAGATAGTCTTGGTGAAGGTATGGGGCAATTGCTAAGAAAACATGAACTTAGCCCCAAAAGATGGGAGAGGATGAAAAAAAAATTGAGATTACTTTGCCGTGACTTTCTTTGATATCAAACAGATGGAGTGGAAAAGATCTGTCAGCCTTTCAAGATTTTCTTATTACATCCTTTAACAATAAAGTTGAGTTCCAAGAGTTTGTGTGGTATTCCGACTGTTTGAAGGGCTGATACCAACCCACCTAAGAGAAGGAACTCCACAATTAAACCTGCAAACAACTGCATGGACAGATTGAAATATTTAGGCATGTTTGGATCCCAAATGATGAGACATCCAGGTTGAGTATCAAGAAATGTGGGCAAATAACAAGAACATTTGACAGATTTTTAAGACCAGAAAAATTATGGCACAATCAACAGACTTAGAATGCAACAAATAAAATCTGAATATAGATATTTTGCTAAACAATGAAGTTCCCTCTTTGATGAATCAGCATTCATACATTTTATGAAATTCATGCATATATTATATCAAATTTATATAGCGGTCATGAAGCTGCATGAATTTGAATTCATTACATATGTCCAAAACTAACCTTCAAATTTAACAGACACTCCTTCACTCCAGTCTATAGAAGAGCAATTTTATTATAATCAAGAATAAACACAGTAGAAGTTTAATAGAAGCAAAGGAGGTTAAAGAAAAATGAAAAGACAATGGAGAATACACAAAGTATGGAACTATCGCACATATTCCTCACCCAACCAAAGTTACACTCACAATCTTACAAAGATGAATAGAGTGATCAAGGCAATGAAATGACAATGAAGACTTAGATTTCAAAGAAAAGGCAGAGAAGGATCAGAAAGAAGGATATAAAAATGGCTAAAGGAGGAGTATATGATAACATAAGCAGATTAACTTTACTGACTACAGCAAAGCCTTTGGTTATAAAACTCATGCCAGGACATGGAACATACTAAGGTTAATGGGTGTGCCAGAACATTAGATTAGTCTTTTGGGGAGCTTTCCCCAATTGGAGAAAGGGGGTAGGATAGAAGAAAAAAAAGGGAAGTAAGGATGCACATTATCTTATATCTGATTGTCTTATTTTCAGCAAATACATTATCAAAGTAGTAGGAATTACATGGGGAATTGGAACTAATTTGGGAGTTATGTTAATAATCCAGTGCCACTCAGGATTAAACCTGAGAAAGGGAAAAGAATGAAGAAGGAGTTATAGATTCTGCTCTGAGTCTTGCACACAATTGTAATCTCCCATTGATAGGAGGGCAATCAATTGCTTCAGAGTTGTTCACACACAGTATGGTCAAAAAAGTCAGGATGGCCACAACAGTAGGTTTGAAGCACTGTTCATTCATCTTTGTTCCCTACTTGGCACTCAGCTTTTACCTGTGGCTCCAAGTAGTTATAACACATGCAGCAGCCACTCTCTTGTAAACCATCTTGGCAGAAGAGTCAAATCAGGTGCGAGTTGCCAACAGGTCTTCAACCTTCAGTGAGGTAGAAGATCTCTCTATTGCAGCATGTGAAGTCTGACCCTGACAGATTGAATGGGAGAGACTAATCAACATTCCAACAGTCAAGAAGCCAGACCCAGCAGATGTTCTGTGACAAGATACTTAGACATCCTGGTAATCCACTGTAGCAGAAGAGATGTCCAGATGTAATGGTTGTCTTTATACCTGGATTTGGGTCTCTTCTCCTGAGTGTGGGACAGTCCATAGAGCTATGGCTGCTCTACATAAGACTCCACCATGCACTTTTTTTCTATTGTGCAATTCATCTTCATTTACAAACCATCTGCAATTCACTTCAGTTCCAAACTTAATTTATTGAGTCCTGCAGTCATGGGGGATGAATGATGAAACAACAGTGAAAATGACTATGAGTAGTTGTACTCACAGTCATGGGCTGCCTTTGAATCAGTGTTTGTTTACCTCAGTACCCATGGTAGCAAAAGCATCCAGCAGCATCCAGCGTGCCTGGGCAACCATTTTTAGGATAGTACTGCCCACCCTCACATGATGAAGGGAATTAGAAAAGATACCTTAAACATTGTTTGCCCTACAACATCTGGCTAGCTAACTGTGACTGGTAGATAATCTCCTTAGCAGTTGAGTATCAAGAAAAAAAACAAATCACAAAAAACTCATTATCAAAACCCGGAATATCAACAGATTGCTGGATAGAGACCAGGCGTCAAGGCTTGAAAGACAAACACCACGCATAGTAGCTAAACTTCATCATTATAGCAGTGACATTACTGTGCTCAGACCAAGCTTTCAGATGACAGTTCGTTACAGGATGCAGCAAGTAGATATATGCTATTTGGGAATGGGAAATACAGAGTGACAAGATTCACAGAGTAGGTTTTGGAATCATAATGTTCTGCTGAAAAACATCTCACCTACTGGAATAAATGAATGTACTACATAGTTCTGCTTCCCTCTCAAGAAGTCCTGGTGCATATCTCCACAAAGCTGAAAGTCAGAGAGCTGTTGTTATCCCTTCTCTCTTATAAAGATGTATGTCCTGTACTCTGTACCAATGCCACATTAAACAACTGGAGAAATTTCACATGTGCTTTCCCCACTCCATCCTCACTATTTGTTGGCAAGACTGTGTCTCCAACCAGGAAGTCTTGGATCACACAAAGACCATGAGCATTGAGACTCTTATTATCAGAACCATAGGTGGGACACATCATCAGAATAGCCAACCACCCTATGTCTCACAATTCCTCCAGCATGTACTGGAGACTGAAAAGTGACCTTGAGGTCATCCACGCAAGTTATACAAAGATGCTGTGAAGGAAACCATATGCCATTGTGACATCCGGCCAAAGGAACTAGAAGCTGAAGCTGCTGACAGAACTCACTGGAGAGCCCTAGGCTACAAAGGCTTTGAAGACAGCTACCACCAAAGCCTGAACAATATCAAGAATAACATCCACTTATTATAACAATGGACTTCCAGAATCCCCATTGTGCTAGACTCTGCGCTTCCAGACTGGGACTACAAAACCACCTTTGTTTCAACAGATAAATTGCACAACAGCATGCCTTCTTCAAACCCAAAAGAATACACACAAACACACATGTGACAACCCTGTCTTTCTTAAAATGACTTTATTATAGAATTAGAGCATGCAAAAGACTTAGCCATGCTAGATCAGCTGACTGGATAACTTCTGCTCAATTCAAGCTGGGGAGCCTGACAGAAACACGAACAACCTGTGATATGCAGATGACTCTTCATTGTTACATGAAAGCAAAATTAACCTAGAAGAGCTTATTATGAAATTAAAAAATGGAAAATCAAAAATCTGGATTAGTGGTAAATATTAAGAAGATTAAGTTAGCACCAATTAAGCACACTTAGCGCACTTATAGTTGATTGTGAAGAATCAAAATGGCAGATAGTTTTGTTTTGGGACGTCAAGAATGGATAAATAAGGACTATGCACTGGAGAAGCAAAGGGAAGATTTATTCTAGAGAGGAAGGAGTGACAAATGTAGACAAGATGATGAAGGATAAGGATATTTTTGTGACAACAAAGCTCAGAAGTAGAGATCAATTCTTTCTTGAGGACCATTGTACATAGCTAAGAAAGGTGAAAGGGGCGGGGGAGAAAAAAGATCATTTACACAAGACATCATTTTGTAAAGATGAGGAAAGTGTAAAACGGCAAAAGAGATTTTTTTAAAAAAAAAAATAATAATAATCAAGAATTGGTTGGTCATGCCAGAGACAGATGAATAGAGTTTGACATCTTACAAATCTTTATTATTATTTTTTTACAGAGAGGGAGTTGTTTCCTTCTCTACTAACTTCAGCCACACTTTCAGAGACCTATGTGAGCGGGAAAAAGTCTGTGAAGCATTCAATATCTCTCTCTCTCTCTCTTTAGCTGTTGTTGATGAAATTTAAAGATGGATGAAGCAGCAAATTTGGGGTTTCTTCTACTGGAAATAGTTGCATGTTTGTAATACAATTTGTTAGTCTGCCAGCAGAAGAACAGAATTTACTATACTGTAGAAAGGATATTTATGCAGGCCTAATACCAGTTCCCAAGATGGCAAAATAAATGCCAAAGCCCCGGGGTTGTCTACCAGATTCCTACAGGAATCCTGCTGAGCAGTTAATCTGTTTGCCACTGTAACCCATCGCCCCAAGTTCATAATTGGCAGAAAGCCCACTTCTAACTTAGCAGAAAGTTGGACCTGACTGTTAAATGTTTGATTGATTTGTAGCAGTTGAGCAAAAGTACCTGATTCCCAGGTAATTCCTAAGGGGCAGTAATAAAGCACCTGCCCAAGTTCAGTCCTTACTACCCAGTTAAAAATAGATCATGAAACAGAAAGAACCTGAACATTCACATTAGCCATTTATGATATCATTTAGCCAATGTTGTGATAAAACAGCACTAGGCTTTATATCACCATAGCAACAGCTGGGTTGCTGCTAATCAATCAAATTCTTTTGCACCTAAGCGTGGCACAAAAATGCTTTGGCAACATCCATGTCTGCTGTGTCCCCATGATGCTGCCTCCATTTCATCCTCAGCCCATGACTAAGGTAGACCTAAGTCATTCTTAAATCATTCTTAAGCTGTATCACTGTTAAAATTGTATTTTCCTCCTTATTCTAATTCTACCCTAGGGTATCCTCTATAAGCATGGAAAATCTTTGGCTTAGGAAGAAGGTCCGAGGAGTGCAGTGAATAGAAACAGAAATAGAGGCAGGATTTATTGTAGACCACCCAAGGTGACATGATGAAGAAATAAATAAGGTTCTAATATGGGGGGGGGGGTTTCCTGCCAACTCAAGGATGGGTAGAAAATAGCACTGCAGCTCAGCTCTAGAAAAGAGTCTTTACTATTCCAAGTCAGAATGGAAACTGCAGACATTAATGAACAAATAGTCCGATCTGGAATAAAGTAACATCCTCAGTTCCTACTAATTATTCCACCTTTAACGATGGGGGGTGAGGTGTTACCCCCCGTTGATAGGGCTCGCAACTTGGGCGTCCTCCTGGATTCACGGCTCAATTTTGAAGATCACATAGGAGCCGTGACCAGGGGGGCTTTTGCACAGGTTCGCCTGGTGCGCCAGTTGCGTCCCTATCTGGACCGAGACGCCCTACGCACAGTCACTCATGTGCTTGTGACCTCCCGTTTGGACTACTGTAACGCTCTCTACATGGGGCTGCCCTTGAAGACCACTCGGAGGCTTCAACTGGTGCAGAATGCGGCCGCGCGAGTTGTAATGGGGGTTTCCCGATACTCCCATGTAACACCTCTACTCCGCGAGCTGCATTGGCTTCCGGTTGCCCTCCGGGTGAAATTCAAGGTGCTGGTTATCACCTATAAAGCCCTACATGGCCTGGGTCCGGGTTATTTGAGGGAACACCTGCTGCCGGCATCAAACGCCCTTCGCCCAGTGCGCTCTCACAGGGAGGGTCTGCTCAGGGTTCCGCCGGTGAGAGATTGCCGGCGGGTGACACCCAGGGATAGGGCCTTCTCAGTGGGAGCGCCTGCCCTCTGGAACCAGCTGCCGGTAGAGCTGAGGACTGCTCCCGACCTCCGATCATTCCGCCGGGGCCTGAAGACCTGGCTCTTTGAGCTCTCGGGCCCAGGCTGAGGAGAAAATTTTAACTGGGGTTTTAATGTACAGGGTGAATTTAATGCTTTTTAATTGGTTTTAACTTTTGTATGTTTTGATTTTTAATTCCCTGTAAACCGCCCTGAGTCCTCAGGGAAAGGGCGGTATACAAATGCAAATATTAAATTAAATTAATTAAATTAATATCCATAAAAGGGTCTTCTTCCCACCTACTGTTGGCTGAAATAAGGAAATGATGTGTGAGTGGCTGAGTGATAAGGACCTGAACCTTGAGCCTCTTGTTCACAAGCTTTGTATCTAAGGGCTTATCTGTGCCCTGTTCCCCTTGATTCATAATGACATCTCCGTGTACTACATCTAGTTAGACAAAACAATAGCTCACATCTCTGAAGCCAGCTCACTGCTCTAAAGGGTGTATCACAGAATAAATATCAGTCAAGGCCATTTAAATCAGCTATTGAAACCAGGAAGAAATAAAACTAATCTGATACATTTATTTAAACTAAATTCTAACAAAGATCATGTGTGACCATTAGAAAGTGTTAATATCCAACTATTGCCTTAATCTTACATGGTGTTACTCTATATATCTCTATGTGTGGCTTTCCTCAAACATTATGTTTCAACTATGTTGGACAACAAATCTGCTAATAACCATCACAGTTAAATCTCTATAGGATCTCTATAGGTAGATTCATAAAGATTTGTGATCTCTACAGCTACGTTGTAGATAGAATATCTATGTTCAGAAGCAGCATCACTCAATGTTTTTGCTTATCTAGCCAAAGTCAGGAGCAAGAAATTGGTTTGGGAAAATCTGTAGCTTGCAAATGGACCAAAAATAAGCAGGGAAAAGAGGGGGAGACCACCAGCTAGATGCGTATTTGCTTATCAATTCAATGCTAACTATTGAGACTCCAGAAATGTATCTTCTGTGGAGCAGTTCCTGACTGAGAAATGAGGTTCACCTCAAGATCTGATGGCTCCATCCAGCTGGTGTTTCAAAGGGCCCTGTGAGAGATGATGCCATAGAGGGGGAGCTGATGTGAAGGACTACAATGAGGTGACAGTTTCTCAGGAAGGAGAGGGTACATTCTAGAAAGCGGGGAGGACAGACAATAGGACGAACAGCATGAAGAGACAGAGAAAGAGTATTCATATAGCCACACCATAGAATCTCCCAGGTTATATCCGTTAGGTGTTTGGTCTGGCAAGATTCCGTCTGTTGCCTCTAAGCAAATAAAAAACTGAACTCAGGTTGAATTGTTTCATGTTATTTGGGGGGCTAGCCTGACAAACCCTGAAGACCTGGCTCTTCACCCAAGCCTTTGACGAGCTGATTGAATCCCCTTTTTCTTCTTTTTCTTTGTTCACATCTGGGTTTGCTATCTCTGCCACTTTTACCCTGTATATTGTTATTTTAATATCTTGTTTTAATGTTTTAAATGATATGTAAACTACCTAGAGTAATTGCGAGTCAGGCAGTATACAAATTTAATAAATAATAATAGTTTTCTCTTCCTTCTTTTACAGTTACTGTGACAGTTGGAGGTAGGCAACATTTGCTTGGACTTTATGACACAGCCGGACAGGTAATACATCTCCAGTTTATTTATTTTCAGGCCATAACTTTTCAATCATGAAACACAAAGCTGTTTTTCTTTCTGTATGACATTCTGAAATAGACATTTTTCATTTCTGTAAAACTATAGAAATATATACAATTCTACAAAAAAGGTCATATAATTGCCACCCTAAATGTACAATACCAAATGTGATGAATAATTAGAGAAAATCCAGTTTTCCACATCTCAAAGATTTGCAAGTTTCGCTTGGCATAAAACTTTGATGAGGTCATCCTCTTATATCATTAAAAACAACTATCTCAATGCCATGGATTGTCTTACTTTATCCTGCCAGCTTTGTTTCTGACATTTTTAAATTGATTTCAATTTTCGCCTCACGGAATAGTAGCAATTTGAAAATATGAAAGAGAGCCAGTCTCATGGTTTACACTGGCAACCAGCACCACCTTCTGGTTAATTTAAGAGACTGTTTCTAAAGCTATGTTCCTCATAATATTAGTATTTCTGAACAGCCTGAGGAGCTTTGGATCATCTTCAAAGATGCTGAAGTCTTCCTACCTTTTCCTTTCATATATTTGAAATAAGAAGTGAATTCCCAGCAGTTACTGCAACCAAGACCGAGTAGGAATTCACGGTTTCATCCTGTGTACTTGTTTGCTCTGACAGGAGGACTACAATCAACTGAGACCCCTCTCCTACCCCAACACAGATGTGTTTTTGATCTGTTTCTCTGTGGTAAACCCTGCTTCCTATCACAATGTCCAAGAGGAATGGGTTCCGGAATTGAAAGTCTGCATGCCACATGTGCCTTATGTTCTGATAGGAACACAGGTAAATGACCAAAAAGAAACAATGGAAATGTTTGTCAACGGTAAACCAGGGTACTCTGTGAAACACAAACTAGTTGGGCAATACCTGGGGAAACTTTCCAACAATGAATTGTATTTCATCACAAAAGTATCCAAAGGCTTCCAAAAATGAAAGGAGTTGAGTAGTTTGTCTCATATTAAAGGTAAAGGTAAAGGTTCCCCCGCACATGCGTGCTAGTCGTTTCCGACTCTACGGGCCGGTGCTCATCTCCGTTTCAAAGCCGAAGAGCCAGCGCTTGTCCGAGGACGTCTCCGTGGTCATGTGGCCAGCATGACTAGATGCCAAAAGTGCACGGAATGCTGTTACCTTCCCACCGTAGTGGTCCCTATTTTTCTACTTGCATTTTTACGTGCTTTCGAACTGCTAGGTTGGCAGAAGCTGGGACGAGTAACAGGCGCTCACTCTGTTACGCGGCACTCGGGATTCGACCCGCCAAACTGCCGACCTTCTGATCGACAAGCTCAGCATCCTTCGGAGGTACTGAAAATGAGGCACCTAAATTTGTGTAGAAGTCAGTATGGAAGAAAAGCATATCACCTACGAGATGTGCTCAAATAGCTCTGGGCATTTTGCTGCTGAAGTTTATTGTTTGAGAATTAGAGACAGGGGTTCTAAGGATATTTACATTTTATGTTTGTCTATACATTTCTAGATTGACCTTCGAGATGACCCCAGAACTTTGGCTCGGTTATTATACATGAAAGAGAAGCCCCTGACTTATGAACATGGCATCAAATTGGCCAAAGAGGTACTGTTTTCCTTCAACAACAGTAATAGTAGCCAAATTGATATCAGCAGAGTTAAGCCAGAGGCCTTTCTCTTTTTCTCAGGGCTAAGCACACCAGAGATTTCATTCAATCACCATTGCCCCCTAAGAAATATGAAACAATAGATATATCTAAGGGCATTGTCTTTGCAGATCTTGATTTAATTCAATGTAGAGTATAATTTATTTTCATCATCTAAAGTCTTTACTATGCTGGCCCTTAAGAAAACCTTCCCCAAACTGGTAGCCTTCAGAAATAGGTTTTAGCATTCCTAGACATTGGTCAATGGAATTTGGGTTGTTGTTATCTCAATATATATGGAGGAAAGTTTTAAAAAACTTCCCTACTTTTAGCATTGGCCTCTCATTGATTCCAATTATGTTTTAGACTTGGTTCCCAGCTTCAGAGATACACGCATTTTAATTATTTTACTTTGTTACATTTCTTCCGTTTAAGAAATGGATGGAACCAGTTTAGAAACACTGAGCTAGTTATCTATGGAGATTCTCAGTCATCCAGGTCATAGTTGTCCAAAAGATGCTTTTTCATGAGGCCGTTGGATTTTCTTGTTGTTGTTTTTTAAGATGTTTTGCTTCTCATCCAGGAAGCTTCTTCAGCTCAGAGCTGAAAAAGTTTCTTGGATGACAAGCGAAAGGTCTTCAAAGAAAAACAAAAAAATCCAGTTGCCTCATGAAAAAGCATCTTTGGGGCTAAGATAGTTGGGCAGCACCACAAACTATGACAGACCCTTAAAATACAATGCCTATATTTTTAACTGTACAGTGTGTGGCATTCTAAGAATTACTCTCCTGTGTTGGCCATGATCTCTGTAGAAGACATCCTCAGGGGACAGGGAGGAGGCAGGGAAGCCTTGGATAATGATGAGGGCCCAGGAACCTGGGCTCAAAAGGGCAAATGAGAAGAAGAGATACCTGCCTGCATTCTCGGATGCTATGGGGTGTGTGCTCCTATTGCCCATGGTTAAGTAAAATTCAGTAGTCTGGTCAATTTAAACCCAGCCAGCACTGTGTACATCTTAGTTACATTTTGATGGGAATTAGGAAAAAAAGGGGGTGGGGGGTAACACCCTCCTGGCTTGCTCCTAGGTTCCCAGAGGCATTTGGTACAGGATGCTGGACTAAGTGGGCCTTCAGTCTGAACCAGCAAGGTCTCTTCTTCTCATTGTCAGCATTCTTGCTCTTTCTCTTTCATTCAAGATTGGAGCCCAGTGCTACCTGGAGTGTTCAGCTTTGACCCAGAAAGGCCTGAAAGCTGTCTTTGATGAAGCAATCCTCACTATATTCAATCCCAAGAGAAAGAAGAAACTTTGTGCCAAGTGTTGCGGCTGCTGTTCAGTTCTATGATTCCTGGAGTTCAAAATGGACCAGAGTTGCCAGTTAATAGTCCAATCCTGCACAGAGGGACATGACCAGAAAAAAAAACTACTTTATAAAGTGATTCCTCCTAATCTGTGATTCCTCTCAAATGCAACTTTGTTTACTTTTCATGCCCTGTTTGTTTATTTGTTTTTTATCACTACGCATCTGTAGATACAAGTTCATGTTGAGATAACTTCTCTCTGCTTAGCCAGCAGATAAAAGAAAAAAACTTTAGAAATTCTTGATATGGTCAGAATCCATGATGCACCTGGAAGTGAAAAAAGATCTAAGGATCCTAATCCTGTAACTGTTTCAAAAAGAACAGGTTTTATTATTAGCAGCCCACAGGAAGAAATTAGTAAATCCCATTATTTTTTTTCTTTTTGTGACCCTGTAGTTCAGGGGTGTCAAACTCACCACATCACATGACATGTTGCAACATATCGCGACTTTTTCCCCATTACCGGAGCTAGGGTGGGCATGGTTTTGGCATGATACATCCGGCCCGCAGGCTGGCAGTTTGACACCCCTGCTGTAGTTCCTTAATTCAGGGTAGAGTCAGGGTGACTGGATACAGCTGAGCATTTACTAGCTGGATGCCCTTCCTGATGCCTACGTGGAGTTTGCAGCAGATATTTGTTTGCAGCAGATAGTAAATCCCAGTATGAATATTGATGATTGAACTTGAAACACACAAAATAATATTTAGACATTTTTAGCAGCTGACCATGTTGACACATGTAGAAGACCAGTGTTTCAATTCAGTCTTTCCAAACTGAATGCACAGCAATACCTTTGAAATAGATGGCATAGAATACAAAGTCATTCATGTACTATTCTTGTCGTCCTTTTATAAATGAAGAATAATCCAAATATGCTCTCAGGTTGCATTGTCATGTTGCTATTGGATGTGTGAGAATCCACTTCTTAAATGAAATCTGGGGCTCTCACACTGCATTTTTCAAAATCATTTGGAAATAGTAATTGTCTGGATTTGAGAAGTCAGAATGGGTGCAGGGGAAAATGTACATATGTCCTGTTTGCGAATCTAGTCTTCTCTTCCTAGAATTTGTTTTTTATTCAAATGTATGTAGCCAACAAAAACTACAAACTGCTCTTTAAACAGTATAAATCAGTGTTCCTCAGCCTCAGCAACGTTAAGGGGGGTGGACTTCAGCTCCCAGAAAGTTTGAAGTCCACCCATCTTAAAGTTGCTGAGATTGGGAAACACTGGTATAGATGATCTCAGCTCAAATCCGGTTCCTAATTACTAATTTTCTTGACAATATGGGAGCAGTTGGCCATTGTTTTCCTCTGGGACACTTTTTTTTAACTCAGGATAGTCTACAGGTTTGGTATTATTCCTTGGTGGTCTTCCATCCAAGTACTAACTACGCCTGTAACTGTCTACCTTCTGAGTTCAGACAGGCTAGGACAGGTGGGTCACTTATGCTATTTGCACAATCAAGATCAAAAGGCAGCTTGAGGTAGAATATAAGAAGATCCTGAGAAAATTGATATATGCATCTCACGCACATGGATGTATGCTCACACAAAACAGACACACAAACACACACTGCCATTCTTACCTCTTTCCCCAACCTGGAAAAAATAGTTTAAACTACTAAAATGCTTACTGAATGCAGGATTTTTATTAGGAGCATTAGAAGCAATGTTTGCTTCAATGTTGGGATGAAGCATATACAAAATGGCTTCAACTGCTCTCTTTTTCAATAGCTTCACCTCTTTCTCCTATTGCTTTTGCCATTTCTGCCTGTCTTGATTCAGTCCAATTGGCAATAATCTATGCAGATGCAAAATGATTCCAATCTATGGCCTCCTCTGGTGATCTGTGGAACTGATCCCCTTGCACAGAGGCCAGGATGGCTGGCTTCATCAGTTTAGATGCTATGTGATTGAAAGCACTGACAACTTCTGTTCTTTCTATCAGGTTTAACTAGTTATAAACATATAACTTAGAAGCTACTTATGAATACAGAAAAATGGTTGTCATTCCAGTTCCCACCCAGCTAGGAAAGCACAAGAAAGTACCTATTATAACCAAAAGGCTTTTATTGTTGTAAATGCTTTCTTTGCAAATGTTTTCTACAATTTATATCATTGATACATGATTCTTAAAAGAAACATTTTAAATATATATTTGTGTATGTGTATTTTTTTTAATGTGTTCATGTGTGTGTTTATAAATGATAGAGACTTGTTAATTAATTTCGTGGAGATTGCTTGACCAAAACTCTCATGCTTGGTATGAGTCCTATATGACAAGGATGTCCACAACATGATTCTTGATCTTTGTCACTGGTGCCCACATTGGTAGATTTTCTCTACAGGTAGTCCCCGACTTACAACAGTTCATTTAGTGACTGTTCAAAATTACAACAGCACTGAAAAAAGTGACTTATGACTGTTTTTCACATTTACAACCATTGCAGCATTTCCAGGGTCACATGGATCAGATGTTTGACAACAGATTCATATTTATGATGTTTGCAGGGTCACCGGGTCATGTGCTCACCTCTTGTGACCTTCTGACAAGCAACGTCAATGGGGAAGCCAGATTCACTTAACAACTATGTTACTAACTTAACAACTGAAGTGCTTAATTTAACAACTGTGGAAAGAAAGGTTGTAAAATGGGGCAAAATCCATTTAACAACTGCCTTGCTTAGCAACATAAATTTTGGGCTTGATTGTGATCGTAAGTCAAGGACTACCTATATGTTGGCTAATCATTAGATTTGATTGCCTGAATGAGTCGTGTCCAATTGTTTTCCATGGCTTTCTTTTTCTTGCATGCCAGCAATTGTTTATAATATCTTTTCTGCTGGAGGTCCTGTGAAGCCCTCGGCGTAGTATTGGATACGTAAGTCTGGTAACTGATAGCAAGAGCTTTGTTTGCATTAGTACAGTCCTTATCAAACCTTGGTTTGGATTAATGTTGTTGTTGCTTTGGGGGTGCATTATTAAACAGTTAAATGCTGTAGGAGTTCTTGGGTTGGGGTGTTATAATTCCCTAAGAGTACATCAGGAAATTCAGCTGTGTCAGGGCAGACTGGAGAATCTGCAGATGATTTCAGGCCTAAAGTTTGGTTAACTTTTGACTTAAATGTTGGGGTCAGCAAGGACAGTTAAGTGCCTAAGTGTTGACACTGAGCAGATCTCTTAACATAGTGATTGGCTTGCCTCTGTCATTGTTACTTATTGTATGTAAGCAAACATTTCCAAAAGTGACATGTTACTCAAGGGGCCAAAGAATTCCATGTTATTCAAGTCATTGCTTCCAAACAGCAAGAAAAGTTTATTCTGAAACATTTGTTATACAATTGGAATAGCTCTAAATGGACCATTCAGCACAACAGGTTTGGCATCACCAAGGGGCTGGAAAGGGAGGGGACAGGAAGCAGAGATGAAACAGAAGAGATGTTTGGACAAGTGCAAGTTTAAAATCAGAACATTTCTGGAAAATGTGAAGGACAGAAGACAGCAGATTCCATCCAGAGCATGCACTGCAGCTGCCAGGAATAGGGATTTCAACATAGAGTGGCTTCCTGATCTTTCCATTCATTCATTGGTAGTCAGGTTTCTCACTTATGTCAGTACCCATTCACACACTGTTCAGGCTTTGTCCAAGTAGCTATTTTCCCCTTTCTTGCTTTTCTTTTTTAACAAATAGAAGACTTTAGAAGTACTACCACAGAGATAGCACCAGTCAGTATGAGTTCTTCTAGGCTCATGCAGAGAAAAGAAGAATCTTCAGCTGAGTAATGAAATGTTTGCAGGAAAACAACTAAGCTCAGAGAACACCAAGGCTCAACAGCTCGATCCTTAGCTGCATATATTATCTTTAAACTACTAAAACCCTTGTGTCCGTTTGATACTTTGTAACCTTCAGTTGGGCAAAATGGTGTATCATAGAACAATAATGTTTGAATCAATGTATCTCAATTGAGCTAACTTACAGAATGTGTCCAAAATCTGGGCCCATGACTCCTATAGGATTGAAATTTGGCAAAGTTGTAGCCACTTCACCGCAACCACATCTTCTGATTACACTTCCCAGAAACCTGTAAGCTGTATGGTCTAAGGAAAAATGGGTGGTGCATATCCCCACATTCTGACTCAATCAGAATCCAATCAATCCAATCAGCTGATGGCAAGGCTCTATGGGCAAACAGCCATTGGCTGCTTTGGACTGAGGCCAAAATTCAAAATATATTAATGGTGATGGCTGGTGAGGAGAGAAGCAGGGAGTGACTTGGGTAGCAACATAGGGAGGGTTGGCTGGCTGGTACCATCAGTTGACGGGTGAGCTCTCTTCCTCCCAGTAGGAAGTCCTTGGGATACATAGGAATGTGTGTGTTTGTGTGTGTGTGTGTGTGTGTGTGTGTGTGTGTGTGTGTGAGGATGCAGTTATCTTCACAGTCTGCTGTTCTCTTTTGTTCCCCTAGCTCACCACAAAGTGGTATGCAGTACTGTGAGACAGAGAAGGAAGACTGACTAGGAAGTGCCAGTGACAAGTAAGCCTTCTTCTTCCCTTCAGAGACAGAACTATGGGGACATACCAAAATGGAGAGTGGGGGGGTGCACTTATTCTCATGGTTCATCACTCCCTTTGTTTCCACTTCCCTTAGTGAAGTGGCAGGCATTTCCACAGTCAGCTAAGGAGAAGGAGGAAGCAGCTTCTCCCGAAGTCGTGAGGGGAGGAGAAACAGCACAAGCCCGTATTATAATATGTGGAAAGAAGAATGACCCAAAGAATCACAGGTTGTCTAGTCTACTAGTAAAAAGAAAAATCATTCCAAAGCATGCATAACTTCTTTTAGAGATATTTTTCTCCTAATCATGATGCTGCAAGTATCCACCCAGTTAGCCAGTTTGTCATTTGGTGTATGAGATGAGGTCTCTTTTGTTGAACATATTATTGCTTTCCACCAATTATTTCTTTCATTATGCAGAATAGAGGAGGGATCACCTGGTGTCCTATTTTCCAACTCTATTCTGATGCAGTTAAGTGCTGGTGTTTAATAAATATCAAGCTAGATTTTTGCTAATTGAATTGAGTAGGGTGTGTGTGGGGGGGGTGTTTTGCCCTCATCTGGACATAAGTTATTTAACAAGCAGAAGCTTATCGGAATCATCACTGCCAGCCAAATACATATTCCAGGATGTGGTGCACTGTGACCTGAGTTTCAAGAAAAAAAAATAACCTTTGAGGGAGGAGACAAAAAATGTAATAGCCTTCTAATCTAAGGGATCCTAAGAGGTCCTATAATGAGGTTTCCTCAATCCTGAAACCGCTATCAAATTGCAGTCTAAAGGAAGAAGGATCATAGCCGAGTTGTATAGCACATTCAGTTCCTGGCATCTCAGCTATCGTGTTGAGAAAAATTCTCTGCTTAATATTCTGCACAACTACTAACAAGACTGTTTCCATTCTGTTTCTTGGCTTAACTTTGCTCCTCTTAATCTATAAAATCATAAACAACATGAAAACCAGCCTTCTTTGAATGCTACTCCAAGTAAGATAATATAAACAACTATAATAAGCCTAACTCCTTCCAGAAACTTCATCAGTCTGTTTAAGGATTTAGAGTAAACATTCTTTTAACGTAGTTGTGAATTTCTCTCCCTTTTAAAGTTCAAAGCTCCACTATCTGTATATTTATTTAAACTTGTCATTCTGTTTTAAATTGTAACTGTGCTTTAACCATTTGATTTAGAATTGTTATGGAAGAAGCTCAGAGGACCTAAACTAGCATGGAAATATAATGAAATAAAAATAAAAACATAAAACAAAACATAGTAATGTACACAGTGATTAGATTTAAGTTTGCCTCTTAAATCCTGCAGACAGTGCATGTACAGATGAAATCAGTTCCTCCGCCCCCCCCTTAAAGAGATCACAAAGTTTACTGTCATACTGAAATATTCTGCAAAATTTTAACTTGAAAAGCAAAGGCTGAACAGCTGGATGGAATGCACAAGGACTCTACTTGCCAACTTGTGATTATACACTCTGACAGCTCACTTTCCTGAGCAGATCTTCTCGTAAAAACAACAGGTGTAAAAGGAACAGCAAACTTGTTTCAACAGACATCAGACAAGATGGCTTTTAAGAGATGTAACTCAAAAGAGCCCCAGTTTCTCTGCTGATACAACGTCTCAGCACTGTATTCTACAAAATTGGTGATGGAATTAAATTATGATGATGTCTTTACCAAAGAGATGCTCAAGTTAATCAGATGCAGTGTCTGCTCAGTTGAGTGGACTGAAGCCAATGTGGTTAGAGTCCACCATAGTTCTTGTAAATACTCTGCTGATTGTAAATGTTGGCTTTGAGAAATCCCCCCACAAATGTAACTAATCAAGGAAAATCATCATTTAGACAAGCAGTTTATGGAGGATGAGAATTCTAATTAATTATACAACATTACCTGAATGTGGTAAAGGAAGAAAAAGAAAATGAGAAACAATCTGGTAGCACCTTTTCAGACTAACACATTTTATGAAAAGGAAAAAGCTTTCATCAGTTATATGCCTTTTAGTTCACAATACTTGTAATCTTATATGCATTTCACTTAGTAAATGGACTTAGTACTAGCAGATACTGTAGGATTGCCAGTACCTCATAACTGCAGGAGAAGGCCTATTCGGGAATTATGTCTGTCTAGAAAGGTGACTCCTTCTGGAATTTACACTGCTTTTCTCCTACGAAGACTTCTCAAACTATAGCAAAATATTTTTTTTAAAAAATGGAAAGCAACTTATCCTCATTTCAAGCAAGCCAGTTATTAGAGTTAACAGTAAAGATATTCCAGCCATCAGAGTAATGGAATATCTAAGCCACTTGGCCTTTGAGTATATGGTCATGTTGTCCCAACAAGTCCTGGCTTGAGAGCTCATGTTTTACCAAGCCAAAACTGTCCCAATTTCTATAGACTTTAGTCACATCCATCCTACTACCTCCTCTTCCACCAACAGGAGTTCTGAGGAGAGATTCATTATTACTAGCATGGTTATTGTTGTTACATCAGCAGTGTGCAAGGCACTTTAAAAACTAGCAGTTTAGGCATGCACTATGGACTGCAGTACAGATCATCCTTAATTTACAACCATTCATTTAGCAATCTTTCAAAGTTACAAAGGCACTGAAAATGTGACTTTCAACTTACAACCATTGCAGCATCCCCATGGTCATTTGATCATAATTTGGAGGCTTGGCAACCAGCATGCATTTACAATGGTTACAGCATCCCAGGATCATGTGATCACTATTTGTAACTCTTCCCAGCCAGCTTCTGGCAAGCAAAATCAATGAAGTCAAATTTGCTTAATGACTACATGATTACCTGATAACATTATTCTCAAGCTGTAGAATTCATTGCCTCCATTACTGGGCTTCTCGCCCAAATTGCCCACTTTCTGAAAACTTTAAAAAAAATTAATGATATTAACGTAGATTCATATTTTGTTCTGTTTTATCTTTATCTGTATTGAGGTCCTATGGTTAAAGAGGCAAGGAAGAATTACCATGTTGCTCAATTGTATGTGCCCAAGGGTAGATGCACACACAGATAATTATTTTTTAACTCTGTTCTGAGTTTCTTTTTAGCCTGTTTTAAATCGTATATTATCTTAATTGTTCTTATTGCATTATATTCTCTCTTCCATTATTGAATAAATTCTTGGCAATAAAACCCCTTGACTTTATTTAGTTTTCAGAAGTAAGGTTTTTAGTTGATAAATTATATATCCAACTACCTTCCGCTTTAATGAATACGTTTCAGAGTCACAATCCAAGCCTAAATGAACAAAAAGAGCTGCAGTATTTTTATGAGCCTGAATTCCTCCCCCCTCACCCGCTTGTTAATTAAGAATAATGACTAATGTTTCAGCATTGTAGAGGATTCAATGTCCTGTGCAGGTGCTTTCAGTGAAAAAACTTTTTTGGTAGGAAAAAATGATATTTCATCCTTTGTATTTGATCCATAGTCAGTGCATAGTTCATCTAAATGTAAAGCTAAATGGCTATCTGAAGCTTAATCTACAAGTATTTTATACATATACATATACATGGCTTGCATTTACACAGCATGCAAAAATCTAGTTAGTTTAAATTATGGTTAGAGTTTTGTGGCTACTGATATACAAATGCTGCTTGCTGTTTAGCTTATAATTCAGTATATTGCACAAATCCCCAAAATGAATTAATTCAGTTGTCAAATTAAAAATGTTGGACAAATTTAGCTGTTGATAGGATAAATATGTACTGCCCATGCATAAAGTGTTCCAACTGATCCTCTGAAAATATTAAAGTGCAAACACAAACTTGGGTCATATTTATACTGCTTTCAGAACATACTGGGGATAATATCAGGAAGCAAATAGAAAATACAGTTGGGGATTTATGCAGATTCTGATGAAGTGATCCCAGATAAATTCTAATCTGTATAAAATTGACAATTGAAAAGACATTGACTGTACAAGTATACTAAAAAGACTGTGAAAATTGCAAGTTACTTGGATCTATTCAAAGTTGGCAAACGGAAGAAAAGCTTCAGAACTAGGTAGCTACATCTTCCTGATGTGCATCACTATGATCTACAGTATTAACACTGCTGTATTTTAGTCTTCACCTGGAGAGGATTTGACCCCAGAAAGTGTTCTTGATAAGTTGAAGTATTCAAATAGTCTCACATTCTGTGGTTGTGGTAAGGCACACACTGCAGTCACAGCGGATGGCTTTGGGATATGTGAAGAGAGGATCAACACTGGCACCACAGTTTGGCAGCTTCACTGTCATCAGTTTGGTCTCATTGTATGTACAGACTCGATGGTGGGCTTCAATATAAGGGGGGTCCAGGACTGGTTTCTATTTATAAAGGAGGAAAACAAAAAACAAAAATCAGCATTCTGCTGGATTATTTAATTAGTAAATAATTAGTAAATCTCCAATGTGTCAGGCAGGAATCTTATTACTTGTTACTCAACCATTTAACTGGAGATGACAAAGGCTGAACTTAGGACTTTCCCGTTGAAAAGCAGGTGTTCATCCATGGTACTCAGTGTCATACATGATAAGATGCTGGGCTGCCTTAAATAGTTTTTTTTAAGTTTTAAATAACTTAATCTATCGGCTGAAATGTTATGCTTTCAAATACCAGGCTTTTTAGTTTGTAACACATCTGGCTAACACTATATTTAGCCTTTGCTGGAAGCAATTTTTTTTGTTTGCTTCTTGATTGTTGGTCTAGTATTAAACTGTACCTGTTGAATGATTACTTGATCCAGCTTTTAAAGGCTGAAAAGCTAAATATTATGTTTTAATATAATCCAAAATAATCCAACAATCTAGTAAACAATACCCCAAACCACTATCTCAGAGAACAAGCTAACAGCAAACAACAGCCTAATCAAGGAACCTCAAAGACTGGCCCCACCAAAACTGACAGGGAAAACCACTAGTACATAAAATGAGAGCAAACACCACACCCTAGTAACACTGGGGTTGTTGTTTAGTTTGTTAACATCTGCAAGAAAACAATCAAACTCTGAGAGTACCAAGGAATCCCAGTTCAACTCTGAACTACTAATATTCTCTTCTAAAATTATCAGTATTTTAACCTAAACCAGGAGTAGCTTTAAACATAACATTTGGCTTTTCAGCTTTTAACAGCTGGATCAAGTAATTATTCAACAGGTTAATTTTCTAGCTTGGAGTTGTAGCAAGATGATCTATATGCTGAATCTGCATGCCTCAAACTGAACCATCCCCCACCTGTCAGTTATTCTCTGTGGAGGTGGAGGTTGGATTACAGTACAATTCCCATCATTGAGAGCTAACAAAGTCGCTTTTCAAGAAAGTCTCTGTATATGTTTAGATACCAAGGTTGATTCAATCACACATATTCTATGCCAGGGGTCCCCAATCTGTGGGTCATGGCCCACTTCTGGGCCATGGCCTATTCGCATCCAGGCCACATGAGTGACGGGCCAGTGCAAGCACACAACCCATCTCACACAAGTGGCGGGCACCAGGGCTTGCAACCACACTTGTGCAAGCAGTGGGCGCACGTGCCCCGCCACTCACACAAATGAAGCTGGTTGTTTGCATGCATGTATGGCTGCCCCTCACAGAAAACCATCCCCTTTTTTCCCCACCTTCCCCCCCACCTCCCCGTTCTGGGCCACCCTATTTGGTGGCTGCTGCTAATGTCTTCTGCAATCAGTAGATGCTCAGACTAATTCAATACATAAATGTGGAGCGTGGTGGCTCAGCCATTAAAGACACTGAGCTTGTCAGGTGGAGAGCTGACAGCCTGGGTTCGAGACCCAAGCTCTCCACAACAGGGTGAACTCCTGTTACTTGCCCCAGCTTCTGCCCACCTAGCAGTTCGAAAGCATGCAAATGCAAGAAAATGAATAGGTACCACTTCTGTGAGAAGGTAACAGCATTCTGTGGCTTATAGCCATGCGGACACATGAGCACAGAAATTGTCTTCAGGCAACTCTGATTCCCTTGGCCAAGAAACGGAGATGTGCAACCTGCCCTAGAATCGGATATGGCTGTACAGGGAAACCTTTACCCTTTTTTGGCTAATGTCTCCTGCAATCAGTGGATGTTCAGACTGATTCAATCCATAATTGTGTTTTCCTATTAAATGACCAGTCTTGCTTTTAATAAAATCACTGTACTGTCAAAAACAAAGTTTGGGCTTACTGCCTTTGAAAAAGAAAGCTAAACTTAAGTCATTACGTTTTCTCCACTCATGCGTGTGTGTGGACTTCCGTGCATCTCCTTCATAGCTCCCTAACACTATAATTACAATACTTCTGAGGCAACTTAAAATTAGAAATAGACATATTATTAAGATATGGAATAAAATATATCATTTGTAAATCAGGGGATCTATTTTAATCTCCAGGGAATTTTCTGTCAGTGGAGCAATAAAAGACAGTTTCCTGTTAAATACTTAAGTCATAAGAAGCTTTCTGAATTATGTAATTAAAGCATTACATAAACTCTGCAGAAATGCTTTGCCATACAACACTAAAGCTTAAAAAATGGGGTGGGGGTGGGGAGGAAGCCTACCATATGAAATTCTCAAGCAATTGATTCTCATTTAGGATACAACCTCACTTCAGCACTCTGAATATCTGTAAGGTCATGGAATTGTGCATCAAAAAAAGCCACAAACGGCACCTGCAGCAGTACTATAAGTCTTGCTTATATGGTGGATCAGGCTCATTTCCTTTCAGCCATAGCTTTGTAGCACCAGTTGAATCATAGAATTTCAATGAGACATGCTGGCTACACCTATCCATCAGCCCCTGAACACTCAGCAAAAATATTTGGTGTTGATTTGACTTTTCCCTTTTAATTCACAATAGTTGTGATCTTATATGCATTTAACTTAGTAAATGGACTTAGTACTAGCAGATACATACTGTAGGATTGCCAATACCTCATAACTGCAGGAGAAGGCCTATTCGGGAATTATGGAAACAGATTACAGCAGCATGTGAGCTGAGAATCAACTACTCCCATTCCTCATCTCTTTGTCATATGTATGACACAGACACTCCTTGAGTCTTCCTCAGAAGGAAAAGGCCATTTTTGTGTAGGGCTGAATAACTATAGACTTCCAAGCAATTTGTAAGTGTGATCAGGATTTTGAATCAGGTGTGTACCTTATTTCTGCCTTTTGACATTGATTTGTTTATATAGTTACAATTTATATGTCTCTCTATTCCACCTAAAGTTCTAAGCAGCACCCATGCATTTATAGAACATTGGGGGGCAGATATCTGTCCCATCTCTTGATTGTAATCCTGTATTTAAACCAATATGGACATGATACAATTCGATGGAAGTGCAGAAAGAACCAAAGGGAAAGTGTAATGCTGAACACATAGCTTAGGTTCCTTAGAATGCTGGCTTTCATTTAAAAAGCAAATAGGTTTCCAGTATTTACTGTAATTGTCAATGTCTACTGAAATCTAAGTGAGATACCATCTGAAGTCTTTAAAACCCACAAAGGGAAAGTTGCAAGCAGGTTTTCACTATCCTGGCTTTCTCACATAATTAGCAGATAGAACATTATGCAAAATAGAAAATTAAGAAGTTTTCCTTAATTTACATAATGTAGTCATCATCGAGGGTATTATACATTTACTTATCCTACCATGATATATAAAAGGTATTTGATTATGAGTATGTTAGAAATATACAGTATATTCAATGACATGAATGAACTCTTTAGACATTTCCCAATATTAGGTCAGGAAAATATTTATTTAACTATCAAAAAAGATCAAGGAACAGATAAATACCTGTGCCTGAAATGCTGGAGATCTGCTACACATCAGTGTAGGCAGCACAGAATGGATCACCGGGCATTTAAAACCGGCATCGTCTGGAATTTGCTCCTTGCTCCTTTTACTATAGATATGCTGGACCTGCGATCTCCTGCACCGAAAACATCTCATTTGCCATTAAACTGTACCTTCCCTCCCCTTTAAAACGTGGCCATTAGTAACCTGGACAAGAGAGCAAAATCCATACAACGAGCTGTGGGCCACCGGTCTTACCTCCCATGTCTCACAGCGGCCCCAGCAGGCATCGGTGGTGATGCGCAGCCCCTTGCACCCAGGCTTCTTGGCCAGGAAAGTGAACTCTCGCACAGCACAGCCAACAAATGTCTGCAAGTTTGTGTTGGAAGGCTTGAATGCAGTGATGCAGCTGGCCAAGATCAAGAGAGAGAAAATGGTTTGGATCATCCTTTGGCATTTCATGCTCTAAGAGAAGCAGCAAAGAAAAAAGACCATATGAAGAACCGGACTAGGATTTGTTCATAGGCATTAAATCATAGTCTTTGAGTAAAAATTGCAGCTGCATCCTATTGCTGGCGTTGTAGGGAATGTGTTGGTCAGATGCATGCAATTGCATAGATTTTGCAGTTGTTTGCAGCCAGCTGAGGAAGGGAGGGGGGAGGAAGTTTGATGAGCATCTAAAGTAGGGGTGTGAAACTGCTGGCTGGCAGGCCAGTTTCATCATATGGAAGCTGCGCCATCCCATTGGCGGCAATGGGGAAAAAGTCGCGATACATCGCAACACGTCATGTGACTTGGCAAGTTTGACACCCCTGGTCTAAAGATTTGTATTTCTTAGTTTCTTATTTTTCTGGACACATCTTTTTGTTCTTTTTATTGTCCCAGCTTTTTTAAGACATAAAGCTTCCAGAATCATTTGAGATCAAGCATTATTTAAATCTATATCACTTAATTAGTCACCTTTTATTACCCTCATTTACTCTTACTGACAACTGTTGTGTAGTGAGTTCTTTGTGCAGGAAAGGAGAAGAGGCAAGTGAGTTCAGCAATGGTCATGTTTATTTGCTTGCAGGATCTGAACTGAGAATTAGGCTGCAGCCTGCAGCAATTTATAGCCTGGCCCCTAGGCGGCAGCCAAAAGGTTTAAAGCAACCTATTGCCACCTAGGGGCAGCCAATAGCAGCACTGGAGCCGGGGAGTCTGAGTTGCTGGAGTTACAATTGAGCCCAATACATAACAAAAACAAACACAGAACCATCTCAAACTTCCTTAGGGATTATGTAAAGGGTATATACAGTACTCAAAATAAACAATGAATCAGCTACTTGGACCAATCTCATTGATTAGTCAATATAATTGATTTATTAGGATTTCAGAAAATAATATTTGCACTGTCTACAGGTTTTCTGTTTTCTTGAAATTCTTTCATCTTGAAAATTGGAACCATAAAGTAGTCAATTAATTCTTATTTTTATATCCTTTCAGTTTTTACTCATTTCAAAGAGCTTCCAGTGTGACACAATTCAAAACCTATGTTCAACTGTTATTACCCTTGCTATGAGACTTATATACCAAAGAGAGAAGCAACCTAGAACTAAGGAGAAACTTCTTGACTGTTAGAACAATTAACCAGTGGAACAACCTGCCTCTAACACTGGAAGTTTTTAAGAAGAGACTAGACAGCCATTTGTCTGAAATGGTATAGGGTTTCCTGCCTGAGCAGGGGGTTGGACTAGATGATCTCCAAGGTCCCTTCCACTATTATTATTATTATTATTATTATTATTATTATTATTATTATTATTATTGTTGTTGTTGTTGTTGTTGTTGTTGTTGTTGTTGTTGCTGTTGTTGTTGTTGTTGTTGTTGTTGTTGTTCCAGATCCTTAACATCTGTAAGCTTCTTTGGTGGCGGTGGTGGTGGTGATGGTGTTCCTTAGCATTTGTCCTATTTGGTGTAGGATCCATTTGTTTTTGCACAGCATTTCCCTAATTCTGAACAGTGAAGCAATGGGGAGTCTTGTCACAGAGCCTGGCTCTCATTTGTGTTGACTGGTCCAAGGTCACCAGCTAGCTTCTGTGCCTGAGGAAGAGAGATAGCACATGGATCTCCCTACTCCTAATCCATCACCTCAATCATTATGTCACAAAGCTCTCTGTGAATAGTGTACATATCTTATATCTAGAAACTGAGTCATTCGTTCACAAATATAATTTTTGAATAAAACAATATATTATTAATATCTTGGGTCTTTAATTAACTTGCTCTTTGTCTTCTCTTAAAAAAGCTGAAGGAGCGACTTGCATCCAGCAAAAGGTAGCAAAATCTCTTACCTAGCTTGATGGTCAGCACTGTTTTCTCCCACTGTTGTGCTTAACGCTTGAAGATATTTGTTTGCAAAAGTCAGGAGACCTGAAACTGTAACTTCTTGCAGGGTTTTTCTCTCGGCACCTCTCCTTACCAGCTGCCACCTAGCCTGCTTAATTGCTCACATTTATAGGCAAGAGCCATGTCAGTCAAATCACAATGGAGGCAGATCCTTACATGAACAAGCAGCATCAAAGGCACTGGGCTAGAAAATGAGGTGCTCGTTTCCACTGCTTATTAAGTTCAGGAGTATTGTTTGTTCTCTAGCATCAACTGATTGAAACAAAAGGAGCACCTTGGTGGGGCTGCAGAATCCTACTAAGGAAAGAATGAGCAGCCCACTGGATTCCCTCCCCCTTCTTGGCATTTTCAAAGTCTTGCAATTCTGAACTGTGGGAAGTTAGTCTCTCAGTTATCCATTATGTGTGTGGTGGGGAAGCCAAGTCCATCAGACAAAAAAAAAAGGATACAGAAAGAAAATCCTGGGTTAACTTGAATGCTTTTGACACTTTTTTTTACTTTGCATATATGGTTTTTAGATTGCTTTGTTGTTTTGATTTTTGTGCAGTGATTATTCAAAGGCATTACCTTTATGTGTTTGTATATATGTGTGCAGCCCTGGAAATGATCACCAATGCATTTATTCGTTCATGCATTATTTAAAGTTTTTTTTTAACATAGCCTAATCCAAAGATTCTGGGTAGTGTAACAACTGAATAAACACATAAAAACAGCATATAAGATTAATCAACCCACCCGAGAGGGATGCCGAGAAACAATCAATTAGAGTTCAAACTTTAACTCGAGGAATAGAGTTGCCTTAATCAATGTATGGAATGGCAAAAGAGGAATCAATGTCCCTCAGGCAATGTGTGAAATTCCAGGGGTGTATATGTTTTGATCACTCTTTTTCTGTAAAATATCCCAGAAATCTCATTTGAAAGAATGCCTATCCATCATCTCACTTGCTTTACTGTCAGTGGAGAAAGGAGAAGCACCAACTGAAATATAAGAGAAAGAGGAAGGCAATAGGACGTATTTCTAGGATCCTGACTCAACTATGTCTCCCAGTGCTAAGGTGGGAATGAGCAACCAGGAGCCCCAGAGATGCAAGCTCAACTTCCCTTTTTACAACCCCAAGAATTCCTTTCACCCACAATTGTCAAGACTCCTATCTTTTTATGATGAAAATTCATAAAATCAATGTCCTAAAATGGGTTTTAAATACTTTTAATAAGAAAACCATCAGAATTTCCATTGCCCAAAAAACCAGAAGACAAAGAAATCCTTTCTCATGCCATCGTGCCCATGTGCTTTACATAGCAAATCCTGCTTTACAGAATTTCAGCCACAGTCCTGACCAAGAATGTTAAGTACAATTTCCCAGCTAGCAGAGGGTGGTCTGTCCCTGCACTAAGGAAGTAGCAATAAAAAAAATGCTTACTATACAGAACTAAGGGTCTCCCCAAAATCAAGACTCAAATATGGCAAGCTGTCTACTGTTCTCTCCCATAGTTGCATATCCAAAAAGTCTGATTTACAAATGACAACTGGAGGGACCATTTTGTAGAGATCCCAAACTTCCCATAATATTGGGCAGAATAAGTAATAATGCCAGACAGTTTATCTGGCTTATCATGAAAAGAAATGATTTAATGTATTACACACACACATACTTGCTTGATCCTCCTCCCCCTTTTTAATTCTGTTGTATATAAATGTTGCCCTGGAAACTGCTATGCTAAATGGAAATGGTGATACTTGAGAGACTTAATGTGTCTCATTCAAGAAAAATTTGTTCCTAGTTTTCCTATCCTCCTAAGCTTCTGATAATGACCTCCCAAGATAGGAAAGCCACAATTTTCCTAATCTTACTCCTTTGCACACATAACATCAGATTAGCTTATTACTGAGATGCATATCCCACTTTTTTATTTGAAAAAAATCAATAAAGCTTACAATTAAAACTGAAAGACAGTAAACAAGTTAAAAACTGAATGTGGAGATATTTTCTACCACATCCACTAATATGTAGAACATTATTCTCAACAGCTTTCTTCCAAAAGAACAAATAAGAAAATATAAATTGGTGAAGAGCTGAATCTGAGAAATAGCTGCTTTTGGGAACTCAGGATCATCCAATTAAAATAAAAGCAAGAGAATCAAAATTAAACTAAATAATTGACCGTTTAGAATATATTGCCATGGTATGACATGAGATCAGTAGCTTATGTCTTATGGTTTTAAAGGGGGAAATACACACATTAATGGAGGAGGAGCTATTGATAGCTTTTAGCTATGATGGTTCCATAGACCCTCCACCTTCCAAGATAGAATGCCACTGAATCACAGCCTGCCAAACAATGACAGAGGAAGGTGCCATGTTTGAGAGTTTTGTAGAAACATCTCACTGGTGGAGGCACAGTTTGAAAGTGGACATACACAGAACTCTTTTTTTATCTACCACTTGTTTATATATTAATGGTACCTTAATGGACTTACAATGATACTACTATAAACAAGAGATAAATCCAACAGATAAACTTAAAACAAGCCATAATTTACGTTGTCTGTTTACCATTAACTGGACTGAAGGTAATTCTGTTAATTACTTGATATAAAATAACAAAATGGGGAAAGGAGTCCAGCCCCTAAACTGGTCAAATGCATTTCTAAAAATCCACATTCTGACTGCTTTAACAGAGATGTGTTACATGTGTATTGTTCCAGGTTGCCTTCAGAAGTTGTGTGTGCTCCATCACTGGAAGCTTTTAAGAAGAGACTAAACCATTTGTCTAAAATGGTAGTGGGTTTCCTGTTTGAGCAGGGGACTGGACTAGATGATCTCCAAAGTCCCTTCCAACTCTGATGTTCTACATTCTATGTTCTATGTTCCTTTTCTAAAGGTTCCTGTGATCGTAGCTAAAACAGTTTAGTCACACAGTGAGTATTTTAAAAATATCTTACAGGATTGGACTAGCCTTTTTGGACTAGACTTTTGAAGAATTTCACCTTACTACTCCCTTTCCAAACAAGAGGATAAACAAATTCATTTCGGCTGTGCAATTAAATCAAAAGGTGCCACATGACAACTTTTTATGTCAGTAAAAATAAGTCAGAAATATTGCTTTGGATAATACCATTACATTTTCTATACACACAAGACTTCTTCAATTCAGAACTGATTAATTGAAAAAGGAAAACAAGTTCAATTACACAATGGGTTCATTGTGTATTTTCATTTCCCATTTTGTATTTTTGTTGGTGAACTTTTTATGTTTGAATTAATTGCAGATCAAGGTCTGATAAGAACAATTTTGGCACAATTCAAGAGTTTTCAAAAAGACTGTAATTTACGGGAGGGGCAGTAACTGACTACAGGGAGCAGTTCACGCTTTAAAGATTTTTGCAAGATAATTTCATTTGGTTTAAGTTTATGGTAAATTAAATTACAGTACATCAGGTTTAATTTTTGTTCTGAAACCATTCACATCTTTATCCTGACCTTGGCTAGTTTATAGAAGATAACTCTTGGCTCCCCAAAACTGCATTCCTCTTTGCTTAAGGCAAAACTGAGGCCCATCCATATGAAAGTTAATTGTTTTTCTGTTGAACAATGCTTACTTTAGGTCCTTCAAAAAAGGGGAAAAAATGGATCCAGGAAACTGCAGACTTATCAGCATGACCTCAATACCTGGGAAGATTCTAGAAAAAATAATCAAGCAACAAATCAGTTGCCTAGAGGCAAACAAAGTCATTACCAAAAGCCAACATGGGTTTGGCAAAAACAGATCATGCCAGACAAATCTTATTGCATTCTTTGATCAAGTGACAAAATTAGTGGACCAGAGGAACGCTGTGGATATAATTTACTTGGACTTCAGTAAGGCATTTGATAAAGTAGATCACAACTTACTACTTGATAAAATAGAAAAATGTGGAATAGACAGCATCACCACCAGATGGATTTGTAGCTGGCTGACTGCTGTACTTAGCATGTAATACTCAATGAACCTGCATCTACATGGAATGAAGTGAGTAGTGAGGTGCCCCATGGCTCTGTTCTGGGCCCAGTGCTCTTCAACATCTTCATCAATGATTTGGATAAGGGGGTAGATGGGGAACTCATCAAATTTACAGACAACACCAAGCTGGCAGGAATAGCCAACACTCCAGAAGATAGGCTTAAGATATAGAAAGATCTTGACAGACTTGAACATTGGGCGCTATCTAACAAAATGAAATTCAGTGGTGAAAAAAGTAAGGTTCTACATTTAGGCAAGAAAAACCAAATGCATAGGTATAGTTTAAGTGGCAACAAAGATGATTAGGGGACTGGAGGCTAAAACATATAAGGAATGGTTGCTGGAATTGGGTATGTCTAGTTTAATGAAGAGAAGGACGAGGGGTGACATGATAGCAGTGTTCCAATACCTCAGGAGTTGCTACAAAGAAGAGGGAGTCAGGCTATTCTACAAAGCACCTGAAGGCAGGACAAAAAGCAACGGACGGAAATTAACCAAAGAGAGAAAACAACCTAGAAATAAGGAGAAACTTCCTGACAGTTAGAACAATTAATCTCAATGTATACATGGTTGTACTTTGACAATAAAGGTTCATTTTTTTTTAATCAGTGGAACAACCTGCCTCCAGAAGCTGTGAATGTTCCAACACTGTAAGTCTTTAAGAAGAGACTGGACAGCCATTTGTCTGAAATGGTATAGGGTTTCCTGCCTAACTGGCTGACCTCCAAGGTCCCTTCCAACATCATCATCATCGTTGTTGTTATTATTGTTATTATTATTATTTCTTCCAAAAATTGATTTTTAGTTCTCTACAATTTCCAGGCATGGTCTTAATCCTGTCCTCTGGAACAAAGGAGAACACTGTAATTCCATCTTCTATTTAGCAGCTTTTCAAAAATGATTGTTGCCATTATCTCCCCTTAACCTTGTCTACTCCAAAATAAATGAAGAAGTGGTTTTAGTAATTTCTTCTAGGCCTTGCTTTCTAGAACCTTCAACTCTGTAGTTCTTCTTTTCTGGAGATGCACCAGTTGACCAAAGCATGTGTAAACTGTGATACCCAATCTGTATGCAGTGTTGGTGGCCTGACTAATTCAGAATACAACGGAATAGTGGCCTTGTGACTTGGATGCTGAGTTTCTTGTAATGTGACTTAACACCACATTATGTTTTCCAGCAGCATCCAACTGTAGATTTATATTTTGCTAAGATACTCAGCAGTTTTTTATGTATGTAGAGGAGTTGGGGTGAGAATGGGGCCAGCTGAGAGGCTTTGAAGGAGCCCTGCTTATTAGGCAGGAAGATGAGGAACTCCAGCAGCTGCCATGGGTCTGGTGGCAGGCATAGCTCAGAGGAGGGAAGTAAAAGGAGGAGGAAGCCGATAGAAGAGAGGAAGGGAGAAGGCTTGGTGGTGCTTGCCATCCTGATCCAGCTGATCGAAGAGCGAGTAAGAAACTGGGATTTTCACATTTGCTTTTTTGCTTCGTTACAGGCAAGCCAGACGAAAGGGGGAGAGATAGAGAGTACCGTAGTTGCTGGAGCTGTTTGCTTGAAGCAGGCCAGGAAGAGAGAGAGAGGGTGAGTGGCTGGTTGGAGCTGTTTGTTTGAAGCAGGCCAGGAAGAGAAAGGGGGGGTGGGGAAAGGTGAAGTTTTATTGTTTCTTTCTCTTTCATTGCGGACAGGCCAGATGAAGAGAGGGAAAGAGGGTAGTTTGGGGAGTTTTAATTCCTTTCCCTCATTGGAGTAAGGCAGAGGGAGAGTTAGGGAAGAGTTTGGCATATGTCTTTTAGTGGGAGGTAAGGGTTTTTTTCTTTATAGGATCAGCTGGGGGAGATAAAAAGGTATTGCGTGGAGTGAGGTCAGAGAGGGGTGTAAGTTCTTATTGCTTGAGTTCAACCACCATCATCCCATGTGAGTCACCATCGAGAAAGAATGACCATCACTGCCCCATGTGCATGACTGCCGATCGTGACTGAATACCAAGGTGTTACATGCCCTGTTAGGCAGAGGCGCCAACGTGAGAGACCTCGTTGGACTGGTGGCCACTTGGAGGGGAGATCGGGAGGGCCCAGACTTAAGCAGTCCCTACGGGCTGGGGGGGCACTACATGTATAGCAGATATATAATCTTTTTTTTCCATTATCCTTTTTCTGGGCTGCTAGTTAGCTGAGCAAATTTTCAGATGAGAGTTCCTGGACAGAAGCTACTTTGAGAATGCCAAAAGAAGAGGTCAAGTGATGTAAGTAATGTTCTCCTGGCTTTCAGACGTGTTTGAAGAGCTGACTCTTCCAACTCACATGAGGTTTGCAGAGGAGCATGCAACCTTGGAGTTAGTTAGCACCTTGAAGGCCTTCTCCCCACCCTTTTAACTCTAATCATTCTATCCTTGTTTTAAACGCCTCCTTTTATTGAGATACAATATTTGTATATGGTTTTTGTTTTTACTTATATACTTGTGAGAGTTGCTCAGTGAGTGTGGTAGGCAGTCTCTTTTGTCTGATAAATAAATAAAATAATGAGACTTGAGACTGTGGAAAGAGTGCAGAGAAGAGCAATAAAGATGATTAGGGGCTGGAATCTAAAACCTATGAAGAACGATTGCAGGAATTGTGTATGTCTAGTTTAGTGAAAAGAAGGACTAGGGGTGACATGATATCAGTGTTCCAATATTTGAGGGGCTGCCATAAAAAAGAAGGGGTCAACTTATTTTCCAAAGCACCAGAAGGCAAGACAAGAAGCAATGGATGGAAACTGAACAAAGAGAGAAGCAACCTAGAACTAAGGAGAAATTTCCTGACAGTGGGAAAAATTAACTAGTGGAACAGTTGTCTTCAGAAGTTGTGGATGCTCCATCAATGGATGTTTTTAAGAAGAGGTCTTCAGAAGTTGTGGATGCTCCATCAATGGATGTTTTTAAGAAGAGGTCTTCAGAAGTTGTGGATGCTCCATCAATGGATGTTTTTAAGAAGAGGTTGGGCAGCCATTTGTCCAGAATGGTACAGGGTCTTCTGCTTCTGCAGGGATTGGACTAGAAGACCTCCAAGGTCCCATCCAACTTTATTGTTCTGTTCTAATAAAAAATATATATTATTTGACATTGATACTATCTATCATCTATCTATCTATCTATCTATCTATCTATCTATCTATCTATCTATCTATCTATCATCTATCATCTATCATTTTTCATTTTTAGTCCCAATGCTGGGATATACCCTCAGCAAAATTGGCTCTATACTTTCTATAAAACTATTTCAACTCATTTCAGAAACAGTTAAAAAGAATTATCACTTGAAATCATGGGAGGGGCAAGGGTTGACTTTAAAATACAGCTTTTCTTTAAATGAAAATAACCACCTCCCTTCCAGCTCACCCACACCCTGCCTAAGTTTTCCAGGCATGATGCAACTGACATTGGATTTCTTGCCGTAGTAACTAATTCAGTTCTCATCACAAGAGAATCCTTTTAATGGCTTACCTAGGAATTTCTGTTTTCCCTGGCAATTAAGCCAAACATATATTTTGCTTTCCATTTACAATAGCAATTAGAATAGTGCTCCATCAAGTGCCGAGATGAATACATCTGGTTCATTGCTGATTTTTTTTGAATCTATCAGATTTTCCTACCAACTGAAGATGACCTATCACAAAGATAGTGACATAATTACCCTACAACTATCTTGTAAGATAGCCCCATTCTCCACCTATGAGAGGTTGAGCAAAATGTTCTCATTGAGGGGAAATTTATGTACTTGAATAAGAATGGTTTAAAAAATCAGAGACTAATTTTTAAATAGGACTACAGATGGTCCTTGCTTAACATTTTTGAAATTTACAATGGCACTAAACAAATAGTATTTGACAGGACCTCATAGCTGTGGCCATTGCAACATCCTCACAGTCAGTTGATCAACTGGTTTGCAATTACATCACAGCATCCCACAGTCACATGAGCAGTGTGATCATATGACATTGGTTTAATACTGTGTGACTAAGTGGTCAAAATTCTAGTCTCAAAAGCCACCATTATCAGCTTCAAGCATTTGACGATGAAGTGGGAGTATGTTTTAAAATCCTTTAAACTACCCAAGGATGCCAAAACAAAAGGTAACAGTAAAAGCAAAAAGGGACTCTAAAAGACAGCTTAAAAGGAGGCAAAACTTGGATATACAATCAGGAGGAAATCTTAATGACAACATGGCAGCAACAACATCCAGACAACCAAAGGTAAAGGACTTATTTCAGATAATGGATACTGCAAGTAAGTCTCCTTTTCTCTTCTTCCCTTGTAACCTCTGTAAATAAACCCTGCTCCTTACTGGATTAGGAGGAGGATGACTGCCTTTCTATGGAAAATGAGGCTCCATTAGGAGGCAGAGGGAAGAACAAGGGTAATATTAAGAGCTATCTTAAGAGAGACTTGAACTTGGTTGCCAAGAATTGCCTCTTGATAGCACAAACAATTATTGCTATATTTGATCAGCTCTTGGAAGCAAATAAAAAGATTGAAGAATTAACGTATCTAATGGGAAACTATATCTCTAAATTAGATGAGAAAGTAAATAGCAAAGCCCATGCTCCAAAACCTACTTCCAATTCATGGACAGCTCACATGGATCGGGGGCCTCAAGATGAAGAAGACATGGAGGAGAGACTGGTTCTACAGACATAGGATTCTACTCCAAGTTGCTGATACTCCTTTGAACAGGGGCAGGTGGCATAACAGATGAGTATTATTATTAAACTTGTATGCCACCTGATTCTCACAATAATAAAAGAAGTTACTATAAAATCAGTTAAAGATAAAATATGAAGATAAAAGGTGACAAGTACGACAGACCGGATTAAATGAAGTGAGGCTCACTGCTCTAGATGTAGCCTGTACTTTTGTAACCCTATGGAATAGCAAGGGAACTTTGGAAGTGACTCAATTAATACATAAAGTTTTATAAAGACCCTGGAAGTTTCCCCAGCAATACATTTATTGTAAACATTATGTCATGCAAAGGGCAATTAAAAATCAGAAATTTGGACACAATATTCAATCACCTTCCATTTTCCCCAAGAACTGGGGTAAAGTAGCTCTCCTTTTTCATTGTGCTCATCCTGAAGCATTCAAATCCTATTAAGTTGGCTGCTTGGTGAGATAATAATAATAATAATAATAATAATAATAATAATAATAATAATAATAATAATAATAATAATAATAATAATAATAATAATAATAATAATATAAAGTTGGAAGGGACCTTGGAGGTCATCTAGTCCAACCCCCTGCTCAGGCAGGAAACCCTATACCATTTCAGGCAAATGGCTGTCCAGTCTCTTCTTAAAAACCTCCAGTGTTGGAGCATTCACCACCTCTGGAGGCAGGTTGTTCCACTGGTTAATTGTTCTAACTGTCAGGAAGTTTCTCCTTAGTTCTAGATTGCTTCTCTCCTTGACTAGCTTCCATCCGTTGCTTCTTGTCCTGCTTTCAGGTGCTTTGGAGAATAGCTTGACTCCCTCTTCTTTGTGGCAGCCCCTGAGATATTGAAACACTGCTATCATGTCACCCCTCACCCTTCTCTTCATTAAACTACACATACCCAATTCCAGCAACCGTTCCCTATATGTTTTAGCCTCCAGCTAAGGTGAAGGGCTTAATCCTGATTTCTGACAATTCCAAATAAATGTCCAAGTTTGTTTGAGCAAAGAAATATGGAACTCAGATGCTCAAATCAATTATTAGTTCATGGATTACCACAGAATTATAAAGAATGTATTATGTATAATAGTCTTGAGGAAAGGGCATATCTGTCCTTAACTGATTTGCACAACTCAGCCATGTCTGCATGTTTAACTAAGTAATACATTCATAATATCAGTGAACTGACAGCACTTCTCATGACAAAAGAACATTTTTTCCCTGTAATTCAGCCATACTGGCTCTACTTTAATAATGCACAAACTGCATTCAGCTTCATCACATCCATCTGATTTCATTAGATTTCTTCAGCATGGAAACAAAACAATTCGGTAATGTACATGCAATTCCCAGCAGCCAAGGGCAGGAAATCAGATATTTGGCAAGTGACACTTGAATGACACTTTTCTCCAAAGGCTATGCTGAGGACAATGATGTCTTTATGGGGTCATCCCTCCAGCTAACATTATTTGTTTGGATGGTTCTTGAAAACCATTTCAGGAACTATTTTAGGGCTACCACATCTAGGTCACAGAAATTGAGGTATGGAAATGGCAGCAGGGGAATATATAAAATGATGTCATCTTGTAATAGTGCAGATTTTTGCAATTCAAACATGATATCCTGAGCTACATCCAGTAGGAAAGGGGAAATTATTTGTGCATATTGCCCATTTATTAATACTATTTTCCTAAAGCATGACAGCCTTTATATGAGAATGTCCAATATTCTGACCAATAGCAGAATTATAGGATCTTCCACATCATCTGCTGTTTCAGATTAATTTCATTGGGGATGTTTGTAGTTCCACCTGCAGGCAAAGCTCTATCACTAAGTCCTCGGTTCTGAGAAAGGTCAATTCTAGTGAAAGACCAACTGTCCTCAGCAACCAATTGGGAAGAAGTAGGGAAAATATTTAAATACTGGATACTCTTTATTGAATACACAAATTTAATTTCCAGTTACAAGATCATTCTAAGTTTATCATACTCCATCATACTGCAATTCAGTCTTAACAAGAGTCACCTGTTGTGAGATGGGTGGCTATGTAAATATGATAAATGAAATAAACATGATGAAACCTAGAACCCTATCTCTTTCCATTCAAACCCTCCTGATATTTTCTTCTGCCTGTGCAGTAGAAGCAGTGCTAGATGCCTTGTTTCTATCTTCCTAGATTATTTGCTATACCCCTGGCTAAATGATTTCCATAGCATAAACCCAGGGCATCAGGAACTCTTGGGGTGGGGTGGAGGGAAATAGATTTTATAGAATCTTACATTTGGAATGTTGTCAACTATTCTTGTGAGCCTGCTAGGAACCACAGCACTGTAATTAAATCTTCTGTGGGCCCAGATATTGATGAATATAGCTAGAAAAACAGCATTATTAACCTCTCCCACTAGAACAGGGAAAACAAAGGCTAGTAATAATAATAAAAAAATCAAACTTAAATAACGGTGGTTCAGTTGTGAACCTGAAAGGAAATCTGATTTTAATTACAATGAGTTTGGTTTGCTCTTTTTAAAACTATTAATATACACCTTATGAGCAAATGGGGGCCAAGATTTTTATAGCAATAAAAGCATTACAATAGAGGGGGGGGAAACAGGATAAAAAGAAAAATAGAGAAAATAAAATAAAGAATAATAAAGAAAAAGAAATTACTTTCCCATTCATCACAAGCATAAACAATTTTAGTAACTTATCACTTTCTCTTAAAACCCTACAAATGATCTCTTTTTCCCATAAACCAGCTCTTAACTATAAATAAATCTTTAAAGTGTTGTCATTCAGACCTGGCTAGCAAATGTTCATCACCAGGAAAAACAATGTATCTATTTTAACCATGATCAAATAAATCAGCTTTATATATTACTTTTAACTTGACCTGGAATCCCTTCAAATGTCCTAGAACTTGGGTTCCATTTCATTTTCTGTCACTTCTTACAAAATTCTTCAAACTTTAACAAGTCTCTCTTGTAAATTCAGTATAAGAAAGTTATTCAGGTCATTCCTTTGTTAGGTTATTAATTATTAATATATCAACTGATTTCATTTGTATATCCATATCATTCTTGTAGCCTATTATTTTTAAATCCACTTTCAGATCAGTCTGTCTTGTCTGATAAAACCTGTTCCCCGCATAACATTTTTAAACACAATCTATTTTGAGCCACTCTCAAAATTAACTTTTGAGTCCATTGTTTACAAATCAATACAGCCAATGTTAAAGCATTTCATTCCATTTTTTATCAGTAAGTCAATTTTAAGTGTTATTTTCTTAATTGTAGTCTTTAATTCCTTCTAATTTCCTCTAGACTCCAACCTTCAAAATTCCATTCTGTTTTTTCTTTTTTTAAAAAAAAAATCGAAACAGCTTTTTCTAACAAGGATTTTTATAATCAATTTCAAAATCTTAGTTCAAATCCATCTGGCCCCTTAGACTGCCTGTAACTTTCCAAAATCAATGTTATAGTTGCACATTCACTGCTTATTCAAGAAAACAAAACTGGATATTTTTAAGACCTTAAACTTGTGTTTAAAATTACTTTCAATAAAGATTGAAGGAAACTCACCTGGTATTTTCAGACATGTCAATCTAAAGGTTCCATATATGTAGTCCTTGAGTTACAGCCACAATTGAGACAAAAATTTATGTTGCTAAGTGAGACAGTGGTTAAGTGAATTCTGCCTCATTTTACGACCTTTCTTGCTCCATTTGTTAAGTGAATCACTGCAGCTGTTAAGTTAGTGGCATGGTTCTTAAGTGAATCTGGCTTCCCCATTGACTTGGCTTGTCAGAAGTTCACAAAAGGTAATCACATGATCCCAGGACATTGTAATTATCATAAATATGAGCCAGTTGCCAAACATCTGAATTTTGATCATGTGACCATGGAGCTGCAGCAATGGTTGTAAGTGAAAAACTGTCATAAGTCCCTTTTTCAGTGCCGTTGTAACTTCAAATGAACTATTGTAAGACAAGGACTACATGTTGCTGAAGCAGCTGTTAACAATTCATAAAACTGATTAGAAAATAGAACTATGAAAACCCTTTGTCCATAAAGATGCCAACTGTGGTTTAAGTGAGGATGACATTCCCTGATCTCTTCTGCAGTATCCTCATAAGGTGCAACAGTCTGGAGAAATTGTGGGTGATCTCAAGTCCTTTCCTTTTCTGGATAATTACAAAGAGTTGCTCTACTTAGTGGCTCTTCATTCTGCTGTGGTACTTAGCTCTGCTTTCAGCAGAGCAATCTTCACTATTTCTTCCCCAGAAGTCCAGCAAATGTGGGCTAAGATAGAGAATTTGTGTTACAGCAACATCCAAGGAAGAGACTTAGAACTTAGCTCATAACTAGTAAACTAGTAAACATTGCAGAAATACTCAACTTCATATTGATTCCAGGTAACTTTTCTTTTATTTAAATAATGATATTCATTCATTCATTCCTATGCACCAGTTCCACTAGCTTCCAAATATTTTCATGGATTTCTGTTTTTAAAAAGTTCAATGGACCTCAACAGTTTTACAGAGTAGAAATTAAGCTTCTGCTGCCCTCTTGTGCTGAAGCCATCAACCGCAATACAATTCAAAAAAGTTAATAAGTCACTAAAATCAAAGATCTGATCGAGGGGTTAAGGAATTGGACTCAGAATGGGAATCTTGAATTCTTGCTTTAGGTACCAAAGCTAATTGCCCCAATGACTTTCCCTCAACACTAGGAAGGCAGCCACGGCAAATCATTTCTGAAAATTGCCTGAACGTCTCTGTGTACCAATACAGAAGAATAGGGTTGAAATGAGGGGTCCTTGGTGCTCTCTAAGCTTTATTGCAGATGTTTCATTACCCAAACTAGGCAAAAACATCATTGCTAGCAAATGGTCTCCTTTATTCATATCACATATGGGCATCAAACACTTCAGAATCAGCAGATGATGTTACCTAGTTTAGGTAATGAAACATCTGCAAGAAAACAAGCAAGGTCAGAGAGCACCAAGGACCCTTTACTTGCCCATGGGGTTGCCAGGAATCAAGACTGATTAAAGGTACACATATATCAGCCTTCCCTCCTCCCCTTTCTCTCTGTTTATGCTTATCTTATTTAATCTATGCATCTTATAGTTTTAAGAATATTATCAACTGTTTTAAGTATTATTTATTATTTAGCATGTAGCATACACCGTCAGGGAAATCCTCAAATGGTAGACACACAATGCAGAGCTGACAGCCTAGAATGCTAGTTGATTCTGTTCAACGCTTACACGCCTAACCTTGGTGCATCACGGAGGGGGATGAATGAGCTTTACACCAGACTGTTTCAAGTAGTTACTAAAAAAGTATATAATGCAAATAAATATGTAAGAGAAATTTTCCATAATTTTCAGCCAACACAGGATAAACAAAGCTGAATACATCTATGTATTCAAGTTAGAGAAATATATGGCTCCAAAAAATCTCTAAACATGAGGATTTAGTGATTAAATATAGGCATGTTGCAAGCTTTTGAAATGAGGAGTGATTTGGAGACAAAGAGAAGTGGTACATTTTTAACCTTCTCAGGATGCTAGAATTTTGATGTCATCTAACAATATTTGCTGTATAGATTTTTATTTACTCAATTTGGACTGATTGAATAAATTATCTATAAATTTAATAAATAGATCTAGAGGAGGGAGGCATTAGTAACTGTGGCTAAATCAGTATTTACTTTAAGCCCAACCAAAAACATGTATCAAAATGTATTTGCGGCATTGAAATCAAAACCTGTAAGATGTTAGGCACAGCATCACAACTGAAGTCCATCACTTGTGCAACATTGCAATGTATATAAAAAAGACGGAGTTTGGCTGCAATACGTCACCCAATATCTTGCAGGTTTTAACACATCTACCCCTGCAGATACCCATGTTACAATGAATGATTTTAAATTGAATTATTGCACCTTTCCTGTTATCTATGTAATCCTTTTTGTCACAAATTGCAAAGGAACTGTTTCATTAAAAACACATATGCATTTTTTCTGTGACTGTGGCTGCTCTCAGCAATAACAATTAAGATTTTTGAAACATCATTCTAAACCAGAAAACCCTTGGACTGGAGTGAAAAGTTGTATTTGCTTCACTGTTAAGAATCCAACGACATGCTTTTAGATTGAGGCTGTGCACCATGAATGAAATTTGGGGTGTTTTTTTTAAAGCAAACAAGAGTTTAGGGCATTTGTCTGCTTTTTGCGCCTGGGGCCACAATATTGATTTTACTGGATTGAATAAACAGCAGTATTAGAGGAAGGAATGGAGAAATGATGAAGAGTTTGGAAAAAAATATTGTGACTTATCTGGCAGCGGGAGATAATGGTGAATTTATACTGGCATCTGATAGAAATCTACCTCAGTTGGAATTACTCATTTAGGTTTTGTTTACATTAAAAATATTAAAAAATGGGCAGGATTGTGATGGATCCCAAGAACGATGCCCATGGGCATATTGATCCAAGAGTCACACATTAGGGATTTCAGGTCTAATTAAGTTTAAAATATAAGTAACAATATATGCAATGAAATGTTTACAAAGTTGTGATCTAAGTAAAAATAGACTATCTTAATTACTGAATATTTTAAAAAGATTGAAGTCAATTAATTTGGTTTTATCTTCTGAGATTTTTTAATCTAGATTTTTTTTTATTTATTAAATTTATTGGCAGCCAAACTTACCACAGGTTAACTCTGGACTGCTTTTAGTATTATTTTGAGATTTTATATCTCAAAGCACTATGTTTAAATGCTATTTCTTTATCTTCAGCTTGGATTAATTTAGATAATTTAACAACTGGAGAAAAAACTTTTTACATTGAAAAAAGGAATATTCAGAATTTGTGGTTTATAGAGTTCTGCTTGATGCAGAAAGGCTGTGCTTCAACTATCTATCAAGTGAGATTGGGCAAGTGCTAACCTGGGCATTTTATGGCCTATGGGCCACATTTGGCCCATAAGCAGTCCCAGTCCTGCCTGTGTCCATGGTGTCAGATGGTGAGGGGGAAGGGGGCAGCATCAGGGGGCTGGGGTAGCAAAAAGTCAGGGTGGTAGTCTTCCACAACAGTCCGTTTCTCATGTGGTCCCTTGGGAAAATTAAGTGCCCACCCCTGGGCAGGTGGGTTGCCTTTTAATGAAAACACAGTTTTTGTAGTGGACTCCATCACTACAACTGTCTCCAGAGTAATCTGTGCCCCTGGCATCTTTTTTACTGCACTTGAACAAAAGCAAATTCTTTTCAAATAAGTCCTTTAAAATATTAAGTCCCCTGAGCACCTGGTCCCTGATATCTGAATGGACAAATGGTCATTTTAAACTGTCCTTGGCTATAATCTGAAGCTGTTCCATGAACATGTTGGTAGTGTCCTTGATCCATCAATCCCGTCTGACTCATGGTCAGTTTTTCTTCCTTTCCTCAAACTTGCTGAAGATAGTCATTTTTTTCTGGTTTATCATCTACTCATTTCACATGATCAAAGTATGTGAATTACTGCTTACCCATCATCACCTCAACATAAATGGTGTCCAGGACTGTGTGATTCTTCAAGAAGTCCTTATTACTTTCAGTAATTAGCTCCAAATTTGTTATTTGAAGATGTCTTTATTTCTCTTTTTCAGTGTACAGACTTTACAATGCATTATAACTGTTTTGGTCTATTTCTTCTATAGAAATCATCTTTTCCTTCATGATCTTGTTTAGATTTGTCACTGCCTTCCTCATCAATATCTGCTCTTTACTTCTATATTTATCTTTTTTGAGCCTAAAAAGATGTTGCATTTAGCCCTTTTTCCAAATTGCTATAAAATTGTTACACGTGTTCCACCATTATGGATATAATAGAGGCTTAGACTTGTACAAGAAGTAAATTAGACTGTCGGGGGGGGGGCAGTTTAACAGCCTAGCACTTACATAATAATAATCTTGTCTGTCATGTCTTGCTAGCATTCATTTAATATTTTGTTCCTTATTTTACCAATGTGAAAATATGTGGTTGGGATGAACTCATATTTTGTCGGTAACCTTTTTTACTCTAATCTCCACCAATATGGCATCTGGAAATCTTTCCAAGAGCCCCTCTCCAAGGGAGATGGGTGGTTAAGAAATATGAAAAACAAATAAATCTAATGTCTGAGGAGGAAATGCAATAGAATCAGGTTTGAATAATCAGAGCCATCTTTGTTCTTTACTCAGAGAAAGCCACTTAATAGAAGGCATCTCATATTAAATGTTTATATCTCTTCATATAGAAACCTGCCTGTAGAATAATACATTTTTTCTCTCTAAAGCAGACATGTCAAACTTAAGATGTCATGTGACATCGTGCGACGTATCGGAGCTTTTTTCCCATTGCTGGCAATGGGGTGGGCGTGGTTTTGTTGTGACGCGTCCAGCCCACGTGCTGGCAGTTTGACACCCCTGCTATAAAGAAAAAATCTGAAAACTGTCCCTAAGGTAATACTGCTAAAAACAACTGGGAGTCAAGTCACTAACTCTAAAACATGGATTTTTTTTAAAAAAATTGCTACTCTAAAATATTTTAGTTAGAGAGAAACAGATTAAACCCAAAACCTACAATAAAAAAGGACCGCCAAAATCAAGAAGGTCTAAGGGATATGATTTGTTATAAATTTATTTCATCTTCAGAATTTCAGGTTGCACCTTTGCTCCAGCACTTTTTAAAATAGAACATTTCGCCTATGGCAACATCTGCCAAGTTTACATTGAGTCCCAGTCAATGTTCTTAAAAGAGGCTTAGATTAATACCATTAAACCATGTTGTGTTCAGTGTTATATATGACTAGTTTAATTCTGAATCCCCTAACCCACCCTGATTTAGCAGTGTCAAGTTTTTACAAAGCTCTTCAATTCACAATATCAGTATGAAAGACCCATATGTACAAACTGTGACCTGATAATCCCAAAATAGTCAGATAGGATTGGTTTTTTTTCTCTCCCAGTTGTCTTGGGGGCTGAAGCTGGGGTTAGGGGTGAAAACAATAAATCCATGAAGTCTACCAAATATTTATATGGCAAGAAGAAAAATATATAAGCTTAGAATTAATACCACATTTTTGTCAATGCCAACAAGTTGTAAATTCATGTTTGCAAATATCACAAAAGAATCATGAACAACAACTCAGTTTTATACTGTAAGTAATGCTGGATCAATGGTTTAGGATTATCAATCATTGTTGTCATATGCTGTCTGTAACAGTTCAAAAGCATCCTGGAGAAAAATCCTGAAAAACACATACCTTACGGTATATAATAATGCACCTGCATTAGCTAAATATATACTGTACACAAGTCTTATCAGCATTTTATCTACCAAAGATGGGAGATTCCACTTTTAAATACAAAGCAGATAGCCAGTAATGTATACTTATAATACAGCCCTCTTTTTTTTTAAACCTTGAACAATTTGGTCACAATGCACCTTTCATATAAAATCATTTTAAATTTTATTATTAATACTCAGGACATTAGGGTTGTCAGAACTGGACTATTCTTCTTTCAATAGCATCTTGAGAACCACTTTTGATAACAAATAAAACTGGGAATGGCATCCAACTTTAGGATGCTGAAACATGTTATCCATAATCCATTCCAGCTCAAAGCAAAAAAGATGTTACTTGTGATGAGAAACACCATTAGGGTGCAAACTCACCACTAAATCTTTCCTCCCCAAAGATTACATCTTTTCTTTTTTTCTTTTTGGCTGGAATGTTTAATAAATATATATCTAGAGAGGGAAGGCAACAACTTCAAATAATTCAAACTCTTTACTCAACTCATCCCTCACCTGTTAACACATATTTGATCCATCATGACAGTCATAGACCCATTTCATTGGTATATTTTTTAAAAATTATTTTCAAATGGCCTAAAGAAAAATATAGCAATACAATAATTTAGCCTCAGTATTACTAACACAAATCTGGTCTCATATGATCAACGGTGTACATTTAATACTGATCATATATTGAAGTCTGTGTTGTTGCCACTGCACACTTAGTTAAGGATTGGTGAGATGAGCTTACTGTCAATTAATACATTGACAAATTCAGAGCATACTTCCCAATCCTGATTATAACCACCTCATACTTATTTATAATGTTCACACTGAAGGAGCACCAAAGCAAGTCTGGTACTCAAAAGTTGCTTACACCAGGAAAAAAAAACTTCTTAGCATTAAGGACCTCTATTTTTCATGGCCCTATTCTGTATAAACATTCAACTCAAGAAGATGTGCAAAAAGGAGAAAAAAATAGTCAAATTACATCATAGTTATCAGAGGAGAAAGATGTTACACAAACTCATAAGAAAATGACAATCTTTTTTTCTCTTTTACTATAAATACATTTAACAGTTTAGCAGAAACACAAGCTAAATTTAAGATTGTTCACATTTGAAGTTGTATCACTCTCTGCTAATGATAAATAAGGAACAGGTCCTGACAATGGAATTTGGACATAGCAATTTTCATCAACAGATCTTTTGAAGACTGCTTTAAAGGGTTAAAACAATGATTTTTTTTAAAAAAAAGTTCTGAAAAGTCCATCTGTTGTCCAAACTTTGGATTGAAGTCCTTATTTTTTTTACTTAGAGACAATATATACAGTGCTGTTGTAATAATGAAACAAATGTGAAATCTACTGTAAAGTTGCACAATACAGAAAACTGTTGCTCCATCTTCTACTACATACATGTGTGACTCCACAGGTTAATTAATGCTGCTTTGTTTCTTTTTGTTAAGTTGGAATTATTCCATCACGTCTAAGCCCTCTTTTCAGTTCCAAATCTTCCAGTTTCTTCCATAGTTCTTCACGTTCTTTTTCTTTTTTCTTCTCACTAGCAAAATTAAAAAAAAAATGATGGCAACATTTTAACACCTACAAAACCACTACAAAAACAAAACAGTATTAGAGTAAATTATGCACCAAGCATCCAATGTTCCCTGAAGAATTCTAAAACTGAATATAAAAAAGAGAAACATTATAGTAACATCATGGACTTAAACAACAATACAAGCAAATGGTGCCTTGTAAAATCCAATTATTTCAAATCCAAAAGTTGCACCATTGGCAACTTTACTCTCATAATGTATCTGACTTTCTTCACTATTAAATGAAAATGTGCTCTAGATAACAAACAAAAATTGCTAAAAGTTAACAAATTAAAGCTATGTATCACATATATACTGTGGTATCGCTGTTGTTTTAAAAAATAACTTTGCTATAATTCCTGCATTTAAAGCCATTTAAAACTATACTGAGAAGTCACCACTGCACAAAATCTAGTATAAACCTGCGCTAGAGGGTTACATTTCATGTCTAGGAATTACTGTTTTTGTTCACTCCTTATTTATAACATTCCTTTTTCATTATTTATGAAAACATTTGTTGGTAGCATTAATTTTCACCCTGAACTGTAATTGAATGGTGATCAAAATTTTTGAGCTCAGCTTTTCACAAAATAGCTATTTTAGATTTGTATATTTTTCCTGTTTAGAAGCTCTGTAATATTTTTTTCAAAATCCAACTAATCTACCATCTAAATGTGTATATTTTTATAATGCCCTAGAATGAAAAATAATAAAAACACACATCAAAACTATAGTACTGTATGTTCATCTGAAATCTTAGAACTTTCTTTTAATAAAAACCAAAGCAAAAAAAAGTTTGCATCAAGTTTGCTCATCAATGTTTTCTGTATTTACAATTACCAGATAGCTGTTAAAACTTGGTTCTAAAAAATATTGTGGTTGGATTTGTAATAATTGAAATGTTGACTTTATTTTTTTTAAAAAAATAATAATAAAACAAACAAACCATAGAAGTGAAAAATCATTCTTAAATTATAAAATAATTTCTTTGATTCTTATGTAAAAAGGATATATAGTTTTAAAATATATTTGATGGAAAATCAGTGAAGATTAATTTTGACAATCTGAGTTTATCTAATATAAGATTCCAGCAAAGATGCCAAAAAACATGCTTGACATCCGAGGTTGTACAATTTCTCTATAAATATAAATCAAGTTTACAAAATGATTAGTATTAGTAGCATCTTTTCCTAGAAATTCCTGTCTAGTTCTGTCTAGTTGAAAGAAAAAGTTAATAAGCAAGCATAGAATAAATTGGTCTATATCACAAAGTATAAAGCGCACATAATATTAACAGTATCTATTACCCCACTAATTACATTTCATATTTCTAAATTTTTAAAAAAGCAGTGAGCTATGAGAGCCTGGTAATCGAATTAAACAACATTGTGGCCTCCAAAAATATGTGAGAGGCTATACTAACCTAACAAGGCTTGATGACATACAGTACCCTTCGCTTTGCTTGTGGGAACCCCAAGTCTCACAAAAGAAACGACTTTCACCAAGTCGCAAACTGCCCAGAGTTCCCGAAGTTTCCTCATTAGTTTCACCTGCTGCTTTGGATAAGCTGAAATTTCAGACAAAAGATGAACTATAATTGGAGAAGGATTATTAAGGAAAAGACAGAGAAACATTTTATCTAAGGTGCAACTAATGATTGTATGAATGGCACTTCTTCTAGATCCTGCAGTGTCAAAGCCTTGGATGTATCAAGATAACAGAAGCCGAAAAGCAGGACTGAAAATGTGTCACTTTGCTCAGAGATTTCAGTAAATGATCAGGTAGAAATCATAAGGGTTAGTGTCAAATATTTTCTCACCTTACCAAAAAGTCTACTATATTCTGAACCCTATCTTCAAGCAAAGTGATGATTAAATTGTTGAGGGATTTTTTTTGGTAACGATTTTTATTAGGCCTAAATTCTTGATACATGTAAGTCTTTAATAACATAGAGCCAAAAGAAGTTCTGTGAGGAATGCAAGTTCACAAGCTACGCAATGGGTACTGTATCTCATAAAGGGAGAAAAAAAATAACCATTTATGTCTTGCAAGGGCCAGGCTAATGAACATGCAGGGAGAAAAATGAGGCATTGCAATCAATAGTGTGTGAAAATTATGCAATTACTGCAGGGAGGGAGGGAGGGAGGGAGGGAGGGAGGGAGGAAGGAAGGAAGGAAGGAAGGAAGGAAGGAAGGAAGGAAGGAAGGAAGGAAGGAAAGAAGGAAGGAAGGAAGGAAGGAACCAAAAACTGCAGGTTTTATGCAAAGCTGACAAAAAGCTTTAAAAAGTTACCGCTGGCGATCTGACTTGTAAGTTGCTGTGAGCTCATCAAACATGGCACTATTCATTTCCATAAATGCCTTCAGCACATTGTATACTAATGCCACAATAGCCCTGTAAAATATGGAAGAAACTTATCAAACTGCTCAAAAAGGTTAGAAAACATTTTGTAGCAATTTGTTCTATGTTCATGTTTGAAATATTCAAATTCCTTTCATTTCACTCGGAAAAGGTAAACTATTCTAATCTAATCTCCAAGGCTCTACTATTATAGACCCTTTGAGACACCATTGTTTCTCATTTGAATGATGCATGTCAGCTCCCATACCTACAATGTTTTGTGCATTATTATTATTAAAAATGATTAAACAATTTTTCCAGATGCACTGGCCATAAAAGACAATAATTTTCTTTTGAAATGACCTTTCTTCACTTCCCCAAATCTAACAGGATTCCATGCTAACTAATTTTCTACAATCATGGCCCAGTACTAGAAAAGGAAATTTAGACCTCTATTTTAATAATACTGACAGGTACAAATTAGAAAAACAGAAAGAAGATATAATTATTTGAAGACAGAAAAGAAAAAAATCTTACATATAAAATTGTATTTCCCACACTATATTCTTTAAAAATGTGGAACCTCAGGGGAAAAAAACTTCTTTATAAAAATAAAAATACTGATCTTATTAGGCTCACACCTAAATATAGTTGGGCACTATTCTGAAACTTCAGTTTCACATTCTTCACAACTTTTCTTTCACTTAAACATTTCTTATTCAGTTCCTCAAAGTCAATTTTTACTGCAGAGCACACTGAATAAAACAACACCTTATTGTGAAGATTTTTGTAAAAATAAACCCAATCAGGTTCCATCCAAAAAAAATATGCATTTTCAAGTAGCAAAGGGACACTTTATTTTTTACTTTATTTTTTGTCAGATGATTAAAATAATATTATGGTCTACATATTCCCTAGTTGGTGCTGGTCTGCAAACTACTAAGTATAGTAAACTACTGATAACATTACCACCATTCATATGTAGTTCTCCATGTTACAATACAAAAGAAAGCACTGAATTCAAAAGAATAAACAAATGTACTGAAAAATCAACAGCAACAACAACTTACGGATTCCAGTGTTCTTTGGAAATCCTGTATAGACTGGAAAACATGATAGGAAGTATTACATTGGAATTCTCCTCTATCAAACTCATTATGTATTCATTATTCCAATAGTAAAGTGCTCTTTCAGCCACCTTGAAATAAAAACATAGTATTATTTTTAAAACTGTTTATGTCTAATTGCAAACAAAACCAAGTAAAAAAACTTGCCCAAGGGGAAAAAATGATACAAGGTAACACCAACTGATAAAAGCAGGAATTTGCTTATGTATAGAGTAAGTTTTCTTAGTTGTCTCCCCCAGAAATCTGATAAAGAAGTTTTCTCAACTCGGGCAGAGATATTTGGTGTGCAAGCATGCATGCGTGGTATTAGTGCATACTGGGCCATTACTGTCTGGCCCTTCAGTTTGCATTACAATACTGCATCCGCTATCTTGCCAGTGTTGACCCCACTCCCCTATGTTGGCGAGAAGAGAGAAAATTAAGTAAGGCAACCTCCAGTCAAAATTACTAGCTCAAACTGGGAAAGGGGTGAGAGGCAAGGACAGAATTCTTCAGAACCACAACTGAAACATCATAAATTATTTCCTATTCCAGATTATTGACTTTCAAGAAACTATCAAACTACCCCTCCCCCAGAATGGTTGGACTGGAATATACCAGAAGAAAAATGGAATGTTCCACAGAACATCAAAACATTACATCCTGCTAATTTTGTACATTTCTAATTAAATGCTCTTAATTATCTCTCTCTTTGGGGACCTGAAATATTAAATTACATCTGATGGAGTATACTGACATAGAGACGAGGAATCTACTGTACTTGGCAAATGATGCATTTTTCACAAACTTATATGAATTTTGCATCTATCACTCTTCCCTATCCTATTAATTTTTCTATGATTTCCATGCTGAGCAATGAAAAACAAACATTTTTACATCTATCTCCATTTATTTTTCAGTAATCTGTAAGGATGTTATTAGAACCGATCCAATACTATTTCTTTCATAACAATTTCCTACTAGAAAGATATGAGTGATAGATGAATATGTGGAACTTGCTTTTCACAAACTATGAAAGTCTTGCATGAATAAAAACAAGAAACAAAAATCCTGAACCTATTCACCTAAAAGGAACAAATATTATTGCAAAATTCATTAATTTTTCCAGTAAATAGAATTAACATTGTCCTTGAAAAAAATAATAGCAGCTATAATACTAGTAATAATATCAGCAACTATTAGTGTAATAATATCACACGAAGCCATTTATATCTATGACTGAAATCTGTCCTGTCCATCTCCTCATAATTTGTAGTAATAGAAATGATAGAAGTGGGCTTCTGAAGAAGAATTAGATCTAATGAGGATGTCAATTCCAATTAAACTTCACATTAAAGCGAAGCAATTTAAACCATTCCCCAAACACAAGTCTGACATAACAGATTTATAATAATTAGTCTCATCTAGTTGCAATACTGACCTGAAAATGAGGGCTAGAGACACACTTAGCTAATTGTTTAAATAAGGGTTCCTGGATTTTGACAAACTGTGAAGGTTCAATCACATCCAATATTTCTTCCAGCTCTCCAAGGAACATGACCTAAAATAAAATGTTAAAAAAATATTAAATATGAAGATTTTTTCCTTACAACCTATCTGTTAAGTTTCCAAAGCATCAATTCAACTGAACTTTTTTGAACAAAAGGAATGCTCATTTGCTAATGCTAGCTGTAATTATTGGGCTGTTTCTTAAGAAATAAGTGCATTTTAATTGACAATATCATGTAAAGCATGCTTCAATTTGCTTTATTGTTTTGTATTTCAGATTGGCACCTAATATTAAAAATAAGAGTTTAAAAACCCCTTTTAAGAACATCTTTTTACATTTCCAGATGGCATTAAGAAAGTATTATTTTATTCCTACCCCAAATGGAGCCTAATAATATTATTTATGTCAAAATCTACACTGGAGTGAGGATGGAAATAAATGAAAAAACATTACTCCTGACATTACAATACAAAATATATTCCTTTGGGATTAGTGGTCAGGAAATTGCATGCAAGTAAATAAGGGGCAATGCAGATTTTGTTACTTTGATAAAAGTTCCATTTGCTATGGACAACCATGTCTTTATGTTCCTTTTAGTAATTATATTCTTTGCTGTATTATGAAATATAATTTATTTCTGTCTCAAGATTATCTTTTCTTTGTAATCTATTTTAAATAGGAAAACAATCTAAGCTCATCAAATATACCTCTTTTTGACTGCAAGTTTTCGGCCAGAATTTCATTAAACCTCTAATGACCTAAATTAAAGTAGAAAAAGTAAACAGAACAATTAGAAATCTTCAAGATCTTTATTCAATATTTTAAAAATGTTTTTAAAATGTTCATTTATGTATTTCTTATATTTACAGGTTCTGTGAGTGAAGGGTCTTTCTCTAGAAACTGCACAATGCAATACGCCAACTGCAGAAACAAAAGAAAACATGTACATTAAAATCTTTAATTGAAAAGAAAACAAACATAGTTATAAGTTATTAAACTTGATGCATAGTTTGAATAATAACTAGTAAGGGTAGAATGCCCAATAGTATTTCTTGGTTCTTTCATTCTACTTTTTGCCACAGTGTCTTCCACCTTTCATTAAGGATCGGTCCTCTCTCCCCTCCTGTTCAACATCTACATGAAACCGCTGGGCGAGCTCATTCGTGGTTTCGGGGTGGGGTATCATCAGTACGCTGATGATACCCAACTTTTTCTTTCCACCCCGAACCAACCCAGTGATGCACTCGACGTGATGTCCCGTTGCCTGGAAGCGGTCCGGGTTTGGATGGGGAGAAACAGGCTTCGACTCAATCCTGCCAAGACTGAGTGGCTGTGCATATCGGCATATCGGATAAACCAGGTTGTTCCACCACTAATGATGGGGGGTGAGGTGTTACCCCCCCATCGATAGGGCTCGCAACTTGGGCGTCCTCTTGAATTCACGGCTCAATTTTGAAGATCATATAGGAGCCGTGACCAGGGGGGCTTTTGCCCAGCTTCGTCTGGTGAGCCAGTTACGGCCCTATCTGGACCAAGATGCCCTACGCACAGTCACCCATGCGCTTGTGACCTCCCGGCTAGACTACTGCAACGCTCTCTACATGGGGCTGCCCTTGAGGACCACTCGGAGGCTTCAGCTGGTGCAGAATGCAGCTGCGCGAGTTGTTATGGGAGTTTCCCGATACTCCCATGTAACACCTCTGCTCCGTGAGCTGCATTGGCTTCCGGTTGTCCTCCGGGTGAGATTCAAGGTGCTGGTAATTTTATTTTTTTATTTATTTTTTTATTTTAATTCCATTTATATCCCGCCCTTCTCCGAAGACTCAGGGCGGCTTACAAGCTTAGCAGTAGCCTTCATTCTATGTATATGCCTGCTTATTAGGGCTTTCACACACACCCCAAGCGGCATTATTACAAAGTCAGCTTAATTGCCCCCAACAATCTGGGTCCTCATTTTACCTACCTCGGAAGGATGGAAGGCTGAGTCAACCTTGAGCCTGGTGGGATGCGAACCTGCACTAATTGCAGGCAGCTGGTGTTACTTAAGGAGGCATTAGCCCACTGCTCCACCAAGGCTGTAATGACCTATAAAGCTCTAAATGGCTTGGGTCTGGATTATCTAAGGGAACACCTGCTGCTGGCATCAACTTCCCATCGTCCTGTGCGCTCCCACAGGGAGGGCCTTCTTAGGGTACCGCCGGTTAAGGAATGCCGGCGGGTTATCCCCAGGGGAAGGGCGTTCTCTGTGGGCGCGCCGGCCCTTTGGAATCAGCTTCCCACGGAGCTTAGGACCGCCCCCGACCTTTGCTCATTTCGTAGGGACTTGAAAACTTGGTTTTTTGAGTTGTCTGGCCCAGACTGAGGGGTTTTAATTTTTAATTAATGGGGTTTTAGTTAAGTTCAGGGATTAATTTAATCTTAGTTTTAATTGTTTTTAATTGTATATGATGTATTTTAACTTTTAATTTTCCCTGTAAACCGCCCCGAGTCCTACGGGAATAGGGCGGTATATAAATTTATATATATATATATATATATATATATATATATATATATATATATATATATATATATATATATATATATATATATATATGTATGTATGTATGTATGTATGTATGTATGTATGTATGTATGTATGTATGTATGTATGTATGTATGTATGTGTATATGTGTATATGTATATGTATATGTATATATGTATGTATGTATGTATGTAAGTAAGTAAGTAAATAAATAAATAAATAAATAAACAAACAAACAAACAAACAAACAAACAAACAAACAAACAAACAAACTGCAACTATAGTCTGCGGGATTCCTTTAAAACAGAACAAGGAGCAATGCATGGAGCTGTAATACCAAAAGACAGATTGGGGATTCCCATCTTCCTGTATTGCCTTGTCTGTCTATAAGTGGGCTGATTAGGATATAGGTCCTATTTCACTACAAGTCATACTCTGCTGCTGGAAGCAAGACTACAACACATTTGGTCTAAATCATATTCCACAGTACAGGTAGTTTAGATAAATACCAATCATGACGACTGATGTACCATTTAAACCAGGGGTGGGGAACAATGGCCCTTTTATGACTTGTGGACTTCAACTCCCAGAATTCCTGAGCCAGCCGCAAGTCATAAAGGGGCCATCACTCCCAATCTCTGATTTAGACAGTAACAAAAAAACATTTCTAAGTGTATGCAAGTAGACCTTTACTTACAACCATTCATTTAGTGACCGCTCAAAGTTACAAAGGCATTGAAAAAAGTGACTCACGTCTATGGCAGCATGATCAAACTTCAAATGCTTGGCAAGTAGCATATATTTATGAAGTGTCCAGAGGTCATGTGATCATTTTTTGCAACTTTCTGACAATGGGGAAGCCAGATTCACTTAACAATTGTGTTGATAACTTAATAGCTGCAGCGATCATTTGGCAAGGTAGTAAAATGGAGCAAAATTCACTTAACAACTGTCTTGCTTAGCAATGGAAACTTTGGGTTCAACTGTAGTCATAAGTCGAGGAGTACCTGTGTACCAGAGCAACTATATAAATGTGAATTTAATAACATTTATAATTCATTACTAAATAATTTGCCCTTAAGATATTTTTCCTTTACACTTTTGGCAGCATTAAGCACCTTCTGAGATCTTGTGAAATGAGTTAGTGGCTTTATAGAAAACAGATATATGAAAAGATAGCAAGGCTACATCTCCAGGAATATTAGAGTAAAAGTTTACCGAACAATGCTTTCAATCACTAAGGAAAAGGTAGGCATGTGGCATAGTAACAATTATTATCAGCTTAACAAAACAAGAATATTATATAACCTAAAGTACAAGAACCAATCAGAATTCATGCTGGATATTTTGCCCCCCATGGTTACATCTGACATCACCCTGCAAACAAAAGTGTGTATAATCAAGGCTATGGTCTTCCCAGTTGCAATGTGTGGCTGTGAAAGTTGGACCATAAGAAAGGCCGAGCACCGCCTTTGAACTATGGTGCTGGAGAAGACTCCTGTGAGTCCCTTGGACTGCAAGGTGATCAAACCAGTCAGTCCTAGAGGAGATCAACCCTGACTGCTCTTTAGAAGGTCAGATCCTGAAGTTGAAACTCAAATATTTTGGCCACTTAATGAGAAGGAAGGACTCATTAGAGGAGAGCCTCATGCTGGGAAAGACTGAGGGCAATAGAAGAAGGGGACGACAGAGAATGAGGTGGCTGGATGGAGTCACTGAAGCAGTAGGCGTGAGCTTAAATGGACTCCAGAAGATGGTAGAGGACAGGAAGGCCTGGAGGAACGTTGTCCATGGGGTCGTGATGGGTCGGACACGACTTCACAATTAACAAGTTTACAACACTGAACATTTTAGAACAATTTGTGGACCCAGTCTGTTATGTATGGTAGTAAGTTTATTTCAATTTAGTGATATTGTACATTGTGTATAAAACAGAATGTGACACAGCTCTTAAAATGTAATACATAACACTGTACTTAAGTTTCTTACCTGTGCATGGAACAGCGATAGACTTCTAACAGTATGTAGAGGGATCAGTACTTTCACCAAAAACTGTTTATGCTCTGCTTTAAGAGGTAAAGCAAAGCCATTGATAATACTAGAAATAAGAAAAGAAGAAACATTTTATTTATTTGTTTGTTACATCATATATAACTTGCTTTTCTTCCAAACTTATTGAACTCCATCTTCATTTTATTCCCACAACCAAAACCCAGTAAGGCAGGTTGGGTGCAACTGGTCCAAACACAGTCAGTGTCCATGGTGAAGAGTAGATTTGAACCTAGACCTCCCTAGATCTTGTTCTACCTCCCTTACCTATAATGTACTCAATATGCAATATACTGAAATCTGAAATGAGCAAAACTGTTTCTGATCTGGCACAAGTGCACTTTCTGCAGTTGCAAGCAACTCCTTAAAGAAACATGTCTTTTCATGAAACTGCATAGAAGCTATGTAGATTGAGAAAACACTCTGAATTCAGGAAATCTTATGGAAATTATTTAATAATAATAATAATAATAATAATAATAATAATAATAATAATAATAATAATAATAATAATAATAATAATAGTAATAGTAATAGTAATAAAAAAATTGGAAGGGACCTTGGAGGTCATCTAGTCTAACCCCCTGCTCAGGCAGGAAAACCTATACCATTTCAGGCAAATGGCTATCCAGTCTCTTCTTAAAAACTTCCAGAGTTGGAGCATTCACCACTTCTGGAGGCAGGTTGTTCCACTGGTTAATTGTTCTGTCAGGAAGTTTCTCCTTAGTTCTAGGTTGCTTCTCTCCTTGACTAGTTTCCATCCATTGCTTCTTGTCCTGCTTTCAGGTGCTTTGGAGAATAGCTTGACTCCCTCTTCTTTGTGGCAGCCCCTGAGATATTGGAACACTGCTATCATGTCCCCCCTCATCCTTCTCTTCGTTAAACTACACATACCCAATTCCAGCAACCGTTCCCTATATGTTTTAGCCTCCAGTCCCCCAATCATCTTTGTTGCTCTTCTCTGTACTCTTTCTAGAGTCTCAACATCTTTTTTACATTGTGGTGACCAAAACTGGATGCAGTATTCCAGGTGTGGCCTTACCAAGGCATTGTAAAGTGGTATTAGTACTTCACGTGATCTTGATTCTATCCCTCTGTTAATGCAGCCTAGCACTGTGTTGGCTTTTTTGGCAGCTGCAGCACACTGCTGGCTCATACTGAAGTGATTATCCACTAGGACTCTGAGATCCCTCTCACAGTTACTACTATTGAGCAAGGTACCACCTATACTATACCTGTGCATTTGATTTTTTTCACCATTGAATTTCATTTTGTTAGATAGCGCCCAGTTTTCAAGTCTGTCCAGATCCTCCTGTATCTTAAGCCTATCTTCTGGAGTACTGGCTATTCCTGCCAGCTTGGTGTCGTCTGCAAATTTGATGCGTTCCCCATCTATCCATATTCATATTTATATTCCACTTGTCTTGTCTTTTAAATAAATGAATAAACATTTCCATATAATGGAAATTTAATTGTGTGATCTGGCATCTAAATTTAGTTTTTATATTACTTTTAATGAAGCAAGCTTTTGCGTGTGTGTGTATGTGTGTGCACGTGTGTGTGTGTGTGTGTATGCGTGCTTTAAAATATAAACTTGGATGAAAGAGCAGCATATTTACATAATATTACTATATTTACATCATTATAAGAAAGGGACTTCATTACCTTCCTAATATTTCCAGCAGTTCAGCCACACCATTAAAATGTTCAGTTTCATAAACAAACCTACAAAGCAAATTGCATACATTAAATGTTCATATTTATTCAATGATAAAATCATGTAACACCAAAAGAAGTTTCTTGTGCCCCTCTTCTCTTAACACTTACCGTAAAAAAATATTATTAATCTGTTTTCTGATAAATGCTCTAAGACCAAGGAACTTGCCATAAATTCTGTGTAAGACTGTTTTTAAATAGTCCCGTTCCCGAGGATCTTCACTGTCAAATAGTTCCAAAAGCTAATAAAATAAAGCAAAACACAATGGGTCACAGATGTTACTTGACTTTCAGCTTTTAATATCTCTGAAATACTTTATTCTATCCAAAACCTGCACTTTTTTTGTTTACTATGTTCCAAAATCACATTGCATATCATTAGTTTTTATCTTTCTGCCTAATTCTTGCCATCTGTTTCTTTATTAACAAGTGATAACAGAGGAGGGCCAATTCAGATTTCCTGCAGGACTTAGGGTATATTCATATGAGGCAAGAAATGTTTCAATTAGTGGATTCTGGCAAACACTTGTATAAAATTCTTAGTCATGGCATTTACTATTTCTTGAAGTTTACATCCAGTAAACTTAGTTGTAATTCTCCAATATTAAATATTCGTACAAAATATCCCCTGAAATTGAATGAGCACAAGTAACTAACCATTACTATTCATCTTGATTAAAAAAGGCTGGTACATTTATTAATAATGTAAGATTAAATAAAATAGAGCACTGTACCTGTAATACAAATTTTTGATCTATATATTTTTTGGCAATGCTGGGCTGAAATTCTTGGCTTTCCAAAAATCGTATGAAAAATTCATATATAAGCTGCAAAAAATAATAATTAATTTAATTTTAATTTAATTTAATAATATTTCTATACCGCCCTTCTCCCTGAGGACTCAGGGCGGTGTACAGGGCAAGAATAAAACACAGAAATTTACAAAAACTAAAAGATAATTAAATGCATGCCCGATTAAAATACAATTGGTACATAGTAAAAAGCCCCAATAAAAATAATAAAAAACCCCACCAATCCCCCCTCAGGCCAGGCCGGCTTGCTCGAACAAGTATGTTTTCAGATCGCGGTGAAAGGAGCGTAGATCGGGCGCCGTCCGGAGCTCAACCGGTAACTGGTTCCATAGCTCCGGGGCGCCCACAGAGAAGGATCTCCCCCTGGGGGCCACCAGTCGGCATTCTCTGACCGGTGGCACCCTGAGGAGGCCCTCTCTGTGGGAACGCACAGGGCGCAGGGAGCTTGATGCCGGCAGCAGATGTTCCCTGAGGTACTCCGGCCCCATGCCATGGAGGGCTTTAAACACCATTACTAGCACCTTGAATCTCACCCGGAAGACAACTGGTAACCAATGCAGCTCACGGAGCAGAGGTGTGACATGGGAGTATCGGGAGACTCCCAACACAACTCTCACGGCTGCATTCTGTACCAGCTGGAGCCTCCGGGTGGTCCTCAAGGGAAGCCCCATGTAGAGAGCGTTGCAGTAGTCTAGACGAGAGGTCACGAGCGCGTGAGTGACCGTGCATAAATCATCCCGGCTTAGATAGGGCCGCAACTGGCGCACCAGGCGAACCTGGGCGAAAGCCCCCCTAGTCACAGCAACCATGTGATCTTCCAAGGTGAGCCGCGAATCTAGGAGTACTCCCAAGTTGCGAGCCCTATCTACGGGGGGTAATAATTCACCCCCCATAGAAAGAGATGGAATATCCGAATAGACCCGGGATGAAGGTATGCAAAGCCACTCGGTCTTGTCGGGGTTGAGTTGAAGTCTGTTCCTCCCCATCCAGACCCGAACCGCCTCCAGGCAACGGGACATCACGTTGAGGGCATCACTGGGGTGGTTTGGGGTAGAAAGAAAAAGCTGGGTATCATCAGCGTACTGATGATACCCAACTCCAAAGCCACGAATGATCTCACCCAGCGGTTTCATATAGATGTTGAACAGGAGAGGCGAGAGGACCGACCCCTGAGGAACTCCACAAACGAGAGACCTCGTGGTCGACCTCTGCCCTCCTGTCAACACCGACTGCGAGCGTCCCTGGAGATAGGAGGAGAACCACTGTAAAACCGTGCCTCCCACTCCCAATCCCCTGAGACGCCGCAGCAGGATACCATGGTCGATGGTATCGAAAGCCGCTGAGAGGTCTAATAGGACTAGAACAGAGGAACGACCCCTGTCCCGAGCCCTCCAGAGATCATTCACCAGCGCGACCAATGCCGTCTCCGTGCTGTGCCCGGGCCTGAAACCCGATTGGTACGGGTCTAGATAATCCGCTTCATCCAGGACCAAAGGGAGCTGATGCGCCACCACACTCTCAACAACCTTCGCAAGAAAGCGAAGGTTGGAGACCGGACGAAAGTTGTTCAATACAGCTGGGTCCAAGGCAGGCTTCTTGAGGAGGGGCCTCACCACCGCCTCTTTCAAGACGGCAGGGAAGCTACCCTCACTCAAAGAAGCTGATATAACTGCCTGGAACCAGCTGCGTGTCCTCTCCCGGGCTGCATAAACCAGCCAGGAAGGGCACGGGTCCAATAAACATGTGGTGGAGCTCAGTCTCCCCATAATCCTGTCCACTTCCTCCGGAGTCACAGAATCAAACTCCTCCCAAGTGATATCGACAAGACCACCCGCGTCCTGATCGTCAGACTCTGCCCAGTCAGAGTCCAGACCGGTCCGAATCCGAGCGATTTTGTCCGACAGATAATTGTTAAACTCCTCGGCACGACCCTGCAAGGGTTCCTCCCTCACCTCCTGATTAAAAAGGGAGCAAGTCACCCTAAACAGAGCGGCCGGGCGATTATCCGCAGACGCGATAAGGGTAGCGAAGTGATTAGACCTCGCCACCCTTATCGCAGCGAGATAAGACCTAATATGGGTTCTTAGTCGCAATCGGTCGGATTCGGATCGGCTGGACCTCCAACCGCTCTCTAGGCCCCGTCTCCGGCGCTTCATCTCCCGGAGCTCCGCGGAGAACCATGGAGCTCGACGGGATCTGCATCGGGTCAGGGGCCGCAAGGGTACAACTCGGTCAAGAGCCTCAGTGGCTGCCCTTTCCCAAGCTTCCACTAAGGCATCCGCCGAGCTGTGAGTGGGGGAGGCAGGTGGGGACCCCAGCGCTGCCTGGAACCTCGCGGAATCCATTAAGCGTCTGGGGCGGTACCATCTAACTGGTTCCACACACCCACGGCGGGGGGTGGCAAAACGGAAGACCAGCCGCAGGAGATGATGATCGGTCCATGACAGGGGCATAATAATTGGGGAGCCCCCACCAAGATCATCTAACCACCGACCAGATAAGAAAACTAGGTCAAGGGTGTGGCCTCCCTCATGAGTCGGTCCTGAAATTACTTGCGTCAGGTCCATGGCCGTCATGGAAGCCATGAACTCCCGAGCCAACTCAGATGATCCTCCCAGAGATGGTAGATTGAAGTCCCCCAAAACTATAAGTTTCGGGAACTCAACCACCAACCCAGAGAGGACATCGAGAAGCTCAGGCAGGGCTGCTGCTGCGTGACTAGGTGAAAGGTACACCAGCAGCAAGCCCAACTGCGTACCAGGGCCGCATCTCAAGAAGAGAGACTCACACCCGACTATCTGCGGAACGGTGGCCTCCCGCGGAGCTAAGGTCTCCCTCATAACAACAGCCACTCCCCCACCCCTACCCTGAGCCCGAGGCCGGTGTAGCACCCGGAAACCTGGTGGGCAAAGATCAGCCAGAGGAATACCGCCCTCTGGGCCCAACCAAGTCTCCGTGATGCAAGCCAGGTCCGCCTGCTCACCCTCAACCAAGTCACGGACGAGAGGAGCTTTATTAACGACAGACCTGGCATTCAAGTACACCAGCCGGAGCTCAGGAGGCTGCACATCCTCACTCCCGGGACCTCGGGGCAGAACAAGAGGGTCGGAACGCCTCACCGCTTGCAAGTAGCGGAGAGGCCTTCCCTGAGATCGATACGGCCCTCTGTTCCTGCACCTGCTGCCATTCCCTAACGTCGTGGGAATAGGCATTCCCACGACTTGCTCTGGAGCCCCGGGGGCGACCGACCCCCGCTCCTCCCCTCCGCAATCAATCCCGGCCCTGGCCTGAACAGTGGTTGCTGGACTGCCCCCCATATCCGAACAACCAAAAGAAGTTCCCACCCCCCTCCCTAACCTCTTAAAAAATTTAACCAAAAAACTAACCAGGGGCCTCTTATTTGGCTTATATCGGAGGCCCCTACCCATGCCCAGCCATCTCTCAGGGTCCCAACACTCGGGCCCTTCATCAAGAGGAGGTGTAAAAAGTAAGGCGGGTCGCTCCCAGGATGGGGGGGCCCCCCTGAGAGCGTATAAGGTCGTGCTAAAATAAGTCAGACGCATGATCTTAACAAGTCCGACAAAAAACAGCAAGGCAGACCAGATCAACATGGGAGGATCTCAAAATAAATAAATCGAAGGCAAATGACCAGAGAGCCAGCCCAGCTCCACTGCCACTAGAGCTGGGAAATCCCGGGACAGATCGAATCCCGCCCTCTCACGGCGGTCAAAGCCGGGGGGCAACCTGGTACATACAAACCGGGGGAGCAATACCCCCCAGAGCTCTCACCTCTGGGAGGCAGCAGATGTAAAAACTTAACCACTCTCCCACAGTGGTTACAACCCGGGCCTTCTATTATAGGGGAGGGGGGAGAAGGGGAGGGAGTTAGAGCAAAGAATCTATAGAATACATCAGGATTAATAAGCCGGCATGGTCACAAAATGATAGGACCATATAATAACAACATAGGTTAGTCCTGACTAAATGCATGCCGTAATTCTACTGCACATACACAGTGGGACAAAAAGTATTTAGTCAGCCACCAATTGTGCAAGTTCTCCCACTTAAAAAGATGAGAGAGGCCTGTAATTTTCATCATAGGTATACCTCAACTATGAGAGACAAAATGGGGGGAAAGAATCCAGGAAATCACATTGTAGGATTTCTAACAAATTTATTTGCAAATTATGGTGGAAAATAAATATTTGGTCAGTAACAAAAGTTCATCTCAATACTTTGTTATATACCCTTTGTTGGCAATGACAGAGGTCAAATGTTTTCTGTAAGTCTTCACAAGGTTTGCACACACTGTTGCTGGTATTTTGGCCCATTCCTCCATGCAGATCTCCTCTAGAACAGTGATGTTTTGGGGCTGTCGCTGGGCAACACGGACTTTCAACTCCCTCCAAAGGTTTTCTATGGGGTTGAGATCTGGAGACTGGCTAGGCCACTCCAGGACCTTGAAATGCTTCTTACAAAGCCACTCCTTCGTTACCAGGGCGGTGTGTTTGGGATCACTGTCATGCTGAAAGACCCAGCCACATTTCATCTTCAATGCCCTTGCTGATGGAAGGAGGTTTTCACTCAAAATCTAATGATACATGGCCCCATTCATTCTTTCCTTTACACGGATCAGTCGTCCTGGTCCCTTTGCAGAAAAACAGCCCCAAAGCATGAGGTTTCCACCCCCATGCTTCACAGTAGCTATAGTGTTCTTTGGATGCAACTCAGCATTCTTTCTCCTCCAAACACGACAAGTTGAGTTTTGACCAAAAAGTTCTACTTTGGTTTCATCTGACCATATGACATTCTCCCAATCCTGTTCCGGATCATCCAAATGCTCTCTAGCAAACTTCAGACGGGCCCGGACATGTACTGGCTTAAGCAGGGGGACACGTCTGGCACTGCAGGATTTGAGTCCCTGGCGGCGTAGTGTGTTACTGATGGTAGCCTTTGTTACTTTGGTCCCAGCTCTCTGCAGGTCAATCACTAGGTCCCCCCGTGTGGTTCTGGGATTTTTGCTCACCGTTCTTGTGATCATTTTGACCCCACGGGGTGAGATCTTGCGTGGAGCCCCAGAACGAGGGAGATTATCAGTGGTCTTGTATGTCTTCCATTTTCTAATAATTGCTCCCACAGTTGATTTCTTCACACCAAGCTGCTTGCCTATTGCAAATTCAGTCTTCCCAGCATGGTGCAGGTCTACAATTTTGTTTCCGGTGTCCTTCGACAGCTCTTTGGTCTTGGCCATAGTGGAGTTTGGAGTGTGACTGTTTGAGGTTGTGGACTGGTGTCTTTTATACTGATAACAAGTTCAACCAGGTGCCATTCATACAGGTAACGAGTGGAGGACAGAGGAGCCTCTTAAAGAAGAAGTTACAGGTCTGTGAGAGCCAGAAATCTTGCTTGTTTTAGGTGACCAAATACTTATTTTATCGAGGAATGTACGAATTAATTCATTTAGAAATCCTACAATGTGATTTCCTGGATTCTTTCCCCCCATTTTGTCTCTCATAGTTGAGGTATACCTATGATGAAAATTACAGGCCTCTCTCATCTTTTTAAGTAGGAGAACTTGTACAATTGGTGGCTGACTAAATACTTTTTTGTCCCACTGTATTATTTTGTAATTTTTGCTAAGAGCAAGTAATTTAACATAAAGATATATTTAGATCATTTCAGCTACCCATCTGCTGCCCACCTCCCATATACAGAAGCCCTAAATGTTCCCCACATACAGTTTCTGTTGATGTCACTACTGTTCAATTTTTTTAAAAAAAACATAGATAAATCCAGACAAAGAGTGTCTTATTTCCATGTGTTCACATGTATCTTTGTGACTCAGATCTAGTGCTCATTAATTCTTCTTATTTAATTATCATCAGAAGAACTCATACTGAGAGCAGACACTTTCCACCTCTATAATTGTTCACTGAATTGTCAAATTTCTCAGGAGTAATCAACAGCATATACTTTTTGCCCTCCAGACTTTTGAGATCACATAAAATAATTACAACATTTAAGAGAGTTAAACAGTTTATATTCATGTAATAGTAACCAGAAAATGTTCCAAGAGTATTCTACACTACAGCAAGAGAGATGTCTGATTAATCAGATTTAATCAGAAGTCTCTAGCATACTACAAAAACTTGGCTTCTTTCCACCTGAAGACCATTCGTATCTATATTCTCTTTCTTTAAAGCCTGAAGAATAAAAAAAATGGGACCAGACTATTTGAGGGTCCTGCCTTCCCTGCTTAATTAGACCATTCCATCAGATCTGCCAGAGAAGGCATGCTCTCGGTGCCATCAGCTAAGGGCCAACATCTGATGGGTCCCAGGAAATGTGCATTCTCTGACCTGATGCTTATCTCATGGAACATTCTCTCCCCCCCAAAAAAAATTTAGATGTTCTTTTGGTATTCTGGAAGGCTCTCAAGACCTGGTTATGTTATCAGACCTGGCGTTCCCAGATAAGTTTAGATGGCTCCAATGTTGACTACTTTTACTCTCTCTTTACTTAAGGTTTGTATCTCTGTTCTTATAATATTTACTGTAAATGTGTTTTTATTTTTATTTTTTGTATCTGTGGTTTTTATATGTGGTTTTATTCATTTGTTGTGCACCATCCAGTGTTGCCTTTGGCTTGTTTCAAACTTCCCAATGATATTCCTCAACCTTTGCAACAGCCTAAACCTCCCTATTACAGTTTTGAGAGCTATGAAAGCATGACTCTTCAGCAGGCATTTGAGGTTGTTTGAAGCCTGTGCTTTCCAAATGACATAATTTTAATAGTAAAATCACCTGTAAATGTGGCCACGATGCTTCAAGAGTAGGTTCATCTTCTTCTGGATCAAACTCATTGCTATCACTTGGAGGAAGTGTTCGGAATATATTGCAAGAAACCTTGAAATGGTAAAGAAGGAACATTCAAATTCCTGCTACAAAAATCAGCCAATTATAAGAGATGAGATGCAGCGATTAAAATAGAATACTTTTTGGATAATTATAAGCATTCTTCTACAAAAGATTCTGGAAAATTATTCTTAGATAATAACAATTTATATAGCACCATATGATTAAGAAGTGCATTAATGATTCTTGTCAGAATCTTTACCCTTGTAATAAAAGCAGGTAACAGCTTCTGTCAGCACTAAAGAGGCTACAGTTTTGCTACTACTCTAAAGTGATTAGCACTTTTGATATCAGCCTGAAGGAGCTACACTATTGAACAGAATAGGAGAATATTATCCTTGAATACCGTGTCTTCCTAAAATCATGGAATGCATTCTATAGGAAAGGAGGAATCTGTACCATATATTCTTAAACCAATAAAGGAGAAAAATTGTAGCTCAGGGTTGAAATGAAGGTCACCAAGGACCCATAATTTTTAATCCAAGTCAAGTAAGAGTAGATTGTTCTCAATTTATGTCCACAATTGAGACCAGAATTTCCATTGTTAAGCAAGGCAGATGTTAAGTGAATCACACCTGATTTCACTTTTTACCACAGATGTACAGTGAATCAAAGCACTTGTTAAGTGAATCACAAAGTCATTAAGCAAATCTGGCTTCTCCCATTGACTTTGTGGATCAGAAGCTGGTTGGGAAGGTTGTAAATAGCAGTCACATGACCTGGGACGCTCCAACTGTCATAAATACATTCTGATTGCCAAGTGCCCTATTTTGATCACTTGGCCATGAGGATGCTGCAGACATTGTAAGCGTGAGGACTGGTGGCAAGTCACTTTTTTCAGTACCACCGCAACTTTGAATGGTTATACGTTAAGGACTACTGTACTGCATTCAAAAGCCATTTCACTGGTTTTCAAGATGTCATTTCACCCTCAGCCAGCATGACTGGATGGGGAATTCTGGGAGTTGACATCCACACATATTAGAGTTGCCCATATAAAAACTATATGATAATACAGATGTTTCAAATTTTAATGCCATTTTATTCTGCATGTATTTTGTTCTTCATTTTAGTGATATTTATTTTTCCCATGGTTTTACCGTGACTTGAATCAAGCATTCATTATATAGTGGGACAATTTTATATACCCCCCTAATAACAGCATAAAAGTAAATGTGCCCTCAATTTGAACTTGACTCTCGACTACAATCTTGCAGTTTTGTTATTACGTATTTGGTCTGTCCCTGTCTTTTTCTAGGATATTTTTTCCAATTTACCAGTCTTGCCAATGACATTGGAATTCCCTGCCTAGCTTATCGAATTAGCCAATACTGAGTAAATGCTATCACTTATAGTACAGCATTAATATAGAATATTTAAAAGTTTATTATTAATTTAAAGTAACAAATAATATACACTTTTGTATATGTAAATAAAAGAAATATAGCCACAGGATTTGATAGGCACTTCAGATTTTATCAAATACAATAAACAGCAACCATTTCCAATTAAACACAGGTACTGAGAAACAGTGACTAAGAATAAATTGTTCTGCATCTTCTCACCACAAGAGGGTGCATTCTAATATACTGCTAGTAAAAACAGGATTACTTTTACTATGATCTTTAGAATACACAGCATGTTATTTGCAAAAGAAAAAAGCCTTATTATTAGTAATAAATACCATAATATATTTAATCTTTCTTTGGGACACATCTGTTAACAAAATCTAGGTCCTGTTTTCTATAAATTAAGACCCATCTCACAGGATCTATATAGGTTATTCATATTATTTGACCAGGCATGCACAATAGAGCCAATCAAATTAGGCACACTGAAAGAAATGAAGAAGGATTTCCTACAAAGACTGTTTCCAACAGTTCTATATACAAATATAACTTAATGCTGGCCCTTATCATAATAATCAAGAAAACTCTAATTTGTAAAAACATATTTAAAAAATTAAGAAAACTATTGAAGCTGAGAAAATGACAGTTATAAACCACTTGAAACAATGATTAAATATTCTGCAAACCAGAATGTATTATCCTTTGTGTTATAAAAAGAATTCCACTTTCTACAGAAGAAGTCATATATCTAATCTGAATTATGTCCTTAAATTTCCATCCCCACCTCCAAATAAAGAATCAACAATGAGGCATGCTTCTGAGGGGCAGAAATAACCTCTATTTTAAACTAACAGAAAAGCAATTTTAGATATATGATGCAAGAAAAAAGGAAAAATAAATGGCTAGGGAAAGTACTTTCTACTTTTCTACTTAATATTGCCAATCACTGACAAAAAAGTGAACAATTAAGATTTCTAAATATAATTTCAGATAAAGGGGGAAATTTCTTCATTACGTGTTGCATGAGCAATAATCAAAGCTTTTTGCTTATGAAAATAACATTTTAAACATTCTGTAAAAATTACATTCTTTAAACTGATATAGACCCTTACTTAAAATGAAATATTTATGGAGTTTTTTAGAGTAAATACATATCACTGTATGGTTTTCTTGCAATTCTTGAACTACTAGACTATTATCTCCCTCATAGGAACCTTTGTCAATTGACACACCAGAAATCAAAAGACAACTATACTGTTAATAGGATTAACATTTATAAGATGCTAACATTAAGACTGTCAAGCTTCAAAAAAACTTTATTCTGCTTCAGCCATGGTTGTTTCTTAGCTTCTCAACAGACCCAGAGTGGGGGGAGGGGATGATTACAATGCTCTTCACAGGTGTGAATGGTCCATCGTGGGAACCAAGGTCATCGGAGAACCACTGGAACTGAAGATTTTTCTCATAACAAATGTCTGACACTTAATTGGGGGATGTGACCTGCACTATCAGTGGGGAAGGGAGGTTCTATACTTTTAATTTACTGTTCTGGCATCAATTTAACTAGAGCTAGTTTCTTATTCATCAATGCCAGTATGCTGTATTCAATAAAGTTTTGCATTAGAGATTTGAATGTCTCGGCTATGCTTACTTCGTTGGGATCATCAGTCGGAACCTTGACACTACATTTTGACATGCAGATTGAATGGTTGATGGTTCAGACTTATGATGGTGATGGAAAAAGTTATTAGTTACTATAAAGCAAAATGTAGTCTGTGGTTGCAAACATACAAGTAGCCACCAAAAGTTCAATGTGAGCCCTAAGCCCACAAAAGTTCTTACCAAATTAGAATCCTTAAAAGAAGAAAAAATATTAACTGGGGAAAAACTATATTAATTGAATTGTTTTAACTAAACTGTTAACGAGTTTACATTCAATTTATCCTAGTCCGACTTGCAGTTTTTTAAAATATAGATAGTCCTTGACTTACAACCATTTGTTTAACAGTTCAGAGTTACAACAGTGCTGGAAAAAGTAACTTATGACCTATCCTCGAAATTACGACTGTTACACCACCCCCATAGTCATGCAATCGTAATTTCAGTGCTTGGCAACCAGCTTGTATTTGCCATAGCTGCAGAGTTCTGCAGACATGTAATTACAATTTTTGACTTTCCTAGCCAGCTTCTGAAAAGCAAAGTTTATGAGGGAAGCCAGATTTACTTTAACTACCATGGTAATTCACTTAACAATCACAGTAAAAATGGTTGTAAAATGTCAATTGTGGTTGTAAAGTGGAGAACTATCTGCACAATATTCAAAGACCAAACACACCCCTTTGGTATAAAAATATGCTGACCCCTACAAGATTCCATAAAAGTCAAAGCATTCTTTATGTACAGTAATTACATACGAAGTATAATCACTAAATTAAAATTTCAAGTATAATGCCTCCTGCATTATATGCAATCTCAAAGATTTCATACAGTGAAACTGTAGGATGATGGCCAATTTTCATTAATGTAATTTTCAGTCAATATTGAAGTTCTGGTTTTAGGTTTTAAGGGTACTAATGTGTGCACAAGTTTTACATTAAGCAAAAATCCCTCCATTCCCATCTGATTAAATAAATTAAAACCTAAACCTAAAACCAGTAAAAGAATTGAACATTTTGAACACCTTTTCAGTGACAATACACATTTACAAAAGATCTTGTGGGCCATGGGCAGATATTGTGGTCTCTGAGCACAAAACTGCCACTCTGGTCTATATAATAAGCATTTAGCTATATAAATGGAACAGATGTATATAGATACACGTATATTCTAGTTGAAACAAGTATTTATTTGGCGTGACTTTTACTATTTGCTTTGCCTTTAGATCTTTTTCACTATTCAGATAAATCATATTAACATGGAGAGAAGTCTAATACTGTAACAAGAAAACATTTATTAGCAATTTATATGATAAAAATCAGGTAAGAATATTTCTTTATTTCAACAAGTTGAATATAATATCACCAAACCATTATCAAAATATGGCCAAAGAAACTAAGCTAATATCTTAGTTATCCACATTCTTGTAGATAATACCTGTACCTGCCAGATTCACTTTCCCATCATTTTAATGTACTTTATATTTTTATTTTTTAAAAAAAAATAGATATCCCAACTTCATCTTATTTCAAGTATTTCAATTAGACAAAAACGCTTTTATAGAATTCTATTTTAAAATTCTTCCTTTCTATGAAAAACACAAAGATCTTATAGTATATGCTCAAAATATATACAGAGTACTTGTTAAAAATCTGCTACATGGAACATAACTTGGGGGGGGGAATCATGTAACGGAGATGGGACTCTTGAGTTACGCAGACACTTTTGTTCTTCTAATGTAAGTTTTTTGAAGAATATCTGCAATTATAGACGTGACTTAGCAGTTTCCAATAACACCAATATATTGATACTGGCCAGGCACCAAAACAACTATTCATCATTATAATCAGGAAAGATATAACAATTAATATGTGCCAGTCCATATAGAAAATAACCTGTGCTGTTATTTTTCCAGGTAATCCTTTTCTTTCTAAAGAACTACTTGATTGCATTCCACAAAATAATTCTCCAGATATGTTTTAAAGTTAATCCCACATACAGAGTCCACAAATTACTATTATATGCATATTTCTGGCTAGGGATGTCATTTTTCAGAAAAATGAATGGCTTTTGCACCAGCTAAAACTGGTGTAAAGCACTTGTTAGTAGGCCGTTAAGTATCCAGAAATGATTTCAGGCCCCAAACAGTTAACTACAGTACTGTACAGCAATCAAGATTATTCTTGGTTACCCTGGGATCAGTCTAATGGAATCTCACTACTTTGCAAATTAAAATAATAATACAAGATGCAATCCAAACAACACTTTAAAAACACTGATTTATAATTATAACTGCCGGCACAAAAAAATTCTAACCTCACAGATGAACATTATTTCGTTCTAAAATATCAAAATACTACACAGTGTTTAAATAAAGCATAACATCTTTCTGAAATGTAGCAAATTAACATAAAAGTCCTAGATATAAATAAGCTAAGAATAAAAAATGCCTTTATATTCCCCCACTTCTTCTACTAGGCATATTATTTACCTGAAATTAAGAATAACTGCAATTTAAATGACTAAAGTGAAAAATGCCTTTCCTATTTTGCATTTGAAAAGACTAATGTGGAATACTAACCCAGAGATGTAATATTCTGATTAAACCTGCTTAGCAAATAATAGTATCTATAAAGCATTTATGATTTTCTAAAAAAAATAACTTACCATTCTAACTACTTCAGGGTAGGTCTGCTCAGTCAAACACCCTCTGCTTATTGTAATGTAATCCACAAGTTCATTAAGAGTTGAACGTTTGTATTCTTTCATTTTAAGATCTGATAGTGTGTCCATGAAGTCAAAAATTACACAGCACTGCTGAAGTTTCTTTAGAAACAATTCAGGTTGATCTGAAGACGGAACGTCTGCAGGATGAAAAAAAAGGAATATTAAAACTATTGCATAAAACAAATAGTGATTTAGAAGACAGTAGCAGAATAACATATTTTTGGCAAAATAAGGACAATTTGTGATTTTTGATACTTAACTTTTGGGACAGAGAAGTATTTATTTAGTCATCAATTTGTAATACTTGTATTATTTCAGAAATATAGCTATGGCGACTTACAATAGCCTAAGTCCTGGAAAAGAAATGTAAGTTCACACATTTTGCCAAGCGAGCTTTGGTATCTGGTACACTGGGGTTTTTTTCAAACTTTTTAAAATCCAAAGAGCAATATACTTGGTGAATAGCAACAATTCTCCATTCCAAACTTCTTGTGAATTATTAAATATGTACTTTAATAAAATTACTTGTTAACAAAACTGATTTGTTAGCTTAGTTTTAAGAAAATTTTATTCATAGGAATGTCTGAAGATGCAATACACCTGCTACAAAATGAGAACACAGCAAGGGTTTATTTGAATATGTTGATGAAGATTCTCAGTCATCCAGGTAATTTTCTGGATATACTGGCATTCAATGGGTTTAGGCAGGCTATATTCTTCTCGTGACTCTCAAAGTTTTTGAAGTATCATTAACAATGAAACAAATTCTTGTGAAATTCCAAATTCCTTTCTCAGTTTCATCCAAATATATCTAACTGCCTTCAGCCCTGGAAATTCAATAGATTTTTGCCTATAATTTGTTAGAGAGCAACCGTCCCAGTTGGGAGGAGGGTTCCAGTGGGGAATTAGTCCGGACTCATTATGTCAACACAAGAGGGCAAGTCCTGACACTCCCTCCCCCCACCCATGCCTCTGAGCCTTATCTTGTCTTTCCCTGGAGAAAGCTGCCAGTCTGGGGGGGGGGGGAGAATTCCTGTAAATTAGGCATAAAAGAATAAAGTAGCTAGATTGAACACAACAGTACAGGTGTGGGTTTGGTTGTTCATGCCTGACAAATTTAGAAACAAAAGGTTGTAAGATTTCAAAAGGGCAAAAATAATTCATAATTGGAAAATATCATTTATATTCCAATGAAAAACAAAGGTCAATAAATACAGGTAGTCCTCAACTTACAAGCACAATTGGGACTGGAATTTTGGTCGCTAAGTGATGCAATCATTAATAGTCACCACTTCATTGGACCTGATATTATGACCATGTTTACCACAGTCATTGAGCAAATCACTAGTTAAGTGAATCATGTGGTCATTAAGAGAAGTGGGCTTCCTCAATTGACTTTGGTTTCCAGAAGCTGGCCAGAAAGCTCACAAATCACAATCACATGACCTGAAGATGCTGTAACCATCATAAATACATGCCAGTTGCCAAGCATTCAAACTGTAATCACGTGACCATGGAGGTGGTGCAATAGTCATAAACTTCAAGAACAAGTTGCAAGTCACTTTTTCTAGGCTGTTGTACTTCTGAGCCATCTTTAAATGAATGGCCGTAAGTTGAGGACTATCTATATGCCCAACATATAATTGAAAATCAAGAAAATTAAAAACTCAGGCAACTTCAGTTTTGAAAAAAACAAAATATATGTAGAATTACCATAAATATCCCTCTTTAAATATGTACCAATCAAGAGATTATATTCATGTTAACAGCTTTTTTTTCTCATAGCCTCCTAGCTATCCTTTTTTTAAGGTTTTTTTATTATTAAAAACTAATACAAACTACAGAAGATAAAAGAATAAAAGAAAAATAGCAAAGAAAAAGAAAAGTATACTTTGTCTCGACATGTATAGACAATTTTAACAACTTTTAAAATTGTTTAACAACAATTTTGTCACCTTCTCTTAAAATACAGCAGTTTCTTCATCCCACATCTCATCACCTATCTATAAGCAAATCTTTAAAACTCTCATTCAGTCCTGGTCAGCAAAAGTCCAGGAAAGATTATCAGAAATAACAATATCTACTTTAACCTCAATCAAATAAGCCAACTTCACATTCCTCTCTTTTACTTTTCAAAACCTCAGTCTTTAATCCCTTCAAATAATGCCTTAGAACTTGATTTTTATTTTTATTTTTGGTCTCTTCTCACCAGTTTTCAAAACTTCAACAGGTCTCCTTTGTAAATCCAACCAAGTCACTCTTCTTGTTTGTTATCTGTATGTCCCTTTTAATTATTAAGACATCAGTTAGTTTCATTTGTATATCCAGTATATCATCTTTTTCCAGATCATTCTTGTAGCCTGTCATTTTAAAATCCACATTAAAATCTATTTCAGCCTTGTCCAGTAGAACTCGTTCCTCATATTATTTACACACAGTCTATTTTGGCAAAGATTATAAAAATTAATTTCTGAGTCCATTGTTCACAAATATTCAATACATCCAATATAAAACTATTTTGTTCCAATCTATGTTAACTAGTCAAATTTAAATCTTCCTCTTTAATTCCCTTCTGGCGCCCTCTAATAGATTTTAAAATGACAGCTTTCATTGTCAGTCACACAAAACTTGGTTGTAAATGCATGTATTGGTCAGAAAATGATCTGTTTAAAAAATAACATCATATTTGTGAACAGTCACTAAACGATTGGTTGTAATTGTTTATACTGAATACTGCTAAATTGCCTAACATGACAAATCAAATGTCTAAAGTAAGATAGCAAACATCACTGACAGATTCCATGTTACATACTGGTTGGGGGGAAAAGGAATAGTTCCAGTTGTAATAACTTAAGAAGAAAAGAAAAAGCAACTCAATTGGGATTGCTGTTCTACTAACTTCCCTGCTGCATAGCAATATCCCTGTCTAAGCTCATTGAGTTCATTTTTGGGTTGGTGATAAGAGTTCCTAAGTCTTACGGTTCCGGAAGACTTTAATCTGCCTTTCCTAAGAATGGGGTCTGAGGCAGCTCTGGAGTTCATGGCTCCCATGTAAGCCATAAGCCTATGCCAAGTCATTCACAGCTTGACTCAGGACAAAAGTTACACTCCAGATTTGGTCTTCCCGTTGGACCAGCAGCAATGTGATTTGTCAGTATGGGCTGAAGTATCATTAGCATGATGATGACTCGGTTCTGTATCTCTACTCCAGGCCAACCAGGTGATGTTAACAAGATCCTTTCCCAGTATTACAAAACTGGGGAGGCAGGATGGAGAAGAACAGGCTTCAACTCAATCTTAGTGAGACCTAGTGGCTATAGGCTTGAGGGCCTCTGAACTATGACCTCAGAAGTGGTATATAATTTGGGAAATCCTCCTACTTTCCCAGCTCCTGCTGGAGGAGGTGAGAGCTATGACCATTCCATTTTGGATAGTACCTGTTCCTGAATTAGAAGGACCTGCCAATAGTCACTCACACTTTGGTCTCTGATTTGGACTACTGCAACTTACTCTACATGGGGCTGCCCCAGAAAGCCATCCAGAAACTGCAACTGGTCCAGAAATCAGCAACTTGAATAATTAGAGACACATCACACTACATCCATGTAACACTGTCCTGGGTCCCAACAGGCTTCAGAGTGCAGTTCAAGACATTATCATTCGCAAAGTCTTACAATACACAATTTGATTATGTTATTTGTGGGACGATCTCTCTCTGGTTATTTCTGCCTTTCACAAGATCAGCATGCTCCAGTGCCCTCCCTGAGCAAAAGTCAACTAATGGGAGTTAGGAATCATATTTTAATGTTGAAGCATTTGCCTTTTGCAATGATTTCCATCAATTCCCCCCACACACCCACACACACAGATGCAAACAAAAAAAATTGGGGATCCCAGACCACAATAGACTTTAGTAATACTTTTTTTGAAAAAATTGGCTTTGAGACTGAATCATAGATGAGCCCATCTATGTTGTTCGCAGGTACCTATGCAAACAATTCAGGAAGAATGGGCACCCACAAGTATTTGTTACACGATGTCTGCACAATATGGCAGGGAGAGAAAGGAAGAAACAAGGTACAAGACCAACCACATGACCCACCCTGACATACATACATCAAAAACATTTCAGAAGCAGTAGAACACAGCTTCCAAGATCTGCAAGTGAGCATTGCTGTTCTGTACCAGCCTGCTACCGGCCTTGCAGAAAAGGCAACCCCTTTACAGACGGCAAGAGGCTGGAATACGTCTGCCAAATTTATTACAAAAACAAACAAGACACCAAGATACCGGAGCTTTGAAACACTATCTGAGCGGTTGCTTTCAGCAAACCAGCCCTCCCCAAACATTCCCTTTATAAAGAGTTCAGGGCGTGGCTTCTCTCTGCCTCCTTCCGAGAAGCCCCACAGCCTTCCTCTGTTTACTCCTACTTGACTGCCTCCTGCGTCGGGCATCCTTCAACAGGGCCAGCTGTGGGTCATCTTCATCCACAGTCAGGCTCACACAGCTGGGTCTCCATGGTGACCAAGTGGGAGGGGCCTGCCTGAGGGCTATCATCAGCAAGATCTTCAACCCCCTCAGCAAGGTCTAGTACACCCCCCTCCTCCTCTGACTTGTCCGACCCAACTGCCGAACCCACAGGCTGACCCTGAATCACAACAATTGCACACCACCAAGAGGCTATTATACAAGGACAAATTATGCATTGTAAAGATTGCTTGGAGGTGGGAGATACTTCCAATGTAATCTACCGGATCCCCTGCATGGATTACCCGAGTATGTAGGTTAGATGGGGAGTAAGCTAATCACCTGTTGCAAGAACACACTCAAGCCTTGGTGGAGCAGTGGGCTAATGCCTCCTTAAGTAACACCAGCTGCCTGCAATTAGTGCAGGTTCGCATCCCACCAGGCTCAAGGTTGACTCAGCCTTCCATCCTTCCGAGGTAGGTAAAATGAGGACCCAGATTGTTGGGGGCAATTAAGCTGACTTTGTAATAATGCCGCTTGGGGTGTGTGTGAAAGCCCTAATAAGCAGGCATATACATAGAATGAAGGCTACTGCTAAGCTTGTAAGCCGCCCTGAGTCTTCGGAGAAGGGCGGGATATAAATGGAATTAAAATAAATAAAATAAAAAATAAGCCTTCAGACAAGGAGATGTAAACTCATTGTAGCCTCACACTGCAACAAACAAAGACATATACGGTATTCAGTTTTGCAGCTACTAAGATTGTTGGATAAGCAGATACAAAAACAGCCAGGGAAGTGATGGAAGCCTGGGAAACAGTCCCCCATTAGTCTACAGGAGTGCTTATTCACCACCAGCTTACCAAGTAGTTAGGGGGCAGGGGCTTGACAGAACAAGGAAACAACAGTGAACGAATTAATGACTTAATAGCTGGTCATCAACACCCCAATCCACAACTAAAAAGCCACACACAATCAGGCATCATATAAATAACACAGAGAGAATTTCTCTGCTACAGAGAAATGCATGAGTCTGAAAGGTTGGAAAACAAAACCTCTGGTTGCAGTGACTGAGCCAGATTGTATTCTGCAAGTAAAGACAATTGGAAAGAATGATCTTAATACTAACCGTATCAACACTGACTGAAACCAATCCCAATGCAGAACAGAAACTATTGCAGCTCTGTGCCTCAACTCCCAACTCCTGGAATCAGTCCAGGATACCATGATAGATGGTATCAAATACCACTGAGAGGTCAAAAGAACCAACAAGGATGGACACACTACTGCTATACCACTATTGCTAGAGGTTATCTACACATGCAATCAATGTTATTTGGGTTCCACCTCTGAGCCTGAAGCCAATGGAAAGAGGGTTAAGACATACACACCCTGGAGTCACTTTAGTGAGTTGGGTAGCAGTATAAATCTTTTAAGTAACTCAAATAAATGTTGTCACTTCACCTTGGAAAGATTAGAGAAAAACTGCAGAATAAGGAAATAAATCTTTGCTGTCTAGCTCCTGGTTCTCTTGCTGTCATAGTTTAATTATTTATACTTTTTAGCAAGCTCTGAAGCCAAATTGGGAAGGATGACTATTTTCTTTCAGTTTCTGAAAACATTTCTTCATAAGAACCACTAGAAGCCGCTCATTCCCTACTTACTGAAACTGTAACACTCTATACCTCTTGTCCTTGAATTAGTACCACTTCCTCCTTCTTCCTTTCCAAACACTATGTCTTTCATTTCAGTGCTTCACTTCTTGTGCATTCAAACATTTTCTGAAGCTTTTTAGTTTTCTTATGCATAGAATCACCAATTCTTTTTAGTGTAACAACTTTATTCAGATTTTGACGTCCTTCTACTTATAGATTATATCATGATAATCAACTCAAAATTAGTGACTACCGGCTCAATTTCAGATGGCAGCTCTTAAGTTAATATTGCTTGATACACATCTCCAATCTGTTATTCAATCATGTTATCAGCCAAAACAATTGCCTCTTTGGTTGGAGCCAAGCTCTTATATACAGGAATAATTGGATCAGCAGCTGGTAGGGATTGTTCTATTTCCATCCAAGACAATACTATCCCAGTGGGTGAAATAGAAGCAGGAAGAGTCTGTTTCATGTGTTTACAAGACATTCAATCTCCCCCAATTCAAAACTTAGTAGAAAATAGCTTAATTAATATGTCTGCTTACCAATTATTTTTAACAAGCAGTCCAGATACAGTTTTCAAGCAGTTCACAGGGGGAGAGAAGAACAAACTGCAGTTCAACATGACTCCAGTTTGGCCAGGAGTCAAATTTTTTTTGTTCTTCATCTTGTTTTTATCTAACAACTGAGATCCACGGAGCATCAGTAAGCTACACACTGACATCCTTAACCATCAGCAGCCAGAAATATATAACGAAATAAGAGAAGCTGAAATAAAGTAGAAAATTAAAACACAAATGAACCAAGAGAACCTGTCTAGTTGTGCCTCTAGATTACTACAAATACAGCCTTCTAAATAATCAAAGCTAAAATCTTGGGCACTTAGAAATTTTAATAACTTCTATCTACAATATAAACCAATATTCTGTTATCTATATTCCACTAACTTAAAAGTATACACAATGTAATTAACATATACAGTATTTAAGATCACTTACATATATTAAAGCATCTTAAAAGCAGAGGGCAAGAAATATCAATTGGACTAAAAAAAATATCTGAGGCAAAGGACTCAGAATAATGTTTCCCATCTTCAGATTAAGTATCAACTGCTCTTGAGCAGCCTAATTGTATGCACTGGAGCCTCAATTACCTAGCCCAAATTCATGTGTGTCATGGAGATAATTAATTGCTAAGCCTTCCCAGAACCACTCCCAAATCATGGAAATTGAAATCCCCAAATACCAATAGGACAATCTCACATGAGTTCCTATAGCTGAGGAAGCAATTAGTCAGGCCACAAGATGGTAAATGAGCAAGTTCCCCAACCTGTCACTACAGTTTAAATTTCATACTCTATTACCTCAAGATTTGGTGTTTACCAACATCAGATGCTGTCAGTGGTAGTAACTCCTGAACTGAGGAATGAGTCTGTGGGGCAGAATCTTGGATCAGCATTAAATCACTGGTCTTCCTTGACTTATGGTGGGGTTCTCCACATCATTCACTACATTATCTCTATTCTATCACTACCAAATTTTACTTTCTTTTTTTAACCCCCTCATCTTTAAAAGTAAAGGTAAAGGTTCCCCCGCACATGCGTGCTAGTCGTTTCCAACTCTAGGGGGCCGGTGCTCATCTGTTTCAAAGCCGAAGAGCCAGCGCTTGTCCGAGGACGTCTCCGCGGTCATGTGGCCGGCATGACTAGATGCCAAAGGCGCACGGAACGCTGTTACCTTCCCACCATAGTGGTCCCTATTTTTCTACTTGCATTTTTACGTGCTTTCAAACTGCTAGGTTGGCAGAAGCTGGGACGAGTAACAGGCGCTCACTCTGCTACGCAGCACTTGGGATTTGACCCGCCAAACTGCCGACCATCTGATCGACAAGCTCAGCGTCCCAGCCCACTGAGCCACCGCGTCCCTCTTCTTTATGCTACCCCAAAACCTTCTGACATGTAGCTACTGCCAAATCACTTAAGAAACTACACTGATCCTGAGCCATCTCAATCACAACTCATACCATCACATCCAGATATACTTTAGCAAACAAATAGCATGAAGACCACTCTGACTTACCCAACCAGCTTATAACCACATGTACTGCAACAGCTACCCCTCAATAAGAGCTCCATCAACAGAGATGTCACCTTCCCAACCTCTTATTGTGGGGTGAACCCTCTCACCTCACCCCTTCTTTCTTATTCAAGGAAAATGTGAGTGCAAGTACTTGACCCAGTTCTAATTATAGCAAAAGGAAGATTGTCAAAGATGCCAGATCCTATATAGAGAGCAATCCCTCCACATTTATCACAATCCCCGCCATGGTTTTTGAAAGCTGTGTCAGCATATTACCAGCAAATCCCCAACTAAGCAATAAGTAATGTACCTCCTTGCACCTAGTCTGATTCACCATCACTGGTGTAGTGCATCTGCTTTAATTACATCAGCAAGGGAACCAATGTCATGCTCCATCCTCACATCACCCTTATTGTCTATTACTTTAGAGAATCATACGTTAGCCTTGGCTTTTGTCTTCCATTCTCTGCCAGGTAATTCCTTTCCAGTTCCAAATTCAAAAGGTCCACATGGCCATCATATTTCATTACTAGACCATCAAATCCATTCAACATTCTAAAACTTACCTAAATTCACATATAACTTCTCATTTTGCCTGGAAAAACACACAATTGTCTTTGAAGATGACTTGAAAACCTCAAGTAGTAAGAATGTTGCCCTAAGGATTATACCTGGTAACAGTTCAATACTTGGGAGTTATATTTACTGCCTATTCTAACTGCTGGTCCTTGAAGTTGCTTTGGAGCTAAACATTTGGAAAGAATGACTGCACCCTAATAAAGTAATTATTTTCTTGGTTTTGTTTTAAAATAATTTACTATGAGAGAATTAGAAGAGAACCTTATCTTTGCTGGCATCCAATTTTAAGGAAATTTATTAACAATAAGCTCATGACATTTGATTTATTGTCTGTAACATTATAGGATTCTTGGTTATTTTTACTGCAATATACTGACAAGCCTGCTTCCTTGGAAACAAGAAATTTATTTATAATCACTACATAATTATGTCCCTAACCTCTCTTCTCGCCATTTCACCTTTTCCCTTCTCTCCCTGCTAAACAAGTGTGTGTTTATAAAATATTTTCTCTCAGTTCTAAAAATCTGATGCATCTAATGAAATTATGTTTTTAATAATAATATTGGTTAATCTTTAAGGTAACATATAAGACCTATTGCTTTTATATAAGAATATGAAAGCTTTTTTATAGAAATCTTGGATTTATCTCTTAAGCAGCACTATAGAATTTCAAGTAGCCCTACTAGGAATGGTAAGCATGTGTTCTATCCTAATGATAGTTTTGATATAATCTACCCACTCATATTTGCTTCCTATTAATGCTATCATTATTTTAATACCTAGTTTAAAATCATATACAGCTTGTGTATGTGTGTATGTTTATGGTTTTATTGTATTATACTCATTTAATCTATTATTTTATATATTTAATTTATTATCTTATTCATTCTCCTGACATCCTAGGAAGAAGGTAGACAGCCAGTTGGGTCTAGTTCAGGGGTCAGCAACCTGAAACAGTGAAAGAGCCACTCGGAACTGGTTCCCTCACAAAAGGAAAAACTGGGAGCCGCAAAAAATGTGTGCACATGCGTGTACATGCACACATGCACAGAACAAGGTTTGACTGAAGAGTGGAGCCAAGGCGAGATATGCACCTACCCTGCATATTTGAATTGATTGGTTAAACGTTTTTAGTCCCACTTTTTTTTTTTTTGGACTACACATAGCAGAAGACTGGGAGCCGCAGGAGATGGCTGAAAGAGCCGCATGCGGCTCCGGAGCCGCGGGTTGCAAACCTGTGGTCTAGTTGTTAAGGCTAGAAACCAGGAGACTATGAGTTCTAGTCCCACCTTAAACACGAAAGCTGGCAGAGTGACTCTGGGCCAGTCTCTCTCAATGGCAGGCTCAGTGACAAAATCCTAAGAAGGCATGATTTCTATTTTATTTTATTTTTTTTTAAAAAAAACCACTTTTATTTTGAACATTAATAACAACAGCTTTGTCAAATACCAGAGAAGCTCCAACTCTCCTTATCCATTTTGCAAAAAGACAGATGTGTTTATCTGTTGATAAACAGATATATAATTTATCTGTTGATAAACAGATATATAATTTTTAAAACAACTCATTGAAATCAATTGTAAAACAGTGTTTTATTTATTTTGTCACTATATATGATCAGTGGTTATATAAATGTGATAAATAATTTATTTTATTTAATTTGTATAGTTACCCATCTCACTAGTGTAACTCTGGGCGATTACAATTAAAACAATAGAAATGATAAAATATAAATGCAACAGCATGCAACTATCCTAAAACCACAAAAAATTAATACAATATAATCATAATCAAATGTAAATAATACATCCCTTAATATAGCTATTGCCAGGGCTCACCACTATTGCCAGACCCCCAGGCATAAGGCAAGGGAACTAACCCCTTTAGAGATAAAACAAGAGGATAATCTGTATGTAGACCATGTACAACTCCCAAATAATCTGCAGTCCTAGTTTCCTCAAGGTTATGATGCTGAAATTTACCAACTATGAAAAGGGTTGCCTTGAACAGTTTTTGTTCCATCCTATATTGAAAGCCAGCTGGGTGACTTTGAGCACCTCTTTCTCAGCCCAACCCACCTCACAGGATTGTAGGAGGAAGGTGTGTTGGGTATGTTGAATTATTTGTAAAAATAATAAAGGTGGGAAAGAAAGAAAGAAAGAAAGAAAGAAAGAAAGAAAGAAAGAAAAGAAAGAAGAAGAAAAGAAGAAAGAAAGAAGAAAGAAAAGAACAGAAAGAAAGAAAGAGAAGAAAGAAAGAAAGAAAGAAAGAAAGAAAGAAGAAAGAAAGAAATTTGGAAGAGAAATATATTTATTCTACATAAATTAGAGAGATGTACAGAAAAGCACTTTAAAGCCAGGGCATACATATTATTTTGCTGCATTACTTTATGCTACTAATAAATGGTTAAAGATATTTGGGGTTCTTTAATATTTGGAGTTCTTTTTTCAGAAGAAATAAATACATTGTTGTTTTTATAAGATATGATAATTTCTTTGTTGAGCAAGCATTTTTAAAAGGCAGTTTCTATCAAAGGTGCAAAAAAGGCATTTAAATAATGTTTCTTTTTATTTCATCAGTTAGATTGATGACTTCCTTCTCCCCTGGATGTATAAATACACACCCTTGAAATAGCTATGTCTGGAATGTAGATTTTCCATCAAGCTACAACTTACTTCCTCCATAGCTAAACAGAATGCCAACAGCTCCTTAAGAAGTTCAAGCAGAGGTTTACTATCTTGAAGAAATAGTACTGGAATAACTAGATTTAGAATGAACTCAGTTGCAAAATAGACCTTTTGTACCTAGACTTCTTTTCTGAAGCAACACAAACATGAGAGCTTAGCAAAACACTAGGTCTATGTATTTTGTAGAAATTATAACTTTTTCAGCCCTTGACTTTAGATCAAAGGTGGAAAACTGCCGGCCCGCAGGCCAGATGCGTCATGCCGAAACCACACCCACCCCATTGCCAGCAATGGAGAAAAAGTCGCAATACATCACGTGACGTTGCGAGTTTGACACCCCTGCCTTAGATGATATTAAACTTGATTCTAAAATTTACATTATGCAAAAATTGTAACTTTTTTCCTCAAAGATATTAGTATACTGAGTTCTAAAGTTCTAAAGTAACACCAGCTGCCTGCAATTAGTGCAGGTTCGCATCCCACCAGGCTCAAGGTTGACTCAGCCTTCCATCCTTCCGAGGTAGGTAAAATGAGGACCCAGATTGTTGGGGGCAATTAAGCTGACTTTGTAATAATGCCGCTTGGGGTGTGTGTGAAAGCCCTAATAAGCAGGCATATACATAGAATGAAGGCTACTGCTAAGCTTGTAAGCCGCCCTGAGTCTTCAGAGAAGAGCGGGATATAAATGGAATTAAAATAAAAAATAAAAAATAAAGAATCGAGCAAAAATCATGCATAATTTTGGGACTGTGGATGCCGAACAATTGATCTTTTATATTTATGCAATAATCCATCTAATTCTGTACTATATGCACTTTCTGGCAGTGACTCTTTAGGATTATTATTTATTAAATGTATTGGCCACCCATCTTACCACAGGGTAACTCTGGTCAGCTTACAATAATAAAAAGGATAAAATTATACAAAGCCTATACATAATACAAATCATATACTATTAAAAAAACACAAATTCTTAACCTTAACTAAAAGATGAAAAGGGGGGTAGGAGTAGGATGAGCAGGGGCTTCCGGTTTGTCACACAGCTGCTATGGACGGCTGGGAGACTTGCTCTCTCTCCCCCGTCCAATTTCGCATCACTGGGGGCCCCTGAAAAAGGCCAAAAAAGTCACTCCAAAGAGGCGACCAGCAAGGAGGGGTGCTCGCAGGATCACGGGAGAGCCACAACTCTCCCATTAGACCTGGCAACCTCTCCAAACCGGCGGATGAAAGGACCAGCCATTATGGCTCGTCCCTAGGCTGTGAACAGCCAAAGTCACATTTTCCACCAGGCAACTCTTAAAGCTGCGCGGAACAGACTGGGTGAGATGTACCTCTTTTACACCCTAATTACTTTCTGTACCTCCTTAAGCTGCTAAGCATTTTCCCCCCTGCAGTGAGGGAAGGGGGACTTTTGCCCTCCCTCCAGAAAGAGCGGCAACTAAATACCCAGGGGTGTTTTAACTGTTGAAAAAGTAACTGAATCCCAATTGGAATTTTATTTCTCAAAGCATGTGGATTGAAAGATTTTTTATTTCCTATTTTTCATTGCCTACTTCTGTTGGAAATCTGGATTCTTTCTTATAAAAAAAAGAAAAGAAAAACTGAAAAGATTAAGACAACTTTGGGACTGAAAGGGAAACTTTAAAAGGGGCCTGGCTGACTGCCCAGGAAAATAGATAAGATACATAACCTTGAGAACTTTGAGACAACAGCTGTGAACGGCTTTGTGTTCCCTACCTAGGGGAAAAAAACCTCTCTTTTGGATTTTCTAAGTGTAAAGCCTTTAGCTTAAAATACCAATATTTCCATAATGGACCAGGAACAAAATTTATTTATGGATGAAGATCAACAAACTCTCGCTATGTTGAAAACACTAATCCAAATTCTTACCACAACCAATGAAATACTAAGAGGCTATGTGAAGGAACAAGAAGACAGCCCAAATATGAAAGCCCAAACTTTGACCACAACTAAAGAATCATGTATACAAAATACAATAGAAAAAATGAAATATCCAAGTACAATGACAAAAGAATCCACTATTAAACAAATATTGATATTTGAAAATCCATAAAAGACATTGACAACTTGGAAAAAGGAAAAGGTTTCTTATACAACTCAGAAGGAACTAGAAGATCTAGAAAAAGAACAGTTGGATGAGAAGACAAACAATTCAGAACAACTACGTTGATATGGAAGAATAAAGAGACGACTCTCTAGACCTACAAGTCCTCTCAAAAAAATGACGATCGGATGGTTTTGCCAATATCAATTAATATACATGATATTACAAGGAGATTGGTTCGATGACACAAAAACAAGGACATGGAAGATGATTTGGCAAAGGAAAAAAGCCAGAATAAGACTCAAGAAGAATGGAGTTTCAACCATCTTACTGAAATCTGAAACAGAATGTACTTAAATAGATAAGATGTGTATGTTGAACACAAGACATTGTTATGAACTGAGATAAAGAAATTATCATTAAAATTTAGCAGTATAAATATTAATAGCTAATTTGAATATTGATTTGTACATAAAGGTCATGTAAAGGTGAATAACGTAGACAAGCTAAAAACCTATTGTTGAAAGTAATAAATAGGTCTATATGGAATGTTAAAAACAAAAATTATCAGTTTAAGCAAAAGATAACAGATACAGAGGAAGAGATGACATATTAAATATTGAAACAAAAAGAAATTTTGATTACTACTTAAAAAAAACTGAAAATTAGCAAAAAGGAAGGATATCATAGTGTATCCTTAATTTGTTGACATAGAGGGTGACAAGTTAAGTAAACGGGATGCGTATTTTTAATATTAGATTTTGTGAGGAATGGTGATAGATGAACTGGGAGTATACTAAAAATCTTGGGAAAGATAAATATCAAACGTTAAATCTAAATTTTAGGGGAAATTAAAATTGAAAAATCTATTAGGTCATTGATTGTCTAAAAGATTGTATGTTAAAACAATTATTTATTTATTTATTTATTTTATTTATTTAATTAAATTTTTATACCGCCCTTCTCCCGAAGGACTCAGGGCGGTGAACAGGGCATATCTTAAAACTACAAAAGTACAAAAGTTAAAAAAGAATTAAATTATTGCCCACAATAAAAACAATAAAATATATATATAAATATTAAAACCCTAAGTAATTCCCCATCAGGCCAGGCCAGCTTGTTCAAATAAATGGGTCTTTAACCCGCGCCGGAAGGAGCGGAGATCCGGTGCCATCCGGAGCTCAACCGGCAGCTGATTCCACAAAGCCGGAGCGCCCACAGAGAAGGCCCTCCCCCTGGGGGCCACCAGTCGACATTCTCTGACTGGAGGCACCCTGAGGAGGCCCTCTCTGTGGGAACGCACGGGGCGGAGGGGAGTCGACGCCGGCAGCAGGTGGTCCCCGAGGTATTCCGGACCCATGCCATGTAAGGACTTAAAAACCATCACTAAGACCTTGAACCTCACCCGGAAGACAACTGGTAACCAATGCAGCTCGCGGAGCAAAGGTGTAACATGGGAGTACCGGGAAACTCCCAAGACAACTCTCGCGGCCGCATTCTGTACCAGTTGGAGCCTCCGAGTGGTCTTCAAGGGAAGCCCCATGTAGAGAGCATTGCAATAGTCAAGACGAGAGGTCACGAGAATATGTGTAAACTAAAAACTATGGATATATATAAGAAAGTTATTTTCTGTCTGATTGATAGGATAAAACTTGTCTTTAAATCTACAAATAGACAGTATATATGAAGGGAAAAGGAGAGGAAATGTTTATGGTAGCAATTTGAAATCTGTACTAATGATATCTGTATGTAATTGAATTACTACTACCCAGCCACCACATTGCTTTTCAAATGTGAATGTAATATTAGAAAATCAATAAAATTTGTAAAAAAAAAAGGAGTAGGATGAGCATGAAGGGGAAGATGGGATCTATTATTAATTTATCAGCCACCAGGTCTGTAAGCTCTTGTGGAAGGTCAGGAGGGTTGGAGCAGACCTCACTCCAGAGGACAAGATGTTCCAAAGGGCAGGAGCAACGGCATAGAAAGCTCTCCTCCTGGATTCTGGCAGCCAGAGTACCCTGGCCAATGGGGCCCGCAGCATGCCTTCTCCACCAGCACAGGTGGGGTGGGTTAATCTCATAGGGATGAGATGGGCGCTCAAGTAACTAAATGAAGAGCTTTAAAGCTGATTACCAACACCCTGAATTGCACCCATAAGCAAACTGGCTGCCAGTGAAGCTTGCAGAGCAGTGATGTTACATGGCCACTCTTGGAGCCCCAAAAACTACCCCACCACCATACTCTGCACCAGCTGTAGCCTCCAAATGCTCTTCAAGGGTGGCCCCATGAACAGCATGTTACAATAATCCAAACGCGAGATGAGTAGGTTGTGAATGTCTGAGCACCGACTCTTGATCAGGAAAGGCTGCAACTGGCACACCACCCAATGTTGTGCAAGGTCTCTCCTAGTTGCAACTGCCAGCTGCTCTTCAAGCAGGAATTACGAGTCCAAGAGAACCCCCAAGTTGTACAGCCACCCCATCCAGAACTAAAGATATCAAAGTCCCGAATCTTGAGGCCCCAGGCACTCAAAGCCATTTGGTCTTGCCAGGTTTCAGTCGAAGCCTGTTGTCCCCCATCCAGGCCCTCACAGCTTCCAGGCAGTGTGAAAGGGCAGCAACAGCATCACTTGGGTCACCAGGATTACACACAGAAGAAGCAAAACAAATGTGTGTTTTTTTCAATTACAACTCTGTATCTATAGTAAGTATACTAAAAAAAAGTTCCTTGCAAAAACTGAGTTAAGTGTCAAGACAGTATCAACTCTTTAAAGTCACAAAGATGATGATCTGTCTTCAACTTGGCCTTTTAGGTTACCTTGGTGGTTTGTTCACCTTGCTGCTGGTTAAAAAATATAAAATACTAGTTTAAATATTTTGTTTAACAGACATGTTTTATCTTTTTAAGATTATTTGAAAGAAAATACTGTGTATATGCAAAAGCATGAAGATGCTTTTTACTACAGAAAAGGTTGTAGAAATTGGTTTTTCACACACTTTCTGTGCAGCTCAAAAACCTTTTTCCATGTTGTTTTAAAAGAGTCTCTTACCTCTATTGAAATTTCTCAGAGAAAGGAAGAGTAAGGAAAGTTAGAATCACTTCTCCCCTTCTCCAGTAGGATATTTCCCATTAGCAAAGAATATGTGGACAGCTCATAACTCTAATACAGATTATTAAATCCTTATGAATATAAGTATGCTTTAATTCACCTAAAACAATGCAAATTATCACTACTGTGTTTTTAGGAACTGCCCACATTCTCATGTTCTCTTCCTCACATCTGAAATATGAGATGCTCTTATCAGATCTTCTGATCTGAACACAGTCCTGAAAAAGTGGGGAGAATAAAAGCAGAAACAAACTAGACATTCATACAGGTAGGACTAGATAAAGATTTTTCTTCCTAGCATTTTCCCACAAGTGCAAGGTCTGCCTTTTTCCCTCTGGATCAACCAAGTTGATCCACTGCTTACAACAGGAATTGACCAACCAGCGTATCACCTGAGACTGACTTTGTGGGCTGAGAAAGAGTAACTGGCCCAAAATCATCCTGACTCATTGATAAGAGCCAGCTGTGTAACTTTGGGCCACTCACTGTCTCTCAACCCATGATGTCAGACAAGCTGGCCAGTCAATTCTTGCTGCAACCAATGGACCAACATTCAGTTGATCCTCCCCCCCACAGCACTTGCTGTGAAAATGCTAAGGGAAAAGAAATCTCTATGCCAGTCCTTGTATGAACGTTTACTTTCTTTCTGTTTTTATTCTCCCTTTTAAAACGAATGCCATTTGAACTAAAGAGCCTCTTGTTGCGGGTGAAGAAGGAGAGTGCAAAACTTGGGTTGAAACTTAACATTAAGAAAACCAAGATCATGGCATCCGGCCCTCTCAATTCCTGGCAAATAGATGGGGAAGAAATGGAGGTAGTGACAGATTTTATTTTCCTGGGCTCCAAGATCACCGCAGATGGGGACTGTAGCCAAGAAATTAAAAGACGCTTGCTCCTGGGGAGGAAAGCCATGGCAAATCTAGACAGCACACTAAAAAGCAGAGACATCACCCTGTCAACAAAAGTTTAGTTTAGTTTAGTTTTATTTAATTTATATACCGCCCTTTTGAGTTTATCCAGAACAAGTATAGGGTTAAGAAGTTTTACGTAGCATTTGAATAAGTCTTCTTTCGGTTTTTTTTCTTTCGTTTTTTTTTATTCTAGTTTTTTATATATATTTAATATTGTTAAGGTGTGTCTTATCCTATATAAGCTAGAGAGTGATGGATTTTAGAACTTATAGTTGTTAGTATATGATTGTTTATGATTGCTTTTTATATATATACCTTGTATTTAGCTCTGGGAAGTCGGGGGGGAGGGGGAGGGTGGAGGGAGGGGGGGAGGGAGGGAGGTTGGGGGGAGGTAGGGGGGGAGCAGGGAGGGGGAAGGGGGGTTTCTTAAGGGAAAACTGTATTTTAAAACTTTTCAATTAAAAAAAAAAAAGACAATACAAAAATTAAAAAAGATTAAACCAATGCCCGGTTAAAAACAGTAATACAATTCTAAAACACAATTTAAAACCCATAATCCCCCGTCAGGCCAGACCAGCTAATTCAAATAGGTGGGTCTTCAGGCCACGACGGAAAGTTCGGAGATCTGATGCCGTCCGGAGCTCCACCGGCAGTTGGTTCCATAATGCCGGAGCGCCCACAGAGAAGGCTCTCCCCCTGGGGGCCACCAGTCGGCATTCCCTGACTGGCGGCACCCTGAGGAGGCCCTCTGTGGGAACGCACAGGGCGGAGGGGAGTTGATGCCGGCAGCAGGTGGTCCCCGAGGTAACCCGGACCCATGCCATGTAAGGACTTAAAGATCATAACCAAAACCTTGAACCTCACCCGGAAGACAACTGGTAACCAATGCAGCTCGCGGAGCAAAGGTGTAACATGGGAGTACCGGGAAACTCCCAAGACAACTCTCGCGGCCGCATTCTGTACCAGTTGGAGCCTCCGAGTGGTCTTCAAGGGAAGCCCCATGTAGAGAGCATTACAGTAGTCAAGGCGAGAGGTCACGAGCGCATGAGTGACCGTACACAGGGCATCCCGGTCCAGATAGGGCCGCAACTGGCGCACCAGGCGAACCTGGGCGAAAGCCCCCCTAGTCACGGCCACTATATGATCTTCCAGGGAAAGCCGTGAATCTAGGAGGACTCCCAAGTTGCGAGCCCTATCCACGGGGGGTAAAAGCTCACCCCCCATAGAAAGAGATGGAACATTTTGAATGTCCCGGGATGCCAGAATGTACAGCCACTCAGTCTTGTCAGGGTTGAGTTGAAGTCTGTTCCTCCCCATCCAGACCCGAACCGCCTCCAGGCAACGGGACATCACAGCGAGGGCATCACTGGGGTGGTTTGGGGTCGAAAAGAAAAGTTGGGTATCATCGGCATATTGATGATACCCAACTCCAAAACCACGAATGATCTCACCCAGCGGTTTCATATAGATGTTGAACAGGAGAGGCGAGAGGACCGACCCCTGAGGAACTCCACAAACGAGAGACCTAGGGGCCGATCTCTGCCCCCCTGCCAACACCGACTGCGAGCGTCCCAGGAGATAGGAGGAGAACCACTGAAGAACTGTGCCTCCCACTCCCAATCCCCTGAGACGCCGCAGCAAGATACCATGGTCGATGGTATCGAAAGCCGCCGAGAGGTCTAATAGGACTAGGACAGAGGAATATCCCCTATCCCGAGCCCTCCAGAGATCATTCACCAGAGCGACCAATGCCGTCTCTGTGCTGTACCCAGGCCTGAAACCCGATTGGTAGGGGTCCAGATAATCCACTTCATCCAGGACCAGAGGGAGCTGATGCGCCACCACACTCTCGACAACCTTCGCAAGAAAGCGAAGGTTGGAGACTGGACGAAAGTTGTTCAATACAGCTGGGTCCAAGGCAGGCTTCTTGAGGAGAGGTCTCACCACCACCTCCTTCAAGACGGTGGGGAAATAACCCTCACTCAGAGAAGCAGATATAACCGCCTGGAGCCAGCCTCGTGTCCTCTCCCTAGCTGCATAAACCAGCCAGGAAGGGCACGGGTCCAACAAACATGTGGAGGAGCTCAGCCTCCCCATAATCCTGTCCACTTCATCAGGGGTCACAGAATCAAACTCTTCCCAGGTAACGTTGACAAGACCGCCCGTGTCCTGACCGCCTGACTCTGCCCAGCTGGAGTCCAAACCGGTCCGAATCCGAGCGATTTTATCCGACAGATGTTGACTAAATTCCTCGGCACGACCCTGCAAGGGATCCTCCCTCACCTCCTGATTAAGAAGTGAGCGAGTCACCCTAAACAAGGCGGCCGGGCGATTATCTGCGGACGCGATGAGGGTGGAGAAGTAATTACACCTCGCCACCCTCATCGCTGCGAGATAAGACCTAATATAGGTTCTTAACCGCAACCGGTCGGTTTCGGATCGGCCAGACCTCCAGCGGCTCTCTAGGCCCCGTTTCCGACGCTTCATCTCCCGGAGCTCCGCGGAAAACCATGGAGCTCGCTGGGATCTGCGCCGGGTCAGGGGCCGCAAGGGTACAACCCGGTCAAGTGCCTCAGTGGCTGCCCTTTCCCAAGCTTCCACTAAGGCATCCGCCGAGCTGTGAGCAGTGGAGGCAGGTGGGGACCCCAGCGCCGCTTGGAATCTATCAGGATCCATTAAGCGTCTGGGGCGGTACCATCTAATTGGCTCCGTACCTCCACGGCGGGGGGTGGCAAAACGGAAGACCAGCCGCAGGAGATGATGATCGGTCCATGACAGGGGCATAATAAATGGAGAGCCCCCACCTAGATCATCCAACCACCGTCTAGATAAAAAATCAGGTCAAGAGTGTGGCCTCCCTCATGAGTTGGTTCTGAAATTACTTGCGTCAGGTCCATGGCCGCCATGGAAGCCATGAACTCCCGAGCTAGCTCAGATGAACCTCCCAGGGATGGTAGATTGAAGTCTCCCAAAACTATAAGTTTGGGAAACTCAACCACCAAACCGGAGAGGATATCGAGCAGCTCGGGCAGGGCTGCCGCTGCGTGACTAGGCGAAATGTACACCAGCAGCAAGCCCAACTGCGCCCCAGGACCAAATCTCATAAAGAGAGACTCACACCCGACTATCTGAAAAACGGTGGTCTCCCGCGGGCATAAGGTCTCCCTAATAGTAACCGCCACTCCCCCGCCCCTACCATGAGCTCGTGGCCGGTGTAGCACCCGGAAGCCTGGTGGGCAGAGGTCAACCAAAGGGACCCCACCCTCTGGGCCCAACCAAGTCTCCGTGATGCAAGCCAGGTCCGCATGCTCACCCTCAACTAAATCCCTAACGAGTGCGTATAGTCAAGGCTATGGTCTTCCCAGTTGCAATGTATGGCAGTGAAAGTTGGACCATAAGAAAGGCTGACCGCCAAAGAATTGAATCCTTTGAACTTTGGTGCTGGAGAAGACTCCTGCGAGTCCCTTGGACTGCAAGGCGATCAAACCGGTCAGTCCTGACTGCTCTTTAGAAGGCCAGATCCTGAAGCTAAAACTCAAATACTTTGGCCACCTAATGAGAAGGAAGGACTCACTGGAGAAGAGCCTAATGCTGGGAAAGATCGAGGGCAATAGAAGAAGGGGACGACAGAGAATGAGGTGGCTGGATGGAGTCACTGAAGCAGTAGGCGTGAGCTTAAATGGACTCCAGAAGATGGTAGAGGACAGGAAGGCCTGGAGGAATGTTGTCCATAGGGTCGCGATGGGTCGGACACGACTTCGCAGCTAACAACAACAACAATGTATTTTCATATTATTGTATTTTAACTGTTCAAATTTAAACAGCTTTGAGCTTTCTAATTACTTGACTAAAGAAAGGATAAAGCTCCCTTTGTCTCCTGTTCACTAAATGGACATGACTATATTGTTGTAGTACAACCACCAGCTGAAGGGGAAGGAGCCTCTCTAGAGGGACTAAAGAGACATTCCAATTTAGAGTCTGTTCAGGAGAGGAAACAGTTGAAGTCAAACCCTCAGATCTATATCTATATAAGGGAAGGCAGACAGCTTGGCCAGATTCTTATAATATAGAGATCAACAATAAAATATCTACTTGTGCCTATCCACTAGTGGTTCTAGTTGCTTCCCAACATAAGGTAAGTTCAATAATGCCTTCTTGAAATTTTTTCAACTTTCCAGTCTCATGCAACAGGATTTCCTAGTGGCCTGACACACCTTAGCTTCTTTGAGATAACAAAGGCTGGCAAGATGCTGTCATTTGCAATAATACAATAAAGTAACAAAAACCCAATTTGAATGAAAATTGTATATGACTTAACAAATCAATGCAAGTACTGTAGCACATTTCCACCAGACATTCCTACTGTCTCTTACACCTCCAAAAGAGCTCTTCTGGAAAAATTAAGGACTGAACAGCTGAACAAGCTCTGTACATAATAAAATACAGCCAGAAAAGAGTGCAGGTATCCTTGACTTACAATAGTCACATAATGACTGTTCAAAGGTATACCAGACTCAAAGCAAGTTACTTATAACCTGTCCTCAAAGTTGCAACTGCCACACCACCCCTGTAATCATGTAGTTACATTTTGGGTATTTGGCAACTGGGCCAATTACAATCAGTTGCAGTCCCAGTTAATTGCATTTTGGGACATTTTTGCCACTTTCTGGCAAGAAGTGTCAAAAAACTCTGATCTGATAAACTGGATTAGGACTTAACGAGCACATGATAAGAAAACACCTATCCGACTTTGACAAATATAAATCACCAGGACCCGACAGATTACATCCCAGAGTTCTGAAGGAGCTGGCAGATGTTATCTCAGAACCATTGCACCATAACTTTCAAAACTCCTGGAGCACCAGGGAAGTACCTGAGGATTGGAAAAGGGCTGATGTGGTTCCCATCTTCAAGAAAGGGGGGAAAAACGGACCCAGGAAACTACAGACCAATCAGTTTAACATCCATACCTGGGAAGATCCTAGAAAAGATAATCAAAAAACAGATTTGCGAACAACTAGAAGCAAACAAAGTTATAACTGGTAGTCAGCATGGGTTTGTTAAAAACAGATCATGCCAAACCAATCTTATTTGATTCTTTGATAAAGTGACCAAATTAGTAGACCAGTGAAACGCTGTGGACATAGTATACTTAGATTTCAGTAAAGCATTCAACAAAGTAGACCACAATCTACTGCTTGGTAAGCTAGAAAAAGGTAGAATAGACATCACCACCACCAGATGGATTTTTAGCTGGCTGACAAACAGTATTCAACGAGTAGTCCTCAATGGTACTACATCCACATTGAGAGAAGTAAGCAGTGGGATACCACAAGGCTCCATCTTAGGTCCAGTACTCTTCAATATCTTCATCAATGACTTAGATGAGGGAATAGATGGGGAACTCATCAAATCTGCAGATGACACTAAACTATCCAACATCCCAGAAGACAAGCTCAGGATTCAAAAGATCTTGACAAACTGGAACAATGGGCCCTATCCAACAAAATGAGTTTTAATGTGGAGAAAAGCAAACTTTTACATTTAGACAGGAAAAATCAGATATAAGTACAGATTAGGTGAGACCTGGCTCAAAAACAGTAACTGTGAGAGGGATCTTGGAGTCCTAATGGACGATCACTTGACTATGAGCCAGCAATGTGCAGCAGCAGCCAAAAACGCTAATACAATCCTGTGTTGCATAAACAGAGGCATAGAATCAAGATCACACAAAGTTTTAGTACTGCTTTATAAAAACCCTAGTGAGACCACACCTGGAATACTGCAACCAATTTTGATCACCATACTACAAAAAAGATGTTGAGACCTTGGAAAAAGTTCAGAGAAGAGCAACTAAGAAAAGGCCTGGAGACTAAAACATATGAAGTAGGGCTGCAGGACTGGGGTTTGGCTAGTCTAAAGAAAATAAGAAATAGGGGTGACATGATAGCAGTATTACAGTATTTGAGAGGCTGCCACAAAGAAGAGGGGGTCACATTGTTCACCAGAGCACCAGAGGGAAGGACGAGAAACAATGGTTGTAAAATGACCAAAGAGAGAAGCAACCTGGAATTAAGGAGAAACTTCCTAACAGTGAGGACAATTAACCAGTGGAACAGCTTGCCTTCAGAAATCATAGGCACTCCATTATCACTGGAGGTTTTTAAGAAGACACTAGACAGTCACTTGTCTGAAATGGTATAGGTTCTCCTGCTTGAGCAGGGGGGCTGGACTAGAAGACTTCCAAGGTCCCTTCCAGTTCAGTTCTGTTCTATTCTGATTTGTTTAATGACCATGGTGTTTCACTTAACAACCAGCAAAGACATTTGTAAAATTGAGTTTTAGCATATGGTGACTCAATTTACTACCACAATGAGTAACAACCAAAATTCCAGGTTCAATTGTGGCTGTAAATTGAGGATTATCCGTATCAGCAACTCTCACTTGCATAAATGACAATTCTTTTGTTCAGTAACATAGTTCTTTGAATCCAAATCAAAAGTAGTAGATTCATACTGTTCCACAAAAAAATACTGTATTCATAAAAATGTCCCATTTTGGATATGTTCCTACAGGTTTTCTAGTGCTTCACACTATTTATTTTATTTATTTATTTATTTATTTATTTATTTATTTATTTATTATATTTGTATACCGCCCTTCTCCCGAAGGACTCAGGGCGGTGAACAGGGCACATATAAAAATACAGAATACAAAAATTAAAAAAGAATTAAATAGAAGCCCGAGCTAAAACAATAGATGGTAATAAAAAATCCACAATAAAAACCCCAACACATCCCCCATCAGACCAGGCCGGCTTGTTCAAATAGATAGGTCTTCAGACCGCGTCGGAAGGAGTGAAGGTCAGGTGCCATCCGGAGCTCAACCGGCAGCTGATTCCATAAAGCCAGGGTGCCCACAGAGAAGGCCCTCCCCCTGGGGGCCACCAGCCAACATTCGCTGACCGGTGGCACCCTGAGGAGGCCCTCTCTGTGGGAACGCACAGGGCGGAGGGAAGTTGACGCCGGCAGCAGGTGATCCCCGAGGTACTCCGGACCCATGCCATGTAGGGCTTTGAAAACCATTACCAAAACCTTGAATCTCACCTGGAAGACAACTGGTAGCCAATGCAGCTCGCGGAGCAAAGGTGTAACATGGGAGTATCGGGATAAATGAATACTTCCCTTTTCCAACCAGTACTGTATAAAAGATGCATACATTCTTTTGCAGATATATTCCCATTCTTAAGTAGTGACAAATAACTTGCCACACTTCATTTAACCAACCATTAATCTGACGTGGCTTGTTTCCTTAATCATATGCATCATAATTTTCTTCTCATCTACAAAACAGCATTTACAATAGGGGACAAAATTGTGGAAACCTTTTGGGAAAAGTGTACATTTGAGTTTGATGGCTAATAACACCACTTTTTTGTAGTAGTACCATAAAATTATATATTAATGGAAAGATAATTTAATCAAGAATGTAATGCAACCAAGTTTGTTCAATTATCTGTATTCTATGAAAAGTTATAGCCAAATAACTAGAAAAAGGAAGCACAACTTGCTTAGGTTGATATCAGGTAGCTTTCCTTCATCTGATTGTAGCCAATGAGCATGAGTGTTTAGAGAGCCAATCAGGTGTCATCTTTCTTTGGCAAGGAGTCAATCAGATCACAGTAGGATTCAGTTATTGATGTCATGTATTGAAGCTGAGAGGAGGACATTTGTCAGTGTGTTATGTGATCGCTATCAAGTTGGTTGGGGTTTTTTGTGTTCTTTCATTTAGTGAGCTTGTAAAATGTAATAAAATTAAAGTAATGGTGCAAAGAGTTGACTGGTCACCCAGAAAGCAACGTAAAATAGTATTATTAAGTGAACAAGGCTACAGTTATAAAGAAATTAGAAGAAAAATTGGTGGAAACTTAACCAAAGGTGGCATTTCTAAAGTTTTTTAAGAGGTATAAGGAGACTCAGTCACTACAAAACCACACTGGTAAAGGCAGGAAAAGGTGCACAACAGCAAGTGATGATAGAAGAATTAAGAGACTGTGCCTACGTTGACAGAAGAAAATCATCTGTATACAAGATGAAATGGCGCAATGCAATGTGAAGTTGAGTGCAAGGACTGTTCGGCACAGACTGCAGGAATTTGGCCTAAAATCTAGAATTCCACAAAAAAAGCCACTTTTATCTCTCAAACAAAGGTTGAAAAGACTAAGCTGGGCTAAAATCCATGTTACCTGGACAGAGGAACAATGGGACTGTGTTATTTGGAGTGATGAGACCAAGATCTGAGACCCTGAGAGATGGCTGGGCACGGGTAGGGGCCTCCGACGTAAACCTAATAAGAGGCCCCTGGTTTGTTTTTTGTCGAAATTTTTTCGGGGGTTAGGGAGGAGGGAGGGTACTTCTTTTGGTTGTTTGGACGAGGGGGCAGTCCAACAACCTTTGTCCAGGCCAGTGCCGAGGCGGATCGCGAGGTGGGAGGAGCGGGGGTCGGTTGCTTCTGGGGCTCCAGGGCCAGTCGTGGGATTACCCATTCCCACGACGTTAGGGAATGGCAGCAGGTGTAGGAACAGAGGGCCGTATCGATCTCAGGGAAGGTCTCTCCGCTGCTTACAAGCGGTGAGGCACTCCGACCCTCTGGTTCCGCCCCGAGGTCCCGGGAGTGAGGATGGGCAGCCTCCTGAGCTCCGGCTGGTGTACTTGAATGCCAGGTCTGTCGCTAACAAAGCTCTTCTCGTCCGTGATTTGCTCGAGGGTGAGCAGGCGGACCTGGCTTGCATCACGGAAACTTGGTTGGGCCCAGAGGGCGGTATTCCTCTGGTTGATCTTTGCCCACCAGGTTTCCGGGTGCTACACCGGCCTCGGGCTCAGGGTAGGGGTGGGGGAGTGGCTGTTGTTATGAGGGAGACCTTGTGTCCACGGGAGGCCACCGTTCCCCAGATAGTCGGGTGTGAGTCTCTCTTTTTGAGATGCGGCCCTGGCGCGCAGTTGGGCTTGCTGCTGGTGTACCTTTCGCCTAGTCACGCAGCAGCAGCCCTGCCTGAGCTTCTCGATGTCCTCTCTGGGTTGGTGATTGAGTTTCCGAAACTTATAGTTTTGGGGGACTTCAATCTACCATCTCTGGGAGGATCATCTGAGTTGGCTCGGGAGTTCATGGCTTCCATGACGGCCATGGACCTGACGCAAGTAATTTCGGGACCGACTCATGAGGGAGGCCACACCCTTGACCTAGTTTTCTTATCTGGACGGTGGTTAGATGATCTTGGTGGGGGCTCCCCAATTGTTATGCCCCTGTCATGGACCGATCATCATCTCCTGCGGCTGGTCTTCCGTTTTGCCACCCCCCGCCGTGGGTGTGTGGAACCTATTAAATGGTACCGCCCCAGATGCTTAATGGATCCCCAGAGGTTCCAGGCGGCGCTGGGGTCCCCACCTGCCTCCCTTGCTCACAGCTCGGCAGACGCCTTAGTGGAAGCCTGGGAAAGGGCAGCCACTGAGGCTCTGGACCGAGTTGTACCCCTGCGGCCCCTGACCCGGTGCAGATCCCGTCGAGCTCCATGGTTCTCCGCGGAGCTCCGGGAGATGAAGCGTCGGAGACGGGGCCTAGAGAGCGGTTGGAGATCCAGCCGATCCGAATCCGACCGATTGCGGTTAAGAACCTTTACTAGGTCTTATCTCGCTGCGATAAGGGAGGCGAGGTCTAACCACTTCGCCACCCTTATCGCGTCCGCAGATAACCGCCCGGCCGCCCTGTTTAGGGTGACTCGCTCCCTCCTGAATCAGAAGGTGAGGGAGGAACCCTTGCAGGGTCGTGCCGAGGAGTTTAACCAGCATCTGTCGGACAAAATCGCTCGGATCCGGACCGGTCTGGACTCTGACTGGGCAGAGTCTGTCGAGCAGGACACGGGCGGTCTTGTCGATATCACCTGGGAGGAGTTTGATTCTGTGACTCCGGAGGAAGTGGACAGGATCATGGGGAGGCTGAGTACCACATGTTTATTGGACCCGTGCCCTTCCTGGCTGGTCTATGCAGCCCGGGAGAGGACACGCAGCTGGTTCCAGGCAGTTATATCGGCTTCTTTGAGTGAGGGCAGCTTCCCCGCCGTCTTGAAAGAGGCGGTGGTGAGGCCCCTCCTCAAGAAGCCTGCCTTGGACCCAGCTGTATTGAACAACTTTCGTCCTGTCTCCAACCTTCGCTTTCTTGCGAAGGTTGTCGAGAGTGTGGTGGCACATCAGCTCCCTCTGGTCCTGGATGAAGCGGATTATCTAGACCCGTGCCAATCGGGTTTCAGGCCCGGATACAGCACGGAGAAGGCATTGGTCGTGCTGGTGAATGATCTCTGGAGGGCTCGGGACAGGGGGCATTCCTCTGTTCTGGTCCTATTAGACCTCTCAGCGGCTTTCGATACCATCAACCATGGTATCCTGCTGCGGCGTCTCAGGGGATTGGGAGTGGGAGGCACGGTTTTACAGTGGTTCTCCTCCTATCTCCAGGGACGTTCGCAGTCGGTGTTGGCAGGAGGGCAGAGGTCGACCGCGAGGTCTCTCATTTGTGGAGTTCCTCAGGGGTCGGTCCTCTCGCCTCTCCTGTTCAACATCTATATGAAACCGCTGGGTGAGATCATTCGTGGTTTTGGAGTTGGGTATCATCAGTATGCTGATGATACCCAACTTTTCTTTTCGACCCCAAACCACCCCAGTGATGGCCTCACCGTGATGTCCCGTTGCCTGGAGGCGGTTCGGGTCTGGATGGGGAGGAACAGACTTCAGCTCAACCCCGACAAGACCGAGTGGCTTTGCATATCTTCATCCCAGGTTTATTCGGACATTCCACCTCTCGCTATGGGGGGTGAATTATTACCCCCCGTAGATAGGGCTCGCAACTTGGGAGTCCTCCTAGATTCACGGCTCACTCTGGAAGACCACATAGGAGCCGTGACTAGGGGGGCTTTCGCCCAGGTTCGCCTGGTGCGCCAGTTGCGGCCCTATCTAAGCCGGGATGATCTATGCACGGTCACTCACGCGCTCGTGACCTCTCGACTAGACTACTGCAACGCTCTCTACATGGGGCTGCCCTTGAGGACCACCCGGAAGCTCCAACTGGCACAGAATGCAGCCGCGAGAGTTGTGTTGGGAGTTTCCCGATACTCCCATGTCACACCTCTGCTCCGTGAGCTGCATTGGTTGCCAGTTGTCTTCCAGGTGAGATTCAAGGTACTAGTAATGGTGTTTAAAGCCCTACATGGCAGGGGTCCAGAGTACCTTAGGGAACACCTGCTGCCGGCGTCAACTTCCCTCCGCCCTGTGCGTTCCCACAGAGAGGGACTCCTCAGGGTGCCACCGGTCAGAGAATGTAGATTGGTGGCCCCCAGGGGGAGATCTTTCTCTGTGGGCGCCCCGGAGCTATGGAACCAGTTACCGGTTGAGCTCCGGACGGCGCCCGATCTTCGCTCCTTTCGCCACGATCTGAAAACATACCTGTTCGAACAAGCCGGCCTGGCCTGAGGGGGGACTGGTGGGGTTTTTTAGTATCATTTTATTGGGGTTTTTTATTAATGTATTAACTGTTTTTATGGGCATGTATTTAATTATCTTTTAATTTTTGTAACTCTTGTTTTATTCTTGCCCTGTACACCGCCCTGAGTCCTTCGGGAGAAGGGCGGTATAGAAATATTAATAAATTAAATTAAATCTCCCTGTTTGGTAGTAATGGCATAAAATACGTAATCAGAAGAATCAGAGATGATTTGCATCCTGATTGCATTACATGTACTGTGAAACACCCAGTCAGTGTTATGATCTGGGGTTGTATGACATCAAAAGGTGTGGGCAGAATTTGTGTGATTAATGGGAATATAAATGGGCAAAAATACATTAATGAAATACTTGAGCCCAAACTGAAGCCTTCCGCACATCATCTTTTCCAAAACAATGAAGCATTTACATTTCAACAGCTCCATGTCACGTTACTGGTGTGTGCAAAAAGTAGTTTCAAGACAATCATATTCCACTGCTGGAATGGCCTGGGAATAGCCCAGACCTTATCCCAATTGAAAATCTATGGAGCCGACTAAAGAAACATGTTAGTCAGAAGCGACCCAGCAATAAAACCCAGTTAATAGAAGCAATCATTCAATCTTGGTTTCACATTATAACAGCTGCAGAACTAAAGGACTTGGTTCACTCCACGGGAAGACGTTGTAAGGCTGTAATTCATGCTAAAGGTTACCCAACTAAGTATTAACTAAGTATAATTTTTGTATATCTCATTTTTTCTATGGTGATAATTTTTGTATATCTTGTTTTTTATGTGTTTCACTTTTCTTCTTTATAACTGCTAATAGCAAATCCTTCGTAAAAGTTATTGCATTACATTCTTGATTAAATTGTCTTTCCATTGATATATAATTTTAATGGTACTACTCCAAAAAAAAGTGGTTATTAGCCATCAAACCTCAAATGTACACTTTTCCCAAAAGGTTTCCACAATTTTGGCCACTACTGTATAATGTTTGCTATTCTACAGCAGGAAGACTCTTGAAGTTACAATTTAGAATAGCTGGACTTTGAATTAAGAGAGTAGTAGAGATTACAGGTAGTTCTTGAAGTACGACCAGTTGTTTGCAACTCTTCAAAATTATGACAGACTCCACCGATGGTACTTATGACTGCATTTTAGGCTCTTGGCAAACAGCCCACATTTATGGTCATTTGCTTAACAACAGTTGTTCACTTAATAACCATGGCATTCACTTAATAACTAAGGTGATTCATTTAATGACCACAAAAAAGGCCCTAAAATTGGACTGATCACATGGTAACCTGCTTTATGACTGTCATGATTTAAAATCATAATGGGCTAGTTCTGCCACTATTGAAAGTTGAGGCCTGCCTATGGTAGCAACATACCGTATATACTTGAGTATAAGCCGAATTTTTCAGCCCACTTTTTGGGCTGAAAAATTCCACTTCGGCTTATACTCCAGTCAACAAAAAAACTTACCGAGGACTTGTGCGCGGCCGAGGCTTTGGTGCTTCCGGGATCGCGCGCACCTCTCCCAAGCCACCGCCGTCCGGAGACCTGCCGAAGTTTGGGGAGGTTTGGGGAGGTGCGCGCCTCCCCAAACCTCCCCAAACGTCGGCAGGTCTCCGGACCTCCGCGCCCTGCCTGCCTGCTTCTTTCCGCAGCGGAAAGAAGCAGGCAGGCAGGGCGCGGAGGTCCGGAGACCTGCCGACGTTTGGGGAGGTTTGGGGAGGTGCGCGCGCACCTCCCCAAACCTCCCCAAACTTCGGCAGGTCTCCGGACGGCGGCGGCTTGGGAGAGGTGCACGCGATCCTGGAAGCACCGAAGCCTCGGCCGCGCGCAAGTCCTCGGTAAGCTCCGGGCGGTCACTTGCTTCGCGTCTCCTGAGGGAAGGGGGGGCGACTGGAGCGGGCGTGTTTCCTCGCCTGCTGTGCACCGCGATTTGCCCGGGGAACGCGCGGGCCCCGAATGGCAGCGTGGAGCGAGGAAGCGGACAGCCAGGGCTTCCCCGAGAGCCGCGGCCACACAGGGTATTCCTGTGTATTCAGGCTTGCAAAATGGCGGATCGAGCCTCTGCTGGCGGCAGAGGCTTGCAGAGCGCGGATCCAGCCTCCGCCAGCGGCGGAGGCTTGCAGAACGGCGGATCGGCTTATACTCGAGTCAATAACTTTTTCCAGTTTTTGGGGGTGAAATTGGGGGTCTCGGCTTATACTCGAGTCGGCTTATACGCAAGTATATACGGTAGTATCAAGTATTCCCTAAGAATATTCAAACAAAAAAAATTAGAGTGAGAAAAAATATGTTCCAGTTTACAACAAACTCTTCCACTTCAAAGCAGATAATCACTTGTCTGAACCTAAAGATATTGTGGGCTATGCCAAGGAATTATAAAGGAACGGGGCAATACAAATACTTCCTTTTCTCTTTTTTCTTCGTTTTTTTAAAGGCAACTCCTTGATTTCAACAATACACACACAGACACACACACACACACACAAACAAAATACTCATTTATAACTGTTCTTGTTAAAATCTTGTTTCTTTTTTCACCAGTTAATATGTGGAATGTAGTTTTGATAATTTATTTAAAGTATCCACAGAAAATTTATTAAATAAGATGATGAATGCAACTCTATGGTGATGGTATGATACCAGTATAAAGGAAGTTATACTAATTTGATGAGTAGCCATCAAATGATGTGTTACTCACATAGAAGATGCTTGCAGATTTTTTACAAATTGCAAAATTACAATTCCATTTACCATTTTCAAATACTGCTATGAAATTTCTTCAAATTCTGTTTAATTATAGAAACCAGGACAACAATTCCCTATCTGCATACATAATTCAAAGGTTAAATCCTAGGTTCAAATAGAAGACTCTTAATTTTTAAGAAGAGCAAATCATTTATTTGAACTGGATTAATTATGTCAAATAGCAGCATTATATCAAGCAGAAAAGAAAAGAATTTTTTAAATGGGACTATCCTTCTGCACATGATTTTTCCAATAATTCTTCCCATTTTGACGTGATGCAATAAAGTGTAAAAATCATCACTAAAATGATCTTTAGTCTTTTAGTAAAAGATTAAAAGATTTTTCCACGGACCAGAGGGGGCGTGGTTTTGTATGCTGCCTGCATCCTGTGGATGGGGCTTTTCTTGTTTGTGCGAACCGGTTGCTGGCATGCTGCGGTCCGGTACTGGTCCACGGACTGGGGGTTGTGGACGCCTGCCCCAGACCATCCTTAAAAAACTGAGGAATGAATTTACCTAATATTTTAAAGAAAAAAAGCTGAGATAATGTGTTCAGAAGGAATAGTGAAACATCATCTTACTAATCTACTTTCTGATAAATTTTAATGTATAGTCTTACCTATAATAACAGCCATTTTGTGGATTGACAAGCTTTTTATGGTAATTATTTGGTAAAAGGCCTACAAGTTATTTTCAAAATTCCCTCTAGTTCAGAATTGTTTGGCTATTCCTAACATACAACAGAATTGGAACCCAATACTAATGTACAACAGCAGTCATGTGCAACATTCATTGACAAAAAAGCCACACCAAGCTTTTGTTACATATATAATCTTTTTTTAAAAAAATGGGCCAGAGCAGAGCGTGTAGATTGATGTGGTAATGGGGGAAATGAGAATTTTAAGGGTAAAATATGTATGTATCTTTTCAAGTTACTTGAGGTATCCAAGTCTCATTCCCACTCAGGAGTGGTGGCCACATTTGCAGGGAATCTCTCAAGACGTTGCCTGGAATCAATTTTGAGATAAAAGTAAACTATTACAGAACAGTCTCTACATCAATCTCAGTTAACTCAGCAGAATCAAAGTATTCCATTTGCCTAACTTATTGGCAATTCATAGAATAATGGCATACTGGAATGTCCTATTTGGAAAGAAGCCAGGAGTTTCAAGCTGGTAGGTTAGTGATGGCAAACTTAGGAACATGTGAAATATGACATGTCACATTTTGGCGACCCGCCAACATTCACAAACACCCAGCTATTCTCAAAAGTATGCTCCATTCTGGTGCAAAGTTTAGAGACTGTGAAAGACTGGGCTATGCTCTTGCAAGTCCTCCAGAAATTGCACAAGAAGGCCATAGTCTTGTGTGGCCTCTGGAGCCTCTAAAAATCATGTGAGAATCTGGTATGATTTCATATGGTGTTTGGAGGCTGTAGAGGCCATGGAAAAACATTCTCCAATGCTGCTTCAAGAACGAAGGCTTTGTACAACCCAGAGCAGCCTCAGCTAGGCCAAAGGGGCCTGTCAATAGAAAGAGAACAGCACTTGAAGGTAAACAACGTGCAGCTGATCCTGGGAGCGCTGGGTCGTGGGGATCAATTGCGCCATTCTCCAATAGGGATGGAGGGCTTTTTAAGAGACAGCAGTGGTGCTACAGCTGAAGTTAAGGCTTCAGGCCCAGTCACAGTGCTGCGCTGAGAGCCATTGTTCAGAGTGGCCTAGATGGGGGCAGGGGGAAGTAGAGAATTTTCTCTTTTGTCGCGGTGTGTGTGTGTGTGACATGCCAGCAAGGTGAAGTTAGGCATTTTCTGAATTTTTGACATACTGAACCCGAAAGTTTAACCATCACTGTAATAAGTGATGAATGAAAAATAATTAAAGGCTTTTTGGTCTAATTCTCAATTATAACCTAAATCACAGAAAGTGCAAATAGGACAGGGTTGGATGACTGATGTGAACAAACAATGGTAGAGGCAGAAAGACCTGAACATCTAGAATTTTCTAAGCAAACACCCAATGCTATACCCTTCTACATCCCACAAACTATACCAAGCTTTTTCTAAGGCTCCACCAAACCTCAACCTCCTTTAGAAGCAAAAAATAATAATAGCAAACTCTAAAACAGTCATACAATAAATATTGAAATAACCTGCTCCCCGAACATGAAGATGAGATTGAGTCCCATATACTCTCAAAACTATACTTCATCATTTCCCCTGCAATTCGCCCCTACTGCCATATTTTTCCCATGAGGAGAAAAATTGCCATAACTGAACACACTTTTTCTAGATTTCTAAGTCTGTAAAACAGAGGTCCCCAACCTTTTGGGCACCAGGGACCGGTTCCATGGAGTGAGGTTTTTCCACAGAGCGAAGGATGTATGGTTTTGTATGCTACCTGGATGGGGCTTTGCTTGTTTGTGCGGACCGGCTGCTGGCATGCCGCAGCCCAATACTGATCCACGGACCAGGGGTTGGGGACCCCTGCTCTAAAACATTAGCAAATTTTAGTCTCTCAGAGGAATCTTGCTTTAATTCAGGTTGCTAGTGAATCTATTCTAATTGGCCTGTCAGTATAGGATTTTACCAAATCCAATGTACAAATAATCAAGTTTATAAAATACTACAGCTGCAATTCTATATAATTACATTTAAATATCCTTCCTCCTTATGCCATTATCTCACCCATGTTAAGGCCTCTCTGTTTCATCTATTGGTGCTAGCCATCCACAAAAACATTTCAGAGAAAACTATCTTAGTAGGTCTGATTTTCAAACAGTGGTGTCCACAGGAGGAGGAATCTAAATGGAAAAGATGGCAGACAGAGGATTGCAATGCAAGTGTTCGTCTTTTGAAACTGCAGTGAAATGTTAAAACATGTACAAAAGAGGCAGAACTTGCTCCACCCATCATTTTACTGATTTTGACATACACAAACCCCGCGGATGCCACTGTTTTCAAATATCCCAAACAGCTACTAAATTTGTTTCTTTGGAAATCATGATTGTAGATCTTCATGTCACCAATAACAGCATACCCTTTAATACCAAAAATATCTGAACAAAATCTAGAGCCTGTGTGTATATGATATTCACAGCCTTCATTACATGGATACAAACCATTATGTGGTTACAAGTAATTATTTCATGTAATTAGAAACTGGGATTCCCTATGGTTTTGTGGAAACATACTTTGTTGCTACTAGCTGTGTGAAAAAGACTTTGATCAAATGCCTCAACAGAATTACGACAACTAAAGATTGATGAACCCACTCTTAGTTCTGATTCCAAAATATAACCATATTTCACTGTAATTGGCCATATATATTATATATCTATAAGCAACACTGGTAAGCAATTCATTACAAAGTTGTAAATAAGGAAATGATTATCCTTTGTTGAAATTACATAGAATTTATACAGACGTATACACATTCAATGTATGAACATACACACACATACATTTTTTATTTTTGCATTCTTTTCTACCCTTCTCTTTCAGTTTTATAAAATAAGAGCAAAAAATATCCTCCTTTAATGTAGATCTCAATAGGGAATAGAAGCAGCAATTTTAATTTTGTATTCCCAGAAATACTAACCAAGCCCCAGTTCACAAAGGGATTTTGAGGTTTTTGAAATGAGGCAAATATTCTATACATTAGAGAAATGAAATGGCATAAATAACAAAAATCTGTCAATTGAAGAGCACCAATACAAATACTTGCTTATCCATCCCTACATTTTACAATATTTCATTTAAATTATAGAGTCCGTACCATCAGAAGACATTTAATCGGTAAAAGAAGTTACTTGTTATTATATACAACATTCTATAAAAATAAATATACTTTTATAACATGCACAACCATTTAAAATGTATTTCCACTCAAAATAACAATTGTTAAATTGTTAAAACTTAGCATATTTAAAAGCAAGCATATTATGCAACATTTCATTATCTTAAAACTAAGAAGATATTGTATGTTTGCTGAACACACAAAATGTTTGATTTGAAATATTCACTTCATAAAATAGGGTTTTAAGGCAGCAAAACATCACCCACAAGTGTTACCTGTCCCTCTCTAGTGGCTACTGCTAATCACTGCAGCTGACAATAGAGCATCCAAAATGATAAAAGCTTATGAGAAACTTCTTTATGAGTAAAGAGCAAGAAAACTGGTGAAAGGTATTGGTGGATAGTAAACAAAATAAAATGGAAGACAGCCATCACTTGAAAGTAATATAGTCAAGTGCTACCTTCCTACTGTTGACTGAATAGTTTGCCAGGCCATAACTATTATTCAGCACACTAAAACAAAGAAACAGGAAACAAAATACCAGTTTCTTGTCAGTACATCAGGTAGCAGATACACCAGTCAATTGTCTTATTCACTCGACCCTAAGGGGAAACCAGATTCTCTTTCTGCTTGTTTTCATGTGCAACTATAAAAAGAAGCAAAAGGGTAAAGGTAAAGGTTCCCCCGCACATGCGTGCTAGTCGTTTCCAACTCTAAGGGCCGGTGCTCATCTCCGTTTCAAAGCCGAAGAGCCAGCGCTTGTCCCAGGACGTCTCCGTGGTCATGTGGCTGGCATGACTAGATGCCAAAGGCGCACGGAACGCTGTTACCTTCCCACCGTAGTGGTCCCTATTTTTCTACTTGCATTTTTATGTGCTTTCGAACTGCTAGGTTGGCAGAAGCTGGGACGAGTAACAGGCGCTCACTCTGTTACGCGGCACTCGGGATTCGACCCTCCAAACTGCCGACCTTCTGATCGACAAGCTCAGTGTCCTAACCCACTGAGCCATCACGTCCCTTTAAAAAAAAAGTATATGACCTCAAAAGAAAGGGCCTCCTTCTCAGATGTGGCTTTATGAACATTTCTACAATTTGTGAGATGGCTACTTAAAAGAAGTCTGATGCTCATAATGGCAATGTTTAATGCTGAACTAAGCCATTCTTTTTCTTCAACTATTTTCTTCAAATAATTTTTATGGGCTTTTATTTTAGGTGACCATATTATACTGAGATATATGCTTTTATATAATTGTACTATACTCTTTCATTGGTACTTATTAGTATATTTCATTATTGTTAATATTTTAAGAAACTTACATTTGCCTTTGTTGGCAGGCAAATTAGAAATGAAACACAGTAACCAAGTTATTTATAGCATTATACATAGAGGTCTGAAAGCTAACCTGGGTGTCTCTAAAAATGAATGGACTTTTGGCTAGCTGAGAACCTTTAGGTGTTTATAAAAACATAGTGATATCCTCTTCCAAAGAGGGATAGGAAGTAGGAGAGAAAGTGAGAACGCGAACAGTTTCTTTATTCCTGAGCATTACTCCTGGGAGATTGAACCATTAAGAAATAGATTTTATTTAATTGGGCTTAGGAATTTGTGCTCAGTGCCTCAAACTGCCATGAGAGAACTGGAACCAGTACAGTTGGCAGGGAATATACCCGTAGGCACATGAGGAACCTTCACTGTGAAGTAGGCAATACAGACATCACTGTTAATTATTAATTGACAGTGTAAAATAATGATCTAATCTTGAAAAGAGCAAAGCATGGAAGCTTTATTTATTTTGAAAGGGCTGTTATCCTCCTTTTAAAGTTTGCAACCATATTTTAAAAAGTGGATGACAAAGATTTTAACACAGGGGTGTCAAACTCACAACGTCATGTGACATGTCATGACATATGATGACTTTTTTTCCATTGCCGGCAACGGGATGGGCACAGTTTTGCTTGACACATCTGGCCCCCAAGCCAGCAGTTTGACACCCGTGTTTTAACAGGACATTTGGCCACAAAGAATTTGTTAGGCGCAGGCAGAGGTAATAGACTATTAAAGGATCACACTGTTGGTTCCTTATAGTGAAATATCAAAAGTGATTGGTGAATTAAAAAAAAAGAACCAGGTGAATCTAGGAAAGCTATCCTGTCAAGTGCTTGTCCTTTTTAAATAGTTAATCATTTAACACCACATCACAGCATCTTCAGACTTGAAGAAACAGCACATCTTCAGACTTCCCTATCAACTTATTAAAATTGGGATTTTAGAAAATATTACATTATATACTTAGATTTTCAAATGGCTTTTCACAAAAGTCCTTAACAAAAGCTTCTAAACTATTAACATTCATAGGGGACGATAGGCTTACATACCAGTTAGAAAACAAGAAGCATATATCTACCTAATAAACACTCTATATGGTAATGTTTGAGATATTAAATAATTTAGGTTATTTAAAAAATCACTAAATTACTATATGGAAAATGAAATATGTTAAGTGGGTTGTACACTGAGACAGAAATTCCACTTTCTTAAAACCAACTTGTACTATAATTGGTACAATATTATGGTCTGGGGAAAAAAATTTATTATTATTTTAATCCCATTTATATCCCGCCCTTCTCCGAAGACTCAGGGCGGCTTACAATTTAAGCACAAACCAGTGTGCTTAGCAATAGCCTTCATTCTATGTATATGCCTGCTTATTAGGGCTTTCGCCCCCCCCCAAACGGCATTATTACAAAGTCAGCTTAATTGCCCCCAACAATCTGGGTCCTCATTTTACCTACCTCAGAAGGATGGAAGGCTGAGTCAACCTTGAGCCTGGTGGGATGAGAACCTGCACTAATTGCAGGCAGCTGGTGTTACTTAAGGAGGCATTAGCCCACTGCTCCACCAAGGCTCAGAGATGGGCTTAAAGAGACTAAATATTACAGCAAACTATACCACAAGAGCCGGTGAGATACCAAAGTTGCTAGAGTGGATAGTTTATTTTTCAGCAAGTTTGGGAGTTTTAATGAAAATATGAAAGGTGAAGGATGTAATGACCAAACCTAAATCCCATTTTTCTTTCCGTAGTTTGAAGAGAGCCTTCTGTGTTTGACATTAAGAGTCATGTACAATACTGAAGGCATTCCTTTGATTTAAAATGATGTTGAGGCATATAATTAATAGGTCAAATAAGATCACATGAACCTAAAAATACATGTGTATATTTGAAATCAGCCTGTAATTTGTAACTAATTCTTCTGAAAGATAAGTTCAGAGACATAGGTCCTATATTTGTCCTCCTGCGCACTCTGAAGCAGCTTTCAGAAACTGAAGCCAAAGCCCTGCACAGTTCTAGTGATATCTATATATTATGACCAACATGGTCCCACTTCCTTCGTGTCTTATTAGTTTTAGATAGATCTTTGGCTGGCCACTGGCTTGCCACTACGAGAAAATGCAAGACTTGCCACACCTTTGATCTGATCCAGTTCAAGTATTCTTATACTGACAAATCATTATTGTTTTTATAGCTGAAGTTCAGGTTAGTTTCTTCAGGTCAGATTAAAGTGTCCCTCTCTTAAATAATAAAAATGTATTCCTCATGGATTAAATGAAATAAGCTAAGAGATACAAAGGGCAAACATACAATGGATTTCTGAATACGAACAGGCATATTTCAGCAAATAAAACATATCCAATACAAATAATAGATCAGTGTTTTGGATCTTCTATTTCAACATAGAGGAATAACATCATGCCCTGAATTTCAACTCCTTCAATGATAACCAATATAATTAACAGCAAGCAGTACTTTATTAATTTGCAATGTTTATGACCTGCCTCAATCCTGGAGGACAATAAAACAAATATAAAAACAAATATAGCATCATCAAATCCAGAAATTAAATACAAAGGATGAATACTCCCTCAGGACTAGTAAGGACCAAAGGTTTGATAAATCAAGTTACAATTCAGCCATGTCTTGCTTACAAAATATTAACAAGGTTAGGATTACTTGTATCTCTAAGTAGGAGTTTCATTTATTTATTTATTTGATTTATGTGACAGTCCAATTCAGGTTTTCAGCTTTGGAAGTTAAATCTCAATCTATTTTCGTGTGAAAATTTTTAACATTCTATTACAGATGTGAAAATGGGTTTTACTCCCCTTCCCTCTCCCCTCACAATCCGTGTTACCGGAGTTGGTTTGTAGAACACTGTACAACGGGGCTGCTGCACATAATGGGCTTGGTTTGTTTGCAAGCTTGCTTGGGTTTGCAGATTCTGGTCAGGCTCTTTTACTCCCCTGTGTCTCAGCAATGCCTCTCAGTCAGTTTTTCAGTTCCATGGATGGAGGTTTTCTTTTGCTGTCTGAAGACTACTGCTGAGGTGCTTGCCTTTGGGATGGAGGTTTCTCTTTCCTGTGTCTCTGCTGCCTTCATGGCTTAACTCCTTTCATGACACACCTATGCACATGCTTGCTTTCAGTTCCCTTTTTATAAAACAAACTCTCCAATTAAGGAGAGGGTGAGGCTGTTTTAATCCTGCTTCCCAGGTAGCACCAACATTCTGAATCGCAAGAGGGGAAAATGCCTTCTCAAGTTCGCTCTTATACAAACATACTATAAAACTACAGGTGGGAAAAATGGAGGAATGAACCTGATGTTGAACTCATAATGTCTGCATGACGACAGCCTTAGCAAGATGAAACTAGGCTCTGCTTGTATTTTGACAGTTTCATGTGACAAGCAGGAGATTGCTCTTGGACTGCTGGAATGAAGAAATAACGATGGATTCCTAATTTTCAAAATTACAAATAAGGTAACTTGCAAATTTATCAGTGTACTCCCTTAAGATGCAATCAAATATTGATTTGAACCATGCTACAACAGACTCCTTAACAAAGTAACTGAATGTCAGCCTAACCAGGTAGATCAGACAGGAAAAAGCAGCCTAAGGTAATTCTACTTTAATGTAAAACTACATTATCAGAATCTTGCAAGTCTGAAAGTACAATTCTCCTCCCATCATGTTTATAACCCAGTAACTTAAAAAGGGTCGATAGCAATAGATACATCCCATAAAGCCCTTTCAGGTAGGTGATACGATCTATTCATGCCCAGACAACAAATCACACTTTTAGGATTTCAATCCTAATAAAGGGAAAAATGCTGGAAGATGTAACCTCAACAGAAAATAACCAATCCATGGAAACAGTTAAATCATGATACAGTACTGGAGCTTCTCAATTACTCTGACATCTAATGAAAATTAGAAATCCAACAAATTCCTGTTCTCTCTTCCTGTCAACTTCATTTATCAGTGGATCGAAGGAAGAACTAGGTCTGTTATCCTGGACATGTTCCTTACCAACAGGGAAGAACTTATTGAAGAACTGAATGATTGGAATTTAGAAGGAAGTACAGGCAGTCCTCACTTACTGACAGTAATTGGGAGCAGCAACTCCATTGCTAAGTAACAAAGTCATAAAATGTAACATCATATAAATGTGTTTATGACAGCAGTTCCAACAATCCCAGTTGTCATTAGGTAAATCCCATACAGTCATAGTATCCCATGGGCACATGGTCATCATTTGTGATCTCCTGCCAGGTTCCCCATTTATGATGCTTGTCAGATGCTTGCAATGAAGACTACACATGGTGATCACCTGACCACAGGATGCTGCGACATAATTGTGATCCAGCTGTTGAGCACTCAAATGATAAATCACATGACATGCAGTGTCTGCCACAACTTTGAGGACTGGAATAAGTACCCCTTGTTCAACACCCTAGTAACTTTGAACAGTTACTGAGCAAGAGGATGTTAAGAAGAGCTGTCTGTACCCATGCTTTCATTGAGTTCATTACATTACGAGGTGTACTAGAGAAAAGTAAAAATGTGTACTACATTTGATTATACTGAGTTTGATGAACTCAGATGATAAATAAGCTGTACCCAATGGCCCAAAGAATAGAAGGCAATTATCCTACATGTTTAACAATTATATCAAAAAGCTTGAAGTGCTGAATGAGATAAGGCTTGCAAAAAGTGTCCAAAACAAAAAAAATCTGGTTTTTTCAACAATGTCAAACCTTCCAAAAAGCAAAGAGGCCATAGATCTGTTGAGAAGAGAAAGAGCTGCATTAGTAACAGTTGATGGTAAGAAAGCAGGATATCTTAACTCAAGTTTTATATTCTCTCAGAAAAAAAATGAAGCCTAGTTGGTCATCACTGTACCATTAGTAGAAGGAAATAACTGTAACCCATGACTGAAAAAGAGAGGGTAAAAAAGTACTAGGCTAATTTAAATGAATTCAAGGATCCAGAACCAGATGAATTACATCCTCAGGTGCTGAAGAAAATGACTGAAGTGACTGCATGTCAGCTCTCTGCGGCAGGCCAAGTCAATAATACAACAAGAAATAGTGGGACCGTGATAGACCTAAACAGAATTGAAGGCCTGGCAGCATTTTCCCTCCCTCCCGCTTATGCCGAAAAAATAACGTCAGAGCCATTCTCTAATATGTTTGTGTTTTCCCAGGTTTAAATTGTATTTTGCTAACTTGTAAAGTTCTGCATCTGGGGAGAAAAACAGAAGTCATAATTAGAGGTAGTCCTTGTATGACTGGTTCTTTAATTGTAAAGCACTTCTAGCTGTTGCAAAATGTCACATATACCCCATGTTCACATGTCATAATTTGCAAATGTTTTTTCCACTTTCCAGCAAAAAACACCCATTCCGGAGAATAGATTAGGACTTAAAACTTACAAGTTTATGATTCACTTAATGACCACTGTAAAAAAATTTTGTAAAAAGGGGTTGGTCATGTGGCTGCCTCGACATACAACTTATGACCAAACATCCGGTCCTATTGTGGTCATAAGTTGAAGGCTACCTTATAAGGATAAGAGGAATTTGCCTGGGCAGTAGTGGTAACAACCTTGAAAAGTATCAGAAACTGAACTTCACCCAATAGTATGATGCTAAAAAGCCAAATTCTGTTTCGAATACATCAACAGGAACTTGAACCATTCAGTTTTATTTCTATTAGGCCTCATTTAGGATACTGCGTCAAGTTCTCCTCTGGCTTTCTCATAGCATTCCTATCAGGCAGAAATACTCAACATTTAACATCAAAACAATCTATAAATGAAATTTGGCTTCTTTAGAAAATCTTTCTTCCCAATTCTCATATGGAATAAACCTTTTCTACAATGTGCATAATACATTCCTACCATTTCGGTCTGTAATCATTTCAATTAAAAATCCAAACATCGTAATATGTCCTTATACAAGTTTATTCTGTATCATATATTTACTTGAGACTCAGAATAAAGATAGCATAAAATGGGCTTATATCAGTATTATGATACTGATATTAATATCTACAATTATTCTATTCTTAATATAGAATTTGCCTTTTTCAAAGTAGCCAGACACTGGATAAACATATTCAAGCCATCTTGCAGAAATCCAATATCCTTCCCTTAGACCAGGGGTCGGCAACCTGAAACAGTGAAAGAGCCACTCGGAACCGGTTCCCTCACAAAAGGAAAAACTGGGAGCCGCAAAAAAATGTGTGCACATGCGCATACATACGCACATGCGCAGAACAGGGTTTGACTGAAGAGTGGAGCCAAGGCGAGATATGCACCTACCCTGCATATTTGAATTGATTGGTTGAACTTTTTTAGTCACACCTTTTTTTTGGACTGCACATGGCAGAGGACTGGGAGCCGCAGGAGACAGCTGAAAGAGCCGCATGCGGCTCCGGAGCCGCAGGTTGCAGACCTGTGCCTTAGACAATCAATCTTAGATCAAATCCCATTAACATCTATGCTAAGTTACTTTGCTTGAATCAATTCACTTATTTGTAAAACCTAAATCTCTTTAGCACTTTTTTCAACAGCACCAACTAAAGATGTGGAGAGTCACAAAAGGCTCTGAAAAAAATGAGGAAAAACTTCCACTCCCCAAGTCCAAATTTATTAATTTTCATAACTTTCTATGAAAATGTTCTGCTAGAAAGTGTTAAAATCAGCATAATTAGATCTTCTGAGCTTACCTGAAAGATTTCATCACCCAATAAAATTCTGATAAATAATTCAATCAAAGTACTTATTCTTTCTGCCCATTTTCTGCCATGGGTCTTTCTGAGCAATTAAATACTACCCTGATATCATAAAAGAAATATTTCATAATAATGAGAAATGAGTGTAATATAACTTTAAGAGTATCAAACATATTTTCTATGAGAGGGAATCCTGAAGTAAACTTATTTTTACAATACAGAATTAATATAAAGATTCAACAGTCTACATAAGTTCAATAGTCTTCATTTGATAGATGGATTCTTCAACTGACATCAATATACCTGCTGCTAACACAATTATTAGCTCTTTAAATATATAATGTTCTACCTAAATCAATGAAGTTCTGGAAGGTAGTCAATAATTCAGATTAACATTCTAGAATTAAACGGTAAAATGCTCTATCAAACCTACATATCTGAACAAGTTACTCACTGAGTACATCATAGTCATAGTGTAAACAGTCTTCAAGTACTTTTGATATGTACTTGGTTTATTATTAAATGAATTTTTTACACATTTGTGCCAAAGACCTGAAAATTTTTGATGCTCTAAATCTGTCTTAAATCTGCAAATCTCAATTAGTAAATGATTTTGCAGACATTAAAAAAATAAACCAAATTAGTAATACGTAGATTGAATTATAAATGAGTATATGATTTCATTTTTAATCAAGAATACAGAGTCCCCCATCATATGAAGTAATACACTATCTCAGCAATTGTTACCATATGCTAGTTAGGTAGGTTGTATGTTTTGAATACTGAACAAATGATCAACAGTATTACTAAACATTTATTCACCCTTGTGCAATGTGGTGGTATTGAGAAATCAGGAACATTCTCTTATCCCAACAATTTAATAATGAGATTTGAAAAATTGTAAGAAGTATGTAACTCAGAACCTATATTATCTACCTATAATGTACAATTATATATAAATAACTGCATATTAAGTATATAACTTAATAGAATTCCTTAGCAGTATTTCACAAATTTAGTTTTAAGGCTAGCGCTCAAGGTTTTTCAAGCTCATTTTTGTCTGTGATCAAATATCCCATTTAATTATAAAATACAGTTTTATATTTTAACTTGTTAGAAAGGAATCTAAGGTACTCAAACATCTTGTAGGTTTGGAGAGGAAAACAAGCCCTTGTAAATAAATAAATATTTTATGAAGTCAAGAATATCTCATGAAAAATGTGGCATGCTTTTCTAACAATTACAAAACAAATCAATGTTCTACCCAATTGCACAAAGACTGGACACACAGAAATATTCTTCCCCTTTTTAATCATGATAAGAAATTTCCTGATCACTGCTACTTCCACACTAAAATGATTCTTTATGGGATGGTTAGTTTGTTTTAGTTCAAATTTAAATTAATAATTTTAATTAATATTTTTAAAATTAATAAAAATAACCCACTTTCTCAAAAACTATTGGCATGCAAAGATACTTGGAAAATGTACTCAGTTATACACTATCTTGCATACAGAAGGTTCCATATTAAATTCCTGGTATCTGTAACAATCCATAAATTATTTTTAATAATTAGTTTAGAATATTGCTTAGCCATTATAAATCTGTGAAGCAAGACTTTTCTAATTACTACCACCTTGTCTTCTCTTATATAATTTCTCTAGTCTCAATCACCATTTGATCAGTCAAACTGCAATTTTTTTGACCCAACATAAGGAAAGTCAGCTCCATTACTTTCTAAGAATCTTAGTTTTGGTAGATTTAAGTAAAATTCAACTGTCACGTGAATTTTATGCTGAAAACGTAACCAATACTTAATGTTCAAATACAATATTCATTTAAAACAAAGCATAAAAACCAATCAAAACTGATGGAAATCACATATTTTAAAGCAAGAACATTGATTGCAATGTTTTAGTAGAGCTATGCATAGTACACTTCACAAACGATTCTGTGCAAGCGGAGCACCCTCCTCAAAATATTTAATTAATGAGTTGGTCCTAATGGAAGCATTTTCTGAACGTATCTGTGCACATAGAGGAAACTGGAGAAAGCCTAAAAAGTAACTGCAATCGGATTTTCAGAGGGTCTGGCTACTTTGTCTTAGAACATATTGCCATGTTTCCCCAAAAATAAGACCGGGTCTTATATTAATTTTTCCTCCAAAAGATGCATTAGGGCTTATTTTCTGGTTAGGTCTTATTTTCGGGAAAACACGGTACTAAATGCGTCCATCTGGCTGATGATCTTAACTGGGGCTTATTCTGGGAGCAGGGAAACATGTTATACAGAACTAGGAAAGGACAATATATCCTTTATCCCTCTTCTCCGATATCTGAAGTTTGTTTAAAAGTAGACAAGTTCAAATCAGAAATCAGGGACCAGCACATATTAAACGGATATATCTTGCGTTGATAGAGATTGATTCAGAAACAGAACTTGTTAAGGATTGTATGATAAAATGGGCCCAAAATATCCAGGAAGTTATCACAATGGACACCTGGGAAAAGATCTGGGTGAGGAATGTAAAATTTACACAAGCTCAAAATCTAAGAGAGAATTTTTACAAAATGTTTTATAGATGGCATTTAGATCCTAAAAAGCTTGCAAGTATGTATCCGAATTATCAGCCTAAATGTTGGAGGTGCGGTGATGAAGACGCAACATATTTTCATATATGGTGGACTTGTAAAAAGGTTAAGGCCTTTTGGATAAAAGTCTGGTGGAACATGCAGAAGATTTTTAAACAGAGGATAAAGTTTTGTCCGCAATTTTTTTGTTGGGAATAATTATAGATGCTACAGTTGTGGACATTAAGTTGATGTTGAATTTAATTACGGCAGCTAGACTCTTGATAGGTCAGTACTGGAAGAAAGAGGTACTGCCGACTATAGAAGAGTGGACTTTAAAGGTTTCCGACCTGGCTGAGATGGCGAAGATTTCGGCCTATTTGAAAGATCACTCGCAAGAACGCTATATTATGGAATGGAGAAAATGGATTGAGTTTATCCAGAACAAGTATAGGGTTAAGAAGTTTCATGTAGCATTTGAATAAGTCTTCTTTCTTTTCTTCTTTTTCTATTTTTGTTTTCTATATATATTTAATATTACTAAGGTTTGTTTTATCCTATATAAGCTAGAGAGTGATGGATTCTAGAGTTTATGGTTGTTAGTATATGGTTGTTTATGATTGTTTTTTTATATATATACCTTGTATTTAGCTCTGGGAAGTCGGGGGGGAGGGGGGGAGGGGGGAGAGGTAGGGGGGAGGGAGAAGGGAGGGGGAGGGGGGATTTTTTAAAGAAAAAATTGTATGTTAAAACTTTTCAATAAAAAAAAAAAGTAGACAAGTTGATTAAGCCTGAGTTTAAGTAAAGATCCAGTCTCTCTCTATCAACAAGGTATGTTCATAAGTCCAACACAAACCAATTCTACCATACAAAATCATGATTATCAAGCTACTTTCACTACTTTGAGATACATATAAATTTTTTTCTGTTTAACTCTAGCAAAATGATGATGCATCATCCTTGTTTAATTACAGTCTATACCTTGCTCTTGGTAAATGAATTAAATAACCAGATGGAAGAGACAATGTGAGCAGCTGTTGAACAAAACGAAGAAGGGTTCAAATAACTGAAACAGAATGTTCTAATACCTATTTGCCATATTTACAAAATATAACATGTAGTGAGAACTATACTTTTCCATAGCCTGAAATGGTTGACAGTAAAAATCGTGCCCAGGATAGAAAATAAACATTTTCCATAGTTTTATATTTTTCACACATTTTCCTCTCATCAAGCTACAAATTTATTAAAGATTAAATGTTTCAAAAATAGTTGTATGTTACGATCAAGCAGTAATTTACAAATCCTGTACTTCTTGCTAAAATAGCAGCTATTTTACAAGCAGAGGTGAGCCTACAATATTCCAACAATACAATTATATGCCTGTCAGGCTTAAACAACAGCATATCTGTATATACGATGTTGAACTTTTTTTTCAGTGAACAACAAATATTCAAATTTACTAACACAATCAAATAAACTTTGTATAACCATTGTTTCTCAACATTTAAGAGGGCTACAAAGCCTTACCTTTTAGCAGAGGCAGTGGAGTTAACTCAATAGGCTTGCCCTGAGACCGAAACTGGGAGGAGCTCTGCGACCTCTTCTGCCTAGCTTTTCTGACGGACTTCCGAGAAAATCCGTCTACTTTATCCACTGATGGAGGAGTGGTTGGTGCTGAGGACATATCCCTACTGAAAAGAACAGACATTATTTCCAAGTAAATATGAAGGGGAAAAAATTCCTAATCTATCCATGTTTTACTCTCTCATTCAGAAAACAGTACCAAGTGACAGTCAACTACTGTGTATAGTTTAGTTTATCCTTCCTCAACCTGCACACTTTCCAGTTGTGTGGACTTTTATCAAGAATTGTTCAGCCAATTTGACCAATGCTGACAGTTCAAAATGGTGACCTCAATATATTTGAGGAAGAGTGTCTTTAATACATGGGCATATGCAGTATCTCTTTTTAAAGCCCCATTATCCTAATCCAGTTCTGATTACACTATCTTTAAAACAAATAGTCAGATCTATTGATCAACAGTAGGGACTACCTGAACTTTTCCAGTAGCCTGTGCCATGAATTTATTTTGTTAAAACTATGTTCTCCTTCTGAGATATACTTCAAAAATTTCCTTCATGTATTACATTTATCTACCTTTAACAGTGTAATATCTTAATAGCAATAACACTTAAGACTTATAAATATATACATCACACATACATACACACACATGTACATATGTGTGTTTGTTTGTGTGTGTGTAATATATTTTTTCTACAATTATTATACTTTGGCAAGAGTATAATGTGCCTTCCAGTCACCACAATTGAAAAATTCCACATTCAAGCACACCTATCCACTAGCAAAAGTTCAACAGTTAATATATCTATTATTATGCTTTTATTTTTTGCTTCATAGAAAATGGGGAAAACAGTAGATGATACATAATGTAATTGTTTATTTAAACTTAAAATTAAAGTTTTTCCATCATTATGTAGCCTTCCCATCAGATAGTGATTCTGAATCAGATGTATGCTGTTGGAACATAGAAGCTGTTTAAGTTAGTTCTAGGTCAAGTCCCTAAAACCACCTCACCCATTACTTGTGCTCCCTACACATCATGGACTGTCCCTCACAGCTAATTCAGATCTGGGAGGAGCTGGTGGACCCTTTTGCTTTTTACACCTTATCTCTATAAGCATTATCAGTCAACTAGCTGCTTCCTTTCTAAACCTAGTATGTGGCATCTGGACACCTTTCTCAGTGAGCCAAACATATCACTCTGCATTGGTTAAGCAAAATATAGAGAATAGCCTGGGAAAGAGGGAAAGATAAATGCAGTAGTAGCATCCTGTTAAACTTAAGATTATTTTTTCCAAATTCATAACTTCGTAGCATTTCCATGCTATGATCATTTTTTCACCTGGCATGTTTTAGTGACTTTCTCCTCTACTATTTTCAGTCCATTCAAACCAAAGCAGCTATTTATATAGCAAATACATGGAGCCTAAGGAGATTCTTAAGAGTATCTTGGCATTCAGACAAGTTACCTCAACTTTGCTCATGTTATAAGACTTTATGTGCTATCACCTTATAATGATGACAATAATGCTAAAGATGGAAAAGTAAATATAGTAACAGAATAAAATAAACATGTTTTATTATCTTTAAAAATATATAAATGTCCTCCTAGAAAAAAGTGGTTTTTTTTTGTTTTTTTGATGGAGATGTAGGTCTGAGACAATATATTGAATATATAATATCAAGGTTTTAAAACAAGGCTTATTCCCAAAGCAGATTTTCAAGTGCTACTAAGCATAATATTAAAATTACACATTATAGAAAACTCACTAAAGTCTCTACAAGATTCATTTATTTTGAGTAAATTTAATCAGGTCAATAAGACCACACAAGAAGACATCTACATAATATTTTTTAAAACAAAGGGTATTATTGCCATGATGAAATACTTCTGAATGCTGATTTTAATTTCTCTCATCAAACTGGAAATTTGATATATGGATATTATAAACTTTTAGCATGACAATATAGCTATCAAAATTATTTAAGTGGGACAAACCACAATTGTGTGCATAAGAGATATTTTTCTACTTCTACAAAGATCATATCAACTGATATTCAGCAGGAAGAGCAGATTTATCAAAATCAACTGCTACTTTTTAAAGTAATTATTCTCATGGCCACCATTGCATTGTTACATAGCCTAGTATGAAAGTACAGTGCTACTTGATTAGTATAATAGTTGTAAATTTTAATATAACAAACAATTTCTATGTAAGACTTTCTGCAAGAATAACATTGCTATTTGTACTTTAGTTGCATGAAACCAGCATCTTATGCATAATGAAAAATGTTCTTCAAAGAATAAGGAAAGTATTACTTTAATTTTTCCCCCACCCCCAAATACTGTAACATTGACAGCACAATTCCAGCCACTAAATCCAAAGGTTCTACAAACCTTCGCCCCCAACTTTAGAGTCTTTGGTTCTGAATATATTAAGAATGGATTATATTTGCACTGCCCATATCTCCATCCCTCCAGAAATATTTCCAGTCTAAAAACAGAACCACTCACTACTTTAACTGACAAATCCTCCAGATGATCAGTTCAATTGCAGGATTATTGTATCAATAAGAAGCAACACTTCTCAGCTATACATTTAGTAACAGTTCTTCTCTCCTGCTTTATAAATTATTAAACCTCATTCTAACTTAGCCATCCTTGGCAATAAGGATAAACAAGATAATGGAAGGCTTCCCCCCTTCATATCTTGTAAAATAGGGCCTCATTATTTAATAATAGGGATAACAAATTATTCTTGAAATAACTGCCATTTCTTAAGGCGAACCGCAGCATTTGTCCCCCACCCCCACCATCACCACCGAGGTAGTGCAGATGAGAAAGATTATTTTTATAGGAAGTGATGTAAATATGATTACTATAAAGCAACTGATTTATCACAGACGTCAGAGATGGGGAGAAGGGAAAATTAGGAAACGATGTTGAACAAATGAATACCAAGGAAAGGAAGGAAAAATAACCTCTGATAGCAGAGGAGACACTAATCCCAATGTGCGATCGGCTGCTGGCTATTGCCTATGCCAGATGACCCCCCCAAGAAGGAAGAGACCAAATCGCAAAAGATCTCGCGTGCTGGGTTCGTACAAAAAAGCCCAAGCCGCTCTCCCTCCACCGGCTCCCTTTTCTCCGCCCCCTCTCTAATGTTCCCCCATTTCTCCCAATCGGCAGGCGGGTCGTCGGCTTCCCTGGCCTGGTATGCAAGTTACCTTGATTCCTCCTGGTAGAGAATCCGGAGACAAGGAGGAGAAAAAAGGACGAGGTCGATCCCTGGCTGAAGCGAAGGCGGCAAGCCTAGTCGGCGCGTGTATTTCCCTCCCTCTCTCTTTCTGCGGTGCGCTCCCTGCCGCAGAAGCAGCAGCCGCAGCCTGGTAGGCCTCGTTGGCCTCCCCAGCGCAAAACAGCGTTAGCGGCGGAGTCAGGATCGGCGGCGGCGGCAGCGGCGGCTTCCACTCGGTCCCATGCAACGCTCCGGGCTGGGGCCTCTCCCGCCTTTCTTCTCCTAACGAGCCAGGCCTCCTCCTCCTCCTTCTTCTCCGCGGCTGCTTCTCTCACATTCCCGGCGAGTCGGCCTGGGGAAAGGAGGGGCGCCAAGCGAGCGCGGCCCGAGCTGCCTGCGGGGTGCGAGGAGGAGGAGGAGGAGGAGGAGACGAAGAAGGCTCGGCGAAAGCTAATGAGAGGTGTTCTGTTGGCGGCTGCGGCCTTCCTCTTCTGTTCCTGGGACTGCGGGCGTTTCTGCGGCTCTCGCTGGTTTCTATTGTCAGTCAGTCACTGAGCTCCGGCCATGGCCCGCTCACTCGCGCCCTCTCCCGCTCTCTCGCTCGCTCTCTCTGTGGAGCGCGCTCCTTCGCTGGCTCGCTCGCTCGCTCGCGCTCACGCCGTCACCCAAACCAGCCGTTCACTCACAGCCGAACATGCTACCTTCACCGCTCCGCCTCGCGCACACGCCCACGGGCCGGAGGAGGAGGAGGAGGAGGAGGAGGAGGAGCCGTTAGGCTGCGCGCGACGCTCCTGTCCGTGAACCGCGACGCGAGGCCTCATTGGGCAAGAAAATCACTCAATCAGGCCTTCCTCCCGCCTCTCCCGCAGTTGTGGCAGGGGTGGTCGTGCTGTCGGCGGGGATCACGCCGAGAGGAGGAAGAGGTGCCTGTGGCGAAGGGTACGAGGCGATGAAAGAACCCTCACTTTTCGTCTAAAAAAAAAATTCGAACGACTCTCCCGCTGACGGGCTTGCTGGGAAAGGTCCGATTTTCCCTGGAATTGCTGTGGGGATTTCTTTACCCGGATGCGGACAATACTGTGAGGCAAAGAAGAGCTTCGACAACGGAGTTTCTCCCGCCTCAGTGAATGGTCAGTTTCCTCCGGTCTTCAAATGAAACGGCTGTCTTATCATAAAAAATAATAATTTTGACAAATGAAATTACTTTTCTTTCTGGACCCGGAGCAAAAAGCTGTGCTGTTTGGATTCCCCACCCCCACCCCACCCCAAATGTTATAGGAAAATTAACTGAAGCGTACTGGGCACTTCATGCGGATTGCGCGTTTCCTAAAATAAAAGGTTTGCTTTGTAGGGGTACCACATAACTTCTGTGGTTCTTTTCAAACGGGAAATGTGTTGCTGCCTGTCGTCTTATATTATCTGTTGAAAGTTGAAGATTTAAAGCAAGTAATGTTACCTTGAAATTCAGAAACCCTGAATTTGGCATGGAGTTGATAAGAACTTGATCCCTGAATTTGAGAGAGACTTTTACCTTTGCATAGGGCAGGGGTCTTCAAACTTGGCCCTTTTATGACTTGTGGACTTCAACTCCCAGAATTCCTCAGCCAGCTTTGCTGGCTGAGGAATTCTGGGAGTTGAAGTCCACAAGTCATAAAAGGGCCAAGTTTGAAGACCCCTGGCATAGGGGCTTCTTCACCCAACCAACAAATGGAATTGCCAAATAATTCAAGCAAATCAAAAAGCACTTATTAAAGGGAATTAAAAGTTTTTTACTGGGTACATATAGAAACAAATGTATGTGATACCTCAGAAAGCAAGTGATTAAACAAACTGATTACTTGTGAGAATTGAACAATAGAAAATATTGATTCCAGATAACATTCCACTAATGCTAAATTGGTGAATTATGTTATTTTCTTCCCAGCTGTATTTGTATCTGACTTAATACGTGCACGGACTTTAACAATATGCTTTCTACAAGTAGTCCTTCAACCTAGGACTGTTTTCTTAATGATGGTTTGAATTAACGAAAAGCATGCTTTATGGCCTGTAAGTTGCAAAACAGTGCACAACCCCTCTTCAGTCACATGATCATGATCTGGGCGCTTGGCATCCTATTCACACTTATGAAATCCAAGCAGGGACACAACTGAAATCCTTTAGTAGGGAGCTTTTTCAGCCAGTCTCCAGGGATGAATGAGACCAGAAATCCAAGCAATTTTTTCAATTCTCGAGCAGAGAAGCAGTGCAATAAGGTAAGAAGTGCAGGTTGCATTGGGGGTGGGAGACTTGTGCATGGCTTGTGCCGAGCCTCCTAAGGTCTTTTCCACCTCCCTCAGGCACTCAGTATGCCTTACCTAGTACTCCATAGGCTTAATAACCTGCATGAACCCTTAATGACCACAACCAGGAGCAGCTGGGTTGCAGTCATTGAATGAAGCAGTCACGTGACATCTTGTTTGAATGACCACTTAGTGATCAAGATTCCAAACCCAATTGTGGCCATAAGTTGAGGGCTAGCTATATTGTTTAGTTGCTGAAAAAGCAAGCTCTCACATAGCAAAAGATGGCCTTGGCAAAAAAGAGAAACTTGTTTTTCTGGAATTAGAAAAGGGACCTGGACTATAAGGCTAAAATGTTAATATAACCTTTAATAAAACCTAATAATGAAGCCTAACAGTAACAGTAGTACATTGCTTTTATTTATCCAGCTAGCAATTTTTAATTGATGGAACATTTTCAGTTTGAAGGTTTTAAGTATGGTTCTATGAAGCAGCATTGAATTTTGATAGGTACCTCGCTATGTGTACATTAACAAAATGCCTTTGTCACATTAACCTTAATACAAAGCATGATGAAACCAATTGAAAAGGTGACTGAAGTGAATTTTGTGACACTAACTTTTCCATCTGAGAAAATTAAGAACCAGTTGTAATTAGGCTGGTTCTATACAGTATTTGTTATGCTACTCTCTCTTTTTTTGGTCCTCTTTCATTTGAATAATCCATGAAACAGGTAACACAGATTGGAAGATTCATATATTGGCTGTTTAGATTTTTTTATGTGGTAATGATTCCAGTCTGCTGCTTAGAAATTGAACTGGGCAAGCTGTGTTCAAAGATATATAGTTAATCTGGGGACACAAATGCTGCTTATTAGAATGGTAAAATGCTAGATGTTAAGAAAGATAGACCAATAAAACTTAATTCACTGAGTAAAAATATAAAGCCTCACTTTCCTGCAACACATTCTAGTATTAATCATTACAATACATCATTTTGGCCTCTCATTAACATAGATTTCTTCTCTTATTCTTTTTTTGCCAGCCAAAACATTTTTCTGTACCAGTCATTTCACTCACCAATCAGGCCCTGACCTTATTGGTTTTCCAGAAGGGGCCTGAAGGCATAATTTTGCCATAACATGGCTGGAGTATTAGTGAGCTTGATTGCACTGTCCCACAGATTATATTTTCTTGGGATTCTAATAGTTTTGATTGTTTTAATGGATTTTTGTTGTTATGGTTTTAATTATATTTTTCTCTGTAAGCCAACCAGAGTCACAAATAGAAGATGTGCAACTATATAAATCAAATAAATATATAAATTACATCTGCTTATTTGAGCTATTTTGTGCTTTTTTTTCTTTCCAAAGGGTAGGTTATCAATCAGTGGTTGATAGTTAACCTCTGCAAATGTATGCACACTGCCATAGTACATCACACCAATTAGTCATTTATTTATTTATTTAGATTTATATACCGCCCTTTCCCGAAGGACTCAGGGCGGTTTACAGGATATTTAAAAGAAAATCAATACAAAAGTTAAAACCAAATTAAAAAAGATTAAATGAAACCCTGAGAGAAAATAAAAACCCAGTTAAAATTAAAATTAAAAATTCTCAGCCTGGGCCAGAGAGCTCGAAGAGCCAGGTCTTCAGGTCCCGGCGGAATGAACGGAGGTCAGGGGCAGTCCTAAGCTCCACGGGCAGCTGGTTTCAAAGGGCAGGCGCGCCCACTGAGAAGGCCCTACCCCTGGGTGTTACCCGCCGGCAATCTTTAACCGGCGGCACCCTGAGAAGACCCTCCCTGTGGGAGCGCACTGGACGAAGGGAGCTTGATGCTGGCAGCAGGTGTTCCCTCAAGTATCCCGGACCCTCGCCATTTAGGGCTTTATAGGTCATCACCAGCACCTTGAATCTCACCCGAAGGGCAACCGGAAGCCAATGCAGCTCGCGGAGTAGAGGTGTTACATGGGAGTATCGGGAGACCCCCATCACGACTCGCGCGGCCGCATTCTGCACCAGCTATATACGTATATATCATCTCTATAGTGGGCAAAAAGGGATGCGGTGGCTCAGTGGGTTAGGACGCTGAGCTTGTCAATCAGAAGGTCGGCAGTTTGGCGGGTCGAATCCCAAGTGCCGCGTAACAGAGTGAGTGCCTGTTACTCGTCCCAGCTTCTGCCAACCTAGCAGTTCAAAAGCACGTAAAAATGCAAGTAGAAAAATAGGGACCACTACGGTGGGAAGATAACAGCGTTCCATGCGCCTTTGGTGTCTAGTCATGCCGGCCACATGACCATGGAGATGTCCTCGGACAAACGCTGACTCTTCGGCTTTGAAACGGAGATGAGCACCGGCCCCTAGAGTTGGAAACGACTAGCACGCATGTGCGGGGGAACCTTTACCTATGGTGGGCAAAAACTTTGGACATGAGAATTTATCATGCAAAAAAAGGAACAATGTTTCTTTCTTAAGACAAATTGATAATTATGTTTTAATTCATTAATATTAGAACTGGGTTGGAAAAAGGAAAAAAATGTTATATAACTTTAAAAAAAATGTTTATAATTTATAAAATATTTAGGGCAACCATTTGAAGCTGAACCTTGTATAAAGTAGCAAAGAACATGAAAAACAAACTTCAATCCCTGTTTGGAAAATAGAGGGGAAATGCAGTGAATATGACTACAGTATGTAAAGATATTCTAGTCATGCCGGCCACATGACCATGGAGACGTCCTCGGACAAGCGCTGGCTCTTCGGCTTTGAAACGGAGATGAGCACCGGCCCCTAGAGTCGGAAACGACTAGCACGCATGTGCGGGGGAACCTTTACCTTTACCTTTATGTAAAGATATTGTTCAAACAGGGCCAGTATTGAGGTTGATCTCAAGCCTGATGTAGTTACTCTGTTGACTTTGACAATCATTGTCAATGGCAGAAGCCAAAGATATGAAGGAGAATAGTATCTCACTGAGACTGCTGTGCATTAATTTTTTTTCTATTATCTATCTATATTTTGTATCCGTTCAATAAAGAATAAATTCTGAAGTCTGACATGTATTAAAACTTTTCTTAGAGACCATATTTATAAATAAGTATCTACTTTGAACCTAAAGAAGAGCAAGCTTTGCTATATATCTTTGTTAAATCAACTTTAGTATGTAGGTGTGGTGTGTCAGTAAACATGATTTTGGATCATAGAATATTCAGTGTGAAAATGCTCATTCTACACACGTAAGCAAATCTTATTCACACTGAGATAGTAATCCTATATTTGTGTTCAGTTCTGATTAAATGTATTGTTTATGTGATGTAAATTAGTTATATTAGCAGAACTTGTTTTACATAAATGATTTTGTTCTTGTTTTCATTAACCAGGTGTAAATGAAATTGTTACAACAGGTGGCCATCGACTTATGACCACTATTGAGACAAAATTTTCTGTTGCTAAGCAAAATAATTGAGTTTTGCCCCATTTTACGACCTTTCTTGTCACAGTTGTTAAGTGAATCTCTGCAGTTGTTTAGGTTAATAACATGGTTTTTAAGTGAATCTGGCTTCCCCATTGACTTTGCTTGTCAGAAGGTTGCAAAAAGTTATCACTTGACTCCAGGATACTGCAACCATCATAAATACTTGCCAATTGCCAAGCGTCCAGATTTTAATCACATGAAGTCGGGTGCTGCAACAGTCATAAATGTGAAAAACAGTCATAAGTCACTTTTTCCAGGGCCATTGTAACTTCAAACGGTCACTAAATAAATAGTTGTAAGTCAAGGACTACATTAGAGTACAGCAATTTTACCCAATATGGTACAGAACTGTTCTTTCATTTGGGCCTCAAAACGGGGAATCAATTAAATCATGTGGGGCAATCATGTTTTGTTGTTCACAAAGTTATCATGTATAAAAAATAGAGTAAGCAGTTCAGGTTTTACAAGACTTGATACACAAAAATGTAACTTTATTCCTTTATTATCTATCTATTGTTTCATGCAGTTTTCTCACCTACCTTGGTCATCTGCAGTACTGAAATTGGTTTGTGAAGTGAAAGAACAGTGGAACATGACAAAGTTTTCTTTGTCATTCATAAAAACTAACAATAAATTTATACATGAGGACAACAGATACAATATATGCCTTTTGTATTATATCTTGCTCTGCTTTCTATCTCTGAAAGCAACATAGTTTTAATAGGTCTGGCAAGGTACTATAATCCATCATATAACATGTAGATAACTGTCTTTGATTTAAATGAACAAAAAATGCCTGGTAAGCAAAACGTATTTGTGTGTTTATATCATTATATTTATAAGGCTTTTTAAGTATTGTGAGATCAGCTGTTTCTGAGCACCTTTAATTATAATCATGTTCAAAACAAATTATGGGGGGGGAGTCTTAGAAACACTTTCCAGAAATTAGCAGTGCCCTTCACATTCTCAAAATTGTACCATTTAATTGTATATATCTCATTTATATACAGCCAGAATCCAAAGATGGTCATGTTTTCTCATTAATTTTAAATTTGTCATGTTAATAATGCCCTAAATATAATGATCATCAAATCTAAAATTTTAGAACATTGTACAATATTTAAAGTAGAAGTACAACTTCAAGAAGATAAGCTAATTGAAATATGACTTGATTATTTGAAAATTTTTAATATCTAAGACTTGCAAATAAAAACCTCAGGAATGTGGGATTTCTTTTTATAACGTTCATTCATATTTTGACACTTGCATTTTTTTCCAAAATAGAAATTTAACATTTAAGTTATAACCCAGTAGATGAAACAAGCACCTTTTGCTAGGAAACTGATTAGTCACACTGTATGGATTTCAGTTGACTGTATGCTGAATAAAATTGCAAATGAAATTTTCAGAGAATCAGATAGATTCTAGAAAATTAGAAATAGCAGTTATTCTCAACTGTCATAGCCAAAGATTCTGAGATAATTTGCATAAATCCTGCCTGTTGGAATCATTGGAATGAGTAACCTCTACTTTTAAAAATGTTTTACCAATTTTTGATTTGAGAACAGCTCTTAAATCAACTTGCAAGGATCAGAAATATTACCCCAATTCAAATCTTCTAAGGGTACCTGATGGAAAAATATTAATATTTATTAATGATTTTTATAGCGGTACTGTCATACAAATATACATACATAAATTTTCTAAAGTAGTAATTTAGGAAAAACTTTGCTTCAGTCATTTTTTCAGGATTGAGAAAATTTCAAGGATTAAAATCACATCTACATTGGCAAAGTCTGAACGAAGTAAATGTTTTGTAGCATGGGAATTCAATTAAAATATTAACTCTGTGCACTGTGCAGAAAGATAATTTAACGTCTTACAATATACAAAGCATAGTTTAAAAAATATGATGCAGTTGCCTACTCTATATGATTAGACTTGCTCTGAATGAAAGAGGAATCATAACTGCAGTTTTGAATTCTTTGATGAAATATGAAATAAATTAATGACTTAAACAATAAATCAAATTTGAAATAACCAATTCCTTCCTGAACAATCACTGGGTCTGATTTTGGATGCTATTTCTTAAGAAATCATTTTTATGAACTTCATTTGCAGATGCATTTCAGCATGAAATTTCTGTTGTATTTTTAGTTGCTAGTCTGAAACAATCTTTGTTAAGAACAGTTTTGAGGAAATAAGCCACAGCTCATTTATTTTCATCATTTTGGTTCGCTCACTGGTTAATTGGATTCCTATGCCGATGTCAAACCAGGAGTTAAAGATATACATTTCATTCACTATTTTCCCTTGCACCTAGTATTTGGAATCATGCTGCTCCAAAAAGTACAGTATGTAATAAGAGTAGAAAGACTGATAACTCATGATGAAACATGTCCTCCATGCAACCACTTTTAAAACCATACCAATTTGAAACTATTACCACATCATCTTTTAACAAATGCCACAAGATAATTATCTGTTGTGAGAAGGGATAATTTTTTTGTGTATTCTAAATCTCTTAAAAATTAGCTTAATAGGATCACCTCTGGTGAGGAACAAACTATGGCTGCTTTCTAAATGCCAGGTGTGACTTTATGCATGTCTATCACGTCCTTCCTCAGCTCACATTTTGCTTATTTTCCAGCTCTATCATATCCTTTCTCAAAGGAGTATTTTAATATGTTTATACCAAAACTTTATATAAAAGCATTGGCCATTTTATTTTAAATCCTTTTCTTAATGATCCCTAATCTGGATTTTTTTTTCATTGCCACTGAACACCAAGTCAATATCATTATCTACTAACAGTCCAAGACCCAGCTTAGATGACACCAGTTTAGATAACATCAGCACTCATGTGAAATTAGGTGTTTTACCTCAGCATGCATCACTTTGTTACTTAAAATAAATCTGTGTTTGCCATTTGAATAACTATCCATTTTAAAAAGATGCTTCTGACTTTTTTCTCATTGATTTTGGTTTTTACCACTTGTAATAATTCAGCACCAGCTGCAGTGTTCTCCTGCTTATTACTTACTCAAGTCAAGATTCTTTGTGAATAAATCTAAAAGTAGAATTGCCAACAGAAGGGTTTTTTAATTACCATTCATTACCATTTCAACATTTTTTTATATTTTCTACATCTTTTTTTAAAAAAAGTGTCACACTGGCAACTGAGTAAGATATGAGGAACAAATTGCACATATCCTCTAATAAGGTACTCTTATTGCTAGAGAATCCCTCAATATTTATTGAGATCATTGTTAAAATTAGTCTTGACAAAGACCTTTTTGGTGAATTCATTCCTTGGTTTTCCCAAGGAATTTGATCTAGTGTGAGAAGGATTAGCTGGCAAACAGGATATGCCCGATTGTGATTTGAAGTATTGATCCACAATCTTCGAGGAGGCTCCGTCTGTGTACTCTCCCTTATACTACTTGGAAGACCCTAAATAGGGTGAGAGTTGGAGTGCCTAAGTGTAAAACCAATATGCTGAAGTGGAAGCTCTTGTTATTTGCTAAGAGCCTCCACTTCAGCATATTGGTTTTATTCTTAGGCACTCCAACTCTCAACCTATTCAGGGTTCTCACGCTATTTGAATGTGGAGAGACGCAGAACCCAGCCCATCTGCTGGTATGTCAGCTACTACTGGAAACATGTATTGATAATGACTTATTTTGGCCAAAGACAAAGCCAAGAAGGTGGCTTCATTCTGACAGTTTAAAGTTTAAAGACAGCTACTAAAGACAGCTAAATCCCTATAAATACTTTTTTAAATTAATTGTGCTACTATTCTCAAATTTACACCAGAATGCACATTTATTTTCTTGTGATCTTCTTTTTTACATAGTTTCTTGTATAAGAAGAACCTAAGCACAGTACTCTACAACCATACAGTACATTTGTGTGATGCGCTACAAAATACTTTATCCACTATGTTGTATTCATAATCAGGTAGCATCAGCCCCACCCACATCACAGGACTGTTGTGGAGAAAATAGGCGGAGGAAGGAATGTTGTGTATTTTTATTGTCCTGAGTTACTTACAAAGTAATAAAGATGGGATAAACATCCAATAAATAAATAATAGATACATGAAAACAAAAAATTAATTATATGTTATCGAAAATATTATGTTTGTCTGGAAATTTTTGTAAGCACCTTAAAAAGTGCCACATTTATTGTGGCAAAAAAATGTGAAGTTTTTGTGAACTTTGGGTTCAGCTATCAGACCATACTAGGAGAAGACGAGCACAAAACTAACTCAAAGCAGGGAACAGGGCAGCCCTCAAAAACCTAAAGAAGGATCAAACATTATCCTACCAGCTGACAAAGGCCAAATCATTATTATGGACAAATCACAAAAAGACAAAGAATTACTCAAAGACAAACTTTATCCTAGTGAACACTTGCTTTTTTTCCCCACTGGAGTTGGGCAATCAATAAATTTAAATAAGTAAATAATAACATTGCTGTATTAAAGCAATGATTTGAAAATCCACAGATCAGTTCTAAAGCTCTTTGTTCTTGGGCAAAACATGTTTTATTGTTGTTTTTTTAATAAACCTCAACTACAAGGTGGGACCAAAGCCAGGTTTTCACAGCTTTTCAGAAAGTAGGAATAAAGGCTTTTAATCTTAAGAGGCAATCTCACCTCATCCCTGCATATCCTGCTCCCTCCCTTCCCATCTTTTAACTATCTTTTTTTTTATCTTTTAGTTTTGATTGTAGCCCCATTTTTATCATTTTACAAACAATGGTTTTAATGCTTTTAATATTGTAAGCTGCCCAGAGACACTTTGAAATGAGATGAGCTGCAAACAAATTTAATAAATAAATAAAAATAATAATAAAAGGGATTAACCCAGAAAAAATAGTTTTGAAGACAGAAATGTGAATGGTTATTGCTTGATTACAAAGTGAATTCTCTGTTTACAGATATAACCTTATACAGGCAGTCCTCAACTTATAATCACAATTGGGACATGAACCTCCATTGCCAAGCAAAGTAGTCATTAAGTATGTTGTGGTTGAATTTTTCTCCTTTTTTGGCATAGTTATTAAACAAATTACGTGGTCAGTAACTGAACTATGCAGTTATTAAGGAATCCTATTTCACCCACTGAGTTTGCTTATCAGAAGCCAGTTGGGAAAGTCACAAATAGCAATCACATGACCCCAAGTCATGGCAATCATCATAAATAAATGTCTGTTGCCAAGCATCCAAATTTTGATCACATGATCATGGTGACCTTGCAACATTCATAAATGCAAAGACCAGTCCTATATCGCCTTTTTCAACATCGTAACTTTGAACAGTCATTAAATAAATGGCCATAAGCCTAGAATTACCTGTATATTTTTTCTTCTCCCCACTGTAATGACTCTGTTCCATATTGTGGGGCAACACTAATGCAAAGTAATTTCAATTCATGTAACAACTCTAAACATTTCCCTTCTTGTCCCATATTTTCTCCAAATTTGATCCAAATGTTTCCTTAATCTTCTACCATTGTTTTAGGTGTGCAAAGAGGAGGAAATTACTTTTTTCCAAAGAGTTGTCATTTCGCTTGCAAACAAACTCTATTAGATGAAATATATTAGCAATCCAAATTTAGCCACATTGATTTTATATTTTTAGTTTTGCATTAATAAACAAGTTCAGGCTCTTTTCCTGTATGTATCTGCGTGGATACATACATACATACATACATACATACACATATGTATATATTCTAGATATAGTATGATATGATAGTAGCAGTTTCAGGATTAAACAGTCCTGCTATTTAATCTCCCAATAGCCTACTGAGAAGGAAAACTGTTCTTGCTTGGGTTTATTCTTCCTGTAACTAAAGAATGATCATACCACTTTTCAGAATGTTATCTGATGTGTTCAATGATATGTAAAACTCTAAACATACTGTACGACTTATGACCACAGTCAAACCCAAAATTTCTGTTAAGTGAGACATTTGTTAAGTGAATTTTGCCTCATTTTACGAACTTTCTTGCCACTATTGTTAAGTGAATCAATGCAGCTGTTAAGTTAGTAACATGGTCGTTAAGTGAATCTGGCTTTCCCATTGACTTTGCTTGTCAGGTCACAAAAGGTAACCACATGACCTCCCCAGGACACTGCAACTGTTATAAATTTGAATCATATATGAGTTGCCAAGTGTCTGAATTTTGATTGTGTGACTATGGGAATGTTGCATTGGTCGTAAGTATGAATGTCACTTTTTTCAATGCTGTTGTAACTTTGAACAGTCACTAAATGAGTTGTTGTAAGTCGAGGACTACCTATAATTGTTTTGTGGCCCTCACTGATTGAAAGCTGCTTTAGAAGGCCTTCTTGATCTTCTAAATGGCTTTTTAAATTGTAATATTTAAAGAATGTGATTAAAATAGAACATTTATTAATATTTTTCAGCTAGCTCTTTATTCCTACCAGTTCAGTTTTTGAATGAGGGTATTTTTATTTTACCAGCAAAATCACTTTTTTATTTTTATCCCCTTTTTCATATAGAACTTAAAGCAGTGAACATACTAAAAATTCTTCTTCTTCCTATTTTCCCTACAACAACAACTTTATGAGGTGTGTTTTTGGTCCATTTACTGTATCTATATACAAGTAAAACTCTGGTTTCGGTAACCTTTAATTGGCTGAAAGAATGCATCATAGACATAGAGCATCAATTTTTGACCAAGTGAACTCAAATGGACAGACTTACAGAATGTGTTGAAAATCCAGAAGCTGTGACTCCCTTGGAATTGAAATTTGGTAAATTTTATAAAACATTTTGTGACATAAAAACTGTTACAAAACCAGTTACAACATAATACAAATTGTCATAAGACATTTCCCATGGTCAAATCCTAATACTTGACTGTGCTATACAGTTCAACATGGACTATTTTCAAGGTAGATACATCTCTAAATATCTTGCTGAATTTTAAAGAACTTCCAGTGAAGGCTGTACATTAAAAGCTCTCCATTGTTAAAGGAATGGAGGAACCTGGTAAAGAATATCTCTGAAATTTCCACCCAATGGGTCGCAGGTTGTTTAGTGCTCCATAAAATTATAACCCCACACGTCACCAGTGATAATACATTTAATGTACTTGCTAAGCAGGATTGAGAATAGTTCATTAAGAATCTAATAGCAATTAATAGTGATAGCAAACACGGTACTTACATAAATGATAGTTCAGAGAAGGCACTATTCATATAATGAATATTGCAAATCAAACGGAACCAGTTTGGATTAGTGGTTAAGGCACCAGGCTAAAAAGCAGTAGACCATGAGTTCAAGTCCCGCCTTAGCCATGAAAGCCAGCTGGGTGACCTTAGGCCAATCATTCTCAGCCCAACCCGTCTCATAGGGTTATTGTTGGGAAAATAGAAGGTGTGTTGGATATATTCACCACTTTATTTGTAAAAACAATAAAAGCAGCTTGCAAATAAATATGCTTTTTGTTTTAATAATACAGTTTATATAATGTGAATCAATTCACCATACTTTAGTAATCATGAACACTGTTCCAGGGTTATTTCAGGTGACGCATAAAACATGTTTTCCACATGATTAATTCAGTTGACATGAGAATGATGTTGACTAGGTGAAACTGTAGGGGTGGGGGAATTGGAATTCTTTTGCTCTAGCTTGCAAGATTTTTCATATTGAATGAAAGAGACAGAAAACCAGCCCTCTTTAATGTTACCTGTATCCAAGCAGTTAACTTCAAACCTATAAAAATGTGGAATGACCTTTCGTAAAAGAGAAACTGAGAAAATTCTCTTCTTGTTCAGTAGTTACTTCATATTAAGGGTGACAAAACTTGTCCAAAATCAGCCTGTCTTTATTTTCTATCTCTGGGACCATGTTGGATTTTTTTTTCCTCAAGGAATGTGGCTGCTGCTCTTTCACAGAAGCTGTTATTATGTGAACTTTTTTTAAAAAAAGTGACAACCTCTTAACCTTAACTAACTGTATCGGTATTACAATCTAGAACAGGCAAATTTGGGTGTATATATTACTGTCAACCTCATTAAATATGCATCTTTGGGCTTTTGGAGTTGGAGTACAATACAATAGGTATACCAGAAATGGCCCTTGTTGTGTCCTTTTTACTTATCAAAGAAAAGACATTAGAATTAAGAGTATATTATCTAAGGCAGAATATCAGCAAACAGCCCGTGCCTGCAAAGATGAAGTGAGAGAAGCTAAGGCTCAAAATGAACTAAGGCTTGCGACCAAAGTCAAAAATAACAAAAAAAGCTTTCAACATATAAGAAACAAGAAAAAAGTTAAGGAAATGATCGGTCCATTAGTGGGGGAAAGTGGCAAGAAGGTGACAAGCAACAGGGAGAAAGCAGAACTATTTAACTCGTTTTTTGCATCTGTCTTTACACAAAGGGAAAAAACAGTCCAACCTACCAAAACCAGTGCCATAAAAAACAGAATAGAAATGCAAGTTAAGATAGGCAAGAAAATGGTAAGTGAGCACCTGTCCAGCCTAGACGAGTTCAAATCACCAGGACCAGACGGATTACACCCCAAGGTTCTCAAGGAACTGGCAGACGTGATCTCAGAACCACTGAACTATATTTTTCAAAGATCCTGGAGCACTGGGGAACTACCAGAGGACTGGAAGAGAGCTGATGTAGTTCCCATCTTCAAAAAAGGGGAAAAATAGATCCAGGAAACTACAGACCTATCAGCCTGACCTCAATACCTGGGAAGATTCTGGAAAAGATAATCAAACAACAAATCAGCGAACACCTTGATGCGAACAAAGTTATCACTAAAAGCCAACATGGGTTTGTCAAAAACAGATCATGCCAGACAAATCTTATTGCATTCTTTGACCAAGTGACAAAACTAGTGGACCAGAGGAATGCTGTAGATATAATTTACTTGGACTTCAGTAAGGCATTTGATAAAGTAGATCACAACCTACTACTTGATAAGATAGAAAAATGTGGGTTAGATAGCATCACCACCAGATGGATTCGTAGCTGGCTGACAGGCCGTACTCAGCGTGTGGTCCTCAATGGAACTGCATCTACATGGAAGGAAGTGTGTAGTGAGGTGCCCCAGGGCTCTGTTCTGGGCCCAGTGCTCTTCAACATCTTCATCAACGATTTGGATGAGGGGATAGATGGGGAACTCATCAAATTTGCAGACGACACCAAGCTGGCAGGAATAGCCAATACTCCAGGAGATAGGCTTAAGATACAGGAGGATCTGGACAGACTCGAACACTGGGCACTATCTAACAAAATGAAATTCAATTGTGAAAAAAGTAAGGTTCTACATTTAGGCAGGAAAAATCAAATGCACAGGTATAGTATAGGTGGTACCTTGCTCAATAGTAGCAACTGTGAGAGATCTTGGAGTCCTAGTGGACAATCACTTAAATATGAGCCAGCAGTGTGCTGCAGCTGCCAAAAAAGCCAACACAGTGCTAGGCTGCATTAACAGAGGGATAGAATCAAGATCGCGTGAAGTACTAATACCACTTTACAATGCCTTGGTAAGGCCACACCTGGAATACTGCATCCAGTTTTGGTCACCACGATGTAAAAAAGATGTGGAGACTCTAGAAAGAGTACAGAGAAGAGCAACAAAGATGATTAGGGGACTGGAGGCTAAAACATATAAGGAATGGCTACTGGAATTGGGTATGTCTAGTTTAACGAAGAGAAGGATGAGGGGTGACATGATAGCAGTGTTCCAATATCTCAGGGGCTGCCACAAAGAAGAGGGAGTCAAGCTATTCTCCAAAGCCCCTGAAAGCAGGACAAGAAGCAACGGATGGAAACTAGTCAAGGAGAGAAGCAACCTAGAACTAAGGAGAAACTTCCTGACAGAACAATTAACCAGTGGAACAACCTGCCTCCAGAAGTGGTGAATGCTCCAACACTGGAAGTTATTAAGAAGAGACTGGCCAGCCACTTGTCTGAAATGGTATAGGGTTTCCTGCCTGAGCAGGGGGTTGGACTAGATGACCTCCAAGGTCCCTTCCAACTTCTTCTTCTTCTTCTTCTTCTTCTTCTTCTTCTTCTTCTTCTTCTTCTTCTTCTTCTTATTATTATTATTATTATTATTATTATTATTATTATTATTATTATTATTTATTTATTTATTATTTATTATTATTATTCTGGTTCTTCCAGTTCTAGAACAACCAATTGTGAGAATTGCAACATATGTAAGCAGGAGTGAGTAACTGAGTTACAATATGAGATCATAGGCATGCTTGATCAATCAGTGATAAAAATCTGGTATGTTATATTTCTTCCCTCCAAGATATAGATTCTATATTATATTTACAAATCTGTGTCCTATGGAGGCTTTCATAGGCAAATGGGAATGTCACTACAAATGGGCATATTCAATGTGATACTTTAGCAACTGTGGAGTAGCCAGTAGATCTGTATCTATTTCAGAGGTAGATGCTATTGGTGATAATTCAGGAATTACAATTGAGTACCCAACCATGTCACCCAATATTTCTGTCCTTGCTGAATATCAGAATGTCTCATTTCAGTATGGGATTGCTCAACTTGTTTCAGCTGCTTGTCTTGAACATTTTTCAAATTAGAGGAGCTCTCACCATGATTATAAGGTACCACCTTAAAATATCACTTATGTTTTGCATTTTGTGCCCTACACTGAACTATGCAAATAGAAATCTTGCAAGCTTTTGCTTCAGTTTGATATTTTCTGCAGTACTTGCTCATAAAACACTTGAAACTCTGGACAGATGTCTCTGCCAATCAGTTTGTGTGTAGCTGATACAGGGTTGATATCTTTATGCCTGAGTCCGGGGGCGGGGGCGGGTTTGATGTCTGAAACTGTTTACTTACAAATTGTGGCCCATTATCATTTCATACCCCTTCATGGATTACTGCCTTGTCGTGGCGAAGGGGCTTGCGTAATTCAATGAAGCTATGAGCTATGCCGTGCAGGGCCACCCAAGACGGACAGGTCATAGCCGAGAGTTCTGACAAAACGTGATCCACTGGAGAAGGAAATGGCAACCCACTCCAGTATCTTTGCCATGAAAACCCTATGGACAGTACCAAAAGGCAAAACGATATGACGCTGGAAGATGAGCCCCTCAGGTCGGAAGGCGTCCAATATGCTACTGGGGAAGAGCAGAGGGCTAGTACTAGTAGCACCAGAAAGAATGAAGCGACTGGGCCAAAGCCGAAAGGACGCTCAGCTGTGGATATGTCTGGTGGTGAAAGGAAAGTCCGATGCTGTAAAGATTTTTTCTCCATAGGAACCTGGAATGTAAGATCCATGAATCAAGGAAAGCTGGACGTGGTCAAACAAGAGATGACAAGACTGAACATCGACATCTTAGGTATCAGCGAACTAAAATGGACAGGAATGGGTGAATTTAATTCAGATGACCATCAGGTATACTACTGCGGGCAAGAATCCCTCAGAAGAAATGGAGTAGCCTTCATAGTCAATAAAAGAGTAGGAAAAGCAATACTGGGATACAATCCTCAAAATGACAGAATGATCTCAGTTCGAATCCAAGGCAAACCATTCAATATCACAGTAGTCCAACTCTATGCCCCAACCACCGGTGCTGAAGAGGATGAAATTGACCGGTTCTATGAAGCCCTACAGCACCTTATAGAACTAACACCAAAAAATGATGTCCTTATCATCATGGGGGATTGGAATGCTAAAGTAGGAAGCCAAAAGATAACTGGAATAACAGGCAAGTTTGGCCTTGGAGTACAAAATGAAGCAGGGCACAGGCTGATAGAATTTTGTCAAGAGAATACGATGGTCATAGCAAACACTCTTTTCCAACAACCCAAGAGACGGCTCTACACATGGACATCACCAGACGGTCAACACAGAAATCAGATTGACTATATGCTCTGCAGCCAAAGATGGAGAAGCTCTATACAGTCAGTAAAAACAAGACCAGGAGCTGACTGTGGCTCAGACCATGAGCTTCTCCTTGCAAAGTTTAGGCTTAAACTGAAGAAAGTAGGGAAAAGCACTAGGCCACTCAGGTATGAATTAAATCATATCCCTGTTGAATATACAGTAGAGGTGACAAATAGATTTAAGGAATTAGATCTGATAGACAGAGTGCCTGAAGAACTATGGACAGAGGTTCGCGACATTGTACAACAGGTAGCAACCAAAACCATCCCAAAGAAAAAGAAATGCAAGAAAGCAAAATGGCTGTCTGAGGAAGCTTTGCAAATAGCTGAGGAAAGGAGGGAAGCGAAAGGCAAGGGAGAAAAACATAGATATGCCCAATTGAATGCAGAATTCCAGAGAATAGCTAGAAGAGATAAGAATGCCTTCTTAAATGAACAGTGCAAAGAAATAGAAGAAAACAATAGAATAGGGAGGACCAGAGATCTTTTCAAGAAAATTGGAGAGATGAAGGGAACGTTTAATGCAAAAATGGGCATGATAAAGGACCAAAATGGCAGGGACCTAACAGAGGCAGAAGAGATTAAGAAGAGGTGGCAAAATTACACAGAAGAACTATACAAGAATGAGCTTAACGTCCCAGATAATCACAATGAGGTGGTCACTGACCTCGAGCCAGACATCCTAGAATGTGAAGTGAAGTGGGCCTTAGAAAAGCTGAGCAACAACAAAGCTAGTGGAGGTGACAGTATTCCAGCTGAGCTATTCAAAATCTTAAAAGACAGTGCAGTAAAAGTGCTACACTCAATTTGCCAGCAAATTTGGAAAACTCAACAGTGGCCACAGGATTGGAAAAGATCAGTTTACATCCCAATTCCAAAGAAAGGCAGTGCCAAAGAATGTTCAAACTATCGCACCATTGCACTCATTTCCCATGCTAGTAAAGTCATGCTTAAAATCCTACAAGCTAGACTTCAGCAGTATGTGGATCGAGAACTACCAGAAATACAGGCAGGATTTCGAAGAGGCAGAGGAACTAGAGATCAAATTGCCAACATACGCTGGATCATGGAGAAAGCTAGGGAGTTCCAGAAAAACATCTACTTCTGCTTCATTGACTATGCTAAAGCCTTTGATTGTGTGGATCATAACAAACTGTGGCAAGTTCTTAAAGAGATGGGAGTACCAGACCATCTTATTTGTCTCTTGAGAAACCTATATGCGGGTCAAGAAGCAACAGTGAGAACTGGACATGGAACCACTGATTGGTTCAAAATTGGGAAAGGAGTCCGGCAAGGCTGTATACTGTCGCCCTGCCTATTTAACTTATATGCAGAGCACATCATGAGAAAGGCAGGGCTAGATGAATCAAAAGTTGGAATTAAGATTGCCGGAAGAAATATCAACAACCTAAGATACGCAGATGATACCACTCTAATGGCAGAAAGTGAAGAACTAAAGAGCCTCTTGTTGAGGGTGAAGAAGGAGAGTGCAAAACTTGGGTTGAAACTTAACATTAAGAAAACCAAGATCATGGCATCTGGCCCTCTCAATTCCTGGCAAATAGATGGGGAAGAAATGGAGGTAGTGACAGATTTTATTTTCCTGGGCTCCAAGATCACTGCAGATGGGGACTGTAGCCAAGAAATTAAAAGACGCTTGCTCCTGGGGAGGAAAGCCATGGCAAATCTAGACAGCACACTAAAAAGCAGAGACATCACCCTGTCAACAAAAGTGCGTATAGTCAAGGCTATGGTCTTCCCAGTTGCAATGTATGGCAGTGAAAGTTGGACCATAAGAAAGGCTGAGCGCCAAAGAATTGAGGCCTTTGAACTATGGTGCTGGAGAAGACTCCTGCGAGTCCCTTGGACTGCAAGGCGATCAAACCGGTCAGTCCTAGAGGAGATCAATCCTGACTGCTCTTTAGAAGGCCAGATCCTGAAGCTAAAACTCAAATACTTTGGCCACCTAATGAGAAGGAAGGACTCACTGGAGAAGAGCCTAATGCTGGGAAAGATCGAGGGCAATAGAAGAAGGGGACGACAGAGAATGAGGTGGCTGGATGGAGTCACTGAAGCAGTAGGCGTGAGCTTAAATGGACTCCAGAAGATGGTAGAGGACAGGAAGGCCTGGAGGAATGTTGTCCATAGGGTCGCGATGGGTCGGACACGATTTCGCAGCTAACAACAACAACATCATTTCATAAGTATTCTGGAACACCTATTTTATGCCATAGTAAGGTAGGCCATGCCCATGGGTAAAGTATTATTGTTTAGGCATCTTTTGGGAGTTGTTTCAATTTATACGATGACCCAACTCACAAATTGCAACTCTGAGCAGCTAACAAATTCAAAAACCAAACAAAGTAAAACTTAACATGTAATTGAGGCTGGCCCACCTTAATTGATTACCCATCCACTTTCCAAAAGCTTGTCTATGTACCTTCCTGGCCTAAAGGCTGGGGAAAGGCCAAGCCTTTAACACCTTATTGACAGCCAGCAAGAAGCTATTCCAGAGGGCACATCCCAGCAAAGGAGATGTGCCTCCGACTGCCACCAGATGATACCGTTATATAAAGGGAACCTAGAGCATCTGTCAGATATGGATCTGTCAGATATCATGAGATGGGCACATTCAAAGGGTTAGAGAGTCCTACAAGAACTTAGTCCTGTGTCATGAAGGGCTACATAGGTGTCAAGCCAGCATCTTGAATTGCATCTGAATCCTACTAGGAACTAATACAGATCACAGAGCATGATTTTATATGGGCATACCAAGGTGCGCATATAACGTCTAACACCAGCATTATGAATATCAGCTTCTTTAGGTAGACCATACCAGAACAGCACATACAAAGGAACAAAGTTACCCAAAAAAATCTTACAGAAGATAGAAAGCTACCAGAGGTAATGATGGAATGTGATACAAAGGACCAAATTCTGTTAAAAAGAGTTTTTATTCTCTTGAGCTTCAGAATTTTCTAGACTCCTTTGTTGATCATGTTTCTGGACTCCTGGATGAAGAATAACAGCTACACCTCTCAAAAACCAAGGAAGTGGAGTCTCCAGGCTCTGTAAAATAAAAAAAATTCCTGAAAAAAGAAGAAGCAACAGATCATGGTGAATGGATATCCTCTACTGGAAAGAATCAAATCATCAATCTATTGGCTTGACAGTCTACCAGTAGATGCATTTCATTTAGAGAATGTAACAAATACTACCAAATCTTTAAGCCCAGTGAGAAATCTCTTTCAATCAAGAGGAACCTTTGATGACAGGAACCCTGGTGTCACATTAGTTACAATGCTGTATTGCAGGTTAACAGCCCACAGGCTGGAGTTCAATCCTGATGGGGCTTGAAGTTGACTCAGCCTTCCGTCCTTCTATCTAAGGTTAGTAAAATGAGGAACCAGATTGTTTTGGGGGCAATATGCTGACATTGTAAACCACCCAGAGAGTGATGTAAAGGACTATGGAGTGATATATAAGCCTAGGTTCTGTGGCTATCAGTGCATATAGGAACAAATATATAAGCAAGTTTACTTTATAAACACTGCAAGACATTATGAAGGACTGGGCAAAAAAGTGAAGCAACTTTAGGAACTTGCAAAACTTGTAGAAGGTTTTCAAGCCCTATGGAGAAAGGAGAAGAGAGCCAAGGAACAATGCAATAACAAGTGCTAAATAGGAAAAATGGTCATTGCAAATATCTTCTATTTTCTGTATCTGTCTCTTTGAATTCTTACCTCATTTAATAGCTCTCTGAGCCAAAGGTGTAACACACTTGCAAAAAAAAAAGCAATCACCAATAGGTTCTTGTATAATATCAGAAACAAATGAAGTTATTAACTCTTGCTATACTTCACTGGTCACATCACACCTTGAGCAGTGTATACAGTTCTAGGTACTGCATTTTAGGAAGGACATTGTATAGTGTATAGTGACAAGAGAATAACCAAGATAGTAAGGAAGAAGCTTGGAAAAAAAACTTATGAGGAGCAGTTAGAGGCATTGACTAAGTTTAGCATGGAGAAAAGAAAGTCATGGTACTAATAAAGTTTATCATATAGAAGACAGTGAAAATTTGTCGGTCCAAAGGAGCAGCTCCGGATCAAACAGAGGGGCTGCCGCCCCTCCGCGATCAATCAGGGCCTCCTCATGGTCGTCGCCCCTCCAGGGTGACTTTTGACCCTTTTCAGGGTCTCCCAACAGAGGAAAGCCGGGTGGCGGAGAGGAGAGCTCTCCTCGCACGTCCGCCAGTGCCGCAAGCGCAAACCAGAAGTATGCCCGATCACTAAGCTGTACCAGCCGAAAGCCAAACGCACTAACAAGCACGAAGAAAGCAACGCAAAGGAACTGGCCAAGACCCTACTTTTCTTATTCCCCCAACTATTTTCCTCTGGGAGTGTTTTGAAAATTTCTTCCCCCTCTTTGGAATAGCGGCGTTTGCCTACTTGGGGAGTTAAAGCTTCAAAAAGAAAAGAAAAATATAACTAAATTCAACAGCTAAAAAAAATGGACTTGCACCTTTTGGATATTTTGGGTCCCAAAAGGTCCCTATTTCTATGGGGACCTATTACCCTATCTACTTGCTAAGCTGGAAAAAAAGGGAAAAATTTAAACTGGATAAAAGCTTAATTGGAGTTTGGAAAAAGATTTTATATGCTACTGAGGACATCTTGTGGCGAAGCCTGGTACAGCAAGGAAATTTACCGTATTTTTCGGACCATAAGACGCACCTGACCATAAGACACACCCAGTTTTTAGAGCAGAAAAACAAGAAAAAAAAATTCTGAACCAAATAGTACCGGTATACTAAAACAGGGCTTTTCAACCTTTTCATCCATTGCACCACTTTTAGGACAAGGCAATGTCCAAGTACCACCAGTCGCCCAGTGACTGTTCAGTTACGACGGCACTGAAAAAAGTGACTTATGACCATTTTTCACACTTATGACCGTTGCAGCATCCCCAGGGTCATGTGATTTACATTCGGATGCTTGGCAATCAATTCATATTTATGATGGTCACATTGTTCCAGGTTCATGTGATTGCCTTTTGCAACCTTCTGACAAGCAAAGTTAGTGGGGAAACCAGATTCACTTAACAATCATGTTACTAATTTAATTTCTCTCTCTCCTTCTCTTTCTCTCCCTCTCCCCCTCCCTCTTTCTTTCTCTCTCCTCTCTCTCCCTCTTTCTCTCTCTCTCCCTATTTTTCTCTTTCCCTCTATTTCTCCCTTTCTCTCTCCCTCTATTTCCCTCCCTTTCTTTCTCTTTGTCTCTCTCTCCCTTTCTTTCTTTCTCTCCCTCTATTTCTCTCCCTTTCTTTCTCCTTCTCTCTCTCTCCCTCTTTCTCTCCCTCCCTATTTCTTTCTCCTTCTCTCTCTCCCTCTCTTTCTCTCTCTCTCTCTTTCTCTCTCTATTTCTCTCCCTCCCTCTCCCATTGTCCCTTCTTTCTTTCCTTCCTTTCTTTCTTCCTTCCCTCCCTCTTTGTCCTTCCCTCTCTACGTTAGAGCAGTACCTGCGGAGGCGGCCCTGCGGCCCGGCTTTCTCTTGCAGAAAGCAAGCTGAAACGGAGCAAGGGAGATTGCCAGGAACGCAAATCGGCCGATCTCGCGCTGCTGCAATCTCCCTCTCTCGGTTTCAGCTTCCCTTGCTACAAGAGAAAGCAGGCTAAAACGAAGCGAGGGAGATTGCAGCAGCATGAGCGAGATCGGCCGATTTGCATTCCTGGCAATCTCCCTCGCTCCGTTTCAGCCTGCTTTCTCTTGTAGCAAGGGAAGCTGAAATCGAGCGAGGGAGATTGCAGGAGCGCGAGATCGGCGTTTCTCAGGACGTGCCGATTCGTGCTCCTGGCAATCTCCCTTACTTTCCACTTGCGGAGGTTGGGGCTGGCTATACGGATCAGCTTCGGACCATAAGACGCACCCTCGTTTTCCCCCCCACATTTGGGGGAAAAAAGTGCGTCTTATGGTCTGAAAAATACGGTATTTTTCACTGTGAGACCTGGTTATAGCCTAGTTGTCCTTGGCACTATAAAAAAAAGACAAGAATTTGAAACAGCTGGTGGTGAAAACAACTCCCAAGAACTGTGGAGGTGGACAGTCACTGACTTTTATTAAAAAATAGCCTCCACTAAAGAACTATCTGTAAACACCTTAGAAATAGAGGAATACTACCCACAACTTAACTATAAACTTATACATCATCATCATCATAAGTTGGAAGGGACCTTGGAGGTCATCTAGTCCAACCCCCTGCTCAGGCAGGAAACCTTATACCATTTCAGGCAAATGGCTGTCCAGTCTCTTCTTAAAAACCTCCAGTGTTGGAGCATTCACCACTTCTGGAGGCAGGTTGTTCCACTGGTTAGTTGTTCTAACTGTCAGGAAGTTTCTCCTTAGTTCTAGGTTGCTTCTCTCCTTGACTAGTTTCCCTCCATTGCTTCTTGTCCTGCTTTCAGGTGCTTTGGAGAATAGCTTGGCTCCCTTTTCTTTGTGGCAGCCCCTGAGATATTGGAACACTGCTATCATGTCACCCCTCATCCTTCTCTTCGTTAAACTAGACATACTGATTGGTTCAAAATTGGGAAAGGAGTCCGGCAAGGCTGTATACTGTCGCCCTGCCTATTTAACTTATATGCAGAGCACATCATGAGAAAGGCAGGGCTAGATGAATCAAAAGTTGGAATTAAGATTGCCGGAAGAAATATCAACAACCTAAGATACGCAGATGATACCACTCTAATGGCAGAAAGTGAAGAAGAACTAAAGAGCCTCTTGTTGCAGGTGAAGAAGGAGAGTGCAAAACTTGGGTTGAAACTTAACATTAAGAAAACCAAGATCATGGCATCTGGCCCTCTCAATTCCTGGCAAATAGATGGGGAAGAAATGGAGGTAGTGACAGATTTTATTTTCCTGGGCTCCAAGATCACTGCAGATGGGGACTGTAGCCAAGAAATTAAAAGACGCTTGCTCCTGGGGAGGAAAGCCATGGCAAATCTAGACAGCACACTAAAAAGCAGAGACATCACCCTGTCAACAAAAGTGCGTATAGTCAAGGCTATGGTCTTCCCAGTTGCAACGTATGGCAGTGAAAGTTGGACCATAAGAAAGGCTGAGCGCCAAAGAATTGAGGCCTTTGAACTGTGGTGCTGGAGAAGACTCCTGCGAGTCCCTTGGACCGCAAGGCGATCAAACCGGTCAGTCCTAGAGGAGATCAATCCTGACTGCTCTTTAGAAGGCCAGATCCTGAAGCTAAAACTCAAGTACTTTGGCCACCTAATGAGAAGGAAGGACTCACTGGAGAAGAGCCTAATGCTGGGAAAGATCGAGGGCAATAGAAGAAGGGGACGACAGAGAATGAGGTGGCTGGATGGAGTCACTGAAGCAGTAGGCGTGAGCTTAAATGGACTCCAGAAGATGGTAAAGGACAGGAAGGCCTGGAGGAATGTTGTCCATAGGGTCACGATGGGTCGGACACGACTTCGCAGCTAACAACAACAACAACAACCCAATTCCAGCAGCCGTTCCTTATATGTTTTAGCCTCCAGTCCCCTAATCATCTTTGTTGCTCTTCTCTGTACTCTTTCTAGAGTCTCCACATCTTTTTTACATCGTGGTGACCAAAACTGGATGCAGTATTCCAGGTGTGGCCTTACCAAGGCATTGTAAAGTGGTATTAGTACTTCACGCGATCTTGATTCTATCCCTCTGTTAATGCAGCCTAGCACTGTGTTGGCTTTTTTGGCAGCTGCAGCACACTGCTGGCTCATATTGAAGTGATTGTCCACTAGGACTCCAAGATCTCTCACAGTTGCTACTATTGAGCAAGGTACCACCTATACTATACCTGTGCATTTGATTTTTCCTGCCTAAATGTGAAAAAATCCTTGAAGCTACTGAGTTATTGAACTCCAGACTGAAAGGCAAAGGTGCCAGCCTAAATTACAAAATGAAGCCCTGATTTCAACTGATGAACTTACAATCCAAAAAGCAACAGAAGAGGAAGAAATTAATATCAAGACAGAGGACTTTAAAGAACAACAAGTACAATCTACTGAGAACTTTGTTAGCCAAACTTCGATTTCAACTATAGAATCTACAACTCAAAAAACAACACAAGCTGAAGAAAACAACACTAAGATGGAGGGGCCTAAAGACTTACAAGTACAGCATACTGAAAACTTAGACAACCAAACAACAACTACAACACTGGACATGACCTCTTATTCAAGCCAGATGAAACCGGAAAAAGAAGACCAGACTGAACTGGTGACAAATATATTGATCCAAATACGGAGATATGAACTATTAGAGCAACAACTCAATGATTACAAAGGGGCCAGCTCCTCTGAAAAATTGACAACTGGATGGTCTCCCTTGATTCAAATAACATGTGTAGGAATGAAGGGAGATCCATTTGAGGATTTAAGGGCACTGGTATGGAAGCCTGCTTGGCACAAAAAGAAAGGCAGAGTTAGTCTTAAAAATGGGTCTTTTTATCTATAATGGAAGAGCCTAAAATTTTACTTAATGGGCTAAGGGAAGACTTTAAAAGATATTATTTGATTTAATATTTAGGATTTAGATTTACAATGGAAATGAAAATTAACTATTAGAATATAGTTTTGAATTATAATATGGAAGTTGGATTGAGACAATAAAGGATACTTTATTAGTAAGTGATGAGGTACTAGGATGACAAATAGAATATATTGGTGAAATATATCTTTGAAATAAATAAGAATGTATTTAATTAAGCAATGTGTATGTTAGATATGACAACTATTATGTAATGAAATAGGGGAAATTTGGGTTACCCGAAAGTTAAATACTATGGATCTTAAAGGCTAAATTAGAGCACTGTAATTGAAAATTGGTAGAAATTTAAAAAGAGGACATGATAATTATAAGTAAACATACATTGATAAATGTCTTAACTGATTGTGTTATAACTAGAAATGTGTTAACTTGATTGTGATATAGTAATTATGGGAAACAGAGAGGGAACTTTTGATGATCTAACCTGAGATATGTACAAATGATTTTGTTATTGGACTATTAATTACCCAGTCATGTTGCTTTCTAAATATCTTGACATTTTGATGTAAAATTGGAAAATTAATAAAACTTGTTTTTTAAAAAAAGAAGATAGTGAAAATTGCTCAGAGTTGTTCTAGAAGACAGGACAAAGATCAATTATTTTAAACTACAAAGTAGTAGATTTTTGGTTGCCCATTAGGAAAAAATTCTTAAGAACAATTCAACATTCTTATGTTTTAATTAACATGTAGATGCAGCCTTGCCTTGGAAGATAATGGACTCTTCTTCTCTGGATGCTAACTTCTTGAACCTAAATCGCTATCTGTCAGGACTGTTGTAATAGTAGATTCCTACACTGGGTAGAAAGTTGGACTAGTCACTAGGTAATCTCCAAAATCCTTTTAAACACTTAGATTCTATTATTTCTCTATTTTGTTGTAGTCTGCTGGACTTACAAAGCCTGATCTGTTTACAAGAGGAGAGATGACATTTTCAATCTATTCTCCAACTTCCTTTCCCTCTTCTTTTCCCTTCCTCTTTATTTCAACAAAGCATACAATGCTTCCCAGGCACTCCTAATAGAGAAATGCCAAAACATGAAATGGATGAGCTGAGTGAATACCCAATGAACATATATCAGTGGTTTCACATTAAGCTGAAAGGAATTGAATTTTTTTCCTCAGATATATGGCCAGGCATGTTTCTTGAAAACCCAGCCTTCTAATGCTTGAACTGCTCAATCCCCACATTAAATGCAGACTCCTAGCCTTGACAAAATGCAGAACAGGGGTAGGCAACCTCGGCTCTTTTATGACTCATGGACTTCAACTCCCAAAATTCCTCAGTTAGCATAGCTGACTCAGGAATTCTGGGAGCTGAAGTCCACAAGTCATAAAAGAGCCGAGGTTGCCTACCCCTGGTGCAGAATATTATTTTTATCATCATTCAGAAACTAGAAAGCTGAAGGATAGTGGAGACAGCTACCCACTAGGAGGTCTTTCAGGACTTAAGATAATCTGCATTAGGACTATTTTCTCATATGATTTTCTGTTGGGAAATAGTTTTAATACAAATAATAGCATCCACAGGTTACTTGTTTTTATTAATGGTGACATTTCTGAAACAGCAATGGAGTCTGGTTGATTGGTTAACTTTATTTATTTATTCAATTTGTATGGCCACCAATCTCAACATGTGATTCTGAGCAGCAGTCATGAAGGAAATAAAAAAATAAATTAATTCATACTTTAAAATACATACCTGAGGAGTGTGTTACAATCCATGGTGGTTAACACACTCAGGAGATGGGACTGTTCAAAGGCTTGGGGCCCCAGGCCTTTAAGATTCTGTTTATATTATTTATTTCATAATTATGTCATTAAATTCAAAGGTGAACACTACTCTGAAATGTTTTCTTGGTAAATGGTATATGTTTTAAAAGTACAAATAGTCCTCACTTACCAACCACAGTTGGGGCTGACAATTCCATCGCTAAGCAATGCAGTCATAAAGTGATCATGTGACCACACTGACTTACAATACCAATTTTGGCTGCAGTCATTAAGCAAGTTATCCTTGATTGTTAAGTGTAACACCATGTGACTGTGCTTGCACCTTCCTGCCAGCTTCCCCATTGACTTTACTTGTCAGAAGCTGGCTGTGAAGTTGCAAATATGATCATGACTCCAGGATACAGTGACTGTCATAAATGCACACTGGTTGCCAAGTGTCCAAATTGTGATCGCATGACTGTGGATATGGTACAACGGACAGCAAATTCAATGACCAGTTGTAAAAGTTCTTTCTTAGTGCTGTTGTGACTTCAAATGGTCATGGAACAGGTGATCAGTAAATGAAGACTCTGATGAAAAATGTGAAATATAAATATTACAAATCAATTAACTTTATGTCTAGCTTAGTCAGATTTTCTAGTGTATTGATTTTTAATTTGAATTGAATAACCCTTATGGTAGGTACAATAAACTAAATGGGTCAAGCTCCTTTTCTTGGAGTGGCGTTTTTACCTTTCACTCCAATATAAGTAATTGAACAAGAATCTCAGCATACTGAGACAGAATCTTCATGACTAGCAAACCTATTCTTCTGTGAATGGATGAAAAATTAAATGAACAACTTGAATAATTCCAAAATATTTTTCATTTTCTATTTGTATTGGGCACTGCTTGTAAAGATTTGATTGGACTTATTGTGAACGATTTATTGGTAAACAAGCTCAGGAAAAGAAACATCTGTAGATACAGCCTCTTATTATTATAGGTAGCTCCCTTCCAGCTATATTCTATTAGTGGTTCTGCAACAACTACCTAAGAGTCTTCAGAATCAGTTTCCTATAGCTGCCTGTAGCTGACCTTTTTATATTAGAAACTTCTATATAATAAGGCTTTTTGTGGCTACAGCTATCCCCCTTCATGAACAATAGACAGCTGCCATTTAGAGTTAGGAGCACTGAAAATTATGGGTGGACTCAGAGTGATAGTTGCAATAACCATTAAATGTAGAAAGAGTTGTCTGAAATAAAGTGCGAGGCAGGAGAGGACTTCCTCTGCAAAAGGAAACATTCTTAACTGTCAGCAACATTTAAGAAATTTCCTTCAGCGCAATGTTTTCTTATCATCTTTGATCTAGCCATGGCTCTTGTATTACCAAGCATTCTTAGGTTTTAATTAACATATAGACACAGCATTTTCTCAAATCTGTTTTCACCATAGAAATGAGGTCATATTTACATGATTCCAAAACTACTTTGTGATTGTAACATGTGCATGCTGTCCAGTATTTAATTTTTTTTACCCCTTTCCATTTTGAGAATATTTTCCATTCAATTGCAAAAGAAAGTGAAAAATCAGCTACATTTATTTATTTAGACATTAAATCAGATATTTTCTTGTTGAAAAAGTAAACACTGATGTCTCCCTGTTTTTGACAAGCATTTGCAAAGTACATCAGGCAGTAGTATATGTAACATTCCATATGCCCAGTTCTATGAAGATATACACCATAACCTTAAGAAAATAAATCCTTATCAACTGATTCCCCTCACAATTATGCTGAAGCACATTCCTTGAAACAGGTAACAATTTCAAATCCTTTAAAACTCCTTTACAATCAGGACAACTAGCCATAAGGTTATTCTTTCTGTCCTCAAGAAGGGAGATAATTCTTATTCCTTCTGTTCTTAAGGCAGTTTCGAAGGAGGCCAAAATTAAATTCAAACATAAGCTAGAGCAGGGGTGTCAAACTCAATTTCATTGAGGGCCGCATCAGCATTGCGGTTGCCCTCAGGGGGCCGGGTGGGTATGCCCAGGGTGGGCGTGGCCTACTGGGTGGGCGTGGCTAGAATGTGTGTGGCCTACTGGGTGGGCATGGCCAGCTCTACATCATTCACATCAAGGGTGCCTATGGGGGCCTGGGCAAGAGTGGGACAGATCTGAGGGTCTCTGGCAGAAGGAGGGTCTCTGGGCCAGGGCCAAGGCAGTGGGGGCCGTTCTCTCACTGTTTCCAGGATGGCTTCGCGGGCCACATGAAACCACTTCGCGGGCCGGATCCGGCCCCCGGGCCTTGTGTTTTACATGTTTGAACTAGAGGCATGCCAATACATGGTCACCAGGGGACAGTAGTCAATACTGGATCATATCTAGTTCAAGATGTTTCACTATTAGACTACTTGATTTTGGCTGCTCAAGACTAAGTTATTCAAACTGATGAAATGATTCAAAGTGCAGTTGTGTAAAGCAGAAGAAGCAGTAAATCATATACTCAGCTTGATTATAAATAATGACATAACACAGTTGCCAAAATGATTCACTGGAACATCTGTAAAAATTATCACATACCAGTAATGAAAAATTGGTAGGAACATACTTAAAAAGTAGTCAAACATGAGTAGATTAAAATCCCACAAAGGTTTCAAAATACATACAAATAAATTCTTGACTCTTAACACACTGGATATATGTGGTTGGAAAAAAGAAGGTATGAATAATTGTTGCAATACCAGGGGATATTACAGAATATCAAGATCTGAAAATTGAAATGGAAAGATTATGGCATAAAATGGCCATAGTGATGGCTATGGTTATCAGCTCACTGGCTGCCATTCCAAAAAATCTTGGATGGCACTTAGAAAAACTGCACATTGACAAAATTTTCACCTGTCAGTTACAAATATCGATCCACACATACACTACACCAATACATTTTGATATGCAAGGATCTTGGGAAGAACTTGAACACCAGCTAAAGAACTCACAGCTGTGGTTTCACATTTTTTTATATATAGCAATAATTTGTGAATCTTGTATGCTCCCTCCAAGTCTCAATAATTCTGAGCAGTTTATAACAAACAAAATAATTAATATGAAATGTAAACTCAACATTCTGGCAAATTAGGGCTTTTCCTCCTCCCTCTACCAAAAACTATTCTCCTTCCTCTCAAAATAAACATTTTCTAGATAGTTCCTGACATCTCAGGTTAAAGTGAGGAGTTCCAAAAAAGTGAATCCTAATGTGATGGTAGTGCCTTTAAAAAGGTATACAAAATAGAATAGCCTCCCCAAAATATTCGTGGTTCAGTATAAATTAAGGTTCAATCACCTTATCAGATAGCAAGCAGGTGCTCACAATCTTAAAAACTCAACTTTGGAAATAGAAAAAAAATGAACAAAATTTCATTAAGAGTTGACATAACAACACTGAAGTCTTGCAAAACTTGGCTATCTCTTGAGATTTTTAAAAAATATAGAATAGTGGGTGCCATCTAGTGGTGATATGGGCCCTGGTGCTCTGGGCAACAATTTGCCAACCTCCACCATATAGATGACTGCATAACAAAGAAAAACACTCTAATACTAAATAGGCAACTCTAAATTATTCTTTTTCAGAAAGAGAAATTAAATTCCTTACCATCTTGAATCAAAATGTGTTTCAAATCAAAATAAAGGTAAAATTTTATAGAACCTGGGAATGGACATTGTAATATAAACTAATTCCATGTCTCATTTCAGGTGTCCCCAAGTACCATGATTGTTCTCTAATTTGATCTCTTTTGATAGGTTATCTGGGTAGTTTGTTTTTTCAGGTTATTTAAGCAGATTTTCCTTCTCTTTCTGCTCAGCATTGACATCCATTTTTTAAGAATATTGAAATATAATTTTAAGTTCATTTTCCCAAATACGGCCTGCAGACTCTGCTGCAATTTCTTCACAATCACAGATCAAGACTGCTTCAAGTCCCACCTCCCTGCATTTATCAATATACTAATGATTTGCAAAAATACAGTTCAGTGAAACATACAAGTGAAACTACAAGTAGTAATATTTACAGATCAAACTTCTTAACCAACCATGTCCCTCATAGAGGGGCTCTGGGCAGTGTACAATTCAATCAGTATAATAAAACATTAAAAACCATGTTATTTTGAGATTAAAATACTTAAAAATGTAAAATATTATAAAATTACAAAAGATGGAGAGTTCTAAGATGGGGAGACTAAGATTTGTTAATATAGGCAAGGGGTTCTCATAGGGCTGACCAGCCCCACGGCTCTGTGGGCTTGTGTCCCTCACTTGCAAGACTACACAGCCAGGTTTTGACCCTTTGTGAAAGGGCAAGAAATTGAGAGCAAGATGTTCCACTGTGGGGCAGCAGCAAAACATCATTGATTGATGGGGTCTGTGGCATGCCTTCCCTGCCTGAATGAGTGGGGATGATGTGATGAGATGAAGCCGGTTTCATAGGTAGCCAGGCCCTATGCCATATATGAATAATAAATAGTAAAGTAAAACATTTTTGTATACATTTCTTATACAGGAAGATCATGTTCAGGGTGAAAGCATAAACAGTGTCCAAGTTTTGAAATCTCATCCTTTTAAAACTACTACAACTTTTTGAAAATTCAACTCATACAAGCAGGAATATTGTTGTTGCACCATAGAAACAAATTTATTTCAGCATAAATTTTTGTGTACAATGAAGTAGATTCTAGTCTACACAACAGTTATCGCATTCAATTGCCTAAAAAATTTCAATTTTTTTTGTTTCTGCTACATCACACACACACACAGCCATCTCTTAGAAGTGTAAAAAGTGGAACTCCCTCTTCATTTCTTTACTTTTTCTTATTTTTCAAAGAATGTTGATGAGCTTTTGTTCGCTGATAGACAGAGGATGCCACTTTCATAGAAGTCTTCTTATTCAAAGCGTTTTCCATGGCTCCTGGTTTCCATAGCAACAACTCTGCATCCTCTCCACCCGTAAATAGAAAATCATCAACCATATTCCAGCAGAAGGAACGAACGGTAGCAGAGTGTCCACCTTGAAGTATTCCCACAGAATTCAGCTCATGAGCACAACACTCTATGAGACAAATGCTTCCTGTTGACATCCCTCCAACCACAAACAATTTGTCCACTTTTTCATGATAAACACCACCAATTAAGTAATCCAGTTTGATATTATCTACTTCTCTGACATCTGGAATATGCAATAATGTAGTTGACTTTTCAGAATCCAGCTGAGTAAGATCCCAATAACAAAATCCTTCATCGTGTGTCATGCAGTAAATCTGCCAATAATCTTTTCCAGCCCATCCAATAAAACTTACAGAAGAATCAGAGTTACAAGTAGAAATAAGAGCATCTTCTTCATTGTCCTTGTTAATATCAAACACATTTACCAATCCATCAGTTGAGCCTGAAGCAAGCAAGTGTGGTTTGTTGGGATGAAAACATACTTTAGTAACATCATCGTTGTGAGACTCTGAATAGACACCTAGTGGTTGTTTGCTGGAAGGGACACTATCTGTGCAGCCTCTCGCATCCCAGAATGTTATGAATGCATCTTCTTCCACTTTTTCTGTACCAGCACATACTATGAGGTCATTGCAGCTTATATCACAACTAATGAAAACATTTGAAGGATGGCCACAAAACAGCTGTACAGGCTTCACAACTGATGAACGAATATCCCAACACTTCAATGATCCATCACTGCAAGCTGAAAATAATGTATTTTCATTTGTATGTGCAAATCTGACACCACTTAGCAATGCAGGATGGCTATTATATTCTTGTACCAAGGACAGTGTTTCCCTGTTGTAAACTCTGATTGATTTATTGGAGCAGGAAACAGCCACTAAATGGCTCCCTTCTCCTCTTGAAATATCTATGTCCAATAAGTAAGATGGGTCTTCTGTTAGTGAACACCGTTTTGCTATTTGAAGCCTAGAAAACTGTTCCTTGAACTTCTCCATGGCAACTGGCATTTATAGCTGCATCCAGGAAAGTAAAGGTCTGCAATAAATAAATATACCAAAATAAATCAACTTTATATTGTTAATCATTTCTATAATATTTTTCAGCACAGAGAAAAGATTTGCACCTCTAACCTCATTTATCCTTCCTTTAATATTTTATATATGAATAGACAATTTCTCTAAATCTGAGAGCCATCCATTACTGAGTGCATAAGGAATCAGCGTTCCATAAAAGCTTGGCATTATAAAGCAAAGCATGGCATGGGCTTCCATACCCCAGCACCAGTTAAGATATGCTACCCATCTCATTTAGACAGCACCAGGTTATAAATTACTATTACAACAAACAGATAGACAGATATTGATATATATGCACATTCACACAAGGGGAGAGTAGGGAAATTCAGATTGTTGTCCTCCCTGAGACAAAAAATGTGCCTTTGTGATTTTGACCAAGTACTCTCCCAGCCCTAGACTGGGAAGTTGAAAAATAAATTCTATCTTCCAGCCCAGACCAGTGTGGTAGATTCTTGTGGCTGATATTAATTACCCCACAAAAACCACAATAAAAATTGGAATAGTCAAGTTTGTAATGCTTCCCATCCATTCAATGAATGAAATCTTTATTACCTGAATCAAATTGGGTGGAATTTTTAGAAACCAAATAAAATATCTTCAAAATTTAAGGTCCATATGACCCATGGACCTTAAATTGCCAAACCATAGGTTATTTAAGATATTTGTAGCACAACTTTTGCAAAGCAACTTAACCCAAATAATAAACAAGTATATTTAAAATTGTAAAACTAAACTGAATACAATCAATATTAGCTGTGGTATGACATATTGTCCACTGACAGGGAGATGAATAAAACAGTTTTGACCTGGTGCCCAGAACTCATGAAAAAATATGAGAAACCTTCCCTCAAGTACAGTACATAATCACAGGAAAAACTGATGACCTTACTAATTATCAATGTATATGTCACTTGACACATATAATATTCCATTCACACCATACAAAACCTCCAAGAATGCCCAACAAATTCTTCCTCCATTACTTAATACTTCTGCTCTTTTATGTTTTTAGCTACTAGACAGACATGTACTTTAATCAGGCATGAAGTTTCTCAATGTCTGTGTGACACTGAGCCTGATTTTTTTTGTCAGAGAGAGGGGGGGAAAAACCTTTTAACCTTGAGACAACTGCATCATCCCAAGTCCATCAAGGCAAGTCACCCTGCCACAGTATGATGCTGTCCACCTCCTTCTCAACACCAGCAGCAGCCAGGAAAACCATGTGCTATTCTTCACAGCAGAGCTGTGATGGGCAATGATTTTGACAGATGACTAAGTCTTCACAGTTAGCTATCCATCAGGATTCACTCCCCATTCATTTTCTATCTCTCCTATCCAGAAATCAGCAGCGTCGGCTAACATACTTGATGGGCAAAGGACACAAGAGGGTTATTTACCCCCTAGATCTCTGAGCCAATTTTCATCTTAGTGATCTGGATTGGCTTGAATAGGTGGCAGCCCAAACAATGACTGACAAGATAGGAGGATAAACACAAATCTCTTCGGCTTTACAAGATAATTGCATCTTACCTACAAATTGTTCGGGTTGCTTCGGAACACAGGTTAGTGCTCTTGTAGAAGAGTTGTAAATTTGTGTACCAAAGCAGCCAAAATAGGAGCTGAGGATGTGCTCTGTGAAGCGGTTTCACTATACACCACCATAAGTACAGCTGGCCACTGCTGTGATATTATGGGAGTAGGGGGAATTTGGCTTGAAAGAACTGAATTGCTGCTAAAAGCAGATTGGCCTTAAGGCTCAGTGCTCAGGGACTAGAGGAAAGGGGGTAGGCCCATAGAGGCCTAATGTTGCCAATAGATGCAGATTGTTCTTGCTACCTACTGATAGTTGGTCAATGAAAGTTAGTATCCCCAGCAAAATTATCCCACTTCATTGCCTGCTTCCGGGAGAAAACACTACTTGAACGTTGTTACAGCTAATCATTGTAGGCTAGTGTTTATGAAATTGTGGTCCAAGGAACCCTGGGGGGGGGTTCCAAAGCCCTTTTCAGGCATCCATGGAATCAAAATTCTTTGCCAGATATTGAAGACATTTGCAAACATTTGAAACAACAGTACTCTTCTCATTGCTATTTTTAATTTGTTAAAAATACACAGGTTTTTCATGAAAAATATTAACATCTAATAGGTTTAATGTTTGTACAGGGCTCAATAAATAAATATACCACAAATGCATCCATTTTTAATTTTTAATACACTAAATATGGGTAAATATAAATCCACACAAATTTTTAAAGCACCTACGGGCAATTTGCCATAACCACATGACTACCTGCCACCTGGTCAAGAATAAGCTTGGCCTGTATGGAAATCACTAAATAGACTGCACACCAGGATAGGAAGATCAAAGGCCAATCTAAGAAAATGGGACTTCCCAACAGAGAACACTTTATGTGAATGTGCAGAACAACAATCCATCTCACATACGCTACCTTCAACATGCACAGAAGAAGACCTTATGTTGGCAAGAGAAAATGCTGTCAGTGTGGCCCAATACTGGGTGAATGTCATCTAATTTTAATCCTATTTATTTTACATACTTTTTATATATGCTAGATCTCTATGACCTATTTTATACTTATTTTACCTGCTCAGTGTTGAACATTATATGTTTATAATTTGAAGGTGCTTCAGACACAGATAAAGAAAGATCAGTTCAGATAAAGGTAACATTAGAAGGGTAGATGAAAGAGGTTGCTGGAGCATGTGCACACCATGCTTAAGAGAAATTGGGAAATATCCATACACAGCTGGGGTGTGAGCCATCGATTTATTGATTTTTAGCACAAAGCTAAAGATTTGTTCTTCACTGTTGTCAAACAAAGAGCTTGAGAAATACTTCATGTCAGAATCCAGTGGATCCTGAATTATTCAAATACAGATCTACACCCTAACCCTAACTTGTATGTAATAAAGAGGGTTTTTTAAAAATCTGCATACATGTATCTTTGCACACATGAAGATGACAAAGTGGCCTAATCCTTTTCAAAATATATACAAGCTTATGAAAAATATGATTCAAGCTAACTCTGTACTTCAAAATTGTTACTGCCATGCTTTATTGACAATTCAACTTGGTGGGGTTTTTTTTGTCTTTGGAAAGAGAAAGAAAAATCTTGCAAATGTTTGAAGCTGCTGTTATTAACATGAGCTATTAACAAGAGGTAGCATCTACAGTAATTATGTATTTGAATTAGTTTGTCCTGCTCACTCCTCAGGTAAGCATATGTTTGGATTAATAAATATAAAAACAGAAATAAATATAAAAACAGAAGGAAAAGCTATCTCCAAATTACAAATAACCCCATTCAATGACTTCTTAAGTAATTTGGTCTATTAGTTAAGGCACCAAGCTAGAAACCATGAGAGTGCGAGTTCTAATCCCACATTAGGCATGAAAGACACTGGGTCACTTTGAGCCAGTCACTCTCTGAGCTCACCTCACCTCAAAGGGTTGTCGTTGTGGGAAATAGGAAGAGGAAGGAATATTAGGTATCTTTGCTACCTGAATTACCTATAAATAATAAAAGTGGCATTTTAAAAATCTAATAAAGTCCCATTGCAAGGATGTTCCCCAAAGTTAGTTTTCTAACATCCAAGGAATCCTTGTTGTTGTTGTTAGCTGCGAAGTCGTGTCCGACCCATCGCGACCCCATGGACAACGTTCCTCCAGGCCTTCCTGTCCTCTACCATCTTCTGGAGTCCATTTAAGCTCACACCTACTGCTTCAGTGACTCCATCCAGCCACCTCATCCTCTGTCGTCCCCTTCTTCTCTTGCCCTCAATCTTTCCCAGCATTAGGCCCTTCTCTAGCCAAGTAATCCTATACAGCACAATTGCAAGGGTTTAGGATTTATTTTTTTTAAAAGCAATTCTACTAAACCTTCTATTGAAACTCCCTTTCTACCAAGGAACATTCCCTCTAGCCACACTGGCCATAAAGGCTAAACTGACCTCAGCCTAGCCATCCTAAACCAGCATCAGGCAAGAGCATCACAAAACACTGCCCAGCTCCTAAATCCTGTTCAGTAACCTGAGCGGTTCAAAAGTGCTGCTGCTTCTGTTATCCTTCCAGAGAAATAGATGCCTACACAAACACACACATACACATCCCAAAACCATGCACTCCCTTGCAAATTTAGAATTTGCTGTACAAAGCATTTTTGGTAATCTTTAATAGGCAGTTAAGAACACTCATTAGGTAAATTCACTTCCCTCATGGACTACGTTTTGCTTTGATCTATAAAACAATTTATAGAAAATAACCTAAACCAGGCATATTGAAAACCAGGCATTTTGAAACCAGACTGATTTGCTCTTTAGATGGGTGAAACCAGTATCGGTGAAGCATAATTCTCAATGTAATTTCCTCTTCATAAGTTGTATGGAGAACAAGTCATCATTTCTTCCCTAGAATTCCAGCATGTATGACCTGGTTTCTCACCTCCCACTCCTTTAGCTTGCCAGAGAGACAATTCCAAAACCAGGGTTGATCAGGAGAAGGAAAAACACTGAATAAGTTTTACACAGGAAAAATGATGGGGTGGAAAGAGGGAAACTGTCCCAGTAAAGCCTTCCCAGTAACTGTCCCCTTCCCAACACTACAGCAATTGCAGGTTTGTTCTTAGTTGCCCAAATGATTTCTGCCTCTGTTCTAGGTCAGGAGTGAACACATTTTCCTCTGTAGGAATCTGAAGGGATTGCTCCAAAGGTACACAAAGTAAATGGGGCATACATTTCTATTTTATTTTTGCTTCGTTTTTCCATAGAACCTCCTGGGTCAAAGTGTGAAATGGATACTATCTAGGTCTAGGATACTCAGAAGAAACCAAATATTGGAAAGGGTTGCTCACTCAAACCACTGATTGTTGATCCTTAAGTATACCATAGCTTTCCTGATTGTTGCCTCTAGTATTCTGTACTACAATTCCAGGCCTGCCTACATGTTGACTGCTGTAGCTGGGATTGACAGAGCTGTATTCCAAAGGCTCAAAGTGAAAAAGCAGAGGATGCAAGCTACATGACAGCAAATTAATGCAAGTCTGGGGTTTGACTCTCAATAGTTTCAAGCAAGGAGCTCTCTTCACCTCAGCCCCCATAACTGCAATATGATTAATCAGATGTTTCAAGGTGTTCTATAAAACACATTGTAATTTTTGGTAAAAAGATCAATTAGTGCAAGTATCATTCACTTGAATGTAATGGGGGTGTTAAGAGAGAAACCTTTTAAATATCAGCACTAACCTATTATAAGATATGTTTACTAGAACAACAAAGTGCTTGTTTGAAATTAAATGAACAATATTGACTTTTATGTTCAAATTAAACTTGCTTCCTGCCTCAAAATGAATTAGACTCCAGTGCTCACATTTTAAACTAAAATACTTAACAATATGTTCACTCCTATTGACATTCTTCTACAATGAAGCTATGGGTGGCTGAAATTCATTGCTCCATTTTTGAAATTGCCCTATTGCCCAGAGAAAAAGAATAGAGGAATATATCCTGGAGAGGTAATGGAATCAGCAGTGAGCTTCCCCAAAACAGTAGATGCTTTTAGGCTCCCAAACAAATTGTTCAAGCTTTGGGCAAGTCAATCCCACATTAAATTCATTTACTGAAACGTTACTGTAACTTATGAGACTTCAAAATATAATTTGAAGAGGGAAACCTACTTTCAGCTTTAATTTAGGGAGGAAAAGTGAGCTTTCAACAGACAGATGATGTCTGAAAAACTCTTAAAAAGCTTCGGTTACCTGTAAATAAATTTGGAACTTTCCCAGACTGCTTTTGTATTAGGTAACAAAGAATCATTTCCATGTTTTCTAGACCAATATTTACACTTTGAGGGCACTGCCTTTCATATGAAAAACCAACATCCCAAACAATGGGGGAATAGCCAGTAATGCTGCATTTTTATCAGCCATAACATTTCAATGAATCTTGTTTTGGACATGTGGAAAAATGTCAACTGGTGAAATCAGAATTCTGTGTCTCTTTAGGAATGAAATCTTATGGTTAAACAAGCAATCTAGTTAAAAATAAATCTCTAGTGTAGCCAGCAACTCTTGCTCTTGTTAAAAGGAAGTTGCTGCTACACTATGATAGGAGAATCTGAAAAGGGACCTAACATTTGTGGGAAACATAGGAAACATACGGCAGGTTCTCCATGCATAGTTGGACATTATGAGTTAGGACACGTCCTACTAGCAGAAATTAGCAATGCAGATTTGAAGCCTCTATAAACTTGAGATATTTTCTTATTTCATAAAATCATGATCTTAGAGTATCAGTCTCAAGGAAAAAAATGCAAACTTTTGGGTTTAGCACAAAAAGTCAATGTAACAGAGTAATTGTATTTATACGCCTTCTCCTCCAGTGATGTAAATAATACATAATAAAGCAAACTACGGCTTAGTAAGATTCATATAGTGTTTTTTTTTCTCTTTGCCGGGTTATATTCTTTGGAAACATTCCTAGATTCCAGATTAATTCAGCTCTTCATCTAACCACAAGCTACATAATTTCTGCAGAGGGACAGGGGCAAAGAGAGGCTTATTTACCTTCCATCCTAAGTTGAAGCTCCAAGGACTTAGCAAGCTCTCTGTCTTCTTCCATTCTTAGCTCATTCATTCATAGTGGCCAACTAGATCCCTCTGGGGTATTCAACACAGGAGGAATGGCTGGTCCCCTGCAACTACAATTTGGAGCTACATATACCTCTTCCCACAGATGATGCTGTGTCTTGAAAATTGAAAGTCCTGACAGGCCTGTCTTCCATGAAATTCTCCTAACCCCTTTTAAAGCCAACCTCATGGCTATCTCCATATTTTGTGGCTCTAGGTAACCAAATAGAACTTTCACCACAGAAACTTTCATAAATTCATAGTGGTTTAGGAACTGCTACAAATATACATAAAGAAATATGGATTGGGAGGGCTCACATGCAATGTGGTTAAAAAAATGAAAGAATGGGAAATTTGCTATAGAAAGAGATTTCCAATGCACAGAAGATGGTATCTGGCTTTTAGCTGGTTCTCAAAAGTTACACAAAGTGACAAGAATGATCCATAATGGATTTCAATATTTAATTGTCATTTGAAAATCAGATGAAAAAGACTGTTGTATAAGAGCATATTAAAAGTACTAAAAGACTGAGAAACCATCTCCCAAGAGGTCTAAAAACTTGCCCAAGTAAGCTTTAATGATAATGGAATATCAAACATCATAATGTTCGGTGTTCGACAAACTGGATATAAGCACCATTTCTTAAACTAAAAAGAGACCTATGAGTCATTTAATCCTACAAGGTTTTCAAAAATAGACTAGTGATTCATAAATTACATTCTTCCTCCTCCACTTAAAGAGAATACTTTGGCAATGATGAGATTTTACAATGGTTTGCACATCCCTGAGAGCAATGCCAGTGGTCCATGTCACCACACAAGAGCAACCCCCACAAAAAAGCAGATTTTATTTATAACCAAGATTTATTAATCTCTGCTAAGAATAGGCATAAGATCACACAATACATTTGATTGTTACTGTTTCTTTCAGTTACTAACATCTTCCTTTTTCACTTCATTCTGAATGTTTGCTATAGATTCTCTCATGCTGTCCTTATTACAACTTTCTCTTCCTTTCCGAGTCTTTGTCCTGGCTTTCCAGTATCTTTGAGCTTCAGTGTCAACTTGCTATCTTTAAATATACAGGTTTCCTCACCTATCAGCCTACTACATCCAAAGATGGCACTGAAACTCCAGAAGCTGCCCACCTTACATCACCTCAATCCCCTATTCAGCTCAGGTAATCATGCAATATGACTGTATGAAAATTCTGTTCTTCCATCATTCTTCCTAGACCTCACCTCTCTTCCCTTTCTGGAAGGAAAAAAAAATCTTGTATGTTTAAACAGCAGCTGAGTAAGAAAATGTGAGAACAGCTCTATCAGAGAAGGCCAAGGTCTACCATTTCATTTTTCACACTGGACCATCAACTGTCTGTACCACAGTCCTCACTAGCAAGAGCTACAGATAAAACCCTCTCCCGTGGATATTCCCTTGCAACTGGCATGAAAGCAAGCTGCCCCAAAAGATAAGTAACCGAGTATCAAGTTGATAGTTCATGATTGGATCTGACTTCGTGAGTTACATCCAACTACTTTTAAAGCTATACAATTTGAGGTGATCAAGACATCTTCTGGTAAGGCATTCCACAAATTATTTGATGTGTAAATAATTCTATTCTATTCTAAACCCTCTGCCAATTGGCTACATTGGACGATTGCTCCTTGTCTGTTTTCTACATTGCAAATGCACCCCAGTTATGTCTTTCCACAGTTCTGCATTTTTTTCATCTCTATGATATCCTTTCCCTACAACCCCTATATGTGGCTATAGAACTTTTGATGGTATGTGTTAAAAATGCTTGCCTAACAGAGATGAAGCAGCAGACAAAACCAGAGGTCAATTAAAAATAATTTCAGCTCAATAGACATATCTGGATTTTGAGATTTTAATATTTACTGAAACAACTAATCTCCATAGAGGAACATATAATATTTTGCAAGTCCTATTTCAGTTATGAATTAAATTAGGATTGTAAAACACTTTCATAATAAACACAAAATTATTCATTTCTGAATTAACTTTTGTAAGATTGAGCCAACAGTCAATGAGGTTAATTGTATTATAAAACTGACCAGATTAAATTAAGAAAATTTTAAATTCCACAGGATGGAGGCATTCTGTTTTTACAGTAAAGAACAAGAACATGCTATGTCTCATCTGAAAAGCATGCATGTTTTCTTGGAAAAGCTTTTGTTCATGCACAGATGAATGCTTATTTAATTAAAATAAATATGACTAGCCAACTAAAATTATTCATCAATGAGTCGTCCTGCAGAGCACAGTTCCTTCCTGCTTAATGTAGCTACCAAAAATGCTTTTACTCATAGAAGTAAATGCTTTGGTGCATAGAATGGGAACAACTAGTGAGATGTATATTTTTAATATCACAATGAGAGATGGAATTGTGAGTATCCCAGATTAGCGATACATTGTCCTACCAGAATTGAGGCTTTTGGTTAATTTTTTTTAGCTTCAGCACCATAATTGGCTGTTAGGATTAAAAAAATATGAATATACAGTATCTCCACACTAGGGTCTCACATATTTGCAAGATATCTCTCATGGTTTATGGTATTTATCTATTTGTTTTATGCACCCCAACTGACTCTCAGGAGTTCACAATCATAAAATCAATCCAATAAAATGCACAACAGTAACATAGTAACACATAATAGAGAAAGAGGGAGAAATAGCTAGACAACCATGTAACTACATATTATTTGTAGTGCAATTATTTGCTGCGCAAAAGAGCTGTTTTCAGCAGTTCTCTATTGCCAGCAAAGGCACAATTGGCAACTGATGGGATTCATTGCATAAAAGATTCCTTTTGGGTCCCTATACCTCACCTCACTAAGGGGACTATGCTAAGCTTCTCCCCCTGGAGAATGGGCATATAGAGGACGATGAGTTATATCCAGAGGTGGTCCTGAATGTATTCTGGCACCAAGCCATGTATGACATTAATATATGACCATGTTAAAAGCAGCACTTTGCAATCAATGCCTGCATAAACAGCGAATGGATAATGGATCTCAGTATCTTATAGCACTGTCAAATCTGTCAAATATACTATTTCCGCATTCGTGCATAAGAGTTTGTACAATTTTGGCAGATTCACAGACAAGAATGCTTATGCTATTTGACTATTGTCACACATAGTGATATATTATAAGCCAAGATTCATGAACATGTAGGTAACTAACTGGGGCTGAATTCAAACATTCCAATCAAAGTAGGTGGACAAAGTTTTAGGAAACTGGTCACAGAAGCTGTTTACATAAGATAAAATTCTTCCCAGAGAGTTCCACTGATATCAAATATGCATGTCTGGTTAGTAACTATACTGATTTCCAAGTAGCTCTTTCCTCCAAAGAAGTCTTTTTTTAAAAAATATATATCTCAGTTTTCTGACTGCCTCTCCCAGGTTGCTGAATGGCTTAGAAGCAACTTAGTTTGAATCTGGGGCCACAGGACTTTCATTTAAAGGGCTACTGATTCTAACTTTACTGTTACATTCACAGATTCTAGATTCTTTCTCAGAACCATCCTCACAACTCCTCAAATGAACTAAGCTTAAACATTTTGCATAATCCAAATGAATATGACTTCTGATCTACATTTCAGTCAGATATGCCCTCCTCAGAGAGGCCATTTTGTTCCATTTTTTTTGTTCCATGCTTGCATGTATGAGTCACCAGTGGCGTAGCGTGGGGGTGCAGGGGGGGCCGGCCGCACCGGGCGCAACATCTGGGGGAGCGCTCGCACTCGCAGCTCTCTGCCCCTGCCTGGCTCACTCACTCTCACTGCAGTGCTGGCTGTGTGAATCCGATCCGAGCCGCCGGGTCGCCGCCCACTGTGGAGGGGGGGGTGCCAGGCGTGCGGTGCGGTTAGGGGGCGCAAATTACTTGCCTTGCCCTGGGTGCTGACAACCCACGCTACGCCACTGTGAGTCACTGTTTTAATTTTTTTGCTTTTCTAATTCTAGAATTTTCTAATTCTAGAAATCTCTGGCATTTTCTGACCATACTGATTCCTCCCTCCTGTTTTTCATTGGTTTAACATACCTGTATTTGCTATAAATAGATTGATGTATATTTATCTGTAAACTCTTCTTGAGCAAAAGTTTTCTTGTACTGGGCATATTTTATTAGAACAGAGTAGAAATGCTTGAAATAAACAGCAATTTTTAAACCTGGATTTGTAATCTGATATACTAGAAGTTGCTGGCAGCACCCTTGTTATTCCTTAAAGGTATAACAGGTCAAATGCAATTGCCAGTTGTATTGTTTCTTCAGATCATATTGTCTTGGAAACCTGGCTGTGCTGCCACCACGTGGCTGTTCTTGGGAAATTACCAATATGCTAATTGGGTCTGCCAGTACCTTCCCCCTTTGTGATGTATTTCCTATCCTGCTCATGATGCTGTACTAGGATCCACCCCTTCTGGGTTGGACTTCCTCCTTCTCCTTGCTCCCTTGTGTTCCATCCTCCATTGTAACATCTGAACACAAGCCATGCGGACAGTAATCCTGTTACTGTCTTTCGACTGTTCTGGGACAGGCAGTCGTATTGCGAATATAATTCCTTGTTGAGACACTTATTGGTCTGTTTAAGCAAATTTAGTCACATTTAACGGCCCTTTCCAGACAGTGAACTCATAAAGCACCTGGTTCATCTGAAATACCTTTATTTTGCATGTAGAAGGTGGTTACAGCAGAGAAGGTGTGGTCAGGTGAATCTGGCCGGAGCTTTAAGGTCGAAAGACAGTAACAGGATTACTGTCCGCATGGCTTGTGTTCAGATGTTACAATGGAGGATGGAACACAAGGGAGCAAGGAGAAGGAGGAAGTCCAACCCAGAAGGGGTGGATCCTAGTACAGCATCATGAGCAGGATAGGAAATACATCACAAAGGGGGAAGGTACTGGCAGACCCAATTAGCATATTGGTAATTTCCCAAGAACAGCCACGTGGTGGCAGCACACTGGCTTATATAATAAGAGTGCATTAGAGTGGGTATCACAAGATAGCTGGAAGGTCCTACCCAAGAAATATTTCAATGTGAAAATGAGTCATGCTCAGACTTTAAAATGTCACATGTTATTGTTTGAAGGTCTAAGAAGTACCATCCAAACGTGGGCTGCTTTGCTTTAAATAGCCTTTTTTAAAAAACAGTTCAGCAGAGAGATGCCTTTACACCAAGCATTGGCAACCTTTTCAGGCACCATTTTGTAAGTGCACCTTCCAACATTTTTCAATTGACAGCTTTATTGATGCCCAGACTGTTTGATAGACAGACAGACAGACACACACACACGCACACACACACATATATCAAAAAAATAAAGGGAACAGAAAATAAGACATCCTACTATTAAATACAGTACATTGTGTTCTTTAAGTGTTCCCTTTATTTTTTTGAGCAATATATTGCTCAAATATATATATTGCCCGGGAGAAGCAGCGAAGAAAGAAGGGTGCCCCAGCGACTCTGGATTGACAGCGGTCGCTTCGTTCGTCTTGGGGAAAGCCTTCTAACCCGACAGGAGAAAGGCTGTATTTCACCGATCAGCCCAAGGTACTTGCAACCAAAGTCCAAAAGAAGTAACCAGCACAACAGTTAACAGCATGCTTGAAACTGGGTGAGGAATCTGATTTTCCCTTTTCTATTCTACACTTATTCAACACTTATTTCCTGGAAAAGATCCCCAAGAAGCAAAATACCTCCGAAAGTGAAGAAGGGGGACTTCCGCCCCACTCTTATACCAACAGAAGTGGCGAATTTCCATGGAGCATCAAAATATATGGTAGTGAAACAAATTTGTAAACTTGAAAGCTAAAATTTAACTTTGGACAAGTTTAAAATTGTTGAATGGTTAAGACTCTCATTTTAAAGACCATTGTTCATATTGAAAATTAAATAGATGCTGACACCTAGCGATGGATGAAAATTATGAGAGTTATGATTTCCATAGAAAACTTGCCAAAACCCGGGAAAAGCTAATCTGTGTTTGTGACCTTCAAAGCTTTAATAACAAAGAACAGCTGTGACAAAAAAAGGACAACAATCTGGGCTGCAGACAGAGAATTATAAATTTTAGGGGAAAAAATCTTTTCTGAACTCTTTCGATTACAAATATCTATTTAACTGGGACTCTAAAGCTATTTGCAGATAAGAAGGAAAACTTCAACTTTTGGATCAGAGACATGTAGATAAAACACAGCAAGAAAACATAAATACCTGTCAGGAGGAGATATATAGTATACTGCAATTAATTCAAATAACACTGAGTTCAAATCACAAAGAAATCCAAAATAACTTTGAAAATATAAATCAATCTATTTCTAAGTTAACTCTACAACAAAAAAACTTCCAGGAAACAACAACAGAGAAGGAGCAAACAAAACAAATAAGTGGCCATAAAACAGAAAATAGAGACTCAAAGATGGAACTTAACAAAACAAGAAAACATGATTTAATCCTAGTGGGGGGGGGGAATTATAAGAAATGAAAAAAAACAACTCATCCCTTAAGACTACAAAATAAATCTGAGGACAAAAAAAGATTAGATAAAATGGAATGTAGAGATGTTGAAAACATCAGAAACAAAGGAAGTGATAAGAGAAGCAAAGAAGGAGAAAAAGAAAAAGATTTTCAAGAAACATGGAAAGGCAAAAGCCTGATATAAAGACACTTTATTCGATTTACTTCTTATACCTACAGCAGGGTTAGGCAACCTAAAACACTCAAAAGAGCCACTTGGACCCGTTACCCACCAAAAACACTGGGAGCCTCAAAACCCTTTTGATATAAAAAATGAAGATAATACTGCATATATTATTTTTTACCTTTATGCTATGTATAAAAAAACTATAATTGCTGCATTTATGAAATCAATGAACTAATCAATGAACAAAGAAAACAAATTTTTATTTCTGCATTCAACAAAAGCATTTTGAACTCCAAAAAAAAGATGCTGGGTCGAAGGTTACTTTCAAATGAGCCTTGGTGGAGCAGTGGGCTAATGCCTCCTTAAGTAACACCAGCTGCCTGCAATTAGTGCAGGTTCGCATCCCACCAGGCTCAAGGTTGACTCAGCCTTCCATCCTCCCGAGGTAGGTAAAATGAGGACCCAGATTGTTGGGGGCAATTAAGCTGACTTTGTAATAATGCCGCTTGGGGTGTGTGTGAAAGCCCTAATAAGCAGGCATATACATAGAATGAAGGCTACTGCTAAGCTTGTAAGCCGCCCTGAGTCTTCGGAGAAGGGCGGGATATAAATGGAATTAAAATAAAAATAAATAAAAATAAAAAAATAAAATACTCAAATGTCTATTTGAGTCCTCGTATTTATGAAATAAAAAACCAGTGCAAACTATAAAAACTACAAACAGAAAAGTAGAAAAGAAAAAAAATTGCAGGGGGGAAAAAAAAGGACAGGAAAAAGAGGGGGAAAAAACCTTTCTCCTTCATCCCAACAGGTAAAAACAATTTTAGTAGCTTATCTACCATCTTTAAATAGAGCATAATTATCCCCATACCTCACCTCTTAATTAAAAAAAAACCATCAAAATATTTCATTAAACGTTCTTTACTAAAAGTCCAGTGAGGACAACCACATATATTCATATTTTCTCTCCTTCCCTCCCTTCCTCTCTCCCCCTCCCTCTCCCTCCCTTCCTTTCTCCCTCCCTCTCTCTCTTTCTGCCCTTGGTCTACCAGTCCTCTTCCTCCACAGTGTGTTTGTGTGTTGTGGGTGTGGGTGAGTGAGAGAGACAGAGAGGCACTTGTGCTTCTCTCTCTCTCCCTCCCTCCCTCTCCCCCCCTCTCTCTCCCTCTCTCTGATCTTCTGCTCACCTGGCAAGCTGGCTTCACGCTGTTCTTGGACAAGCTGATACACATTCTTATTGAGCAGGAGCCCTGCCCAATAAGCTTCTCAGAGGACAGCGTGAGTTACACACACACAACAAGGGGGGGGGGAAGCGCAAGTGGCTCTCTGTCACTCTCTCTGCAAACTAGGAGCCGCAGAAGTCTGAAAGAGCTGCATGCAGCTCCAGAGCTGCAGGTTGCCGACCCGTGACCTACAGCAACCGTCATGAATATATGGAAAAACTTTTTGATTCAGCAAAACACATTGATCACGAGAGATACTGGTCAAAGGAAAAAGATCAAAATGGAAATTAAGAAAATAGATGATGGGATCTACCAGAGAGAATATTTAAAAAAGAAACATTTGTTTGAGTATGGTTAAAGAAATAGAAAAGATTCTGAATACATAGGTCATTCTAAGAGGGATAAATTCCTTAAATAATATTGTATGCTTTTTTTCTCTTTTTTTCTTATTTCTTGACGTAAGTAATATAATATTGTTGAAATGGCTTAGATGAAGGAAATGTTTTAGATAATTAAATATGTTTGAATTTAGGGAAATTATGTATAAAAAAGAAAAAAATGTTTTGAATAAGAGATTAGATGTCTAGACACATTAAATGGAATATTTGAAGATTAAATACATTTTTAATTAAGGTTAAAAAGAATAAGAAATTTTGGGAATGTATATATATCAGCTTAGAAGGAATATATATTTTATGTAGAGTTTTACTTTTTATGTTTCTTTACTCTTGCTCTTTTCCTTTTGTTTACTGTTTTTACCTATTGTTTAAGAAATGTAAGTGTTGAGATGGTTCATGTGGGAAAAATGGATTTAAATCTTTAAATGTAATTAACTGTTGAGAAAATCTTAACCAGCATTACTTTGCACTTTATGGGAGAAACAAATCTAAATACGGACTGTAACAGGATATAAGATGAGGCAACTAGAATGATTAGATAGAAAAGAAAAATTATATTGATGTGATCATTATTTCTAGCAATATTGGGGGAAAAAATCATATATGTAACTGTTATTTATCAAAATGATAAGAACTGTATTATTTCAAGGTTTGCAAAGACGACATTTTGGGGAAAAGGGGAAATCAACTAAATGTACTATGTGGATTATGACTATAGAAACCAATTGTTAATGATCTCTTTTACAAATGTAAACCCAGCAAACACACTGTTTACCAACTATTAAGTGATTTATGTTTTTAAAAAATCAATAAAATATATGGAAAAAAAGAATTCTAGAAAACTTAGCTCTAAATCATATTCCAGAACGATAGTCAATACTATCCCAGCTGCTTCCTGAGTTTAAGAAAAGGGGATGGGGGAATGAAAGAGAGAGCATAGGAAGAAGCATTAAGTTCATTTTTTATTTATTCCGCTGGTCTATTGTGTCTTGCTTTTAAAAGAACAGCTTTTGCTACATTACTGCATTTTCTTACTAAGTACCTCAAAGACTTCAGCCAGAATTGGGGTAATGATTTCATTAAACAAAATGTCTAAATGCTGCATTGCTGTAATTTTATTTTATTTTTTTTGTTACTGGTAGCATTATGGGTTGCTTCACAAAGCCCTCGACTGAAACAGTGAAGCAAGATTGGACCGTGTTAACTCTTGAATGCCAGATCAACAAGAAAACTCACCGCTATAGATTAGACTACGAAGTAAAAAAAAACTTCATGGAAGAAGGCAACAGCAAACAACTGCCAGTCTTACAGAGAAAACTACCTCTGCAGATGCTGTCCCCAAGACCAACTCTTTCAATTATTGCCCTCAATGGGAATGACATCATTCCTTCGTTAGTCCACTTGGTGGCACTAAGCACTACAGCCAAAAGTTCAGCACCTGGAAAATCTATCACTCTGGATCCAGCTACCCAATTTGGACCAAGTACAATGTTTTCTTTTGTTCAAAAATAGGATGGGTAATGTTTGATGCTCCAGATGTTATGTGCACTGCAGTGCTCAACATCTTCAGCACCATTGCCTATGCTGGTTAAGCAAAAAAAAAATGGAGCAGAACATCTTGAAGGTTACATGTAACCCATACCTGCCATACAAGAAAGAACCACGTTCTTTTTGCTATTTTAAAGGAGGTAAAATTATGTCAGAAAAAATGCTCAGTCATTATCAGCTCAAGGGTTCCCCCCCCCATATATGTCACTTTATTGACAGCATATTAATAAAATAAGCTATATTTAAAAATTACCCAGATTGCTAGAACTTTCAGTTTTATGTAAAAAAGCAATACAAAATTTCGCAAAAGTTTCAATTTTACCATCCACCTACTAGTTTTTCTTTCTAATCCAATATAAAAAAGAAATAACAATTTTGCTGAACAGTCATTGCCATAGCTACCATTAAGGGTTTATCGAATTATGATCACATTTTTTATTTTTTTAACCTCAAAAATTATCTATATTTATAACTGTCACATATAGATTACAAAGATTTGTACCATCGGTTCTCCTAACCACAGCACATTTCTGTAAAGAATGTAAGAATGATTCTGACAGTAAGAACAGCCTAAAGCTCTGCAGTATTTTTGATCTGAAAGGAAAAGATTCCAGGGACATGCATATAATATCTAAAACCAACTCCTTGAAGCAAACACCTTTCTTTTGGATCACACTTCATCTGTAGAAAGGAACTGCATAATTGTAGAAAAAACACAACTGCTTTCAGACAGTGCCAAGAGGCGCTACACAAACAAATTGCCTTGCTTCAAAATGATGAGAAAAAATGGATATTAAAAAAATGATGGCTGCAAAAAAATGGGTCTGAAAGTTACAGTATATTGTATAATGTATACTGAGGGAAAGTGAGATGTGAACAATGTGGTCAAAGAGCAAGAAAAATATGTTATTTTAAAAAGTACTGGCAAATGTAGTAATTTTGTTAATCATGTACTTATAAAAAGTAAAGGTAAAGGTTCCCCCGCACATGTGTGCTAGTCGTTTCCGACTCTAGGGGCCGGTGCTCATCTCCGTTTCAAAGCCGAAGAGCCAGCGCTTGTCCGAGGACATCTCCGTGGTCATGTGGCCGGCATGACTAGACGCCAAAGGCGCACGGAACGCTGTTACCTTCCCACCGTAGTGGTCCCTATTTTTCTACTTGCATTTTTTACGTGCTTTAGAACTGCTAGGTTGGCAGAAGCTATGACGAGTAACAGGCGCTCACTCTGCTACGCGGCACTCGGGATTCGACCCGCCAAACTGTCGACCTTCTGATCGACAAGCTCAGCGTCCTAACCCACTGAGCCACCGCGTCCCTTGTCATGTACTTATAACTAGAAGGAAGAAAAAAATCAGTGATGATAACGGAAATAGAATTTTTTGGGAAGTGAATGAAAAGCTAAGCAAGTATCCCATACAGACCTAACATCTTAACTACTTACGCAAACCGTGAATGGGAATGGGAGGAAACAAATGTTGTTGTTAGGTATCAGTTCATATTTATTTGTACCCTGGCAGACATCTCTCCCAAATATGACCTGATATATCCTTGTCACTAAAAGGCTGCTTTTAAACGATGGAAAAGTTGTCTTTGCAGAGTTCTGCACCCAAAACATTCAGCAATCCCGACCTGAATTTTTAGCTGTTGAACTGGGAGAAAGGGAAAGCAGAACAATGTACAGCAAAAAAGCAAATACGTCACGGCATTCAATTTACAGGATTCCCCACGCGAGCTGTTTTCTTTTGCTCTAAGATTTCCGATCGCTGTTTTACTAAACTGCCATTAAAAACTTGTTTCCAAACTGGAAGAAAATATTTTGGCTCAAATAAATTAATAGACATACAAGCTATCACAAGCGATCAAGCGCTCACACGTGCAAAAAAAACCCAGAAACGCTTATTACCTCGCGGAAAGAATGAAACGAAAGTTCCGTTCAGCCCTGCGTGCGTGCGTGCGTGCTCACCGTTTTTTCTACTTCAGCGTTCTCTTCCGATGCAATTCCATTGGCTTGCTCTTCCAGCAGAAAGGCGCAGGCGTCAAAAGCAGCGCTATGTTGCCTTGATAGGTCAAGAAAAGAAAGGGGCGGGGTGCTTGAAGCACGACACAAAGTCGTAATTCGGTTACCGTAGAGATAAAAGGGGGAAAAGAGATGAATACCTGCAACTTCCGATCTTCATTCGGTGTCTCCCGTGGGGGAGGGGGGAATGTCCATTACTTGAAGGAGTCGTTCTTTCCCACCAAACCGCAAATCTGTTTGGAGTAAAATGTACGGTACCGCAAATTTGCTTGAAAATCAAAAGAATTTCTGCACTTGCAAAAAACCTTGTGGCAATCCTCTTGGTCAAAGGCGGCTTAAGGTTAGGAGGAGAATGGTGAAGAGGGAGAACTGTTACTCTTTAATAATTAACATTAGGAAGAGTTGTTAATTGTTTTCTGTTGGTTCCTATTTGCCGTTGAAGTTAACAGCATACATGATTTTACCCTTGGAATAATTGTAAGTCCTTTCTTGCAGAATTTTGTGAAAGCATCTATCTATCTATCTATCTATCTATCTATCTATCTATCTATCTATCTATCTATCTATCTATCTATCTATCTATCTATCCAATCAAACCAGAAGTGATATATGCGTGCACAAACACACCACACAAAAAATAGGGGGCCTAAGATTAACCCCATTTCACTTTTGGTCTGATTGGAATAACTGGACTAAGACAGTAAGTCACTCAAGTTAAATGTAATAAAAATGACTGTTTTCATGCAGCGCTTTGTTAAATTGCTGTTGGTCTATAGACTTAAGGATGGAATTGAGGGCTAAATTTATATTGATAAAAGCAACGTATAAAAAGTGTTGCAGTTCTCATGTGTATTTTTCTGTTAAGAATTGCAGGATGGTATGCTGATCCATTGTAATTCTGCCCTAACTAAATCCCACTAGCTCATCCACCAGTATTTTTTTCCCATTTTAGCCGGTCCAATAGCTCATTATTTATTTATTTATTTATTAATTTAATTTATATACCGCCCTTCTCTCAAGAGACTCAGGGCGGTTAACAGGGCAATACATAAAAACAGGTACAAAAAATTAAAATTATTAAAACATGATTAAACAGTGCCCATAATAATACAAATTTAAAATTAAAATCATAGTAACAATCCCACCCCGTCCCATCAGGCCAGGCCCGCTTCGTTAAAGAGATGGGTTTTAAGGTCGCGCCGGAAGGAGCGGAGATCGGGCGCCATCCGGAGCTCTACCGGAAGATGGTTCCATAAATCCGGTGCACCCACAGAGAACGCTCTCCCCCTGGGGGTCACCAGTCGGCATTCTTTGACTGGCGGCACCCTGAGGAGGCCCTCTCTGTGGGAGCGTACTGGGCGGAGGGAAGATGACGCCGGCTGCAGGTGCTCCCCAAGGTATTCTGGACCCATGCCATGGAGGGCTTTGTAGGTCATTACCAACACCTTGAACCTCACCCGGAAGACAACTGGTAACCAATGCAGCTCACGGAGCAAAGGTGTAACACGGGAGTATCGGGAGACCCCCGATACAACTCTCGCGGCTGCATTCTGTACCAGTTGGAGCCTCCGAGTGGTCTTCAAGGGTAGCCCCATGTAGAGAGCGTTGCAGTAATCAAGACGAGAGGTCACGAGCGCATGAGTGACCGTGCGCAAGGCATCCCGGTCTAGATAGGGCCGCAACTGGCGCACCAGGCGAACCTGGGCGAACGCCCCCCTAGTTACAGCTACAATATGGTCTTCTAAAGAGAGCTGTGAATCTAGGAGGACTCCCAAGTTGCGAGCCCTATCTACAGGAGATAATGACTCACCCCCCATAATGAGGGGTGGGATATCCTGAATATCCCGAGATGCCGGTACGCACAGCCACTCCGTCTTGTCAGGGTTGAGACGAAGCCTGTTCCTCCCCATCCAGACCCGGACCGCCTCCAGGCACCGGGACATCACGTCGAGGGCATCACTGGGGTGGTTTGGGGTCGAAATGAAAAGTTGGGTATCATCATAAAAAGGCAATAGCTTGCTGGATACACTCAATAGACTAATCGGATGGTAATATAGGGGATCCCTATTTGTATTATTTACCTGAATGTATTAGGCCACTGGTTCTCAATCTGTGGGGTCGGTGATGTTACAGCGGTTCATGAAGGCTTGAAGAAACGTTATGATTTAAATCTAGAGTTAATCTTTGGGGGCCATGGCCATGGTATTTAAAGGGGGAGGTCCATGGTGAATTAAAGGTTGAGAACCACTGGTCACACCATAATTTCCAAGACATACCAGCAGGTTCTTGCTGCTAAATGGCTGTTGACCAATAGTGGTACCTGTTTATAATAATAATAAGTTGGAAGGGACCTTGGAGGTCATCTAGTCCAACCCCCTGCTCAGGCAGGAAACCCTATACCATTTCAGGCAAATGGCTGTCTAGTCTCTTCTTAAAAACTTCCAGTGTTGGAGCATTCACCACTTCCGGAGGCAGGTTGTTCCACTGGTTAGTTGTTCTAACTGTCAGGAAGTTTCTCCTTAGTTCTAGGTTGCTTCTCTCCTTAACTAGTTTCCATCCATTGCTTCTTGTCCTGCCTTCAGGCGCTGTGGAGAATAGCTTGACTCCCTCTTCTTTGTGGCAGCCCCTGAGATATTGGAACACTGCTATCATGTCACCCCTCACCCTTCTGTTGCAGAATCAAGAGACTCAGACCCTGGAATCAAAAGAAGTTTGGTTTATTTTGCACAAAAGGTTCAGAACAAAAAGCAAAGTCAATGTCTGAACACCTTGTCATGGAAAAGCAAGTACATATATAATCTCCAAAAGTAGCAAAACACGGAAATGTAACGGTTACATGTAATGGTTACATGAGTTCTAGGCCCCCTTCTAGCTCATCTCTAGCCCCCCTTTGCGATGCTAAATTATAACTAAATATCTTGCAACCTTGTTTTTAGCATAGGTCACAGGTGTCTTGCTAGAGTCTGAGTTTCCTGTACCATGTTTGTGGTTAGCTACAAGTGAGACATATGTGGTTAGCTGCAACTGAACTCTGCCTGGCTTATTAGATGTGACCCACAGGTGAACTTGTGGTTTGACATTTTCCATTTCCTTGTTCTTCTTCTAACTAATACACGTATTTTCTTTATGCCTCACTTTTATGTCCTACCTCACTTTTATGACATGCAGCATTTTGATGTATTCTTTGTATCTTTCTTTATAGCCTGCCTCACTTCTCTTCGTTAAACTACACATACCCAATTCCAGCAACCGTTCCCTATATGTTTTAGCCTCCAGTCCCCCAATCATCTTTGTTGCTCTTCTCTGTACTCTTTCTAGAGTCTCAACATCTTTTTACATCGTGGTGACCAAAACTGGATGCAGTATTCCAGGTGTGGCCTTACCAAAGCATTGTAAAGTGGTATTAGTACTTCACGTGATCTTGATTCTATCCCTCTGTTAACTCAACCTAGAACTGTGTTGGCTTTTTTGGCAGCTGCAGCACACTGCTGGCTCATATTGAAGTGATTGTCTACTAGGAGATTATATACTTGTTGAGATTATATACTTGACATTCGCTCTTGGTGTTCCTCACTAACCGCACCCTCACCATGATGAGGCAGCATAGCAGGTCATGTGAAGGTATGTGTGTTGACTCCTAAATATGTCCCACAGTTCAGTAGGGCTTAGTCTGCAATTAGCAGGCATAAGGTGGAATCTCAGAAACAGGTTTTATTATAGATGCAGATGACTAATTTGTTTCTTTTAGGTTACTAAATAATTAGGTAGGTCTCTTGTATTTTATAATGAATATCACTGCAACTTAAATTCACATACCACAGACTGCAAAATCAATAGATAACATATGTTTCTATTTGTTTTGCCACTTACACCATAGTATCAGTATGAATATTGTTGCTTTCTTTTAATACTTTACAGGACATTTGTCCCCAGCCTCCTGAGCCAATGACTCCTCAAAGGTCCAATCATTTGGTAAGAGGGACACAGCTACTCTCTGAGGATTTGCCTATGCAAATTAAAATTTTGTTTTGTAACAAAGGAATAAATCCCATTCTCTTTCACTTAAGAAAAAAAAACAGTATTACAGGTTTGCTTCCCATTAGTTTTCTCAAGTTACTGCAGGCTAATCAAAATAGCCTTTCTCAACATCCTCCTGTCTGTTGATATGTTGCAAGTTAGCAGTATGCTAAAAACTGAAGCAAAGACTCAGCATGTGGGTGGTGGAGAGGCTTGTGAAATGAGAGCAATTCCCAACATGCCTTAAAAAAATTCTGTCTCTGACTATGCTTGCCAGCTGCAAGCTGAGTATAAAAGGAGTATGAAACTAATTTTGAGCATCTGATCCTGCCATGCCATGCAATCTAATATTTCATTTTTATGTGTCTTCCAGGGACCTTTCATGTCATGCTATAATAGCACTTTCTGTCTTTTGAAGAGAACAGTGGCAAGATCACAGATTTTTGAAAAGAGCTTGCAGACAGTCAGTGCAGTGATCTTGACAAGTGCATAAGGTCAAGGTTTCCGCTGTCCAGTCATGTGTGACTCTAGGGGGCAGTGCTCATCTCTGTTTCTTAGCTGAGGGAGCCAGCATTGTCCAAAGATGCTTTGGTAGTCATGGTGCACAGAATGCTGTTACCTTCCCACCACTATTTATCTCCTAGCATTTGCATGCTTTTGAACTGCTAGGTGGGCAGGAGCTGGGGCAAGTAATGGGAGCTCACTTCATCGTGAAGCGCTTGGGTCTCAAATCCCAGCTGTCAACATTCTCGCTAACAAATGCAGCGTCTTTAACTGCTGAGCCATCGTGTCCCCCGACGAGTGTATACCGCTGTCCTAAAGCATTTGACCCTTTACCCGAAATCCTTTTGACACCATGAGATGTCCTTATGTAGCTAATCACTCCCCGAGTTGGTGCTCCTCTACCATCATTTACTACCCCATATTGGGATAGTAAATTTTTCAAGGTTGGATGGTCAGCTGCCAGCAAAAGTGGTCTTGAGTTATTATTATCTGCTGTGTTGTATCTGGCCTCATTTACCAGCATGCTTTGGGTTGTGTGTCTGTGATCTTCCACCCTCCCTTTTGTCTGTCTTATCTCCCCTCCCCCAGGAAAACTATATCTCCCTGTATTCATGTTCACCCTAGGAAAGATATGTCTACTTGTATTCACCCACCTCACCAATATTTAACCAATTATCAGTGCCCTTGGTGATACTGATCAGATGAAAACCTTACATTTTTCATATTTTAAATGCTATTTTTATGAAGTCACCATTATTGTTATCTATTAGTATTGTTCATGGTACTATTAGGTATAGTAGCATTTGTTACATTATTTTCATGCAATAAAAGTTTGGGGGTCAACAACAATTTGAAACAAAATTTGACTCTTGGATAAAAGTAAAAATCAAAACATATTCATATTGACTGTGAAAAATAATTGGGCATAACCTTTGAATTTTGTAAGATTGGCCTTAACCTGATTTTTTTCATATTCACAAGGTGTTTGAGGGATCTTCCATGGAGTAGATTGAAGAGCTTTCTCGCCTGTATCAAAAGCTTCCTTGAGCTTTTGGAATGGAAGTATTGTAGCACTCCTAAATCTGGACAGATTACTGTTATCCTTGTCAGTAACATTAGTCAGAGAAAATAAATTGGTAACACACATGCTGCCGTACTTCCCTTTTTATAGATCTTCCCCTAAACAGATGCCAAGTAAAACTGAGATAATTGTTCCCCATGATGACAAAGTTGCAAAATTGTTATTATTCCCTTATATCTGGTGACTGCAAATCACTGTAGAGCAACAGTCAAATGTTCATAGGCATAAATATCCATATATTATAGATAACACTACACAGTATCCTGGTGTGTCTTCCTATTTGTTTGTGTCCTTTTTTATATGTATTGTATTTCTTTTTCTTCTACTTTTCCAGTTCTGATAATGGTTTCAAAGAAAGTATGAAATATTTTATATAAAAGATAATTTTAAAACCTGATCCTCCAGGTATAAAGCAAGTTATTTCTTCCAAGATCTTACCTTGAGCACACTATATTATGCATATTGATATTTATTTTCTTTAGAGGAAAGGGAAGATTGAATAGTGGAAATAACATTTATATAGGATCTTGGAAATAAAGTAGAAATGATATGATAAAGAGATTTAGTAATTGTGTGAAGGTTTGAAAATGGTAAATTTTCAAAATGGTAAATATATAATCCCAAAGGGATCAAGACTTGAGTATAGAGGGGGAGGGGCATAATTTTGTTTGGATTTTTTGCAGATAATCCAAATTCATATATTATAAATTTGTAAAGTTGGACAGTACAACATTCTAAAGATGCAATATAAGAACTTGTACCAAAATCCAAGTTAAAAACAATACAAAACATGGTGGTGGTGGTGGTGAGGGAGGGAGGAGATCCCAAGAATTACTGAATTAACCAGAAATCACTGCTTTACAAATTTGTTATGGCTGCTTCCAAATTCAGTGTCAGACTCAGCACATCTTTATGAATGTCATTAAGCAGTTGAATGTTAACTGACTCATAACATTTATATTTATATTTATATTTATATTTATATTTATTAAACTTATATACCGCCCTTCGGACCCAGGGCGGTTCACAAGGCAATTAAAACAACATTACAATACAAAAATTAATAGCAATTAAAATAGATTAAATTTTCCTTAATTAAAATCTAAAACCCCTATAACTCTGATTAAAAACCCAATTACAATAAGTAATTTAGAACTCTCCATCCCCTTTTCATCTCAGAAACTGCATTTCAGTGGACCAGGAGATTGACCTACAGATTCGATTTTGCTTTGAATCCCCTACATGCACGAAGGTCACCAATTTGCTCCAAAAAGAGGGTGTTTATTGTTTTTATTGTTTGTATATTGGGTTTTTATTTTTGTAAGTTGCCTAGAGTCACTGAGATTGGGTGGGCGGCCATACAAATTTTCTTAAATAAATAAATAAAAAGAAATCCTTGCGGAAGAACAGGGAATTTTCTATGACATGCAAATAGCAAACATGAATGATTTTATGAATGGGAGCACTTTTAGCTTCAGCTAGCCCAGTATTAGGAAAGAGCAGTGTGTGCAAATTAGAAATTTGGTTGGTATGCTAGTCACAAAACAGTGATTTACAAAGAGACTTCTACCTATCATGCCCTCTAAATCTTTCCTTGTTAGATTTTCTTCTTGCACCCAGCCTACATAGATGCAGAAAGTTCTGGAACTTCCATATTGCCTGAATCGGTTTTTCATGACTGGACTTGTCTAAATTTCTGCAGAAGAAAATTCAAGATGAGATGTACTGTCAGAAATAATTGTCTTGAAAGTATGAAGTTACCTTTCCCTTGCATTAAGAGTGAGGAAGAGTGGGAAGATTTGGATTCAAATTCATTTGTAATTAGGTTAACATATTGCAGAAAATCAATCTGTATAAACTTGATTTAAACTTTGGTTGAATATAAAATGAAATACAATAAATATAATTATTTGCAAATTAATTCAAAATTGGCTACGCTCATACCACATACGAAGCCCAAGCTGAGTTACTGAGAGTGAGTTGGGCAGCCATATAAATTTTCTTAAATATTTAAGTTAATCCAACATTGTTATATTTGGGTATAGCACACAATGTGAACTTTCTTTCAAATAACATCTCTTGGGGTTGTGAAGCATCCGGAATCATGAGATAATGTGGAAAATCTAATTGTTGTGTACCACCCAGTGTTGCTTTTGGTGAAATGGGTGGCTATATAAATTTGTTTAATAAATAAATAAAATAAAAATATCAGCAAACCAAAATCTCACAGCCCTATTTTAGACTGCAGCTGTCAGCAGGTGGGTCAGTAGTAACGACAGAAGCTTTAATCCAATATATTGAGGAGTTACTAGCTTGAGAAAGGCTCTGCCACAGTCCCTGCCTTCTGGAATATTCTCCCTTCAGCTACCAGGATGCCCCTTTTGTAAGGCCATGAGGATTCGGTGTTATTAAGGGCCCAATTTCTTGCTTGTATTGATTTCCACGGTAACAGTTTTACTTGGTTACCAAATGTATTTATTTTGTACTATTTTAATTGTTTTTATTTCTTATGATTATCTGCCCAAAGTCACTTGTGGGCAACTATAGAAATGAAATAAATATATGTCTCTCTAAATTCGAAAGAAGGGCAACTGACAGTTATCATAAAATCAATTAAGTGGAATAAATTATGTTAACTATGTGGCCTAGATGTGCACAGAATTGTAGAAGATGTTTCCAATCCTAGTGATGAAGCTTACATAGCAGTTTGGGACAAGTTCTTCTTCTTGCAGCTTACTTTATCTTACAGATTTATTGAAGAACTAAGCAAAATAAATTATAATCCAGCTGTAGCCCTTAGGTTAGGGTGGAAAGTAATATTAGTGCTAATTCTGTTTTTTAAATTACGTGGCAAAGATCAAAATTAAATCTGAGGAATTACACAATAAACTCCTTAAAGAATAGGGAGGGGAATCGTTCAGGCTTGTCCTTAAAATGAAAAGATATTGAAAAGATTTAATCTGCAAGAATTTCAGGATTTACATGTGTTTAAGTACAATATTCACATCTACCTGTCACAACTAAGTTGGCAGAAATCTATAGTGATGGTTAAATATGGTGTGGAGATCATTTGATGATACTAAACTGGTAGGAATAGCCAATATCCTAGATAACAGGCTCAAGATGCTAAGCTTGTAAGCCGCCCTGAGTCTTCAGAGAAGGGCGGGATATAAATGGAATTAAAATAAAATAAAATAAAAAAGATCCAAATGGATCTTGACAGACTTGAACACTAGATCCTATCCAACAAAATGAAATTCAATGTGGAGAAAAGTAAAGTCTTAGGCAAGAAAAACCAAAAGTACACATATAGATTGGGTGAAACCAGGCTTAATAGCACTAAATGTGAGAGGGATCCTGGAATCTTAGTGGACAATCAATTAAATATGAGCCAACAGTGTGCAGCGGTAGCCAAAAAAGCCAATGCAATCCTAAATTGCATTAACAGAGGGATTCAGTCAAGATTGCGGGAGGTACTAATACCATTCTATAAAGTCTTAGTAAAACCACACCTAGAATACTGCAACCAGTTTTGATCTCTATACTATAAAAAAGATGTTGAGACTCTAGAAAAAGTGCAGAGTAAAGCAACAAAGATGATTAGGGGACTGGAGGCTAAAACATGAAGAACGGTTACAGGAACTGGACATGGCTAGTCTAGTGAAGAGAAGGACCAGGGGAGACATGATAGCAGTGTTCCAATATCTGAGGGACTGTCACAGAGAGGAAGGGATCAGTCTGTTTTCCAAAGCACCTGAAGGCCAGACAAGGAATGATGGATGGAAACTGATCAAGGAGGGATTCAACCTAGAAATAAGGAGAAATTTTCTGACAGAACAATCAACCAATGGAACGGTTTGCCTCCAGATGTAATGGGAGTTTCATCACTGGAAACTTTCAAGAAGACACTGGACTGCCATCTGTCAGAAATGATGTAGGGTCTCCTGCTTGGGCAGGGGGTTGGACTAGATGACCTACAAGGTCCCTTCCAACTATGTTATTCTAATTTTAACCAGAGGTATATGTAAGGAAGCATCAGTATTAACTTACACATTTCAAAGGGAGTCAAAAACTTGACCTACAATGGTCCCAAAATTGTTGTTCCTATTAACTGTTTGCCTGCTTTCTAAAACGATACAGTAATGCCTTCCAACTCGGCCAACTAAAATATTAGACAAATTACAGCAGACAAGGCTATTAGTCACAACAGCTATTTATCGTAGCCATATCAGTACTGATGCACTTCTTGGTGTAGGTTCCTAAAGAAACTGAAACTTTATTGCTATTATTATTGTCTCATGAAGGTATTACTTGAGACTGTGGAAACAAATAATGCTGATCCACATAATCTTCTGATCTAATCCAGCAGGACTTGTCTTTTTAAGTGGCTTTGTTCCTGCCCACTCTCTTTGTTAGCACTTGCTTAGGATCTGGAATGAAAAGGAAAAATTGAAACTATGCTTAATGTTATTTTAGAAAAAAATACAGATTTGCAGATATACTTTGCAGTGCAGTAATGAGAGCTGGGCATTAAATATTGAAGAAAAATATCTAATCCTTCAGCTCCTGCCAATCACCCTACAAAAATGCTTCCAATACCCTTCTCATATCTAGTTGTCTCAAAGCTTAGAAACAAAACCAATCAATCTGGGAGGATACAGCTTAGAGCCAATTCAGATTGCAGTGAAGGCATTTCATAATTTCCTCTCCCATCAACTTAGCATTTTTCAACCTTGACAAGTTTAAGATGTGTGGGCTTCATGCTGTTGTGCAGGTTCTAAGGTTTTGCTTGATAAAAAAAAACACCAGGAAACCAGTTGTCTTTAAGCTTTATGTTTTTATTCAGCTGAAGACAGGCTCCTCTAAAAGAGAAAAGCCCCAAATGACAAGAAATCCTTCTATTTATTCTTTCCGATTACATAAGCAATCCACCCAGCAAAGCTGACACACATAAGATAAAAATTTCACCCAGTAAGTCTGGCACACTGTAGATAAGAAATGAGAAAGCAGAAGTAGCTAAAAATGTTCCCTTTGGGGTGTTTCCCTAAAGACATTGTACTTTCCCAGGTGGGTTAGGACATTGGGTGTTTTCCTTGCTGTCCTGCATGCATGACTCTGCAAGTGCCCAAAGACAGCAGGGTCATCTGCACATATTCACAATTGATACTTCCTATGCTGTCTCCTAATTCCGGGACAACAATGCTGGCTTGTGAATTCTGGGAACTGAAGTCCACACATCTTAAACTTGACAAATTTGAAAAACACTGCATCAGATAAACCATTCTCCTTAGAGACAGAAAACATATATACTAGTTATGCTTCTACTTAACCTTTTTTTTTTTGGAGTGACACTTCACGATGTTATTGTATGGTTTTTTAGCTACACTAAAAAGGGTCTACATGAACTACATGGGTGTACATGAACACACCATATAATTTTCTTAGCAATAAGAAATGGATTTTACACTGCTGTCTTCTGGAAAGTTTCTTAGCAATAAGAAATGGATTTTACACTGCTGTCTTCTGGAAAGTTTCTTAGCAATAAGAAATGGATTTTACACTGCTGTCTTCTGGGAAGTTTTCCAATTTACAGTAGTTTACAGGCCTACTATTTTGTGATTTTTCTCAGTAAGTATTAAATAGACGTTTGTTCTTGGCTTCCAGGAATAAACAAAGCCACCTGGTACTGCTACCTGTAATTTCCCATGCCCGCGTGAATAACAGAATAAGACAGTTGGAAGAGACCTTGGAGGTCTTCTAGTCCAGCCCCTGCTCAAGCAGACAAGTGGCTGTCCAGTCTCTTCTTAAAAACCTCCAGTATTGGAGCAACTTCTGGAGAGAATCCATTCCACTCATTAATTGTACTATCAGGAAATTTCTCCTTATTTCTGGGTTGGTTTTCATCTTGATTAGTTTCCTTCCATTGCTTCTTGTTCGGCCATTAGTTGCTTTAGAAAATAGGTGGACCCTTTTCTTTGTGCAAGCCCCTAATGCTATTATGTCACCCCCTAATCTCTCTTTTCACTAGACTAGACATACCCAATTCCTGCAACCATTCTTTGTATGTTTAAGCCTCCAGACCCCTAATCATCTTTGTTGCTTTTCTATGCACTTTTGAGTCTCAACATCTTTTTTATATTGTGGTGACCAAAATTGGATAGTTTTTCCCTTGGAATGGAGTCCCAGAAAAATATTACAGCTGAACCTTATGGTTGAATAAAATAACTGACATCTTTACTAAGAAATTTAGTTTTTTGGCATTCTGTACTTCTGTATCATCTCCTACAGACAGAAGAGCCTCCAACAATTGTTTGGTTTTTCACTCAGTAAGCAAAAAGTTTTCAAGTTGCCATGAAAAGAAAATCCTCTTGTCAAATGCATTAGAGATTCATTTCTAGAAGGAACTATTTCAAATTGATTCACTGCAAGGATATTTTTACATTCCCTTTGTGCATCAATACTTGCTCTGAAGGATACAAATAGAATGGCTGGATTTATAAGGAAGCGTTTCAGCAAAATAGAACTCTCTTAAAGCAACAACAATAGAGCAGACTTTCCTTCACAATAGAGGTATTATATTAAAGAAAATCTAAACTCCCCCAGTGAAAAGAGAGGTACACTAGATGACTTCTAAATAATTCTGTGTGTAAGAACCTGTCTGTGTTGTCTTGCTCAAATAATGTTAGACAATCTTTGTTTTTGTTTTTTCAATTAACTTTTCTGACACTTGATCTTGAGGAAAATTTCAGTAGTTTGAACACCATAGCTGACCTTGCAAAGAAAGTGGGACATTCCCATTTCTGAGCTATTAATACAGAGATTAGCCAATATGGGAGCAAGCCCAGTGATAGCAACATGGAATGCAAACACAACTCTCAGAAATTAATCCATATGATGTATTGTAAAATGAATAAATACAATCTAACAAATTTTCAGGAATGAAGAGTTTTCTTTTCAATTCAAATCTTCTGCACACAGAGGTTATTTCATGAAATATTTTTAAACCAATAAAAGTTAATAGCTTTGGTCTCACACTGATAGGGGTGGGAGATAATAATAATACAAGGCAGGTATAGAAAACAGTGCTATATTCTGCTTTTTAGCCATGTTAATCGTTGATCTGTTTTAAATGTGCTGGTCTCCTTCTTACTCTGCATGTCTTAAATTCCCAGAAATTCCCTACACTGACCGGCAATGCATCTCCATGATTTTAGGCAATTATTTTTTTCTTAGTGCTACACAGATATGCCAGGGTTGAATGTGGAACTTTTTACTTGCAAGGTGCATACTATCATGCTGAGCCATGGATCAGTCCTTGTAGATGTACACGACTTGCCTGGTACTTTTGTCAACATCATTAATGAAACGGACAACAACACATTTCTCAGACTTTTTGAAATCTGTAATAAGTTACACAAACATTTTTGCAGCTGTTCTTGGGTATATTTTATTTTATATTTGTATTGTACTTTTTATAGTTTCATTAGCTACAGTGGAAACTCTTGTAGCTGATTTTTTTTAAAACCAATTCATGATATGTTTGAATGTGTTAGTGAAAAAGGTTCTTGTGATTCCCCCAACTAAAGCTGTGTTTCATTCTGCATTGTATCCTCAAAGTAGTTTACATAAAACTTACTGCTGATAAAGCACACTGTGATACATATAATTTTTAATACATATGCATTGCTTTTCATTTCCGTATAATTCAGGTCCATGGACCGATTTAATATATTTCCTTGATTGTTTGATGACAGCTTTCAGTTCCAGGTTCAACAAAATAACACAAAATAAATGTAAAATGTCAATGTGGGATTTAATTTCACCTAAAGATAGCGTAAAAAAATAACATACAGAATAATAGTAGAATATACTACAGTGCATGTTTTAAAACTTTGGAGACAATGATTTGTTCATTAAAATATATACCCAATGAAATGAACTCTTTCAGCAATGTTTTTAATACTAATTATAATAGTGCTAAACAACCTGAATAATAAATCCCACCCAAAACTGCAAGTTACTTGCAACAGTCATTCAGATCTATTTTTAATTATTTTTTTTTGAAAAGCATGGCAAAAAAATGAGAATGTAACAAAAACATATTTATTTTTTGTGCTTTCATTAAGATTAATTGCATTTTTAGGAATGTAAAAGAAAAGTCTGTTTACCCAATTTCTTCTTAAACTTCTTTTTCTTCTGGTACACATTGAACAAAAAGCTATACAGTACTGGTTGAGAGAGTTAATATGTACCTAATCAAAGTAATTCCTAGTATCTGGATAGAATTGCAGAAGAAAATGTACCAGTACTGAGTGAGTAAACTACTTTTTTAATCTTGATAATGATAATGAAAAAAATTATTCACTGATTATAATTCAGACGCCTGCCTATGTTCATGTAAATAGCTTTTTTTAGTTTTAGAAGTCTTAATTACCGGTAGTACGTCCTGATCAATATCAAACTCCCTTTAGATCTCACATCAGTTTTAAAAGTAGCCACAGGCATCTCGTCAAAACCTGTAAGATGGTAGAGATGACCATCTTGCAAATTCTAACACCCACCCACCCGCTTTCCTTTGCCTCCTCACCCCTGATGCCCCTGAGCCTTACCATGATGGTAGCAATAATTATGATCGTGTGTGGGGGGGGGGCAGAAATCCATCTTCCCAGTGTCATGAAACTAGTTTAAATTCTTGGTGTCCAAGCCAAATATTCTAGACTACATTTGTAACAAGACATTATCAGAGTGCAAATGCCATCTGCCAAATTCTTAAATTCCATATAGGAGAATAACTGCTATTTTTGTGACTAAACATAAACACTGTAGAAAGGCAGAGCATAAAAAAGGCTGCAGTGACACAAAGGATCCCGTGTTCTGATCTCATCTACAGAAGAATGAGGCCAGAGAAAATGGAACATTCCCCCCCTCCCACCCAAAAAATGAATTTAGCAACATTTCAAAAATAAGACAAAATATCAACGCCTTATTTGAAACTGTAGCAGGAAAACAAAACCAAGCAACTACAACTAGATGTGTATATTTCTACCCTTAAACATTGGAGTACAAATATTATTTTTAATCTAAGAAGCATCCAACAAGTGTAATTTAATTATACTTTCAAAATGTCTCATGCTTCTGGGCTCTTTTTTATTATAAATTATAGACTCTTGGATAACAGCAACTCATGTGTACTCCTTCCACAACTCAACATAGAAATATTGATTCCTAAACATTCAACTTGTTTAAGAATTAAGGAGATTTCCATTGTTTGAATGTTCTGGCATACTGTATTATCAAAATACAAGTTCCTGATTCATTTCCACCCTTTTACATGAGGCCCAAAAACAAATGACTGGTAACTATTCTATGAAAAATGAAACACTAGACCCTACAATAGACCACATACCATATACAGGTAGTCCTCAACTTACAACAGCTCGTTTAGTGACCATTCAAAATTACAATAGCACTGAAATTTATGTAATTTATGACCGTTTTTCACACTTATAACCATTGCAGCATCCCCATGGTCACATGATCAAAATTCAGACACTTGGCAACTGACTCATGACAGTTGCAGTGTCCCGTGGTCATGTGATCACTTTTTGCAATTTTCCATCAAGCAAAGTGAATGGGAAAGCCAGATTCATTTAACAACTGTGTTACTAACTTAACAACTGCAGTGATTCATTTCACTTTTGTGGCAAGACAGGTCATAAAATGAAGCAAAATTCATTTAACAAATGTCTCACTCAATAACAGAAATTTTGGACTTAATTGTGCTTGTAAGTCGAGGACTACCTGTTTAATTTTACAAATCATAAAGCTCAAATGAAATTAAAATAATTCAATTTTCTGAGTTCTTATAATTGCAAAACTTTATGTTGCAAAGAGGTCCCAGAGAAACAAAACAGACTTATATGATAACCAATACCACTCTTTTCAAAGCCCTTAATCTCCACAATTTACACAATTGGATGTACCGTGAACATATTCCTGTAAGAACATATTCTTACAGGTAAGACTATGATAGCAGCAGTATTTTTTTGCCTTTACCATACATGATCATTTGCCTATCTATATTCTCCATTTATACAATATACACAGGCACTTTTTGGACAGCTGGGAATAGAGATGAGGTCTGCAGCCTTGCAGATTCAAAAAGCAAACAGGGATTTGGAGTGCCTATTCAGAACAGCTCAAGACACTGTCACACTGGACTCACCCAAAGTGCCTTTTGCATATGCCATATAAGCTGACTTTGTAATAATGCCGCTTGGGGGGGGGGCGAAAGCCCTAATAAGCAGGCATATACATAGAATGAAGGCTATTGCTAAGCACATTTGATTTGTGCTTAGATTGTAAGCCGCCCTGAGTCTTCGGAGAAGGGCGGGATATAAATGGGATTAAAAAATCCCAGGAAAAGGTGCACTTGATTTAATGGGTTTCCATCATGTGCTCCATGCATGTCCCACATGTAACAAATCATCTTTTGGTCTCTGAATCAGGATTGCTGTGTAGCCCTAGTAGAAGCATCCATAAATGCAGTTTACAAGTTCATAAGATATGTAAACAACACATATACTGGAGCACACCTGACCCATCCCACTAATGCAGGGGTGTCAAACTTCTGGCCCACGGGCCAGATGCGTCACACAGAAGCCACACCCACCCGAGCTCCGGCAAGGGGAAAAAAGTCACAATACGTTCAACACGTCACGTGACGTGGCAAGTTTGACACCCCTACACTAATGCATTCACTGTACATTACAGAACCATGAAGGGTGTTTTAATTTTGCTGGAATAATACAAACTCAGACATATGAGAGAATACACTCTTATTTCTGGTCTTCCTCCTGTTTACCTTTCTTCTATATACCCTGATCTCCAAAGATCTATAGGACATCAAAGACCATGTCAGATGTCATTATGTCATAAGAATAAAGGTTTTCCCTCACTAGTTTTTGTTTATACAACATGTCACAAATCAGAAATAATAGCCTACATGGCCTTAGATGTAATTGGTACCATAATACATTTGATTATTTTGTGGAGGACAAAAAGGACAACAGAACCTTTTTCAGTTTGATGAAAACTGATCTAATAGCATGGGAAATACAATGCAATAGTACAAGTCTGTTATATGTTTCTTATTAAAGCCACCATTGTTAAGAATATGACTTCATTTGAAATCAATAAAATTTATGTTAAAAATATAATTTAACACTGCATTAATTTCAGATATAATTAATGCCTAATTAAAAAATAAGAGAATCAGGAAAAATGTATTCTTGCCAATAACATACAGTATATTGCAGTTAAAATATCCATTAAAACAGTATTAGAATGTACATTACAGTGAGTAAACCCCAATATAGGTTTTAGTTTACATAATAAAAATTGTTTTCATTAATGATGTTACAGCTTACATTTTGAAATGTCTCCCTAATTTAGAATATGTTTATACTACTTTATAGTAGTTGAGTGTGTGTATCTCACAGTATATGGTGCATTCCAACAGAAAGGCACAATTATTAAGCAAATAATACAGTCCATGGAAATAAGTGGTTTGTGTTCACAAATTAAAATATGGAGTACAGAAAAGGCTCTAAAGCTATCAGGTGCTGTAAGCCAAATTTCATTAAATTTTAGGTTTATTAGCATAGCTTCCTTCCTGTGTCTAAAAAAAATAGGTGTGTATATGAAAAGGGAAAAAAGCTTTTTCGTTACAATATAGCCATTTGTGCCTGAGCGATATGACATGGCTTTAATTGACCATAGACAGAGCTTGTAGATCAGCTGTAAACGTAATTGCTTTAACATATTTAAATAAAGAAAAAATGGTTCATTTATAGTCTGAAGCATATTTATGCATACACACAAACCAATTTGTTATTTATAATGTTGTTATAATGGTAAGACTAGACATGGCCTTTCACAAGGACCTGAATCTGTAAGATTTTTAACCAATACCAAAGCTTCAAACTCACTGCCTGCTGCATATAATTTTTGCAGAGGCAATATCATAGCACTTCTCAAAAGGTATACCATCTCTCGGATAGATCAACTGTCCATCATTGTTTCCGTATGAAGAAAACACTAACATGGAGACAGTCCAATTAGGCAAAGTAACAAAGGAACAAAGAAAGTCACTGAGAATCCCACCGTTCCATAAGTAACATAGCGATAAGGCAATTCAACTTCCATGTGTTGTCGCGCTTCTCGAACATCTGCACTAGAAACACCAAAGAGCTTACAGGCCAGTGGAATGGTGACCTTCTTCATGATCATTCTCACCAGCAGCAGAAAAACTAATCCAATCAATAATCGCAGAGCAGCCTTTCCAAAGAGATTTACTGTGAGGGAGGGAATTAACGGAAGCATTTCTTGTGGAGGATCTGGCATTAGATTCAACCTATAGGTAACATAGGAGCCACAGGCAATTCCAGCACCACTGCCCAAGATCTGAGCTGTATCTCCTCGGGATGTGCTCCAGGTATCTAGAGTGAAGGAAAACACCCCCAAGACCAGATGAAGACTGACAATGATTAGTGGTGCATATCTGAAAGTTAAGTTGAAATTATCAACTAGATCCACAGTTGGAAGGAAGACGACCAAGATGAGAAGAGCATAAAGAAAGCCAGCAATAACATCCTGTTGTAAGAGAGAGAGAGAAAAATAACTTATATGAATTATGAATTTTAATTAATATAAATTAGATATTTTCAAAATATATTTCCCAGAAAACTATTCAGAGATGATTCTGAAATTATACATTAAAAACAAAGGAAAGAGGTATAGATTACAGTGTGCACTCATGTTCATTATAGGAAAACGTGTTTTTCCAACACAGAACAATTACAGTAAGTATTCTTTTGGAGGATGATTTTAATATATAATACCTGACAGTTACTGGGCCAGAACAGTAATGCTATTTATTCAGATAAATGAAGCATTTGTGGAACAAGATCACAATAGAACTTCCACATCCCTGAAGATAATTTTCCTGCATAAAATTTAAATAATCTCAACCGTGCCATGTCTCTAGTTACTATGAGAAATCTCAAAATGTGTACATCTAGGCAGATGTTTATTTCCCCAACAACAACATTACTCAAAATCCAAAGTGTAGGGTGCAATCCCTGTGTGCATAGCTGTTCATGAAACCCTGTGTGCATAGCTGTTCATGACAGAAAAGAGGTTACATTTATTTGAGGAAGGAACAGCAAGAGCCTCAGGATATCAAATGATAACAAAGAAGCAGTAAGAAGGAACTCTTCCTCCAAAACTTCAGAGAGTTGTTGCAAAAGAATTAATAGATTAATTCAAAGACAAAAATAAGCTGGACAAACTTTATAGATAAAATGAGTGACAGAACTTTATGTATAAAAATGAAATCAAGATAAATCAATTTTTTTTAAAAAAAATGACATAAGTAATTCTATTGACATTTTTTCATTTTTCTATACAGGTAGTCCTCGACTTACAATGAAGTTATGACAGAACCCACCCACCCCCCAAAGCTACTCACGACTTGGTTTCAGAGTTAAAGCCGCTGCAGTGACCCTGCAGTCACGTGAACAAATTTGTGTGCTTGGCAAGCCTCCTGCCCTTACAAGTGACCTCAGGGACATAGTATCACACCTCTGGCTATCTCCCTCCGTCCTGCCCCTCTAGGTCCCCACAGGCCTTGGGCATGGTTCCTATCCTGCTGGGTCCCACACTCTTCTCCCCACCTCCTCTGTCACCAATCAGTCACATACCTTTACTGTAGATCTCCTACTAAAAGCAGTTGCTACTCTGCACTATACAGTGCTACTCCTATACAGTGGAGGTCACATGGCTGTCCTGGAAGCAGGCATCATTTCAGAGCAGCCTCGATGAATCCAGGGACGCCCAGGGGAAAGGAGGCCTGCTCTTCATCCCCAATTCAGTCTCTGAAGTTCCAGAGACAGTAGGATGGGAAGCAGACCCAAGGCCTGAAGGGTCGCCAAGAGCTGGGAAGTGGGGTAGGGGGTGCCTCGGGGGGTAGGGAAGCACTGGGAGGCCTGGGGCAGGGCTGTACTAGGCTTCCAGGTCCTTCCCTGTCCCTGAGGCACTTCTTGCTCACTCAGTGGCTGCGCTGGGAAGAACAGGGATGGGGTTGTTAAGTGAGGAAATCACGTGGGTGCCTTTGTTTAAGGACTGTCACAATTTGAAATGGCAGCCTCCATTACAGATGTAAGTAATACAGGTGACACTATCTGTACTCATATACAAACTGAATAAAGAAAGAAGAGCCTGATTCCAGGAATTCTTTCCAACCTCTTTAGAGGTAATGGCCAGAAGAAGTCCTATATTTTCTTCTGTGTAACGAAGTGTGTGGCATCTACGTCTATGTGCATATTTCTGTTTTCCTCTAACTTTGCACTTGTGAATGTGTATGCACAGGGAAGTAGAGAGCTGCCAGTCTCTTCAAGATAATGCGGATCAGAAAATAGATTCTGCAGGATGACTAAAGCTATACAGGTAGTCCTCGACTTACAACAGTTCATTTAGTGACCGTTCAAAGTTTACACTGAAAAAAAGCGACTTATAGCCGTTTTTCACACTTATGACCACTGCAGGATCCCCATGGTCATGTGATTAAAATTCAGACATTTGGCAACTAATTCATATTTATGACCTTTGCAGCATCCCCACGGTCACGTGATCAAAATTCACGTAATAACCTTTTACGACCTTCTGACAAGCAACGTTAACGGGGAAGCCAAATTCACTTAACAACCGTGCTACTAACTTAACTGCAGTGATTCACTTAACTGTGGCAAGAAAGTTCATAAAATGGGGCAAAAATCACTTAACAAATGTCTCACTTAAGCAACATAAATTTTGGGTTCAATTGTGGTCATTGGTCAAGGACTACTTGTGTTTGACTGAAATAGTTCTAACAGAAATGGGCAATTCTCCCTGGGGAGCAGAGGTGGAGGGAGGCAGTTTGAATCTGTGTCCAATAAATTTCTGCCTCTGGATTTAACACGGTCTTCTGCACCTGATATTTCCCTAATGGCCCCCAGATTCCTCCTTTAAGATCAACTCCCTGACTCCCTATAAGGGCAGGCTGCAGATGCTCCCCTGAGTCACAGGAATGGAATGGAATGGAACAATCAACAATGTTCTGAACTGCTACCTACCGGTTCTTTCTTAGGGATACACTACAGCAGGGGTGTCAAACTCAATTTCATTGAGGGCCGCATCAGCATTGCGGTTGCCCTCAGGGGGCCGGGTGGGTGTGGCCAGGGTGGGCGTGGCCTACTGGGTAGGCGTGGCTAGAGTGCGTATGGCCTACTGGGTGGGCGTGGCCACCTCTACATCGTTCGCATCAAGGGTGCCTATGGGGGCTTGGGCAGGAGTGGGACAGATCTGAGGGTCTCTGGGCCAGGGCCAAGGCAGTGGGGGCTGTTCTCTCACTGTTTCCAGGATGGCTTCGCGGGCCACATGAAACCACTTCTCGGGCCGGATTCGGCCCCCGGGCCTTGTGTTTGACATGTCTGCACTACAGGAATCTTTGCTGGATTATTTTTTCTCTGCAGCTCCAGCCAAATCTAGTCCATTTTTTAGTATCATCCTTCATTTAACAACTTGTCCTTCTTTGAACAGGAAGAATATCATCGTTAGTCTACCTTCTTTTAGAAAATGGGGGGGGGGGGAATATAATACATTGGGGGAAAAGGCTGCATTTACAAAGGATAATCCAATGCAATGCACCATTTCTGTCCGAAATGACAGAAAGGATTACATAACCTGTTAACACACACATTATCCCTGTGAGAAAGAGATGGAATGAACATGACTACTAAGATAGTTTAGATCTGCATCTCAAAGGGGTCTAGAAAAGGAAACAAACTCCAGATTAAAAATTATTATGTAAATTATCTGATGTTTGAGTTCATGTGTACACTGTGTGCACAATTATTAGGCAAGTGAATATTTCGACCATATTATTTTCATGCATATTTTCCACCTCCAAGCTGTATAAATTTGCTTAGTGGATATAAGCATATCAGGTGATGTGTATTTGTGTAATGAGGGAGGGTGTGGTGGCCTAAGGAGATCAACAACCTATAACAAGGTGTACATAATTATTAAAGTAAAAGGTAAAGGTTCCCCCGCACATGCGTGCTAGTCGTTTTCCAACTCTAGGGCCCGGTGCTCATCTCCGTTTCAAAGCCGAAGAGCCAGTGCTTGTCTGAGGACGTCTCCGTGGTCATGTGGCTGGCATGACTAGACGCCAAAGGCGCACGGAGCGCTGTTACCTTCCCACCATAGTGGTCCCTATTTTTCTACTTGCATTTTTACGTGCTTTCGAGCTGCTAGGTTGGCAGAAGCTGGGACGAGTAACAGGCGCTCACTCTGTTACGCGGCACTCGGGATTCGACCCACCAAACTGCCGACCTTCTGATCGACAAGCTCAGCATCCTAACCCACTGAGCCACCACGTCCCTTTACATAAGCTTCTTTTCCTCAGGCAAAATGGGCCAAGAGATTTAACTCACTCTGAAAAGTCAAAAATTCTAAAGTCTTTCAGGGGGATGCAGTGCTCTTGAAAGTGTGGAGTGAAAGTGAAAGTTCTGGAGTGTCCAGAGCTACAAGGTGTTCAGTGCTCAGAGACATGGCCAGGGTAAAGAAGGCTGAAGCTCGACCACCACTGCACAAGACACATAAGTTAAAACAGCAAAACTGGGCCAAGATATATCTGAAGACAGATTTTTCAAAAGTTTTATGGACTGATGAGAGTGACTTTTGATGGACCAGATGGATCAGTGGCTGGATCAGTAACGGGCACAGAGCTCCACTTTGACTCAGACACCAGCAAAGTGGAGGTGGGATACTGATGTGGGCTGGTATAATTAAAGTTCAGCTAACTGGACCTTTTTGGGTTAAAGATGGACTCAAAATGAACTCTCAACCTACTGTCAGCCTTCCTTACCTTAGTCATGTCTCTGAGCACTGAACACCTTGTAGTTCTGGGCATTCCAAGTAGGTTGCAGTTCTGGAATATGACAGCACTGGAGGAAAATGGGTTCCTGGTAGCTTCATGTTTGATTCCTCTCAAATCTTTGGCAGTTAATGTGCGTCTTTTTTTCTCAACATGTTTCTTGCGACCTTGTTGACTATTTGCAACAAAACATTTGATGGTTCTGTGATCACGCCCCAATATCTTAGCAATTTCAAGAGTGCTGCATCCCTCTGAAAGACTTTTTACAATTTTTGACTTGTCAGAGTGAGTTAAATCTCTTTTTTGGCCCATTTTGCCTCAGGGAGAAAAAACTGTTTAATAATTATGCACATCTTGACGGTATTGATCTCCTTAGGTCACCACACCCTCCCTCATTACACAAATACCTATCACCTGATATGCTTATATCCACTAAGTATTCAAGGTTTATACAGCTTGGAGGTGGAAAATATGCATAAAAATGATAATATGGTCAAAATACTCACTTGCGTAATAATTGTGCACACAGTGTATATTATCCACACACACATATTAGGAAAAATGATTAAGTCTGTATTACATGTGCATGTACTCAAGATTTTGGCTGTTTTAAGCTTCTTTAATTCAGGGAACCAAATAAATTGGGTAGACTTCTGAAGTCAATACAATCTCTTTCACTGATATGATAAAACAAGGATTTGTTCAAGTTGAGCTCATACAGTCTTCGACTTACAACAGTTTTTTTAGTGACCGTTCAAAGTTACAGTGTGACTTATGACCGCTTTTCACATTTATGACCATTGCAGCATCCCCGCGGTCACGTGATCAAAATTCGGATACGTGGCAACTGGCATGTACTTATGACAGTTACAGTGCCTGGAATCATGTGATCCCCTTTTGTGACCTTCTGACAAGCAAAGTCAATGGGGAAGCCAGATTCACTTAACAACTGTGTTACTAATTTAATAACTGCAGTGATTAACTTTTCAACTGTGGCAAGAAAAGTCACAAAATGGGACAAAATTCACTTAACAAATGTATCGCTTAGCAACAGAAATTTTGGGTTTCAAAGTCGAGGACTACCTGTATACTGTTTGTAGAAACAACACAGAAATGGTTTCTCAGTGCTTTTTTCTTTTCTTCCCCCCTTCTCAATCTTGTCCCAATGCCAGTATACTAACTGAATACTAACCAGATCCAACCTGTCTAGCCTTTGAAGATCAGTTAAGGTAGTTGCTGCAACCTGATACAAAATGAGTCATTCTGGGCTCTGTCAGAGGAATAAAGGGAAACCCCAGCCAGGGAATGAAAAGAAGGCCAAACCAGGAAAGAATATGTGCTTCCGTGCTCCATGCAACATAACTTGTTTGACTGGAAAAAAAATACTCTGCAGGAGTCTCCAGCCTAATCGTAGTCAGCATGATTATTTTCTGCCTATCCACTCCACCAATGAAGCATCAACCAGCCTCCATCTGTAGTTTTGGATCCTCAGCCTTGAAATGGGGCAAAAGGGGGAATTGCTTCCTCTACAGCAGAAGATGGAGCTAAGACTGAGAAGGAGTGCTTAGCCTCTTAGTTTCAAAGTTTGAGTCCACACATCCTAAAGTTGCCAAGTTTGAAAAAGGCTACAAGATGGCAAGACTTTTAGCTATGCCTTCCAGGTGGATTAAACTCATCTCCAATTACCAAATGACCAAGTATATGTTGCTGTAAGGGATATCATCATCGTCTTTGACCACAGAGCTTAAGCTGACATAATTTTTCAGAAAAGTATGTATTACAATACAACCATTAATTAATATTAAAATAGTTTTTAGAATTTATGACTTTTTCTTACCAGAACTGAATGCATTCCCATATATACTCGACTGAAACAAACCAGAGAAGACCAGCAAATTGTGAGAATTAGCCCGTACATAAAAGGATACTAAGGAAAGAAAAACAAGTTATTTGCAACTGAATATTTACAATACATAGACACCATAATTCAAAATAGTAACTTACAATACAAGCATAAAATACAATTACGGTATCATATACTTTTTTCATTTGTTCGTCCTCAATTTCAAATTTCAGCACATTCAATACACGTGTTGGCAATTACATCTTCATCATTTGTACATATTCTGTCTTCTGTGTTCAATTCCAAACCTCCAGCTATCAACTTTGACTTTTTCTCTAAACTGTGCATATAAAAACTGCTGAAAACTCAATCCCTCTGTAAGCAATTGTTCCCTTGATTTCATTTTTCAATATAATCTCAATCTTTGCTACCTTGATATAGGTAGACAACAATCTGGCTGTTGCAAGTGAAAAACAATAAAGACTGCTTTTTTGGAATTGGCGAAGCTTTCTGCAGAGAAGTGCTTCTCAGTTAAAGGTAAATTTCTAACTGAAATCCAAATTTATTTGATCACTTTGTCTGATTTATTTTGACTTATGATCATTATGTGCCATCAAGTCATTTTTAACTCCTAGTGGCCACATAAGGTAATTCTCTCCATGATGATTTATCCTTAACCTGTCCTTCCAAGTCACCCAATAGTATACTCATTGCCACTGCTATTGAGTCTGTCCGTCTTGCTGCTGGTCGTCCTTTTTCACCCTCTTTCATTGTCTTAAAAGTCCTCTTTTATTATCATGAAAGTCATCAAATTCAACCTTGGTTCAAATGGAATAAGACTCCTGCTTTGAGCAGCGGGGTGGATTAAAGACCTCCAAGGTTTCTTCCAGCCCTCTCATTCAGAAAATAGGCAACAAGAGCCATACAATTTGGCAGAATGATTACAAACATACATGGCATCATTTACAAAGTCCATCCTGCTTGTCTGCATCTGAAATCATTTAGGACTTGTTAGAACACTCCAACATCTCTTTAGTATTATGTTGCCTCACAATCTGCTCTAATATTAGCAGACTGTCCTGCTTTCAAAATCTTGGATTTGTACCACATCTCTCCATAAAGAAAAAGTAACTATGACTTATGAGAAACCCAAGTACTAGAGCTAGTTAATACAGAACGTGACATGACCTCTGAAGGACTACTGCATGAAGAAGGCATATGATAAGTTTCCTTCACACACCATATAGTTAAAAAATAGTTATTGTAAGATAACTAAAAAGATCTAATTCATGGAGGATACGATTATCTGACTAATGACTATTCTCAATGCTATCCTGGAAAGCAAAAAAATGTTAATTTAATTTAATTTAATTTAATAACATTTATATACCGCCCTTCTCCCTGAGGACTCAGGGCGGTTCACAGGGCAGAATAAAATAGCGAATACAAACATTAAAATAAGATTAAACAAATTGCCCTAGTTAAAAACAATATAAATACAACACTAAAAACCCCCAGAAAAGTTAAAAAACGAAAAATAAAATAACCCCAACACTCCCCCTCAGGCTAGGCCGGCTTGTACAAACAGAAATGTCTTGAGATCGCGACGAAAGGAGCGAAGATCGGGCGCCATCCGGAGCTCAACCGGTAGCTGATTCCACAGCTCCGGAGCGCCCACAGAGAAGGATCTCCCCCTGGGGGCCACCAATCGGCATTCTCTGATCGGTGGCACCCTGAGGAGGCCCTCTCTGTGGGAACGCACAGGGCGCAGGGAGCTTGATGCCGGCAGCAGATGTTCCCTGAGGTACTCCGGCCCCATGCCATGGAGTGCTTTAAATACCGTTACCAGTACCTTGAATCTCACCCGGAAGACAACTGGCAACCAATGCAGCTCACGGAGCAGAGGCGTAACGTGGGAGTATCGGGAGGCTCCCAACACCACTCTCGCGGCTGCATTCTGTACCAGTTGGAGCTTCCGAGTAGTCCTCAAGGGCAGCCCCATGTAGAGAGCGTTGCAGTAGTCCAGACGAGAGGACACGAGCGCATGAGTGACCGTGCATAAATCGTCCCGGCTAAGATAGGGCCGCAACTGACGCACCAGGCGAACCTGTGCGAAGGCCCCCCTAGTCACGGCTCCTATATGGTCTTCCAAAGTGAGCCGTGAATCTAGGAGGACCCCCAAGTTGCGAGCCCTATCTACGGGGGGTAATAGTTCACCCCCCATAACTAGAGGTGGAATGTCCGAATAAACCCGGGACGAAGGTATGCAAAGCCACTCAGTCTTGTCGGGGTTGAGTTGGAGTCTGTTCCTCCCCATCCAGACCCGAACCGCCTCCAGGCAACGGGACATCACGTTGAGGGCATCACTGGGGTGGTTTGGGGTCGAAAAGAAAAGTTGGGTATCATCAGCGTACTGATGATACCCAACTCCAAAGCCACGAATGATCTCACCCAGCGGCTTCATGTAGATGTTGAACAGGAGAGGCGAGAGGACCGACCCCTGAGGAACTCCACAAATGAGAGACCTCGCGGTCGACCTCTGCCCCCCTGCCAACACCGACTGCGAACGTCCCAAGAGATAGGAGGAGAACCACTGTAAAACTGTGCCTCCCACTCCCAATCCCCTGAGACGCCGCAGCAAGATACCATGGTCGATGGTATCGAAAGCCGCCGAGAGGTCTAATAGGACTAGGACAGAGGAATGCCCCCTGTCCCGAGCCCTCCAGAGATCATTCACCAGCGCGACCAATGCCGTCTCCGTGCTGTACCCGGGCCTGAAACCCGATTGGTACGGGTCTAGATAATCCGCTTCATCCAGGACCAAAGGGAGCTGATGCGCCACCACACTCTCAACAACCTTCGCAAGAAAGCGAAGGTTGGAGACAGGACGAAAGTTGTTCAATACAGCCGGGTCCAGGACAGGCTTCTTGAGGAGAGGCCTCACCACCGCCTCCTTCAAGACGGCGGGGAAGATACCCTCACTCAAAGAGGCCGATATAACTGCCTGGAACCAGCTGCGTGTCCTCTCCCGGGCTGCATAAACCAGCCAGGAAGGGCACGGGTCCAGTAAACATGTGGTGGCGCTCAGCCTCCCCATGATCCTGTCCACTTCCTCCGGAGTTACAGAATCAAACTCCTCCCAGATGGTATCGACAAGACCACCCGTGTCCTGATCGTCAGACTCTGCCCAGTCAGAGTCCAAACCGGTCCGAATCCGAGCGATTTTGTCCGACAGATGTTGGTTAAACTCCTCGGCACGTCCCTGCAAGGGATCCTCCCTCACCTCCTGATTTAGGAGGGAGCGAGTCACCCTAAACAGGGCGGCCGGGCGATTATCTGCGGACGCAATAAGGGTGGCGAAGTGGTTAGACCTCGCCTCCCTAATTGCAGCGAGATAAGACCTAATATAGGCTCTTAGTCGCAATCGGTCGGGTTCAGATCGGGTGGACCTCCAACCGCTCTCTAGGCCCCGTCTCCGACGCTTCATCTCCCGGAGCTCCGCAGAAAACCATGGAGCCCGACGGGATCTGCACCGGGTCAGGGGCCGCAAGGGTACAACTCGGTCAAGGGCCTCAGTGGCCGTCCTTTCCCAGGCCTCCACTAGGGTCTCGGCCGAGCTGTGAGTGAGGGAGGCAGGTGGGGACCCCAGCGCCGCCTGGAACCTTTGGGGATCCATTAAGCGTCTGGGGCGGTACCATTTGAGTGGTTCCAAACACCCACGGCGGGGGGTGGCAAAACGGAAGACCAGCCGCAGGAGATGATGATCGGTCCATGACAGGGGCATAATAATTGGAGAGCCCCCACCAAGATCATCTAACCACCGTCCAGACAAGAAAACAAGGTCAAGGGTGTGGCCTCCTTCATGAGTCGGTCCCGTAATTACTTGCGTCAGGTCCATGGCCGCCATGGAAGCCATGAACTCCCGAGCTAACTCAGATGATCCTCCCAGCGATGGTAGGTTGAAGTCCCCCAAAACTATAAGTTTCGGGAACTCAACCACCAGCCCCGAGAGGACATCAAGCAGCTCAGGCAGGGCTGCTGCTGCGTGACTAGGCGAAAGGTACACCAGCAGCAAGCCCAACTGCGCACCAGGGCCGCATCTCAAAAAGAGAGACTCACACCCGACTGTCTGGGGAACGGTGGCCTCCCGCGGACACAAGGTCTCCCTCACAACAACAGCCACTCCCCCACCCCTACCCTGAGCCCGAGGCCGGTGCAGCACCCGGAAACCTGGTGGGCAAAGATCAACCAGAGGAACACCGCCCTCTGGGCCCAACCAGGTCTCCGAGATGCAAGCCAGGTCAGCCTGCTCACCCTCGACCAAGTCTCGAACGAGAGGAGCCTTATTAACGACCGACCTGGCATTCAAATACACCAGCCGGAGCTCAGGAGGCTGCACATCCTCACTCCCGGGACCTCGGGGCGGAACCAGAGGGTCGGAGTGCCTCACCGCTTGTAAGCAGCGGAGAGGCCTTCCCTGAGACCGATACGGCCCTCTGTTCCTACACCTGCTGCCATTCCCTATCGTCGTGGGAATAGGCAATCCCACGACTGGCCCTGGAGCCCCAGAAGCAGCCAACCCCCGCTCCTCCCCATCGCGATCAGCCTCAGCACTAGCCTGAACAACGGTAGATGGACTGCCCCCCTCGTCCAAACAACCAAGAAAAGAACCCTCCCTCCTCCCTAACCCCCAAAAAAATTTTGACAAAAAACAAATCAAAGACCTCCTGTTGGGTCTACGTCGGAGGTCCGTAACCGTGCCCGGCCATCTCTCAGGATCCCAATAAATGGGACCTTCCTCGAGATTATACTCGGCCGGAAAGGCGGGCCGCCTCCAGGAGGGGGGAGCACCCCTGAGGGCGAGCAAGTCTGTAGAGGAGTACCTCAAACAAGGCATAAAGCAGTCCAGATATAGGCAGTCCATAATCAATTGATTTAAGGAGGAACCAAACAGAGAACAAGTAGATGTCCCGAGCCTCCACCCAGCCACTGCCACTCAGCTGGGTGTCCCCCAAGATAGGCCAACCACCGCCCTCTCACGACAGTTGGAAAGCCTATACCAGGGGGGAATAGTCCGAAATATCCATCCTGGGTACAGCATGTCCCCTAGAGCTCTCACCTCTAGGGGCAGCAGATGTAAGTTCAGGCCACCCTCTCACTGTGGCCAGTACCCAGGGAACTCTGAATCCTTTGGGGCCGATATGTGAATGGCAATAGAGAACAGTCCAAGGCAGGGATAAAATAATATAGTACATCATCAAAGTCTGAACTACTAGGTGGCCAAATCCTTCGCTGCTCTGTCCTTCGAAAAAGTTTATCATGGCCAATTCTGCAGTCATTGGGGTCTTCCAAGTTATCTAATTCTTTTAGGTCCACAAATCCAATGGCACCAACCAGAGTCACAACTGGTGTCACGGGAAACATAAATCTTTCAAGGGACCACTGGGCTCCACTGGGATCCACCGGCATTAACCGGCTAGCCCAGGAACCCTCGGGGCCACCAACAGCAGTAGGAGTACCAGGCCATCCAGAAGGAACAAAGCAAGCAGAGGAAACAATAAGTTGATTACAGCGTCGCCGCTGAGCCGCCAGGGCGACCGCCACCACCGGAGCATTGCTGCAGACGCCACCGCCATTGCTGCCGCCGCCAGGACGCTGATGGAGCCGAGAGTAAACATTCGATGGAAAGGGAGGCCTAAAGCGGCCCCGGCACAACGCCGCCGCCGCCGCCATCCCCGTCGCCATCCAAGCGAGCCAGGAACGCCGCCGCCGCCACAGCCGAGGGAGACCAGGCCGACCACAGAAGCGGCCCGAACGGCCCGAAACGCCTCCACCGAAGCCGCCAGAAGCGAGGGACCATCCGAAGGCCGGCTCCGCAACCGCCGAGGACACCCAGCAAATGGCCGATGGAAAGGCGGGCCCAGAACGGCCCCGGAGAACGCCGCCGCCGCCGACGCCGTCCCCGTCGTCCCCGGAACGAACCAGCAACGCCGCCGCCGCCACAGCCGAGGGAAAGCCGCGAAAGACCAATCCGGCCACAGAAGCGGCCCGGAACGGCCCGAAACGCCTCCGCCAAGGCCACCAAGGCCGCCAGCAGCCAGGGACCTCCCGTGAACGCCGGGTCCGCCATCGCCGAGGACGCCGCCGCCGAAGCCGCCGGCCGCCGCAACCACCAGGCCCGCGAAAACGGCCCGAAAAACGCCCGAGGGAGCAGGTAGGCGCCCCCAACATCCAGTTGAAAAAAGGGTAGGGCTGGCAGCTAACGGAGTCCAAAACCTTCATCCTTCAGCTGCCTAAACTATTGCGCTCACTATCCCCCCAACCCAGAGGGTGTAAACACCCCTGGGGGGCTCCTAGGACACCTATTTTTCTAAGACTTGCAGAGCTCACTCGAACAGATCCGCCCGCACGTCCGCCATCTTACACACATATTCTTTTTTTTAAAAAAACTTATTAATTTTCCAATGTTACAATTATATCTTTGAAAAACAACGTGGTGTCTGGGTTACAATAATTCCATTACATACAAATGTGTATTAATACAAATCTCCAACTATTACAACCAATATTTCCTCTCTTTTTTCCTTTGTCTAAATTAATATACTTCTTATTCTATCCATCAGCTACTTAGTAGCTTTCTTACATTTATCAATAATTTTATATATCTTATTTATTTTGACATCCCATCTTTTGAACCATCAATAACCTTATAAATTTTCTCAGCTTTAATTTTCCATTGATATTTAAGTTAAATGTTTAATATTTATCATTTCCAAATTTTTGAATGACCCCAATTCCCTTTGTCACAATTCCCCCCAACATCTAATGTTCCAGATACATATCTCTCACTTCCATATCAACAGGTTAGTAATACAGTGTAATATTCTTAATTTTATTATAATTTCCAAATATTGTAAATTCAGTAACCAAGATTTCTCCCATTTCAGCATTTAATATATCCTCTCTTCTTATGTCCACTTTCTCATAATTAAGCTTATAATTTTATTCTTATCACTACATCCAAACATATTAATTACATCAGTCTTAACATATATGTCTTAATCACCTTTATAAACAACTCAGTATTTCAATTATCTATTGACATTCATACATCTAGGTTTTAATTAGCCAACATTTTTCTTTACCTTCACATCATAACAATATCTCATATTCAACATACGGGTCTTGTCTACTTAAATATATTCTGTTTTAGACCTCCTAAATATGTCCATACACCGTTCTTCTTCAGTCTTATTCTGGCTTTTTTCCTTTGCCAAGTCATCTTCCATGTCCTTGCTTCAGGATCATCAAAGAATTCTTGTATTATTGTATCATATTGGGATGACCATCCAGTCACCATTTTTGGAAAGTTAAGGGGACTGGCAAAACTACCAGATATTCTCTTTATTTTCTCCTCTTGACGTAGTTGTCCTGGACTGTTTATCTTTTCTTCCATCTGTTTCTCATTTTGATCTTCGAATTCCTTCTGATTTATATAGCAGGTTTTTTCCTCCATCCATTTTGTCAGATTTTTTTCTGAATTTTCTGTTGTCTGTACTTGTTGGGCGATTAGATTGTCTGTCAAAATATTTGATTGTTTGATTTTTTCTGTTGTATTCTGTATAGATAGTTTATTAGTTGTAGTCAAAGTTTGAATTTGCTTACATAAGAAGCTTTCTAGTATTTTTTTCCTAAAGCTCTTATTTTCTCACCGGCTGTAAGAAGAATTTGGTGAGTTTGGTAAGTTATTTTCATCATAGCAAAGATTTGTTTTTGCATTTCTTCCATAGTAAAAGTCTGTTCCTGGTCTTCCATAGTGATGAGTTGAATTGAAAACTTTTATAGTTTTTTTTCTTCAATAAATAAGAAACACAGCAAAGACTCTCACAGTTGCTGTTCATGGTTACATGAATCTTATCTTGTTTTCTAAACTGCCAGACAAGTCTTTTTTCTTCAAGAATAACACATTGCATTTCCAGATTCGGCCACAAGATGTCCCCCAACTGTTTAGGGAATTCCTTTCAATTATTTCCTCCAATTTAGGAGGAAAAACCCAAACTTGCTAATAAAAATAGGAAGTAAAAAAGTAGACAATCAAAAACTTTTAATCCACAAGTTTTAGAAAATAAGTTCTAGTTGGGATCCAATTATTTTTTCAACGTTTTTAAAATCTCCCCTGTATGTTTCTGGAGGGAGGGCTAAAATCCCCCTTCCCGCTCCACAGGGGAAGGGGGAAAGTACTTTAGCAGCTTACTTAGGTGGAAAAAAAGTTGAAATTTAAGAGAGGTAGATCTCACCCAGTCTCTTCCATGCTGTTTTAATGTTGCCTGATGGTAAGTGCGACTTCGGCTTTCTGCAGCCTAATGACCGGCCATATTGCTATGGCCAGTCTTTCATCCGCTGGTTTGAAGGGAAGGCAGGCACCGACGGGAGAGTTGCCGCTCTCCCGCAATCTTGCGAAAGCCCCTCCTTGCTGGTCGCCTCTCCGGGGCAACTTTTCAACCCTTTTAGGGCCCCCCAGCGATGCAAAACTGGACGTGGAAGATGAGAGTCGTCTTCCAAGTGTCCATAGCAGCCGCGTCGGCAAACCTGAAGTCTCAAAATGTTACTATATTCTTATTCTGCTTATGAGCATTTGATAAATATCTGGTTTATCTATTAGATTAAAATGCAATTCTGTGATAACATATTTTGTTGTTGTTAGTTGCGAAGTCGTGTCCGACCCATCGCGACCATATGGACAATGTTCCTCCAGGCCTTCCTGTCCTCTGCCATCCTCTGGAGTCCATCTAGGCTCACGCCTACTGCTTCAGTGACTCCATCCAGCCACCTCATCCTCTGTCGTCCCCCTCTTCTCTTGCCCTCAATCTTTCCCAGCATTAGGCTCTTCTCCAGTGAGTCCTTCCTTCTCATTAGGTGGCCAAAGTATTTGAGTTTTAGCTTAAGGATCTGGCCTTCTAAAGAGCAGTCAGGGTTGATCTCCTCTAGGACTGACTGGTTTGATCGCCTTGCAGTCCAAGGGACTCGCAGGAGTCTTCTCCAGCACCATAGTTCAAAGGCTTCAATTCTTTGGCGCTCAGCCTTTCTTATGGTCCAGCTTTCACTGCCATACATTGCAACTGGGAAGACCATAGCCTTGACTATACGCACTTTTGTTGACAGGGTGATGTCTCTGCTTTTTAGTGTGCTGTCTAGATTTGCCATGGCTCTCCTCCCAAGGAGCAAGCGTCTTTTAATTTCTTGGCTACAGTCCCCATCTGCGGTGATCTTGGAGCCCAGGAAAATAAAATCTGTCACTACCTCCATTTCTTCCCCATCTATTTGCCAGGAATTGAGAGGGCCAGATGCCATGATCTTGGTTTTCTTAATGTTTAGTTTCAACCCAAGTTTTGCACTCTCCTTCTTCACCCGCAACAAGAGGCTCTTTAGTTCTTCTTCACTTTCTGCCATTAGAGTGGTATCATCTGCATATCTTAGGTTGTTGATGTTTCTTCCGGCAATCTTAATTCCAACTTTTGATTCATCTAGCCCTGCCTTTCTCATGATGTGCTCTGCATATAAGTTAAATAGGCAAGGCGACAGTATACAGCCTTGCCGGACTCCTTTCCCAATTTTGAACCAATCAGTGGTTCCGTGTCCAGTTCTCACTGTTGCTTCTTGGCCCGCATATAGATTTCTCAAGAGACAAATAAGATGGTCTGGTATGCCCATCTCTTTAAGGACTTGCCAGAGTTTGTTATGATCCACACAATCAAAGGCTTTAGCATAGTCAATGAAGCAGAAGTAGATGTTTTTCTGGAACTCTCTAGCTTTCTCCATGATCCAGCGTATGTTAGCAATTTGATCTCTAGTTCCTCTGCCTCTTCGAAATCCTGCCTGTACTTCTGGTAGTTCTCGATCCACATACTGCTGGAGTCTAGCTTGTAGAATTTTAAGCATAACTTTACTAGCATGAGAAATGAGTGCAATGGTGCGATAGTTTGAACATTCTTTGGCACTGCCTTTCTTTGGAATTGGAATGTAAACTGATCTTTTCCAATCCTGTGGCCACTGTTGAGTTTTCCAAATTTGCTGGCAAATTGAGTGTAGCACTTTTACTGCATCGTCTTTTAAGATTTTGAATAGCTCAGCTGGAATACTGTCACCTCCACTAGCTTTGTTGTTGCTCAGCTTTTCTAAGGCCCACTTTACTTCACATTCTAGGATGTCTGGCTCGAGGTCAGTGACCACCTCATTGTGATTATCAGGGACGTTAAGCTCATTCTTGTATAGTTCTTCTGTGTAATTTTGCCACCTCTTCTTAATCTCTTCTGCCTCTGTTAGGTCCCTGCCATTTTGGTCCTTTATCATGCCCATTTTTGCATGAAACGTTCCTTTCATCTCTCCAATTTTCTTGAAAAGATCTCTGGTCCTCCCTATTCTATTGTTTTCTTCTATTTCTTTGCATTGTTCATTTAAGAAGGCATTCTTATCTCTTCTAGCTATTCTTTGGAATTCTGCATTTAATTGGGAATATCTTTCTTTTTCTCCCTTGCCTTTCGCTTCCCTCCTTTCCTCAGCTATTTGCAAAGCTTCCTCAGACAGCCATTTTGCTTTCTTGCATTTCTTTTTCTTTGGGATGGTTTTGGTTGCTACCCGTTGTACAATGTTGCGAACCTCTGTCCATAGTTCTTCAGGCACTCTGTCTATCAGATCTAATTCCTTAAATCTATTTGTCACCTCTACTGTATATTCAACAGGGATATGATTTAATTCATACCTGACTGGCCTAGCGCTTTTCCCTACTTTCTTTAATTTAAGCCTAAACTTTGCAACAAGAAGCTCATGGTCTGAGCCACAGTCAGCTCCTGGTCTTGTTTTTACTGACTGTATAGAGCTTCTCCATCTTTGGCTGCAGAGCATATAGTCAATCTGATTTCTGTGTTGACCGTCTGGTGATGTCCATGTGTAGAGCCGTCTCTTGGGTTGTTGGAAAAGAGTGTTTGCTATGACCATCGTATTCTCTTGACAAAATTCTATCAGCCTGTGCCCTGCTTCATTTTGTATTCCAAGGCCAAACTTGCCTGTTATTCCAGTTATCTTTTGGCTTCCTACTTTAGCATTCCAATCCCCCATGATGATAAGGACATCATTTTTGGGTGTTAGTTCTATAAGGTGCTGTAGGGCTTCATAGAACCGGTCAATTTCATCCTCTTCAGCACCGGTGGTTGGGGCATAGACTTGGACTACTGTGATATTGAATGGTTTGCCTTGGATTCGAACTGAGATCATTCTGTCATTTTGAGGATTGTATCCCAGTATTGCTTTTCCTATTTTTTTATTGACTATGAAGGCTACTCCATTTCTTCTGAGGGATTCTTGCCCGCAGTAGTATACCTGATGGTCATCTGAATTAAATTCACCCATTCCTGTCCATTTTAGTTCGCTAATACCTAAGATGTCAATGTTTAGTCTTGTCATCTCTTGTTTGACCACGTCCAGCTTTCCTTGATTCATGGATCTTACATTCCAGGTTCCTATGGAGAAAAAATCTTTACAGCATCGGACTTTCCTTTCACCACCAGACATATCCACAGCTGAGCGTCCTTTCGGCTTTGGCCCAGTCGCTTCATTCTTTCTGGCGCTACTAGTACTAGCCCTCTGCTCTTCCCCAGTAGCATATTGGACGCCTTCCAACCTGAGGGGCTCATCTTCCAGCGTCATATCGTTTTGCCTTTTGGTACTGTCCATAGGGTTTTCATGGCAAAGATACTGGAGTGGTTTGCCATTTCCTTCTCCAGTGGATCACGTTTTGTCAGAACTCTCTGCTATGACCTTTCCGTCTTGGGTGGCCCTGCACGGCATAGCTCATAGCTTCATTGAATTACGCAAGCCCCTTCGCCACGACAAGGCAGTAATCCATGAAGGGGTGATAACATATATATATTGGCAATTTCTAGCTTTTCTATATCAACTACCCAAGCACCTAGCTAGTATTTGCTTCTATATCCCTCATACTAATTTCCTCAGAGTTTAACATGGATTGGCATGGATATTACTATTGGACAATATGAACACCCAGAGGGTGAGGGAGCCTATTGTATAACTAAGCAAGCCTTCAAGTGGGAAAACCAGAGCTGGTTTGGCTTCTTCTGTGCCACTTTCTTGATGACGGGTTGTGTGACCCTGAGAGATGGCATGCTTCAAAGAAGAGGCTAAGGGGATTTTTATTAAGTTTTTTATATAAAATTTTAAGGGGACCCGGGAGGTGGGAGGCCTTGGGGATCCGGAACGAACTTGGGGGAGTTCGACCCGGACAGCAGTCCAGACCATCGGACGGTCGTGGGGGGGAAATAGGGGTTTGGGGGCAGACTCAGCTCCGAGTGCGGAGGGTCTCCCTATCTTGACGGTGATTGAGAGGGGCAGAGAGTGTGGGAGCAGAGGGCTTTATAGTTATTGGGGAACGGTCCACCGCTGTCTTTAAGCAGTTGCCTGTTCCCGCCCTCCTTGCTCTTCTCGCTTCCCCGAGGGCATAGGATTGCAGAACCCCGGGCTCAGGTTGGTTTATTTCAAAGCCAGGTCTGTGGTGAACAAGGCTCCCCTCATACATGATCTTGTTGAGGAGGAGAACGCGGACCTGGCTTGCATCACGGAGACCTGGCTGGGCCAAGAAGAAGGTGTGCCCCTCTCGGAGCTATGCCCACCGGGCTTCCGGGTGCTTCACCAGCCACGGGCCCAGGGCAGGGGCGGGGGGGTGGCGTTTATTATTAGGGAGAGTCTTTGTCCACGAGTGGCCACTGTCCCTCAGATGTTGTGGCCCCGACCCCCGCGCCTGTCTTAACCAAGGATGAGGACTCTGAGGATGATGGGGAGGAACTGGCAAGGCCTCCCTCTCCGGGGCCCTCCTCTCTGGCAAGGCCTCCGTCTCCATCGGGAGGCCGAGAGGAGCAGGCGGTGCTCGAACAGCTGCAGCAGTCTAGCGAAGATGAGTCATGGTTAGACCCTCGAGAAAGACGCAGGGCCAAGCCTCTGCAGCAACGTAGGTTGGGTAGGAGGGTCAGGGAGTAGCTGAGTCATTGAGCCACACCCCATAAGGTATACAGGGAGTGCAGAATTAGTAGGCAAATGAGTATTTTGACCACATCATCCTCTTTATGCATGTTGTCTTACTCCAAGCTGTATAGGCTCGAAAGCCTACTACCAATTAAGCATATTAGGTGATGTGCATCTCTGTAATGAGAAGGGGTGTGGTCCAATGACATCAACACCCTGTATCAGGTGTGCATAATTATTAGGCAACTTCCTTTCCTTTGGCAAAATGGGTCAAAAGAAGGACTTGACAGGCTCAGAAAAGTCAAAAATAGTGAGATATCTTGCAGAGGGATGCAGCACTCTTAAAATTGCAAAGCTTCTGAAGCGTGATCATCGAACAATCAAGCGTTTCATTCAAAATAGTCAACAGAGTCGCAAGAAGCGTGTGGAGAAACCAAGGCGCAAAATAACTGCCCATGAACTGAGAAAAGTCAAGCGTGCAGCTGCCAAGATGCCACTTGCCACCAGTTTGGCCATATTTCAGAGCTGCAACATCACTGGAGTGCCCAAAAGCACAAGGTGTGCAATACTCAGAGACATGGCCAAGGTAAGAAAGGCTGAAAGACGACCACCACTGAACAAGACACACAAGCTGAAACGTCAAGACTGGGCCAAGAAATATCTCAAGACTGATTTTTCTAAGGTTTTATGGACTGATGAAATGAGAGTGAGTCTTGATAGGCCAGATGGATGGGCCCGTGGCTGGATTGGTAAAGGGCAGAGAGCTCCAGTCCGACTCAGACGCCAGCAAGGTGGAGGTGGAGTACTGGTTTGGGCTGGTATCATCAAAGATGAGCTTGTGGGGCCTTTTCGGGTTGAGGATGGAGTCAAGCTCAACTCCCAGTCCTACTGCCAGTTTCTGGAAGACACCTTCTTCAAGCAGTGGTACAGGAAGACGTCTGCATCCTTCAAGAAAAACATGATTTTCATGCAGGACAATGCTCCATCACACGCGTCCAAGTACTCCACAGCGTGGCTGGCAAGAAAGGGTATAAAAGAAGACAATCTAATGACATGGCCTCCTTGTTCACCTGATCTGAACCCCATTGAGAACCTGTGGTCCATCATCAAATGTGAGATTTACAAGGAGGGAAAACAGTACACCTCTCTGAACAGTGTCTGGGAGGCTGTGGTTGCTGCTGCACGCAATGTTGATGGTGAACAGATCAAAACACTGACAGAATCCATGGATGGCAGGCTTTTGAGTGTCCTTGCAAAGAAAGGTGGCTATATTGGTCACTGATTTGTTTTTGTTATGTTTTTGACTGTCAGAAATGTATATTTGTGAATGTTGAGATGTTATATTGGTTTCACTGGTAAAAATAATTAATTGAAATGGGTATATATTTGTTTTTTGTTAAGTTGCCTAATAATTATGCACAGTAATAGTCACCTGCACACACAGATATCCCCCTAAAATAGCTATAACTAAAAACAAACTAACAACTACTTCCAAAAATATTCAGCTTTGATATTAATGAGTTTTTTGGGTTCATTGAGAACATGGTTGTTATTCAATAATAAAATTAATCCTCAAAAATACAACTTGCCTAATAATTCTGCACTCCCTGTAAAGGGGGTGTGGCTGCTCTCAGAACTTTGTGACGAACAATAGTTTCAACAACTTTGGGTCACATCTTTGGAACTCTGCTTCTAGTTTGAAACCTTGGTCTGAATTCTTGGCAACGCTTCTGTACCTGTACTAATGGACTGTTTGCTTGGACGTTATCTCATTTCATCTGAAGTTTGAGGTAACGAGCTTATGTTGCTGCCAAGACCTTATCAGTAGGATATTAATTAAAGCCTGTAGCATTAACTCTTGCGAGTCATGCCTGCTTGTCTGTCTGTGCTCCGGGAGGGGGGAACAGAACAGCGGGTGTGAATCTCTCCTTTTGAAGTTGGGCCTGGCATTCATTTGGGCCTTTTGATTACGTACCTATCTCCCAGCTGTGTATCATCGGCCCTGCCCAAGCTCCTCGACGTCTTGCCCGGGTTGGCGATTGAGTTCCCCAGGCTTATAGTTCTGGGGGATTTCAATTTGCCTTCCGTGCGTGAGGCGTCTGAGTTGGCTCGGGAGTTCATGGCTTCCATGACGGCCATGGACCTGAGTCAAATAATTCAGGACCCGACTTATAATGGAGGTCACACACTCGACCTGGTTTTTATCTCTGGGCAGTGGATTAATGATCTGGGTAGGGGGGATTTAACCATCTATCCCCTGTCATGGTCCGATCATTTTCTTCTCTGGCTAGACTTTCAGTACGCCACCCCCCGCCACTGGGAGGCGGAACCAACCAGGTGGTTCCGCCCCAGGCGCCTGATGGACCCTGAGAGGTTCCAGACGGAGCTTGGGACATTTCCCGCTTCCTTTGCTCACGGCTCTGCCGAGGCCCTAGTGGCAGCCTGGGAGAGGATGGCTGCTGGGGCCTTGGATCGAGTTGTGCCTTTGCGGCCTCTGACCCGGCATGGATCCTGGGTGGCCCCCTAGTTTACCGAGGGACTCCGAGAGATGAAGGGCCGGAAAAGACGCCTAGAGAATCATTGGAGGTCCAGCAGATCCGAATCTGACCTAACACATTGAGAACTTATCTTAAGTCTTACCTAGTGGCGATGGAAGCAGCAAAGCGTGCTTACTTTTCCGCTCTCATTGCGTCCGCAGATAACCGCCCAGCCACCCTGTTTAGAGTGACCCGCTCACTGCTTAATCAGCGACTGAGGGATGACCCCTTGCAGGGTAGGGCTGAGGAATTTGTACAGTATCTGCAGGACAAAATCGCTCAGATCTGGTCTGGTTTGGACTCCGACTGGGTGGAATCTGGCAGAATGGAAGGGGCAGGTCTTGGTTATACCATCTGGGGTGAGTTTGACCCTGTATCTTTGGATGATGTGGACAGGATTATGCGCAGACTGAGCGCTACAACCTGTTTACTGGACCCATGTCCCTCCTGGCTAGTTTCGGCCGCCAGGGCGGTGACAGGGGGCTGGCTCCAGGCAGTTGTCAATGCTTCATTGACAGAGGGTGTCTTCCCCTCTGCCTTGAAAGAGGCAGTGGTGAGGCCCCTCCTCAAGAAGCCTGCCTTGGATCCGGCCTCGTTGAATAACTATCGTCCTGTCTCCAACCTTCGCTTTGTAGCAAAGGTTGTTGAGAGTGTTGTGGCGCGTCAACTTCTGCAATTCCTGTATGAAGCGGACTATCTGGACCCGTACCAGTCCGGTTTCAGACCCGGTTACAACATGGAAACGGCATTGGTCACACTGGTAGATGAAGTCTGGCGGGCTCAGGACAGGGGCTGTTTCTCTATCCTGGTCCTACTTGACCTCTCAGCAGCTTTTGATACCATCGAACATGGTATCTTGCTGCGATGGCTCGAGGGGTTGGGAGTGGGAGGCACTGTTTTATGGTGGTTCTCCTCCTACCTCTCGGGCCGTTCGCAGTTTGTATTGGCAGGGGGGCAGAGATACACCCCGAGGCCCCTTTCTTGTGGGGTGCCTCAGGGGTCGGTTCTCTCCCCCCTCCTGTTTAACATCTATATGAAGCTGCTGGGTGAGATCATTCGTGGTTTTGGGGTGAGGTATCACCAATATGCGGATGATAGCCAGTTGTTCATCTCCACTCCAAACCAACCCAGTGATGCCCTTGACGTGATGTCCCGGTGCCTGGAGGCGGTACGGGTCTGGATGGGAAGGAACAGGCTCAGGCTCAACCCCTCCAAGACCGAGTGGCTGTGGATACCGGCATCTCGTATTGTCCAACATGTTCCATCTCTTTCAATGGGGGGGAGGTATTGCCCCCCTCTGAAACGGCTCACAACTTCGGTGTCCTCCTGGATTCATGGCTTAATTTGGAAGAACATTTATCTGCTGTGACCAGGGGGGCCTTTGCACAGGTTCACCTGGTGCGCCAGTTGCACCCCTTTTTGGACCGAGATGCCCTATACACTGTCACTCATGCCCTTGTCACTTCTTGCCTGGATTACTGTAACGCTCTCTACATGGGGCTGCCCTTGAAGTACACCCGGAGGCTTCAGCTGGTGCAAAATGCAGCCGCGTGGGTACTTAAGGAAGTTCCTCGATACTCCCATGTTATTCCACTCCTGCACGAGCTTCATTAGCTTCCGGTTGTCCTCCGGGTACGATTCAAGGTGCTAGTAATTACCTTTAAAGCCCTACATGGCTTAGGCCTGGGGTATTTGCGAGACTACCTGCTGCCATTGTCAACCTCCCATCGCCCTGTTTGCTCCCAGAGAGTCGGCCTACTCAGAGTTCCGTCGGTTAAGCAATGCCGGCTAGTGACCCCTAGGGGGAGAGCCTTCTCTGTGGGTATGCCGACCCTCTGGAATGAGTTGCCTCCGGAGCTGCGGATGGCCCCCGACCTTCGGTCCTTTCGCCATGACCTGAAGACATGGATGTTTCAACAATCGGGCCTGGACTGACTATGGTTTTAAATTTGGTTTTATGGCAGACATGTCAAACACAAGGCCTGGGGGCCAGATCCGGCCCGCGAAGTGGTTTCATGTGGCCCGCGAAACCATCCTGGAAACAGTGAGGGAACGGCCCCCACTGCCTTGGCCCTGGCCCAGAGACCCTCCTCCTGCCAGAGACCCTCAGATCTGTCCCACTCCTGCCCAGGCCTCCATAGGCACCCTTGATGCGAACGATGTAGAGCTGGCCATGCCCACCCAGTAGGCCATACGCACTCTAGCCACACCTACCCAGTAGGCCACGCCCACCCTGGCCATACCCACCCGGCCCCCTGAGGGCAACCGCAATGCTGATGCGGCCCTCAATGAAATTGAGTTTGACACCCCTGTTTTATGGGGTTAAATTACTATGTATTGAACATATCTACTGTTTAATTCTTTTTTAAATTTTGTATTTTCATGTTCTTTTTTAGTTTTTATTGTTGTGAGCCGCCCTGAGTTCTTAGGGAAAAGGGCGGCATATAAATATAATAAATCAAATCAATCAAATCAATCAATCAATATAAATTTTCAGTAAAGTATTATACTCTTGGTAAAATCATGTTTGAGGAGTTTTTTTCTGGAAATGTCAACGGGACAGTTGAAACCTCTTTCCAAACATTCATTTAGAGGAAAAAGTGAATATAATAATTCCGAATTTACTAAAAAATAAATCCACAATTTAAAAACTTGTTTACTATCCATTCATTCACCAGCCACTTCAATGGATCCATCACGTTAAGGATGGCAAATATATTTAAAGATTAAGAATGATTTCTTACTCATCTATTTCCCCCACCCACAAACTCTTTTTCCCCCTTAAAAAATGACCTATGTATATTCTTGCTTTTCAAAGTGAGGTGACAAACTCTAGACTATTGAATATTAAAATGTATTGGCATATATGGCTGTCACAGGAACATTACATAAAATTCATGTAGAGCCTATGTTTGTCACTTTTTTTCTCTATATAAATCTATTATTATAAACAAGCTTGGAATAATTTTGTTGTATTCCTCATGCATGTATGGAGGAGGCTAATGAAAAAATATAAATTAGAGGACAAGTTTAAAAAAGAGGTTTATTTCACTATCTGTATCTCTCACAACTAAATTCCATTATATTCAATGAGACTTATTCCTGGGAGTTTGTGCAGTTATAGTCAATTACGTGAAATGTTATTGGTATTCTTTTTAATGTAATTATGACTGCAATCAGCAGCAAAGCTTGCTGAAACAAAAATACTTTAGCAGAAGTCGTTGCTTGGCAGCATTTAGAAACAAGTATATAAAGGGAAAAGATTCCAATTAGGATTTCGTCATTGGCCAGAGACCTGGCAACCTTTACGTCTCTACAAACATTGGCTATTAGACCCTTTAAAACTTTCACTATTTGAGAAAATCCACTTCTGTGGGTTTTTTAAACTAATTTTATCCTGAGAATATCCTGGAGAAAAGCTTGGCCAAAAATTCTTCTAGATTAAGCAAGTGCCAATAGCTTTTAGAAAAAGAACAACAGTTTCAGGAAACAATCTCAAATGCTTATGGGGGCAGGCTTTGAAATGTTTGAAGTGTTAAATGCTTTAAAATTATTGCACAAATGTTTATGAAATAGCCATCAACAACCACCACCACCCCGCCCCACAAAATGGGGGGAAAGAATCCAGGAAATCACATTGTAGGATTTCTAACAAATTTATTTGCAAATTATGGTGGAAAATAAATATTTGGTCAGTAACAAAAGTTCATCTCAATACTTTGTTATATACCCTTTGTTGGCAATGACAGAGGTCAAACGTTTTCTGTAAGTCTTCACAAGGTTTGCACACACTGTTGCTGGTATTTTGGCCCATTCCTCCATGCAGATCTCCTCTAGAGCAGTGATGTTTGGGGGCTGTCGCTGGGCAACATGGACTTTCAACTCCCTCCAAAGGTTTTCTATGGGGTTGAGATCTGGAGACTGGCTAGGCCACTCCAGGACCTTGAAATGCTTCTTACGAAGCCACTCCTTCGTTGCCCGGGCGGTGTGTTTGGGATCATTGTCATGCTGAAAGACCCAGCCACGTTTCATCTTCAATGCCCTGGCTGATGGAAGGAGGTTTTCACTCAAAATCTCACGATACATGGCCCCATTCATTCTTTCCTTTACACGGATCAGTCGTCCTAGTCCCTTTGCAGAAAAACAGCCCCAAAGCATCATGTTTCCACCCCCATGCTTCACAGTAGGTATGGTGTTCTTTGGATGCAACTCAGCATTCTTTCTCCTCCAAACACGAGTTGAGTTTTTACCAAAAAGTTTTACTTTAGTTTCATCTGACCATATGACATTCTCCCAATCCTGTTCTGGATCATCCAAATGCTCTCTAGCAAACTTCAGACGGGCCCAGACATGTACTGGCTTAAGCAGGGGGACACGTCTGGCACTGCAGGATTTGAGTCCCTGGCGGCATAGTGTGTTACTGATGGTAGCCTTTGTTACTTTGGTCCCAGCTCTCTGCAGGTCATTCACTAGGTCCCCCCGTGTGGTTCTGGGATTTTTGCTCACCGTTTTTGTGATCATTTTGACCCCATGGGGTGAGATCTTGCGTGGAGCCCCAGAACAAGGGAGATTATCAGTGGTCTTGTATGTCTTCCATTTTCTAATAATTGCTCCCACAGTTGATTTCTTCACACCAAGCTGCTTGCCTATTGCAAATTCAGTCTTTCCAGCATGGTGCAGCTCTACAATTTAGTTTCTGGTGTCCTTCGACAACTCTTTGGTCTTGGCCATAGTGGAGTTTGGAGTGTGACTGTTTGAGGTTGTGGACTGGTGTCTTTTAACCTGGTAACAAGTTCAACCAGGTGCCATTCATACAGGTAACGAGTGGAGGACAGAGGAGCCTCTTAAAGAAGTTACAGGTCTGTGAGAGCCAGAAATCTTGCTTGTTTGTAGGTGACCAAATACTTATTTTACCGAAAAATGTAGAAATTAATTCATTAGAAATCCTACAATGTGATTTCCTGGATTCTTTCCCCCCATTTTGTCTCTCATAGTTGAGGTATACCTATGATGAAAATTACAGGCCTCTCTCATCTTTTTAAGTGGGAGAACTTGCACAATTGGTGGCTGACTAAATACTTTTTTGTCCCACTGTATAATTAAAAAAACTGAATGGACCTACCTAGACATGAATTTCATGGCAATTTCATAACAACATCAATGTCTTCCCTTGTTTAGTGAATGATTTATTACATTTATATGCCATTTTTCTGAAGCTCATGATAGTGTACCTTTTTCACCCAAAGGTAGGTTGTGACATAAGTTGGACCAACAGAGTGACTGGCCCAAACTTTCCACCGAGCAGCCATAGCTAAGGATGGATTTTAGCGTTAATCACTTTAATTACAACTTATTTAAAGCTGGTTATGTTGCTCTCTCTCTCTCTCTCTCTCTCTGTGTGTGTGTGTGTGTGTGTGTGTGTGTGTGTGTATCCAACATCGTCAGAGTAAAATTGCCAGAGATGAGGGAACACGTTTATATTGCCGGCGTTTTTTGCGCTCTGTTCATAGAGCGAGTCACAGGTCTCTTCGCCTCAGCCGGCCGTATTGTACTATTTATTTTCTCCCAGTTGCAGTAATCCAGACATTTTCACATTCTGGAATACCGTATGATAAATTTCTGGAGCATACTTAATATCGCTGTCCCACTGTATCTGAACAGAAAAAAATGAGTTAACTCCAAAGTTGTACTACTGAACTTCGTATTTTTGTAAAAGAAATAGCTTCCATAGACTGTGCTGTATAATAAGCTGTTATTCACTCAGTTATTAATTACTAATTTCCCTGGTCTTAGATAACAATGTATGGCCAGTGATAAGATCATTGAGAGAATCGCAATCGCAATTGCAATCACAATCCCTCTCACATATCTCCTTAACAGAAGGAAAATAGACTTGATCTTAATTTCTTCCTTTCCCTATAACCCCCTTGACCATTTGGGGCAGATTGATAGGAAGGAAATCACTTCATTTTACTAGACTGGAAGCCTTCTGCAAACCAAAAGCTTCTTTCAAAGTACAGAAGGAAGGATTTCGATCTTAACCAATAGCAGTAGTGTAAAGTTAATGAAAGGAGATACAAAAGTTAAACATAACTTCACTAACAGAATCATGGATACAGCTTTTATTAATATAGTAATATGCAGAACAGAATAACAGAGTTGGAAGGAGCCTTGGAGGTCTTCTAGTCCAACCCCCTGCTCAAGCAGGAAACCCTATACCAGGGGTGTCAAACTCAATTTCATTGAGGGCCGCATCAGCATTGCGGTTGCCCTCAGGGGGGTGGGTGGGCGTGGCCTACTGGGTGGGTATGGCCTACTGGGTGGGCATGGCCAGCTCTACATCGTTCACATCAAGGGTGCCTATGGGGGCCTGGGCAGGAGTGGGACAGATCTGAGGGTCTCTGGCAGAAGGAGTGTCTCTGGGCCAGGGCCAAGGCAGTGGGGGCTGTTCCCTCCCTGTTTCCAGGATGGCTTCGCGGGCCGCATGAAACCACTTCGCGGGCCGGATCTGGCCCCCGGGCCTTGTGTTTGACATGTCTGCCCTATACCATCTCAGACAAATGGCTGTCCAATCTCTTCTTAAAAACCTCCAGCAATGGAACACCCACTACTTTTGGAGGCAAGTTGTTCCACTAAGTAATTGTTCTGTCAGGAAATTTTTCCTTAATTCCAGGTTCGTTCTTTCATTATTTTCCATCTGTTGTTTCTTCTCCCACCTTCAGGTTCTTGTGAAAATATGTTGACTCACCCTCTTCTTTACGACATCAAAAGTATTATGTTATAATTCCTACCCACTTAAATTCATTTCTAACTTAGCCAACTTCTTAGATGGTTTCTAAAGACATGCAATAGATTTATGGAAGGAAAATATGAAAGACAACAGATGAATGAATACTAAATCCTCAAGAGCAGGCATGTCCAACCCACAGCCCATAAAAGCTGCATGCAGTCCTGAACAGCCCCTAATTTCAATTTTTGAATTTGAATTTTATTGAATTTATATACCGCCCTTTCCCGTAGGACTCAGGGCAGTTTACAGGGTACTTAAAACATCGATACAAAAATTAAAAATAATTAAAAAAGATTAAATTAAATCCCTGAAGAAATATAAAAACCCCAATTAAAACTCTAAAATTAAAATTCAAATTTTATGCACTGGCAATAGATGGAAATACTGGTGCTACAAATATGGCTCAAACTTGCCATTTTTATTAGGGGTATTGATAATGAGTGCAATATCACTGAAGAAATGGCTTCTTTGATGCCATTAAAAGACATAAGTAAATCTCTTGATTTGTATGAAGCAGTAAGAATTACATAAAAGCATATTTCTTTAATTTCTTTGCCAACCTATCTGGCATAGCTACTGATAGCACCACAGGTATACTTGGTAAAAAAGAGGGATTTATAAGACTAATGAGCCATGGTGGTGCAGGCTAATTCTGCTGACTGCCGGCTGCTGGCAGTTTGAATCTCACTGACTCAAGGTTAACTCAGCCTTCCATCCTTCTGAGGTCAGTAAAATGAGTACCCAGATTGATGGGGGCAATATGCTTGACTCTATAAACTGCTTAGAGAAGGTTGTAAAGCACTGAGAAGCACTATATAAGTCTAAGTGCTATTGATAATAGAAGATGGTGCAATTGCCACCAGTAACTCACATTTGATAAACCACTGCATCAGATATATCAAGAACATTTACGTACAGAAGTTTTAAAAACAGAGGTCATGCAAGTTGTCATCAAAGCTGTAAACTCAATCATTGCCAATTCCAGGAAGACCTTAAAAGTATGGGTGCTGATTATGGGGATATCATTTACTTTTCTGAAATAAGGTAGCTAAGTCAGGTAAAATATTGAAAAGATCTTAGGATTTGCAAAATTGATCTCCTTTGTAAATTGTGACAAACATCTAAGCCAACTCAGTACTGTAGAAAATACTTCAAAATTCCAACTAAGAGAACAGAAAATAAATCCACCATATTATTTTATTTTCAAATTCAGGTGTGGCCTATATCATCCGGCTTCAAAACTAATTCTCATAAGATATTGTCATTTCTTTACTGTGGGCACAACGGCACACATCAAAAATGAAATTTAGTTGCCCGCTCTCAAACTGAAACACATACATGACACACACGTAAAACATATATACACAACATATGTATATATATACAACATATGTAGAGATCCACACCCCTACATATACATAACAAATAAATATTAAATACTGTCCATCTTCAATATATAACAGAAGGAAGAAGACAGAGTTCACAAGGTTAATGCTGTATGGAATGAAACTATGGCTGAATCTGGATGTTCTGCTATGGATACCACGAAGCCTCCTCCCAGAGGGTAACAAGGAAAACAGGCCGTGAAGAGGATGAGTAGTGTCCTAGATAATCTTACGGACCCTGCTCAAACAACGCTTCTCTGCTATGTTCTGGATGGGAGGGAGGGAACTGCAAATAATCTTTTCGGCCTTTCTCACCACTCTCTGCACCGCCTTCCTGTCTAGAATTAACATGCTCCAAAATTCCTAGTTGTCTAAGCATTTACTTAGGAACAGATACTTTCCATTTTAAAATGGATTAGAAAAATAAAAGCATTGTTTTATATATTCAGGAAATTGTTTCACCAGCCGCAAGCAAACATGAAGTATCTTAATATAAACAAAAGTGAGTTCTTACCTGCCACCGTCCATAACTAAGTAGGAACAATGACACAGGAATGGCAGTGCCTGCCATCGCATGAGTTGAGGGCATGCTGTATTCAGAATTGTAGAAAACCTCCAGCTTCACTACTGGGGGAGAAGCAGGCCTTGGCCAGCGGATAACATCTTTGGTGCACTGACCCAAATACATAATCCAAACCCAAATGATGATGAGTCTCCTGCCCAGCCAAGGATCCACATTCCAGAAGAAGAAGGGGAAAAACATGAGATAGAAAAATTCATTGCCAAGTTCTGTGCCAAAGCTGAAGAGGTAATAAAGGAAAAAATTATGGATTCTGAATTTCTGTGATATGGATTCTCCAGTCAGAGAGTTGCGGCGAGGATGGTTTTTTGAGACCCACCTCTTCTGCTTTTCTAGAGATGCTTGCTGAGGTTCCTCTCCACAGGTGTCTTCAGAAACCATCCCTTTCTTCCTACCATTTGAGTGGCCCTCCTCACGTTTCTCCTCCACGTTAAACGAACCTCCTCGGGACACACATCGTCTGCCACTTTCACCCTGGGTCTCGGCAACGGTGCAGTTCCCGTTGACCAAGGGGTGATCTGTGTCCACCACCATCTGAGCTGAGGAGACAGACCTCCAGTCCGGTAGTGCTTCCACACCGCATAGTTTTTGGAAACGGGCAACTTTCTCGGCATCCTGCAGGTAACAAATCAAGCGATGCAGCAGAGACATATCAGTTCTTCTGTCAGAGGGCAACTCAAGTAGGTAAATCCGAAATCCAGGATGGGGGAAAAAAATACCAAAGCAGGGAAAGAGATCTGAAAGTACTTCAGGATAATTTTCAGCAGAAGACCAGACAGTTTTTTCAAAGTGAGAAAGGGCTTGCAAAATAGGGGGAGCCGCTTCAGCAGATGACACAGGCGTAGGACCTGTGGGCCCCGAGAGGGAACTAGGGCAGGTATGACTTCATAAGGCACGCTGGGAAGGGCACTAAACCTTGCTGGTTGCAGAAGGGAAAGGGGGGAGAAACAACGAGAGTAGTATGTAGGGCAGAAGAGGAGGAGCTTCGGGATAGGGAGGAGAAAGCGAAGCGAAACGAAAGAAGAAGAAGGGGGGGGAAAAGGAGAAGTGAAGCTAAAATGCAGCCCGAAAAGACCCAGGAGAGGAGGAAGGCGGGTTAACCCGTTGGGGCGCGAAGCGGCTGAGAACGGGTTCACCTCCGGAAAAGAGGGAAGCCAGCTGACGAGCGGGCAAAGAACAGCTCCGGATGGGAAATCACGGTCCTCCGAAAAAGACGGCGTCAATCGAGCATTCAGTCAGTCGACCCAGCCACCGTTCCGCCTAACATCCCCACGCAGCCTCTCCCGGCTCTCGCTGCTCCGCGCAGCACCAATTCCGTACAAGTCCCGCCTGCGCCTCTGGCTGCTCTTACTTAGCTGGGGCGCGCGCACGCGCGATTAATCCCCGTCCGAAGAATCCGCTGAGCGCGAGCGCGCACGCCAAATATGAACCGCAGGGCGTGCGCGAGATGGCGGAAACCGGGGAGGGGGGGGTGGCGGCGCCCAGGTGTTCCCTCCCGTAACCTGCTTATTAATCGAATTTGTATCCCGCCTTTCTGCCGCCGATGACGCTTTTCTAAGGCGTCTAATAAAAGCCCACCAAAATCACGATATTAAAGCGAATACAAATCCCATAATTCACACTGTGCAGTTTTACAATGCCAGCCTATTTCTGGAGCTGACAGCTGTATCAGCTGCGGGGGGGGGGGGCGGGTGTCTTTGGACCGTAGTATATGAATTTAGCAATATCACTTATATGGTTTACAATATCAGCATATTCTCAGCAGTCTGGATCTTCATTTAACTGACTGGGAAGGATGGAAGGCTGACACCATTTGAGCTAGTCAAGATTGAACTCCAGATTGTCGGCAGAGTTTGCCTCAATACTGCACTTTAACCACGGTGTCACCAGGGCTCATTTTAGTAACTTATCATCTCTTAAAGTACAATAAATGATCTCTTCCATTTCTCTTTTCTATGAACAACATCTTTAAAGCTCAACTTTAAAGTTCAGTCCTGATCGTTAAGGGCTACCAGAGACAATAACATACCTATTTTAACCTTGATCAAATAAACCAGCTTTATATTCCTTCCTTTTACATCTGACAACCTTTATTTTATATTCCTTCCTTTCCCTTTTAACAATCGTGTCCTTTAATCCTCTCAAATAATGTCCTATCACTTGATTTCTTCTCGTTTTTTCTTTGTCCATTCTCACAAAATTCTTCAAAACTTTAATAAAGTGTCTTATAATTCCAGTATAAAAAAGTTATCCAGGTCACTCTTTTTCTTTGTTAAGACAGCCAGTTTCATTTGTAGATGCAGTGTAACATCTTGTTCTGGATGATTCCCATAGTCTGAAATTTTTAAATCCACTTTAAAATCAGTCTCAGACCTATCTGGAAAAAAAGGGTCCTCTTCAATAGTCAGTTTTCCTATAATGGCAAATGCTTGTAAAAGTATATTGTGGATCCCTTATTCATGATTATCCTCCAATACAGGGCTTTTCAACCAGTGGTACAGGTACCACCTGTGGTACATTGGCACCTGGCAGGTGGTACATGACCATCCTAGAAAAGTGGTAGCGGGGGAGGGGAATGAGCTGAACTGGTGGCAGCACCGCACAAGCCTGAGTGAGAGATGGCTGGAGCTGCAAGGCTATCAGGGCTCAGCGGAAGCGCCAGCATCAGCGGCAGGCTCCAGCTGGAGCTCGGCGCTGATCGTGGCGCTACCGCTGAGCCCAGAAGAAGCACCGATCAGCTGGAATGTTGCAGCATCTCCAGGGTCTTGTGATTTACATTCAGATGCTTGGCAACTGATTCATATTTATGACGGTCAGTGTCCCAGATCATGTGAAGTGACCAAAACCTGCTGCAACCACCCAGCAGAGGGGGAAATAAAAACCAACATACCCCCACCCCACACCCACTGCCAATCCTCAACAGAAATGCTCACAAGAATGAAAACTTCGGACAGGAGGAAGAGCAGGCAGGCAGGTGTCTTGCTCGGCTGTGGCTAGGGGGGCACTTTTTTCAGTGCCATTTTAACTTCGAGCAGTCACTAAGCGAACTGTTGTAAGTCGAGGACTACCTGTACTTCATCACTTTTTTCCTTTTTTTTTTTGGTCATCAGGTTTTTGACACCTTGCTAGGCGACTGGTGGTACTCGGATGTTGCCATATCCTAAAAGTGGTACAGTGTGTGAAAATGTTGAAAAGCCCTCCTCCAATACATCCAGTATTATTTTGCCTTACTCTGTATTAATAAGACTACTTTAAGACTTCTTCATCTTAATTATAATCTTTAGTTCTTTTTGGTTCCCTCTAGTATCAAAGCTTCAAAATACTATTTTACACATTTTAAGTATTGAAAACAGCAGCACGATCCAACAGGAAGGATTCTTATAATTAGTTTCAAAATCTTATTTAAAAAAGATAAATACAGTTCAAATCCATTTTAGTCCATTTGTAATTTTCCAAAACCAATGTTTAAGTCACTATTTTGCTGTTTATTACTCCCAAAATATTGTCAGTATATTGCCCCCCAAAATCTAGATCCTCATGTTACCAACCTCAGAAGGATTGACCCAGTCAGGCTTGAACTCCTGGAGTGAGCAATGCATTCTAACCACTCCACCACCACAGCTCTTGATGATCCTACTTGGGGTGGTGCGCGCGCACCTACGGTCGTTCGGAGAGGTGCGCGCGCACCTCTCGGAATGGGCAGCGGTGCCGCTTCTTGGGAAAGCGGCAGTTTTGCAGACGGGCCGTGGCAGCTTTCTCAAAGAGCGGCGCCGCTGCCCATTCGCGCAGAGGTACGCACGCACCTCTCCAAAGGTTTGGGGAGGTGCGCGCGCACCTCCGCCCGTTCGGAGAGGTGCGCGCGCACCTCTCCAAACGGGCGGTGCCACTTTCCATTTGGAGAGGTGCGCGCACACCACTGCCCGTTCGAAGAGGTGCGCGCGCACCGGGCGGCTCCGGAGCCGCGGGTTGCCGACCCGTGACCTAGAGTATTTTTTCCAGTTAAATTGCACTCCATTGCAATTAGTTTTTATGCCATCCTGAGGTGTTTGTGAACTTTGGACATTCTGAATTCAGCCAGCAATTAAGGGTGCACAAACTGAAGTTATCTTATTGGCACAAAAGACCCACATTATCTACAAAAATTGAACAAGGAAGTTATCTTCTGTGTAAGGTAAATATCTTTATCTTCTAATCAAAACAGGCTGTAACCCAACTTGGAGTTTTAAGACAGATTGCCCTGTTTTGCTAGTTGACATTCCAATGATATTTCAATCATATTTTCAAATCTTCACCCTCCTCTGTATTCACTCTGATTTGTCACTGTCCTTTTTGAACAATCTTGCCCAGAACTAGACATAGTACAAAGAGGGCCTCCTCAGGGTGCCGTCGGCCAGACAATGTCGGCTGGCGACCCCCAGGGGGAGGGCCTTCTCTGTGGGAGCACCAGCCCTTTGGAACCAACTCCCCCTTGAGCTTCGGATGGCCCCAGACCTCCGGTCCTTTCGCTGCAACCTCAAAACTTTCCTTTTCCATCAGGCTGACCTGGATTGACGATGGGTTTTTAAAATGTTTTAATTTTTAACTGTAGTTAATTTATTTTGTGGCTGTTTATTTAATTCCTTTTAATTTTTGTATTGTTGTTTTTATTGTTGTTAGCCACCCTGAGTCCTTCGGGAGATAGGGCGGCATATAAGTCCCAAAAATAAATAAATAAATAAATAGTATTTCATATGGGATCTAACCAGGGCACGAGGGAGTGAAACAATTACTTCCCATGATTTGTATGTTCCTGAGATTGTGTTGTCCTTTTTAGCAACTGCATCACATGCTGGCCTGTGAATAGTTTGGTATAATCAGAGAAACTTGGATCCCTTTCATATGTACTGCCAAGACAGATAGGGATGCTTGCATTCTGTCTTGACTACATCTTAGATGTGCACAAAACCCCATGAACTAATAATATACTTCAAATGTACAACTCTGCCTTGATGTATCATGTTTGCATTGTGAACCCTGGAAGAACTCTGATGACTTTCTTGCTATAAGCACACAAACAGCAAACAGCTATGATGCTACTTGTTGGAACAATTAACATCTAAGCAAGTTAATTGTCCATTTCACAGACAAAGCGGTTCCAGGACAGACTTTATCTGGCTTAAGGAATGGACCTACCAGAAAGAGAGAAATCCATCCAAATTAAGGGTAATCAACTTACAACTTGAAACCTTATCCTAATAACCAAGGCTTTCAGAAGCTATCAATTTAGGCCTGTGGCAAAGCCGACTTCTCCTTTTGCAGCAAGCTATTTGGGCATTAAAAAATGGGGAAATTGAGAGGAAGGAGGAAGAGAAAGAAAATAAGATTTCAGAGCGAAAAAAGCTACCTTGTTGATAGCTGAACTATAGCATTAAATTAACCTAGTTGTTGGGATCATATAACACACTAAGCACACAGTCTGGATTCATACAACATAATGAACCACTACTAGCCAACCATATTTTAATCAAGGGCACTTTCATTCTATTTCAATTTGAAAGCAGTTCTGGACCTCTGTATTTCCCAACATCAGCAGTGTTTGAGGGCTGACTTGATTTATTCCTTGCTCAGCGGTAGTATTGAAACTGCTGTGATAGCACAGTGAGTTTCACTTTCTTTGTGCTTGCATTTCCCCACCAGAAGAAACTCTTGACTCATGAATCCACTTGGCTCCTGACCTTTAGAACTTGTCCATTAAGAGAAATATTCTTGGAGGCTTTGCAGCTCTCCTTCACCCTTAAGAATCTTGATAGAAATTTGGTCTTTTCCTCAGGAACAACCTGAGGATATCAAGCTAATTCCCCTTCCTTCCTTCCTTCCTTCCTTCCTTCCTTCCTTCCTTCCTTCCTTCCTTCCTTCCTTCCTTCCTTCCTTCCTTCCTTCCTTCTTGTGGAGATGAAGGGATTTTTGCCATCGCAGCATCTGTAGGCAGCTCAAGGTCTGGCACTGTTTTTTTGCTTGCTCTTAGCATTTCAAATCAGCAGAAGTGATCTAGGATTACTTTTAAATTCCATGTGAAAGTTTAGGAACAGAAAACAATGAGAGTGGGAAAGTGCTTCTAGGGCATTGTGTTAAGGAGAGAAGAGAAGCAGAGAAGAAGTAATCTTGTCCATTTGGGGTTATAGCTGAAGCTTTTGTTTGCCTCAGACTTTCCAGCCTAAACAGGGATAATGTCTTAAGGAACACACACAGACACACAGACACTGACACAGACACACAGACACAGACACACACACACACACACATATGTATATGTATATGTATATGTATATGTATATATAAAGGTAAAGGTAAAGGTACCCCCACACATGCGTGCTAGTCGTTTCCGACTCTAGGGGCCGGTGCTCATCTCTGTTTCAAAGCCGAAGAGCCAGCGCTTGTCTGAGGACGTCTCTGTGGTCATGTGGCCGGCATGACTAGATGCCAAAGGCTCACGGAACGCTGTTACCTTCCCACCGTAGTGGTCCCTATTTTTCTACTTGCATTTTTACATACTTTCGAACTGCTAGGTTGGCAGAAGCTGGGACAAGTAACAGGCGCTCACTCTGTTATGTGGCACTCGGGATTTGACCCGCCAAACTGCCGATCTTCTGATCAACAAGCTCAGCATCCTAACCCACTGAGCCACCGCGTCCCTAGATATATATATATATATGTTTTCTGAGGTTTTCGCGGGTGTTTGTATGTGGATCTTTGGTTATTCGGGTTTTTCCCCACGTAGAACTAAAGGTGTAGGGGCGACGTTTCGACGGAATCCCATCCGTCATCATCAGGCTGGTGGCTTCTGCTTCCTTCTTCTGGGAGAAGCATGTGGCTGTTTGTTCCTCTTTTTTAAACTGCCAGAGGGGGTGTGTTCTGTGGGTGGAGGTGTGCTCTGATTGGGTGGGGGAGTAAGTGTGTTCTGATTGGGTGGGAGTGTGTTTTGAATGGTGGGTGTGTTCTGATTGGGTGGGGGTGTGTTTTGAGTGGATGGGCTGGTCTCAGCTGCCGGCCTTAGACCTGAGCTGGTGAGTTGTGCTGCTTTTGTTCGGCTTCGTGTTTGTGGTGGTGCCATGTTTTTATAGTGGGTGTCAGTTTGCTTATTGTGTGGTTTGGAGGGGTTTAAAGTGGCTGATGTTGCAGCTGTAGTTAGGTTTCTGTTTTGTGGTTGTGCCTCGTTATCATTGTGGGTTCGGATTTGCTTTTTGAATGGTTGTGTGGTGGTGATGTCATGTGGTGTTATCATGACTTTGGGTCTATCATTCTTGGTGGTTGGGACTCGTCTGTCAATCAAGGCGGGTTTCCAAATGGTTGGTAGGCGAGAGGTATCATCTCGTTTGTTTATGCTGTGGGGGCGTTTTTCTATCTCAATGGCTTCTCTGATTATTCTGTTGTTAAAATGTTTAATTTTGGCGATAGTTTTGGTTTTTTTAAAATCAATTTCATGTCCCGTGGCTTCAAAGTGTTGGACCAGGGATGAAGTTTGTTCTCCCTTTCTGAGTGAGTTTTTGTGCTCTTCAATGCGTGCACTTATTCTTCTGTTGGTCTGTCCGATGTATGTGGTGGGGCAGGTGGTGCATGGGATTTCGTATACTCCTTGGTTTTCTAAGCCAATTATGTCCTTGGGGTTTCTTAGGATGGTGGATATTTTTCTGTCTCTGTAGAATGCTGTTTTGATGTTGTGTTTTTGGAGGACCTTGCTGATTCTGTCTGTGGTCCCTTTTAAGTATGGGAGGAGGGCTTTGCCATTTTCTTGTTCTCTGTCTTAGGTTTTTGTGGGTGTCTCTCTTCGGATTAAGTTGGTAATCGTGTTTCTTTGGAATCCATTGGCTGTTAGTACATTAGTGAGAGTGTGTAGTTCGGTTTTTTGGTGTTGTTCGTCAGCTAGGTGTTTTGTTCTGGAGATGAGTGTCTTGGCTACGGAGTTGATCTGTGCTGGGTGGTGGTGTGAGACTGCGTTCAGATAGCGGTTTGTGTGTGTTTTTTTATGGTAGATAGTGTGTCCTAGGGAGCCGTTGGATTTCTTGTAGACTAAGACATCAAGGAAGGGAAGTTGATTGTTAGCTTCTGTTTCCATGGTGAATTGTATTTTGGGGTGTAGGCTATTGAGGTGTGTGAGGAAGTCATCCAGTTTTTCTTTGCCATGTGGCCAGATTACGAAGGTGTCATCTACGTATCTGAGCCAGAGTTTGGGTTTGTGGTTGGATTTTTCTAGAGCGAGGGTTTCAAAGTGTTCCATGTAGAGGTTTGCGATGACAGGTGAAAGGGGTGATCCCATGGGTGCTCCTTCCATTTGTTTGTATCTTTGTCCATTGTAGATGAAGTATGTGTTAGATAGGCAGTGGTTGGTCAGATCTAGGATGTGTTTTGGGGTCCCTAGGACACACCAACGGCTCCCTAGGACACACTATCTACCATAAAAGCAGCAATCTTCTCCCAGAAGAACGAAGCTGAAGCCACCAGCCTGAGGATGAGGGATGAGATTTCGTCGAAACGTTGCTCTTATACCTTCAATTCTACGTGGGAAAAAACCCAAATGACCAAAGATCTACATATATATATATATATATATATATATATATTTGCAGAATATTTTACAGCAGAAATTGTTATTGTTAATGTTGTGTAGTGGGTTCTTTGGAAGCAGGAGGTGAGACGAGAGAGTTCGAACAGGAACATTGCTTTATTGAAGTAACGGGAACAGAACTGAGAACAAAGGCTTCTACGCAGCTACTTATACGGTTGACCACTAGGCAGGGGCCAATAGCTTTAAAGGGACCTATTCCCACCCCAAAACCAACCAGTGATCGTCCTGGAGACTGCATGTCTGGGCAGCCAGCAACCATTACGCAGATACCCTAATTAAGCAATCTCAAGCAGCATTCAAAGACACGTGAAAACAGTTCAAGTAAAAGGCCCAATACATTACACCACTCCCTCCTAGAATGTAAAAACATTATTAAAATTATTTGAGAATAAAGTCTTGTAAATATGGTGGTGGTCTGCGCGACCTTGCAGATTGCCTGGGGGATCCAGGCAACCTCCCGGTGTACCAGCTTGCCCGCCAGGCTGGGTAAACCAGGACTCATGAGTTCACGAGAGACGGATTGACTCGAGTAACTTTGGCTGGCCATTCCAGGTCAGCCCAGACCAAAGTCCAAAGTAGGAGCAGAGTTAGCACAGCGGCTGTTTTGATCGGGTTGACTTTCCCTGTCAGTTCCATCCCAAGTTGCATTCCTGGACTTTGCCCATCTACAACCACCTCCCCTTTGTACTGACTGGTGGAGTCCTCAGAGCATGTGAAATGCCCTGTTTGGCTGCCAGTTTCTGGTTCTAGGAGCACACCTGTTGTGAGGTCCTTGCTTTGTGGCCGTTCTGCAAACCGCTTCCGCAGCTGATCAATATGGTGGTGAACGACTCGCCTCCCCATCCAGAGCCACCTCATATTAGAGAGGGCCCGAGACTTTAACAATTTTACCTGGCACCCACAAGTTACCATGCCCATAGTTCCGGGCCCACACTTCATTACCCACTTTCAACCCCTTTGGAGGCTTTGGGCTAGAGGTGCCTGCTGCCACCCAGTCTGGATGTAATCTGTCCAGTTTTGTGATGAGCCTTCTTCCCCAGAGAAGTTCTGCTGGGCTCTTGCCTGTTGCTGTACAAGACGTAGTGTGCTGGCAAAGCAAAAAATCAGCCAGCCTGTGGTGCCAATCCCCAGTCACTATGTGCTTGAGTGCCTTCTTTGTAGTGTGCACCATACGTTTGGCCTGCCCATTAGTTGAGGGGTGAAAGGGAGCCAATGTAGTATGTCTTATGACAGACATGTCAAACACAAGGCCCGGGGGCCAGATCCGGCCCATGAAGTGGTTTCATGCGGCCCGCGAAGCCATCCTGGAAACAGTGAGGGAACAGCCCCCACTGCCTTGGCCCTGGCCCAGAGACCCTCCTTCTGCCAGAGACCCTCAGATCTGTCCCACTCCTGCCCAGGCCCCCATAGGCACCCTTGATGCGAACGATGTAGAGCTGGCCACGCCCACCCAGTAAGCCATACGCACTCTAACCACACCCACCCAGTAGGCCACGCCCACCCAGGCCACACCCACCCGGCCCCCTGAGGGCAACCGCAATGCTGATGCGGCCCTCAATGAAATTGAGTTTGACACCCCTGTCTTATGAGGTTAGTCCTCAAGAAGGCTTGAAACTCTGCCGCTGTGAACTGGGCCCTGTTATCAGAGACTATGATGTCCAATAGCCCATGTGTGGCAAAAAGCTTTCTAAGCACCTGGATGGTCCTAGCAGTAGTCATATTTGCAATAGGAATTACTTCCATCCATTTAGAGTGGCTGTCTACCACTATCAAAAATTGCTGTCCCTGGAAGGGCCCCACGAAGTCAACGTGAATTCTTGACCACGGTGTATGAGTTTCCTCCCATCTGTGGACAGGAGCATGTGGCATTTCTGGTCTGGAATGTTGACACGTGTAACACCTGTCTACTTGGGCCTCAATAGCCTTATCTAACCCTGGCCATCATAGGTAGCTACATGCCAATGCCTTCATCCGGACTATGCCCGGATGTCCCTCATACAGAGACTGAAGTACACGGTGTCTCAATGAACTGGGGACAATAACTCTGCTTCCCCATAAAATGCAACCCTTGTGAGCTGAAAGCTTGTGTCTACGTGTGAAGTAGCTCTGGAACTCAGGTCCAGGACTATTTTCAAGCCACCCTGTTTGAATCCAGGACAATACTCTACTTAAAACTTTGTCTGCAGCAGTTTCTGCAGCCACATCCCCAGCATGGAGGGGAAACTCAAGCAAATCTTGAACTGACAAAATGCGACCTGCTGGAGCCGGATGTGGCTCTATCTGTGGCAATGGCAACCTGCTAAGGCCATCTGCATGGCCTATGTCTTTGCCAGGTTTGTGAATCAACCTGTAGCTGTAGGCTGACATAAAAATGGACCATCTTAACATCCTTAACACCCTTGAATAATAGGCAATGGGGACTGGAGTCCCATCACTTGACACCGCCCTGAGTCCTTCGGGAGAAGGGCGGTATAAAAATTAAATAATTATTATTATTATTATTATTATTATTATTATTATTATTATTATTATTATTATTATTATTATTATTATTATTATTATTATTATTATTATTATTATTATTATTATTACTTTTTGGGAGAGAAAGTTGTCTGCTAGGTTTGACAGGAATCTGTTTGATCTTCCACTTGCTGCAGAGTTTGTCTCTCAGTTGATGTCAGGGTAATTAAAGTCCCCCATTACTATTGTGATGTGCTTCTTACATACCTTAGTTAGCTGACTAGCAAAAAGTTCATCTATTTCCTGTGCTTGGTTGGGCGGCCTATAGTATACACCTATGGCAATGTCATTTTTCCCCCTTTTATATTGACCTAAATGCTTTCAGGTTTACAGTTTTTGTCATTGTTGTGCTCTATTTCTGTAGAGATAAAGTTATTTCTTATATAGAGAGCAACTCCTCCTCCTCTTTTGTTTAGTCTGTTTCTTTTAAATAGTTTAAATCCCTCTAGCTGTGTGTTCCATTTGTAGGTTTCGTCCCGCCATGTTTCCGTAATGCCAACAATATCATATCTGCCCTCATTTACCTGAATTTCTAGTTCACCCTGCTTACTGTTCATACTCTGTGCATTAGTGTATAGACATTTGAGTCCTTTATGACTGACCCTGTGTTTACTTGCTGCATAACTTGTGTGGTGCCTGGCTTCCCCTATTTTCTTAGATTGCCGGGGACAGTGATGTTCTGTATCAATTAACTCACTATCCCCATTATTTAGTTTAAATGTTCCTCCAAAAAAGCTGTGATTTTATTGCCAAGTAACTCAGTCCCTTTCTTGGATGGATGCAGACCATCTCTTTTATACATTTTTTCATTGGACCAGCTACAGACATCGTGACTAATATAACCAAAGTCTTCTCCTTTACACCACTCCTTAAGCCACATATTAAATTCTGCTATACGCTGGCCTTTTCCATTTTGCTCCTTATACACTGGTAAAACCTCTGAAAAAGTAAGCCTACAGCCTATTCTGCTAAGTTCCTGCCCCAAGCTCTGGAAATCATTCTGCACAGAGAGTACATCTTTTTGGGACAGATCATTAGTGCCAAGATGTACAATAGCCTCCACATCACAGTCCTTGCTGGCATTCTTGATTATTTTAGAAATACGCTTCTTGTCCCTACTGGCAGTAGCACCTGGAAGACACCTGACCTCTTTCAAAACCTCTGTGTTCCTTTCCTAAATTTACATCCCTTATAATTGAATCACCAACCAGAAGGTGGCTTCTCTTTTTGGATGGCTTTCTGTTCTTGCATGACTGGTGTGTAATACCAGATTCACACTTCTCCCTGTCGAAAACAAGTTTTTCATCTTGGACCACGATCCCCTGCTTATTTGAGTTATTATCACAGATACCTTTACCTGTCTCCTTAATGTCCTTATTAAGGTCCGAAAGGGCACTGTATCTGTTGTGCAGGGACACAGCGAAAGCTTTGCGTTTATGGTTCACAGATCTCACCCTGCCAGATCCCACGGTTGTCCACACTGCCCTTCTCCTGCAGGATCTTTGTGGTAGAGGGGGCTGATAGCACGGAGGCTCAATAGGGTAGAAGGGCTGAACTGGACACCTAATTTCTGCCTGAAGAGCACAGATTACAGACCCTAGATCAGGGGTCTTCAAACTCGGCCCTTTTATGAGTCATGGACTTCAACTCCCAGAATTCCTCAGTCAGGCACGCTGGCTGAGGAATTCTGGGAATTGAAGTCCATGAGTCGTAAAAGGGCTGAGTTTGAAAACCCCTGCCCTAGATAAATAATCTGTCCTTGTAGACTAGTGATTTGTTTACAGATAGGACAGTTTCCAAGTTTGAAAAGGGTACTGCAAAAGACAGCTGCAAAACAGGTGTTGCACTGAACTAAGCCAGACATGCTGAGTTACAACGAATCTCAGATGCACTTGCCCTGAATGTACCGCTGCTGTTTTTGATATTTAGTTATATAATTTGCGCGCCATTAGGCGCGCGGGCCGCTACTTTTTTGGTGCAGCTCTTCCAAAGCTTACAGCATGTGGCACTTCCCAGCAGCTCTGAAAGTTGAAATTCTGCTGAAAAGCGATGGCGATCCAATGAGGGCCCCAAATGCAGTTCAAATTCAATGCAAACCAATCAGGGCTCTAGCTCCTTTTTTGGTGCAGCCCTTCCAAAACTTACAGCATGTGGCACTTCCCAGCAGCTCTGAAAGTTGAAATTCTGCTGAAAAGCGATGGAGATCCAATGAGGGCCCCAAATACAGTTCAAACACAATGCAAACCAATCAGGGCTCTAGCTCCTTTTTTGGTGCAGCCCTTCCAAAACTTACAGCATGTGGCACTTCCCAGCAGTATTGTGTAGTGGGTTCTTTGGAAGCAGGAGGCAAGACGAGAGAGTTCAAACAGGAACATTGCTTTATTGAAGTAAGAGGAACAGAACTGAGAACAAAGGCTTCTACGCAGCTACTTATATGGTTGACCACAAGGCGGCGGCCAATAGGTTTAAAGGGACTTATTCCCGCCCCAGAGCCAACCAATGATCGTCCTGGAGACTGCATGTCTGGGCAGCCAGCAACTGTTACGCAGACACCCTAATTAAGCAATCTCAAGCAGCATTCAAAGACACGTGAAAACAGTTCAAGTAAAAGACCCAATACATTACAGTTAGAATCCCAATAAGGAAGGAAACTGATTTGGTCAGTGAACTTCTCCTTCTTTCTCTTTTTATATATTTTAACAAATATTTTATGACTTGTAAGCCTGATTGCAATGTGCATGGTAAAGTACCTTATGTATTTCTAAAGTCTTTTTTTAAAATTACATGCAAAAGAAAATATAAAAAAATCATCACAGTTATTTTGAAATGTAACAAATACAATGAGTTCCTTTGTCTCACTTACACAATGATATCTGTTTTAATATCCTTCCTGGATTTTACTAAAATGGGTCATAGAAACACAAATCCTTTACAAATCTAGCTTACACTGACAAAGCAGTGCAAAAATGCTTCTAATGTGATCAGCTAAAAAGTTAAAGTTTCATATTGCTACCTTAAATTTCCTCTCCTTGAGAATGGTAACTTTAAGTGAGGGGAAGCCTCAGAAATCACTGCTAGTATCCTTGTCGAAGTGCTGTGCCCTCAGGCTATCTCTAAGGGACAACTTTTAGAAGTGAAATTATCATGTAAATGTTCTATGTTCACAGTGCCAATAGATATAAACTATTGGGTGTTTTTTTAAGGATTTGGGGACAAATTAAGATTGAATGATTCCAAGACCAGAATTTTTAGGCATGTGGAGAACATTGACAGCCTGGTGACACAGTGATTAAAGTACAGTGTTGCAGGCAAACTCTGCCCACAGCCTGGAGTTTGATCCTGATGGGGTTCAAAGTTTACTCAGCCTTCGATCCTTCCGAGGTTGGTAAAATGAGGACCCAGATTGCTGGGGGCAATATGCTGACATTTGTGAACTGCCCAGAGAGTGCTCTAAAACACTACGGGATGGTATATAAGTCTAAGTGCTATTGCTATTGTATCTCCTTCCAAAATCTTAATACAGCAATACTGAAATCATAAATCGGTTTCCCTTGCTATTTGCAGAAAGCCTGGGTTTAAGTTTAAATGTCTCCAGTTCAAAACATCAAGCTAGTAGTATTAGTAAAGTTGTGTGTTGATGCTGGAAAACTGTTGCCAGTGAGAAAAATTATACTGAACTAGCAGGATCAGTGATTTGTCAGACCCAGTATAAAGTAAGTGGAAAAGTAGAAAAAGTTATTTATGATTTTTATTTACAGATAGTCCTCAACTCACAACAGTTCATTCAATTACTGTTTGAAGTTAAAAATGGCACTGAGAAAGTGACTTAAGACATTTTTACACTTCTGTTCCAGCATCCCCATGGTCAAGTGATCAAAACCCAGATGCTTGGCAACAGACTCATATTTATGACAGTACAGTATGTTGTAGTTCCATTTATACATCACAAAACAGTTTATTAATCTGCTGAGTAACCGTGAGATTACTTAGATCTTCTTAAATGTTTCTCTGTAAGATGGAAGTATCGACTCTTACTACACTGCAAAGTTAAACTCAAGTGTGCTTGAATTAACGAAAAGCAGAGAATTAAGTTTTTGCTGTTTTGGAGTTTGGGGAAATCACATGATAATCCTTAAAGCTTCCTTCCTTTGATAGCATTTTTCTGACTGTCAACTCACTCACATATTGATTGTTTTCTTGAGAATCTTAAAAATTTTAATTCCATTTCCCAAGTAAGTGGACCTTGGCTTATAATGATGCTTGAGTCCTTTCATTGCAGTTTGTGGACCATAGTTTATATTTTAACTACTTGGCATAAACCATGGTAAATGCAACCAGGAGTTCCTGGAATTTGTGAACTCAGTATGTTACACCCTCTATTCAATTAGTGTTGAAGAGATTGTGTAAGAGATGGCTAATTATTATTTAAGCAAGGGATAACAAGCTCAGCCAAACTTTAACTTCAGCTAATTCAAGCTTCTCCCCCATCTCCCAAAAGTTTTTGCTGGGGCCTTCTTCCTTGAATCCTCCCTGTCTTGTTCCCTTGCATCTCTTGCCTCAAACTTCAACATTTTTGTTTGCTTCTAACTTTTGCTGGAAACAGATGTCTTGTTCATGAGCTTTTGCTTCAAGGCATTGAGCTGTTAATTTCTTTTTCCTTTTCTCCTGAAGCACCTTTCATTATACCTCACCATTTTTCAACTGCTACAGTTTCTGTGGTGAAGAATTAGTGTGTTAAACAACAGAATGGAGTGCTGAGTTTAGCCCCAGATCTCAAGGACAAAAGATGTATGCAATAAACCCATTGTCTCCAATGTATGTGCTCCTCTTTCCATTTTTTATAGTTGTCCTTTTTTGTTGTGATTCAGGGTCAGCCTGTGGGTTCGGCAGTTGGGTCGGACGACTCAGAGGAGGAGGAGGGGGGTGTTGAAGACCTTGCTGAGGGGGTTGAAGATCTTGCTGATGAGAGCCCTCAGCCAGGCCCCTCCCACTTGGTCACCAGGGAGACCCAGCTGTGTGAGCCTGACAGCGTGGATGAAGATGACCCACAGCTGGCCCTGTTCAAGGACGCCCGACGCAGGAGACAGTCAATTAGGAGTAAACAGAGGAAGGCAATGGGGCTTCTCGGAAGGAGGCAGAGAGAAGCCACGCCCTGAACTCTATATAAGGGGAATGTGTGGGGAGGGCTGGTTTGCTAAAGGCAACCGCTTGGATAGTTCGTGTTTCTTAAAGCTCCTGTTTCTTGGTTAGTGTCTTGTTTGTTTTTGTAGCTATAAATTTGGCAGGCGTAATTCCAGTCTCTTGCCGTTTGTAAAGGGGTTGTCCCTGCCTTTTCTGCAGGGCCGGTAGCAGGCTGGTACAGAACATTTTTGTCTTTCAGTTTATCAGAGAGTTCTTTGTGCAGCCATGCTGGTTTCTTTTGAGATCCCTTATTTTTCTTCTTCATTGAAATTGTGGGCTTTTATAATCTTACTTTTCAGTTTCCCAAGCTTCTTGGGTTGTTTTCCCCTTGAAAGGTTTTATCCATGGAATCCTTCCCAAGGTTCCTAAGTTTATTGAAATCAGCTCTCTTAAAGTCCAAGGGTCTAGTTTGTTTTTGTTCTATTGCTTGTGCTTGCATAATATTGAATTCCAATATTGCATGGTCACTTCCCCTTTCATTTCATCTCTGTTAGTGAGAATTAAGTCCAGTTCATGAGTGAGAATTAAATCCAAGAAAAGTGTACCCTTAAAGTTTAAACATATAGAGCCAAAACACATGACCAGATCTCTGGGTTAGTTTTTGTTCCTCTGAATGGACCGATTGATTTTGATTTACGTACTCAGAAAGTGGCAGCTGAAAGAAGATGTTTGTGTAACCCGTCACCTCAAGCTATTTCCTCCCTCTGGTGACCTTCAAATACAGTCACAATAGCTATACATCATGGGTGCCCGAGTTGGGGAGTGTAGTGGATGTGCAATGTGTTTGTAATAATGGTTCAATACTAATGTGTCGGGAAAGGACTGTTCTCCAAAGCACTGCCATAGCTGCCATGAGAGTCTTCTCAGATCATGTGTGTATGTTTCTCCAAGTTGGGAAGTCACTTCATTTCACTCTAGTAGTAACCCTGGTGAAGGCATTACACACAAATGACCTGGAAAGTAGCTACACTGAAACTTCAGGATCCATATTTGCCTCCCTGCTTCAAGAAATGGCACATTCTTTGTACTGTTGCCTCAAATAAGCAACCTTCTGAACTTCTTGCAAGCCCTGGAGGTTCCATTTGTTGAATTGGAACAGAGACCAGATTCAAGGGCCCATTCCACTATCAAAACTCAATTTTATGTAGCAGTAAATTTGGAAATGTGTACATACAGTATGTACGTATATGCACTGTATATATCCTTGAATTCTTGAAAAAAGTGATATTTAAAATTAAATAAAATGATACCCTGAATCCTATAATTTCCTTTAACTTGGGTGGAGGAGGCAATAAATAAGCAATTCCATATATTTCCCATGCCACATTTAGTCAGTGTTATTTGTAACTGCAAGATGTATGAACGCTTTAAGTGTAGTGGAATATTTACAATAGCCGGTTGGTACAGAGGTCAAATCCCCACTTAGTCATGAAGTTCACAGTTGAGTCATGGACCTATCTCAAAGTCCTATTTATTTATATAGAGGTTTACTATAACTGGGATGATCACAACAAACAGTTGCTATATAACAAGGATTTCTGTACCTTTTTGCTACCACAGTGGGCAATCAGTTTTGGAGCAGTCCACATATGCTATTTATTAGATCATATGCAGGTCATTCTTCTTTGAGCTATTTTTGTTATTTAAATCAAATAAAACATTGCAATTGCTGAAGCACTACCTAAACATTTTAATAGGCTGAGGAAAGCCAGTAAACTGAACTTGAATCCTGAGAAAAACTAAAGACCTGAGGATGGAAGGGGATGGTGGTAATTTCTGAGTGTAGAAAACTTGCCTTGCTTTTTGCTGAAAAGATAATACAAGGAGAAAAGAGATTACTTCCTTTGCTTTGATAACTCATATAATCTTAACCAATTTTGCAGGATCCATAATCAATTAACCAATTTTGGTTGATTTATCAACTACGGCCTTTTCTGAGTCATGACACACTACATGCACTGATCCATATAGGTAGTCCTTGACCTATGGCTACTAGTTTTAAGAACTGTTTGACATTAGATGGTGCTGAAGAAAGTGACTTCTGACCCTTGCAGAGTCCCCTGGGTCATGTAATCAAAATTTGGATGCTTAGCAACTGGCAAGTATTTATTATGATGGTTGTAGCATCCCAGAATCATGTGATTGTCATTTGTGAGCTTTCCAGGGAGCTTCCAACAAGCAAAGTCAATAGGGGAAGCTGGATTTGCTTAACCATATGATTCACTTAACAACCAGGATTATTCACTTAACAACTGTGGCATAAATTGGAGCATAACTCACCACATAACTGCATCACTTAGTGATGGAAGTACCAGTCCCAACTGTGTTACTATGAAACTGCATGTATTTACTTATTTTAATAATATGCCTTCCATCTTGTGGTACAAGGTGACTTGATTGGAAACACTGATTAGTTAATAATTTTTCAAATAAGATTCTGACCAATTTGATGGAGTCATACCAAAGTATTTCAGAAAAAAGGTGCTGGCCAGGCTGAAGGATTCTGAAGCCACAATCAATTACTAGTATTTAGTTTTAAGAAACTAGCTTACCTGCAATTAAAAAAATCTGGAGAATAATGTATCTGAAGATTTGAAGTTCACCAGCAGAGCTGTACTGGATTGTACGAACAGAAAGATAAGAGTATCAGGCCACAAAGTACAAGACAAATTAGTTGATAAATTCTGCAGTGTAAGAGATCATCCTATTTGCAAACAGCTTTATTACCTAAGAGAGGTAATTTGGACTGACTGCCTACAGGTCAAAGATTACCCTGAACACAGTGAACCAAACAAGATGTTAAATTGGGATTGTGACTTTGGACCAGAATTTTTGAATGTTCCCATTCCATTTCCCCAATTAAAGCCAATGCTGCTATTTGTCCTGCAGATGAATACTTACAAATATTTACTAAAACCCATAATATGTTTTCCTCTACATATCTGGTAGCAGCTGGAAAGGAGATCTTAGTCAATTGTTGCATAACATGTAAAGCTGTAAAGTTCTATTAAACTGTGTCTGTATGCTGCCCTTCCCTCCCCACTTCCTGCAGTATAAGCAAATTTTTAAAAGAAGATTTGCAGTTTACTATGCTGTTGAGATCTGTCATGGACATCATTTGGGAGGCCTGAAACCAATGTTGTAGGTTATTCAATCCAGTTTCTAGATTGCAAATGGGGAGGGTGAGACGGTGACATAGCATGCTTGTTAACCAATTTTTAGAAGGTTTTTTATTCAATGATGCATTACTTCCATATTTCTTGCTTTCAGAATCTCCCCCCACTGGCCTATTATGTCCTACTGCAGTGATGGTGAACTTATGACACGTGTCACAGATGACATACCATGTAATTTTGGTTGACCAGCATGCTCTATTTTTACTCAATTTTCTGAGACTGCAGAAGCCACCTGAGAATATGGTGTGCTCTTGCATGTCCTCTGGGACTTCTAGAAGTTGCGCAAGAAGGGCTGTGCTCTCGCATGGACAGCCCCCAAGAACCTTTTAGAGTTTCCAAAAATCACAAGAGAATGGGATGTGCTTTCCCACACATTTGGGAGGCTGCAGGGGGTCACATGACAGCACAGCAGGGTTCGAAGCCATGCACATTCTCATGGGGTTTCTGCAGCCTCAGAAAAGCATGGGAAGTTCTCGTGAAATTTTTGGAAGCTCTAAAGGTCACACAAGAATGTGGTGTGCTCTCACGTGGCCTCTGGATCATTTAGAAGTTCCACAAGAGGGCCATGCTCTCATGTGGCCTCTATAGCAGACATGTCAAACACAAGGCCTGGGGGCCGGATGCAGCCCGCGAAGTGGTTTCATGTGGTCCGCGAAGCCATCCTGGAAACAGTAAGGGAACGGCCCCCGCTGTCTTGGCCCCGGCCCAGGCTGGCCAGGAGCTAATGTACAATTTTGTGGTGGTCATCTATGCTGAAATACATTCAGTCTTAGCTCAACAAGGCCATCTGGAAACCATGTCAGCACTGCCCCCTTGGCGCATGCTGGGGAGGTATCACCCTTTGTGAGGAATGAAGAAATGCACCATTGCTTGGAAGTGGCCAGCACATGGTCCTGCCTACTTTGGGCAGGCTAGGGGTTGGGGCAGCGTTGTGCTTCTCTTCAGATTCATGCCACCTGGCTCAGCCTCTTGGCACTGTGAGTAGAGCACCCTGCTACCTGCCAAAACCGGGCAGGCTAGGGGCTGGGCAGCATTGCACAGGTAACATCAACTCTCACGCTGCTCATGCCATCCCCTCCCATAGAGCCCACCAAGCTGGATATGTGAAGTAGGCGAGGGCCATGTGCTGGCCATTTCCAGGCAATGGTGCATTTCTTCATTCCTCACGAAGGATGACACTTCCCCAGCTGTGTTTCTTGCCTGTTTTTCTCCCTCATCTCAAATATTTTTCCACCACTCTGTTCTTTGGAAGGAAGGAAGGAAGGAGAGGGAAGGTCTTAGGGAAGTCCTACCTTAGTCCTGCCCTGCTGCCCTTTCACCATCCCCTTGCCCCCTCCTCCTGGCCTATGCTTGGGGGTCTCCCTATTGCTAAGGAAGCTTTGGATACAAAGCCAGGTCTCATCACACAGAGAGGGAATGGGCCTCCCTCTTGATTTTGCCCTTGTACCCATCATGAGCAACCTGGCTAAGGAGAACAAGCACAGCAGCAGCAGCCTTGAGGAGGAGGTAAATGCAGCTGGGCACCCCCTTGGGGAAGTGGGGCTGGGCTTAGTGCCGTGGGTGCTTGAGGGCTGGGCTAGGCATTTGATCTCCGTGCCACCGTCCAGTCCCCCCCATGGCCTAAGGGGAACAGTGAGGCTCCTCCAGTGGACCATGCCTTGGCACTTCCCTGGTCCCATCTTCTTCTGCCAGAGACCCTCAGATCTGTCCCACTCCTGCCCAAGCCCCCATAGGCACCCTTGACACAAATGATGTAGAGCTGGCCATGCCCACCCAGTAGGCCATACGCACTCCAGCCATGCCCACCCAGTACGCCACGCCCACCCTGGCCACACCCAGCTGCCCCCCCCCCCGAGGGCAACCGCAATGCTGATGCGGCCCTCAATGAAATTGAGTTTGACACCCCTGCCCTATAGCTTCCAGAAAATATATATGAAGGGGGCATGCTTTCCTGTTGTTTTTGGAGACTGCAAAGCCATGCATGAGCATTCTCTGAAGTTTCCAAATTGAAGGCCTTGTGTGACCTAAAACTGCATCGAATGGGCATTTTTCCCCGAAAGGTATCTGGGGCTCAGGCAGAATATTTATTTGACCTACCCTTCATATACCTTCTATCTTCTTAAGTATCCTTAAATTCTATTGTTGTGTGGGAAGAATCCAGAGAAAGAAATATTTTGGGAAATATTAAAAAGGCAGAATATATTTCCCCAAAGGATTTTAAAGGCAGAAACCAACCTCCCCCAAGTCTCTCTGCCCCAAACAGAAACCAAATCTGCAGAAATGCAGATGTGATAATCTTGTCAGAAAGATTGGAGTCAGGAAGCTAGGATTAGAAAGACAGATACCTAGAATCAACAATCCCTCACACAAAAAATCCAACAGTCATCAGCCAGCCCAAAGGAAGCAGGATATGACCTTTGGGATATAACAGGATTAACCCACCACCATCAGAATGCAAATTTTTCCTTCAACAGCTGTTTTGAAACACATGGAGATGTCTAACACAAAGTCAGATTTCTTGCAGATTATTTGAATGATGAAAGGAGATGAAAGCAAGCATGGCAAATGCTATTTGTTTTCTCTCCCACCAACTTCCCTCTGTTCCTCCTCACTCAGAAATAGATACTTTCCATTTCATTGTTACAGTATGTGTTAGAACTCAGCAACAAAGAAGTCATTAATTGAAGCTAATCAAATCAAATGCAATGTGTTCCATATTTTTTTCAGTTCAATGAAAAATTACTATTAAAAGTAGGGTCATTTTTACTGCACTATTTTAAGCCCAATAATACTCAGTGTGCATATTGTTTTCTCTGTTATAAGTCGCTGCTTTTTTCACTTTATACTTTTGCATAACTGCAGGTTTCCTCCGGTTTAATTAATATGTTGCATGAAACTGTTTTTAATAATGAAACTGGAATGATAATAAATCTTGTTTGTTCTTTATTATTTTACATGTGTCTGAGTTTTACTCATTCCTTTTTTATAATTAATCAATGGACTTTTTATGTAATGCATAACACTACACAATTGGAATGTTTTTTTTAAACAAAACAAAACAAATGGATGTGTAAAGAATTGCTTCTTTTTTCTCTAGGGGGAGGGAGTAACATGCCAGCAGAGTCAAATTTGGTATTTTCTGAATGTTTAACATGCATAGTTGAAAAGGTTTGACATCACTGCCTTGTTATTGAAGGCCTGCCTAGAACATACATGTATTTATTAAAACCAAATGTTGTTACAGTATTTTCATAAGGATGCTTATTTTAAAATTTTAAGGAACAGACTGTCTGGTCTTCATATTTGTTTAATATGCACCATATTTTTCAAATTTAGCTCACTTTGTCCCATTCTGGTTGGTTTTTGAGATTTTGCTACAGACTTTGGAAGCATAAGCATTTATTGTGTTGCAAGGCCCCCTGGTGGAATATGGAAGATTATATATTTATGTATATGTATGCATGCATGGCTTGATTTACACATTAGGTTAAGCCAAGATTTCCCAATCTTTTTGGGTCTAGACACATTTGAAGTTTTGAGAGCAGTTGCCATGGAGTTTGTGGCTAATCACAAAATACTCATTTTATTTATTTATTTAATCTCTTTTCTATAGCTGTCCAGCTCCTTTAGTGACTCTCAGTGGCATACATAAAAATAATTTGTTGTTGTTGTTGTTGTTAGTTGCGAAGTCGTGTCCGACCCATCGCGATCCTATGGACAATGTTCCTCCAGGCCTTCCTGTCCTCTACCTTCTTCTGGAGTCCATCTTCTGGAGTCCATTTAAGCTCAAAAAATAATTTAAAAATGCTTAAAATTAGTAAAACAACCCATTTAAAATAAAAATACAAAAACCAATTAAAAAGCAAAATGGCAGAAAAACAGTGCATTCTATTAACTATCATAGAACCATCTAAAAAGATCCACTCTTCTGTGGTATCCTCAAGCTAGCTGACAAAACCATGTTTTAAGAGTCTTTCAGATGGCTAATAGGGTTGGGGCCAACCTTACGGGGGAGGGGGGGAATGATCTTCCATAGAATGTTGGTTACAGCAAAAAAGGCCCAGTTTCAGTCCTTGGCTAACAGGAGCCACAAAATTACAATCTTCTGCTTCAAGGACGAATTCACCATTGCCAGAACCTATCTCCAGTACCTATTTATGTGATAGCAAAATAAACCTTAGGCTGCAGGCATGTTCCCCATTTGTGGTTACTAAGAACGTATCTGGGATCTCTTTGGGACACAAAAGCATCATTGGAAATACAAGCTTGTTTCAACATGTTAGTTTTTCATTCTCCTTTTAAATTAAAGACTATTTTTTAAAAATAATGGGGCAAGCTCTGGGTGAGCTCCAAGGACTGTATCAGCAGGCACACTGTCATCTTCTGTTGCCATACTTCTAGATAGGTATTTTATTTCATCCTACTTAGGTATATCAGAGTCTAAATCTAATCATTCAACTTTCTATATTGGCAACCTTTGGAGGCAGCAACACGAGCACTTGTACTTAGTCATGTTCCAAGTTAAGAATGGAAAAGAATTTTGCTGATTTGGAAGGAATGCTTTCATTGCTATATTTATCTATATCTACAAGCTTTAGCAAGAGAAGAGAAGACAGTGTTTGGGCTTTTCTATACTGAGCAAAGGCATTGAATTGATAAACAAGGAGTACAAAAGACAGATTCAGGGGCTTGCATACATTCAGCACACAATGATGTCATTTGCACCATGATGTCATCCTGTAAATGGCATGAGTCCTATGGGAGAAGGGCGGTATATAAGTCTAATAAAATAAATAAATAAATGATATTGTGGAAAAAATAAAAATTAAAGAATATTAAAGTAAAAATTAAAGTAAAGAAAAAAGATTTATTTAACAGTGACTGCTGAATCTCTGCCACAGGATCAGAAGCCCATGCCACAGCAAACAAAGTCTATTGATTTAAGCACTGATTTATCTTTTCTTTGTTCTTATTTTGTATATGATCCAGTTCTTTCTCTTTCACATTTATATGAGTGCATGATCACTTCTCCAGATGCTATCCCTGATGCCTCTCCAGATGTCAGTTCAGAGGAAGGTGAACCAGTCCCGGGCACATCAGGAGGGAAGTTGGTCAATGGCTCCAATCAGCCAGCTGAGAGTGATTTGGCTGAAGCACAGCTGCAGCAGAACAGCCATGATGCTTCAGATGGGAAAGCATGCAGCTGCAGCCAGTAGTGATGAGGAGGAGAAACTACCTTCTGTACCTGATCTGAAAACATGTAGGGCTGAGAAAAGGCAGGAGCAATGAAGGTCAGTCTGATTACTCAAGAGGAGGCAGCCTTGTCTCTCTTGATGGGCTGCACCAGAAGCTGACTATTTAGCACAGCAGACTGATGGAGGCAATGCTGGAAATAATGTGTTCATTTCCTAGTTGTGTGTTTCCTGGTCATTGTGATTTTAGCCTTGCCTTGGATTGACTCTGCCTTATGAACTATGGACTTTTCTGACCTCATTCACCTTGTATTGTGGATTTAATTTTGCCTAGTGGATTTATATGGTTTGGGAAACTTTCAAGTGCCTTGTCACTAGCCATTGGTCTGTGGACTAGCGTTGGTCTGCTTTTGGCTGGAATTAATTGGGGAAGTTCTGGGGGTTTAGTGAAGGAAATTGCTGGGGAATATTAATAAACCCACTAACCCACTGTTATGTGTGTAAGTGAGTGGGACAGCACAGACTGGTTCATTTAATTGTAATGGTACTGGGCTTTTTTTAAAAAAAACCAATACTGTTATATTTTATACAACATATTGTGCAATGTAGTTATGTTCAAGGTCATTTTGGAGATAAAGTCAAGATGGTTGTTAATGATAGAAGCCTACCCCTTTGCACCTGTGCAATACTGACATGTATACATATAAAGCTTTGTGCAGATATTATCATCATGTTGACCTCTTGGATGTGGGCTTCTGTGGGGGAATGAGAAGAATCAAACTCTGCCGTAATGTATTTTTATGTGCTATTGTGATGGGAAAAAAGGACAAAGCTTGCATTATGATATCCATTAGAACAGTGTTTCTCAACCTTGGCAACTGTAAGATGTGTGGATCTTAATTCCCAGAGGAATTCCAGCTGGAGAATTCTGGAAGTTGAGAAATACTGCACTAGAACATCAGTGGTGAAAGGTTTGTGATGAGACCGATAATACCTGTTACATGAATGTGAGTAAGAGCAGCAAAGAAGGCTCACATGTACTGTAGATGTTGTTGTTGTTGTTGTTAGCTGCAAAGTCGTGTCCGACCCATTGCGACCCTATGGACAACATTCCTCCAGGCCTTCCTTTTCCTCTACCATCTTCTGGAGTCCATTTAAGCTCACGCCTACTGCTTCAGTGACTCCATCCAGCCACCTCATTCTCTGTGGTCCCCGTCTTCTATTGCCCTCAATCTTTCCCAGCATTAGGCTCTTCTCCAGTGAGTCCTTCCTTCTCATTAGGTGGCCAAAGTATTTGAGTTTTAACTTCAGGATCTGGCCTTCTAAAGAGCAGTCAGGGTTGATCTCCTCTAGGACTGACCGGTTTGATCGCCTTGCAGTCCAGGGGACTCGCAGGAGTCTTCTCCAGCACCAGAGTTCAAAGGCTTCAATTCTTTGGCGCTCAGCCTTTTTTATGGTCCAACTTTCACTGCCATACATTGCAACTGGGAAGACGATAGCCTTGACTATACGCACTTTTGTTGACAGGGTGATATCTCTGCTTTTTAGTGTGCTGTCTAGATTTGCCATGGCTTTCCTCCCCAAGAGCAAGTGTCTTTTAATTTCTTGGCTACAGTCCCCATCTGCAGTGATCTTGGAGCCCAGGAAAATAAAATCTGTCACTACCTCCATTTCTTCCCCATCTATTTGCCAGGAATTGAGAGGGCCGGATGCCATGATCTTGGTTTTCTTAATGTTAAATTTCAACCCAACTTTTGCACTCTCCTTCTTCACCCGCAACAAGAGGCTCTTTAGTTCTTCTTCACTTTCTGCCATTAGAGTGGTATCATCTGCATATCTTAGGTTGTTGGTATTTCTTCCGTCAATCTTAATTCCAACTTTTGATTCATCTAGCCCTGCCTTTCTCATGATGTGCTCTGCATATAAGTTAAATAGGCAGGGCAACAATATACAGCCTTGCCAGACTCCTTTCCCAATTTTGAACCAATCAGTGGTTCCGTGTCCAGTTCTCACTGTTGCTTCTTGGCCCACATATAGGTTTCTCAAGAGACAAATAAGATGGTCTGGTACTCCCATCTTTTGAAGAACTTTCCACAGTTTGTTGTGATCCACACAATCAAAGGCTTTAGCATAGTCAATAAAGCAGAAGTAGATGTTTTTCTGGAACTCTCTAGCTTTCTCCATGATCCAGCGTATGTTGGCTATTTGATCTCTAGTTCCTCTGCCTCTTCGAAATCCTGCCTGTACTTCTGGTAGTTCTCGATCCACATACTGCTGGAGTCTAGCTTGTAGGATTTTAAGCATAACTTTACTAGCATGAGAAATGAGTGCAATGGTGCGATAGTTTGAACATTCTTTGGCACTGCCTTTCTTTGGAATTGGAATGTAAACTGATCTTTTCCAATCCCGTGGCCACTGTTGAGTTTTCCAAATTTGCTGGCAAATTGAGTGTAGCACTTTTACTGCATCGTCTTTTAAGATTTTGAATAGCTCAGCTGGAATACTGTCACATCCACTAGCTTTGTTGTTGCTCAGCTTTTCTAAGGCCCACTTCACTTCACATTCTAGGATGTCTGGCTCGAGATCAGTGACCACCTCATTGTGATTATCAGGGACATTAAGCTCATTCTTGTATAGTTCTTCTGTGTAATTTTGCCACCTCTTCTTTTTTTTTTATTGAAAAGTTTTAAAATACATTTTATCTTTGACAATCCCCCCCTCCCCCTCCCCTACCTATCCCTCCCTACCCCTCCCCCCCTCCCCCCCCCCGACTTCCCAGAGCTAAGTACAGGGTATAAAAACAAAAAAAACAATCATAAACATCCATTTGCTACCAATAATAAATTCTTAAATCTATCACTCTCTAGCTCATATAAGATAACTACAAGCAATACTAATATTTCATATAAAAAAAAAGAAAATAGAAAGGAAGACTTATTCAAATGCTAAATGAAACTTTTTAGTCCCATATTTGTTCTGGATATATTCAATCCATTTCTTCCACTCCATAATATAACGTTCTTGCGAATGATCTTTCAAATAAGCCAAGATCTTTGCCATTTCTGCCAGGTCAGAAAACTTTAAGGTCCACTCTTCTATAGTCGGCAGTTCCTCCTTCTTCCAATATTGACCTATTAAAAGTCTTGCTGCTGTGATTAAATTCAGCATCAACTTAGTGTCCACAACAGTAGCATCTGTAATTATACCCAACAAAAAGAGTTGCGGACAAAACTTTATCCTTTGCTTGAAGATCTTCTGCATATTCCACCAAATTTTTATCCAAAAAGCCTTGACCTTTTTACAGGTCCACCATATGTGAAAATATGTTGCATCTTCGCCACCGCACCTCCAGCATTTTGGCTGATAATTCGGACACATACTTGCAAGCTTTTTAGGATCTAAATGCCATCTATAAAACATTTTATAAAAGTTCTCTCTTAGGTTTTGAGCTTGTGTAAATTTTACGTTCCTCACCCAGATCTTTTCCCACGTGTCCATTGTAATAACTTCTTGGATGTTCTGGGCCCATTTTATCATACAATCCTTAACAAGTTCTGTTTCTGAGTCAATTTCTATCAATGCAAGATATATCCGTTTGATATGTGCTGGACCCTGCTTTCTAATTTGCTTTATCAAATTTTCATCAATCATTTTGCCACCTCTTCTTAATCTCTTCTGCCTCTGTTAGGTCCCTGCCATTTTGGTCCTTTATCATGCCCATTTTTGCATTAAACGTTCCCTTCATCTCTCCTATTTTCTTGAAAAGATCTCTGGTCCTCCCTATTCTATTTTCTTCTATTTCTTTGCACTGTTCATTTAAGAAGGCATTCTTATCTCTTCTAGCTATTCTCTGGAAGTCTGCATTCAATTGGGCATATCTTTCTTTTTCTCCTTTGCCTTTCGCTTCCCTCCTTTCCTCAGCTATTTGCAAAGCTTCCTCAGACAGCCATTTTGCTTTCTTGCATTTCTTTTTCTTTGGGATGGTTTTGTTTGCTACCTGTTCTACAATGTTGCGAACCTCTGTCCATAGTTCTTCAGGCACTTTGTCTATCAGATCTAATTCCTTAAATCTATTTCTCACCTCTACTGTATATTCGACAGGGATATGATTTAATTCATACCTGAGTGGCCTAGTGCTTTTCCCTACTTTCTTCAGTTTAAGCCTAAACTTTGCAATGAGAAGTTCATGGTCTGAGCCACAGTCAGCTCCTGGTCTTGTTTTTTTTTTTTTTTATTGAAAAGTTTTAAAATACAGTTTTCCCTTAAGAAACCCCCCTTCCCCCTCCCTGCTCCCCCCCTACCTCCCCCCAACCTCCCTCCCTCCCCCCCTCCCTCCACCCTCCCCCTCCCCCCCCCCGACTTCCCAGAGCTAAATACAAGGTATATATATAAAAAGCAATCATAAACAATCATATACTAACAACTATAAGTTCTAAAATCCATCACTCTCTAGCTTATATAGGATAAGACACACCTTAACAATATTAAATATATCTAAAAAACTAGAATAAAAAAAAGAAAAAAAAACGAAAGAAGACTTATTCAAATGCTACATAAAACTTCTTAACCCTATACTTGTTCTGGATAAACTCAATCCATTTTCTCCATTCCATAATATAGCGTTCTTGCGAATGATCTTTCAAATAAGCCGAAATCTTCGCCATCTCTGCCAGGTCGGAAACCTTTAAAGTCCACTCTTCTATGGTCGGCAGTTCCTCTTTCTTCCAATATTGGCCTATCAAAAGTCTTGCCGCCGTAATTAAGTTCAACATCAGCTTAGTGTCCACAACTGTAGCGTCTGCAATTATTCCCAACAAAAAAAGTTGCGGACAAAACTTTATCCTCTGTTTAAAAATCTTCTGCATATTCCACCAGACTTTTATCCAAAAAGCCTTAACCTTTTTACAAGTCCACCATATGTGGAAATACGTTGCATCTTCATCACCACACCTCCAACACTTAGGCTGATAATTCGGATACATACTTGCAAGCTTTTTAGGATCTAGATGCCATCTATAAAACATTTTGTAAAAGTTCTCTCTTAAATTTTGAGCTTGTGTAAATTTTACGTTCCTCACCCAAATCTTTTCCCACATGTCCATTGTAATAACTTCCTGGATATTTTGGGCCCACTTTATCATACAGTCCTTAACAAGCTCTGTTTCCGAGTCAATCTCTATCAATGCAAGGTATATCCGTTTAATATGTGCTGACCCCTGATTTCTAATCTGCTTTATCAAATTTCCATCAGTCATTGTAAATCCATTTTTCTGGTCTTCTTTCCACCTGGCCTGTAATTGAATATATTGAAACCAAGATTGAACAACCTTCTCTTCTCGCAAGAGGCTATATGATTTCAAACACCAAACATTCCTTTCCAGGCTTAAAATTTCCTTGTACGTAGTCACATCATGTTTGAAACCAGCATGTATATTTTCTATTGCGTGTTTTGGAATTGCCCACAATGGTATCTTGCTGCTTAGCTTATGTCTATACTTCTTCCAAACTCTCAGCAATGCCTGTCTTAAAATATGCATCCTAAACACAGTATCTACCTTCTTATCATACAACAAATATGCATGCCAGCCAAACAACAAATCATGGCCCTCAAGATTTAATAACCTCAATTGCGTCAAATTAATCCAATCACTTATTCCTACTAATGCAGCAGCTTCATAATATAATTTAAGATTAGGCAGTTTAAGGCCACCTCTCTCACGAGTATCCTGCATAATCTTAAGTTTAACTCGTGGCTTTTTCCCTGCCCACACAAATTTATTGATACCTCGCTGCCATTCCTCCAGATTAGAGTCTTTCTTAAGAATCGGTATCATTTGAAACAAAAATAAAAATTTGGGCAGGACATTCATTTTCACTGCTGCAATCCGTCCCAGCAAAGACAATTGCAATTTTTGCCAACTCTCCAATTCCTTTTGAATTTTCCCCCATAGTTTTTCATAATTATTTTTATATAGCTTTGTATTAGAGGGCGACAAAATCACCCCCAGATATTTAACCCTTTTAACAATCTCAAATCCAGTTAATCCTTCTAAGAGAGCCTTCTGTGAAACTGTCATATTTCTAGCCAAAATTTTAGTTTTCTGTATATTTACTTTAAATCCAGAAACCTTCCCATATTGTGTTATTATCTCCATCAGGTCCACAACAGAGTTCTCTGGCTGGGTCACTGTAACAACCAGATCATCTGCAAATGCTCTCAATCTATAGTCCTGATCCCCAACTTGTATCCCTTTAATTTTTTCCGAGTTCCGAATCTTAACCAATAGTATCTCTAATGTTAACACAAATAACAAGGGCGATAACGGACACCCTTGCCTTGTGCCCTTCTCAATATTACATACTACTGTCAGGCTATTGTTAACTATGATTCGGGCAGTTTGTTTTTGATATAATGCCCTAATCGGCTGTAAAAAATTTTCCCCAAAATCCATTTTATCTAGAACTTTCAACAAAAATTGCCAATTCAATTGATCAAAGGCCTTTTCAGCATCTAAAAAAATTAGCGCTGCAGAGATCTGGTTGTGCCTTTCCAAAAACTCTAACACATCAACTATATGTCTCACATTATTTTTCATTTGCCTACCACTAATAAACCCCGTTTGATCCCCATGAATCACCTGTTGCAGAACCCTCATCAGTCTATTAGCCAAAACCTTAGCAAATATCTTATAATCTGTATTTAAAAGCGATATCGGTCTGTAATTTTTAACTAAAGTAGCATCCTGGTCTTCCTTCGGAATCAAAGAGATAAAAGCTGTTCTCCAAGACGGAGGCACCTTTCCCCCCCTCTGGATTGTCTGGAACAGTTCCTTTAACGGTTTTATCATCTCTAATTGTAAGTTTTTATAATAGGCCGCAGTCAAGCCATCCGTGCCTGGTGCTTTATCCACCTTCAGTTCCTTAATAGCTATAAAAATTTCTTCTTCTGTAATCAGTTGATTAATCCCCTCTTTTTGTACTTGCGTAAGAACCGGGATGCTAGCCTTCTCCAAATACTTATCAATATCTTTTGCATTAATGTCCTCTTTAGTATATAATTTCGAGTAAAAATCCACAAAGGCATCCTTAATAAGATTCTGTTGATACACAACCCTTCCTTTATACTCAATCTTATCTATATTAGATGCCCTTTGTTTTTTCCTCAGTCTATAAGCTAACCATCTGCCTGGTTTATTAGCATTGCAGAAAGTATTATGCCTAGCAAACCGCAGATTGGTCGCCACTTGGTCAGCCATTAATTTATCAAATTGTCCTCTTAACAGTCTAATAGCCTCCTTGATCTTCACATCCTCTGGGTTCAAAATCAAAGCCTTTTCTTTTTCCTTTATTTCATTCTCCAGTTCTTTCCTTCTAGTTTCCACTGCACGTCTATGTCTATTATTCATATATATCAACACCCCTCTCATATAGGCCTTGCTGGCATCCCAAACCATATCCATAGAGGTACCCTTATTCATATTAATCTCAAAAAAATCCTTCATCCGCTGTTTGCATTCTTCCACATTTCTCTGATTTCTAAACAAATTCTCATTTACGCGCCATGAGGGCCTATCTCCTTTTTCCTTATCAATCTCCAACCACACTGGACTGTGATCGGAGATAGTTCTTGCGCAGATCTTCACCTTTTTAGTTCTCAAAATAAAATCATTAGTCAACAAAATAAAGTCAATCCTCGAAAAAGATTGGTGTCTATCAGAATAAAAAGTATAATCCTTCTCCTGCAGATGTCTCTCACGCCAAATATCTCGCAATTCCAGGTCATCCTTCATTTCAAAAAAAGATTTAGGCAGTCTAGCGTGACTTGGAATGCGCTTAAAGGCTCCAGCCTTATCCAACTGTACATCCATAACTCCATTCCAGTCCCCCATAAAAATAAAGGATTTATAATCCAACTGGGTAAGCTTTGTATGAAGTAAACTAAAAAAGTCAGCTTGTTGTTGATTCGGTGCATATAATCCAACTAAAAGCGTCTTTTTACCTGCTAACAACAGCTCGATCATAACATATCTTCCATGCTTATCTGCTTCGATTAGATCCGCTGTTAAGGCACTTTTAACATAAACAACCACTCCATTTTTCTTATTCTCTGCAGAAGCAACAAATTGCGTACCCAGCCTCGAGTTCAATAAGTACTTTTGATCCAAAACTCTAATATGCGTTTCTTGCAGGCATATAACATCTATCTTAAATTGTTTTAAATATTGAAAAACTTTCTTCCTCTTCTGCGGTGAATTTAGTCCATTAACATTCCAGGTTAAAAATTTAGTTGCCATGTATATCCTCGAAAAGCTCTTGGACCACAGCTTTGATAGGACTAGCTTCCTTAGGCCGTGCTCCTCCCACAGCTTGGCTATGAATGCGTTGTGAAGAATCTGAAGGCTTTTGCTGATCTTGTTCTTTTATTTTCTTTGCTCGTTTTAAAGCAGCACGTGTCACTCTTTGCTCTCTAGGATCATCCAAAGAAATTGTAGCTTGATCTCCTCCAGCACCAATTTCCTCTGTTTCCTCCTCTTGTTGTTCTTCTTCTCCAGATCCCTTTCCAGCTTCCAGAAGCGTTAATGGGGTTGCTTTTAAGACATTATTGTAGAAATCACGCGCTTGTTTCACAGTAATCAGCCTGTACCTTTTACCTTCATACATCACCATCAGCCCATCTGGAATCTCCCATCTGAACCTTATATCTCTTTGCTTAAGCTCTTGCACAAGAAATGTATAGTCCTTTCTTCCCCTTAAAATCCTTGGAGGAATTTCCTTTAAAACCAAGACTTCTTGTTCAGCAATCACGACCTTAGCATCATAGGCAGCTTGTATAACTTGATCTCTAATTTCTCTTTTTGCAAAATAAACCACCACATCTCTAGGCAATTTTCTCTGTCTAGCAATCCATGAATTCACCCGAAACACTTTGTCCATAGCTGCTCTTATTTCAGATGCTGGCTGGTTCAATACCCCTTCGAAAGCCTCAGAGATCAGCTGCTTTAAATCTTCTTTAACATTCTCTTTTAAACCTCTGATTCTGACAGCAAACTGCATCTGGTAATATTGGGTAAGGCTTAACTCCCTTTCCAATTTGCCTCTTACAATTTCATTCTCGCGTGCTTTTACTTCTAATATAGCATTCCTTTGAGCCAAATCATCCACTTTTTCATCTAAATCTTCCACACATTCCGCCACTTTATGCACTGAAGTCAAAATGTCTACCCTCATCACGCTATACTTCTGTTCCATCCTCTCTTCCATTCTTTCCTCGAATTTCTCCAATTTCTCCTCCATCTGTGCAAATTTATCAGCAATTGATTGATTAATTGATTCCAAAAGTACCTGGGCATGTTTATCCAGAGCATCTCGCAAATCCTTCGATGTCAGCACTTCAGGAGGGTGCAACGCCTGTAGTGATGATTGTTGCACCGGCGAGGATCCTCCACTCCGGAGAGTTTTAGAGGGAGGTTTAGCCGCCATCTTTTAATCCTCAATTATGACGCACTTTTAATTAAAGTTTAAAAAGTCCAACAAGTTCGAGAGTATAGTAAAATAATCCTCTTCACCTTTTTCCCTCTTGCACCGCTCTGCCTGCTCCTTTAAATCATAGTCCTTTCTTCAGGCAGGGATGGTTCGCAGACGCCTGGCTCTGCTCCAAAAAATTCGGAGCAGAGACGACGGCCAGCTGGGAGCAACCCAGGCTTCGGGGGAGTTCGATCCTTCAGCCGCCCGAGCTCCAAGCTCAGGCGGCCTCGGAGAACTCTACCCCTACCTGGGGCCTCACCCCCTCCTCTTCTCCCGAGGAGGGGGCTTCAATTTCGCCCGAACAGCTGATCGGCGCTGTTTCGGGCGAAAAAACAAACAGCTGAGCCGCGGGCAGCCAGGGGAGGCTGTCTTCGGCGCCGCGCCGCCACCGGAAGTCTCAGCTCCTGGTCTTGTTTTTACTGACTGTATAGAGCTTCTCCATCTTTGGCTGCAGAGCATATAGTCAATCTGATTTCTGTGTTGACCGTCTGGTGATGTCCATGTGTAGAGTCGTCTCTTGGCTTGTTGGAAAAGAGTGTTTGCTATGACCATCGTATTCTCTTGACAGAATTCTATCAGCCTGTGCCCTGCTTCATTTTGTACTCCAAGGCCAAACTTGCCTGTTATTCCGGTTATCTTTTGGCTTCCTACTTTAGCATTCCAATCCCCCATGATGATAAGGACATCATTTTTTGGTGTTAATTCTATAAGGTTCTGTAGGGCTTCATAGAACCGGTCAATTTCATCCTCTTCAGCACTGGTGGTTGGGGCATAGACTTGGACTACTGTGATATTGAATGGTTTGCCTTGGATTCGAACTGAGATCATTCTGTCATTTTGAGGATTGTATCCCAGTATTGCTTTTCCTACTCTTTTATTGACTATGAAGGCTACTCCATTTCTTCTGAGGGATTCTTGCCCGCAGTAGTATACCTGATGGTCATCTGAAATAAATTCACCCATTCCTGTCCATTTTAGTTCGCTGATACCTAAGATGTCGATGTTCAGTCTTGTCATCTCTTGTTTGACCACGTCCAGCTTTCCTTGATTCATGGATCTTACATTCCAGCTTCCTATGGAGAAAAAATCTTTACAGCATCGGACTTTCCTTTCACCACCAGACACATCCACAGCTGAGCGTCCTTCCGGCTTTGGCCCAGTCACTATATTCTTTCTGGCGCTACTAGTACTAGCCCTCTGCTCTTCCCCAGTAGCATATTGGACGCCTTCCGACCTGAGGGGCTCATCTTCCAGCGTCATATCGTTTTGTCTTTTGGTACTGTCCATAGGGTTTTCATGGCAAAGATACTGGAGTGGGTTGCCATTTCCTTCTTCAGTGGATCACGTTTTGTCAGAACTCTCTGCTATGACCTTTCCATCTTGGGTGGCCCTGCATGGCATAGCTCATAGCTTCATTGAATTACACAAGCCCCTTCGCCACGACAAGGCAGTAATCCATGAAGGGGACTGTAGATGTTGGGAACTGTAAAATTCAAGGGAAAAGTTGTCTTTTGCAAACTTTAGAATTACCTGCTAGTGTGCTTTCTAATCATCAGTAGGCTGATGGCACACAGTTATCTTTCAACCCTGGGCTGGCCAAGTGAGGATTTCCAGGTTCTATCAGAGTATCTGAAAATTGGGTGGGTTTAGATGAGGAAGAATCATCTCCAATTCAATCCTTCCAAAACTTGAGTGTCTGTGGGAATTAGGACCACCCAGATATCAGAATATTCCATCTTTGACAATGGGTGGAGTGCCACTTTCTCATTCAAGGGTGGTGAGCAATCTTCCTGGACTTGTAGTTCTTGCTTGATGAGCAGATGGCAGACATTGCCAGGAAGGCCTTTGTTTACCTTCATTGATTCTGCCTAGCACAGTTTGAGTTCCTTAATTAAATAATATCATGTATTGGGATCCTGGAAACATGCCCTCTCAGTAGCAGTGTCTACTTTGTGGAATAAGGTTCCCCCAAAATCCAGAGGTCTCCCACCCTGCTGGTGTTTTGAAGGGCCTTGAAGAAAAGGAAGTGGATTCTTTTTTTTTCATTCCATTCCATTTTTTATTTTTTATTTTTTGTGTGTCTGATTGTATCTTTTTTCATTTTGATTTTACTTGTGAGCTTCCCAGAGTTGATGGGAGTCAAATAGCATACAAACACTTTTTTAAATCTGCATGAGAGTAACAGTAAAAATGTTGGGTCAGTGTGTTTCCTGCTGCAATAAAACATAGTCAAACTAGAGTCTTAGACTTTAAGAGAGCTATTTTCAATAAATCTAGAGAAAGCTTGGGAAGGATTCCATGAATGAGAATCCTCATAGGGAAAACAACTCAAGAAGCTTGAGAAATTTTGAAAAGTGAAATTATATATAAAAGCCCAGTCTAGTAAAATACCAACAAAGAAGAAAAACAACAGCTCTCAAAAGAAACCAGCATGGCTGCATAAAGGACTCTCTGATAAATTGAAAGATAAAAAGGGACAAGTATAAGAATTGGAAAGAGGGGCACATAACTAAGGCAGAATATCAACATATAGCCCAAGCCTGCAAAGATGAAGTGAGGAAAGCTAAGGCTCAAAATGAACTAAGACTTGCGAAAAAGTAAATAACAAAAAAAAGCTGCTTTCAACATGTAAAAAACAAAAAAAGTTAAGGAAACAGTTGGTTCATTAATAGGAGAAAGTGGCAAGAAGTTGACAAGCAACAGGAGAAAGCAGAACTACTTAATTTGTTTTTTGCATCCGTCTTTACACAAAGGCAAAAAACAATCCAACCTACCAAAAACAGCACTGTAAGAAACAGATTAGAAACACAAGTTAAAATAGGCAACAAAATGGTAAGTGAGCACCTGTCCATCCTAAATGAGTTCAGATCACCAGGACCAGATGGATTATACCCCAAGGTTCTGAAGGAACTGGCAGATGTGATCTCAGAACCACTGAACTATATCTTTCAAAGATCCTGGAGCACTGAGGAACTACCAGAGGACTGGAAAAGAGCTGATGAAGTTCTCATCTTCAAAAAAGGAAAAAAAATGGATCCAGGAAACTACAGACCTATCAGCCTGACCTCAATACCTAGGAAGATTCTGGAAAAGATAATCAAGCAATGAATCAGCAAACACCTAGAGGCAAACAAAGTCATTACCAAAAGCCAACATGGGTTTGTCAAAAACAGATCATGCCAGACAAATCTTATTGCATTCTTTGACCAGGTGACAAAATTAGTGGACCAGAGGAATGCTGTGGATATAATTTACTTTGACTTCAGTAAGGCATTTGATAAAGTAGACCACAACCTACTACTTGATAAGATAGAAAAATGTGGGTTAGACAGCATCACCACCAGATGGATTTGTAGCTGGCTAACCGGCCATACTCAGCATGTGGTCCTCAGTGGAACTGCATCTACATGGAAGGAAGTGTGTAGTGGGGTGCCCCAGGGCTCTGTTCTGGGCCCAGTGCTCTTCAACACCTTCATAAATGATTTGGATGAGGGGATAGATGGGGAATTCATCAAATCTGCAGACAACACCAAGCTGGCAGGAATAGGCAACACTCCTCTAACAAAGAAGAAGAAGAAACAGGAACATTGCAGAGATACACCTTACGTTTAGGGAAGATTGGAAGCATGATAAAGAGACTCAGAACAGCTCCACCTTAATTATGCTAGGTATAAACTTAGCAGGAGTAGTGCTTTGACAGGGTTTCTGTTATATTACTGTAATAACAATAAAATCATTTCCAGAAATATAAATGTTTGTTGTTTCCTCAGTTTGCCAGCCTCACTAGCCTGACTACTGCCCTTATCCTCAGCTGTGTGCCTGGTGCTTTCAATATTTTTTAATTAACAAGGTGGAAGTCCCACTGAGATTGGCTCATTACACCATCAATCTCAGGCAAAAGCTTGTCCTTCCTGTCACCAGAAGAGATGAAGGACCCCTCCCCCCCACTTTCATAAGCATTTTGCAGGCTTCTCTGAATGGCTCCTTGCATTCTGGTGTCTACAGTCTAAAGAAGCTTGTATCTTGGGGCCTTGGCGTGCTCTGAGTTTGGTTGTTTTCCTGCAGACATGTCATTAGTGCACTGATAATATTATTTAATTGGGTGATAAAATGTCTGCAAGAAAACAACCAAGTTCAGAGAGCATCAAGGAGCCTACAGTTCAATCCTGAGCCACAAGTATTTTATCAGAAGTTTGTATTTTTGGACTTCTAATATTGAGAAGGATATCAGGGCCCATGCTTGCAATACTGAAAGGTTGGTATGCTAGCATCTGGGAAATCCCACCCAGGTTGATAGACAGAAGCCTTAAGGCAGAAGTCTAGCTCCAATTGGGGTTATACTGGATTAGCAGACATCCAGCAAAAGCAGTATGTGTCTTCTTTTTTGCCCTCATGTCTTCTCTCCAGCAGACATAGGCGGAAATTCACATACTGTCCAGCTTTTTGAACATCTAAGAAGGTATCTTTTCTGCAGCAGCTTTTCTCCATGATACAGTACTTCCCCAATAAGCACTAATCACAAATTAACAAGCTCTGCTCTATGATCTTAATTAGTTGATTAGCACCCACCAACCAACTTGGGCTCCTGCCCAAAATGGACAAGACCTTAACCAGTTACATGCTGAAGGCTTTGGCCTCCTAACCAGCTCTAGAACATTCCTGTGATTGAAAAAACAGTCTTTTCTGATGCTAGGGAAAGTAAAGTCATATGCATGTATGTTTAAACACATTTTCTTTCTTTCTTTTGCAGTTTTTCACTGTAATTTTTGTCATGGATGCCAAGAAAGTTAAATAGTTTCTCCTCCTTGTCTATTTGTCCTCCTTTTCAATTGCCCCTGAGATCTTTTGTCTATTCTGATTTCTAATAACCTTTGGACCAATAGATAAACAAAATCCTGGGACAAAGAAAATGGAGAAAATGAGGATATTTTAAAGGGTTTTGTGCACACTTATTATTATGCTGTATGTTACAGCTGTCTTAAATGGCTCTGACTAAAGAGAGATTGCTGGCAGTAATTTGGAAGGAAAGATTGGCTCCTATCTTTATTTTTTATTGATTTTATTGAAATTTCTTTGATAGCTGTGAACCACCCAGAGTCATTAATAAATTACATTTGTTTGCCCAGTCATCCAGTTGTTTAGACTGGATCTGGCATTTTTATCTATCTATCAAGTTCTTCCCAAGGACCTAGGATAGACAGATGTTGCTTTTTTGATGGTGTTAAAGGTATCATCGCAGGATATAAGCTTTTTTGGGATGAGGTGCCCAGTTTTCATAGAATAGGATATGGAATATGGAGAAATTAACAAATCGAAATGCACAGCAATGCAAAGTAGGCCTCTAACGTGTGGAAATAGAAGCTGCTATATACTGGCAGGAATCCATTGTTGTCAGCCTCCACAATTTTAATAAGAAATTAGTTGAGCAAAAGGAGCAATTGTATAAACAATATCTTAACTGTCTGATTAAAATAGATTGCCAGAAGATGCAAATATAAAAAAGGAAAAGAAGATGCTGAGATTTTATGGTTCTTCTAAAAACTATGGTTCTGCCATACTTGGTCTCTCCAATATAAATCAAACTGGTCACCTCCATGTAAGCCTCTTTTGTAGAAAAGCTCCAACCCAAAATAGAGCATCATCTCCAATCAGTAACTCTTTATAGGGAAGGAAAGAATATTGCTGAAATAGTAACCCCAGTACTCAATCCCCAAAACATCTGTGTAAAAGGGGGGGGGAATAGAAACCCAGCTGATGCACTCAGATTTAATCAGCTCCAAGGTCTCCACTCTTTTAATTCTTACCAAGGAAATGGGAGAAAGCTACTGGGAAAATGAATAACAAAATCAAAATTGATATTTTCTTGCATTCCTTCTAGGGGGCTGTCATTCCTGTGAGAATATTGGGCACTGGAAATGAGGTTGTCCCAAAGACATCAATTAATTTCAAGCATGGATGAGCAGCCCTGGAACAGAACAAATGTAAGTAATTGCATCTTAGCATGTCTCTTCTCTTTTCCCTCTACGGATTCCTTTGTGCAGCGTAAAATACATGAAAACTGTAGGCTGCCTTTTAAGCACAGAAGCTCCTTTTTTTCAGTGTCCAGTCATCGATTCCTAGGGTATTCCTTTTTTTCCCTCTTTAGTACATATTGTAAGAATTCATTTGTGGAGCGCAAAATACCCAGGAAAACTATGAACTGCCCTTTAAGCATATTAGCTTCCCTTTTCACTATCCAATCATTGATTTCCAGGATATCCATTTCTTTTCCTCTTTAGTACATATTGTAGAAATTTCTAATCAATCTATTTCATGCCTGTCTCTTTCTCTTTCTGTCAGAGAAGTGAGCCTCACACTTTTCTCCCAAGTTCCTCTCCCCTCTTAGCCTTTTGGGAAAAGATGTCTTCTGCAAGCTGATAACTGGTATTTCCTTTACCTTGACAGTATCTATATTCAGTGCTTTTTTTGTAAAAGAAAAAGGTGCCGGAACTCCCACATGTCATACAACCTGCCTTGCCTACCCTACAAGGTTCCATCCAAAAAAGGTGCCGGAACTCCATTCTGAGCGTTCTATGAGAAAAAAAGCCCTGTCTATATTATTTCTTTTATATCCTACTTTTACCTACTGTGGAGTCTGTATTTCTTGTCTTCTTGTCCTGTTCAAGAAGACAACCAGGAACATCTTAGTTCCCTTAGTTAGGGAACTTAACACTTTGGCACGTTTTGTTTTCACTTATTTATAAGCAAAGTAGCCCAACGGCAAAGTCTGCAATGTCTCAGTCCAGCCTGTAAAGATTTCTGTAGATCTCTCCAAAGCTCTGCTTAGCAATGCCCAATATTCTCTTAACCCTGAAGTAGAGAAGGGCAATATCTGTGCTTACTCAGAGCCTACATTACAATTTGGACAGATCTCATTTGCAAGACCTCAAGGGTAATTTACAAGTGGCTATGCTTCCTGCTTCTCTTTTGAAGTCCTAGAATCTGCTTTCTTCTTCTTTCTTTCCTCATTAAAAATTAGCCACTTTTCTTCGTCCTGCTGCTGTATCCATCACTGAGCATGTTGCTAATAAAACCTTTTAAAAAATGCTCATGCCCTAGATACATATTGGCAGGGTCTTCTTTCAGATGTGCAGCCCTTTTTGGAACTCTTATGTACCAGAGCTAGTCCCTGGCCTGGGGGAACCTAATTTCCCTCCAGAGCATCTGCCCAAAGATGCAAAGCAAACCTGCCATGTCCGAAATGAGAGGACTGGCTATATAAATGTCTAACAAATGAAGAATGACATCTGGCTGAGATGGGACATTTACAAATGCTGATCATCACCAACAGCACTCTGTATTGAAAATACCATTCCTTTTTGATTCATGCCTTATATTCAAAGGTACAGTCCCACGAGAAGAGAAGTCTAAGATAGAAGCAGGTTTATTCTGAACACCGAACCAAGAGAGGTGGATGATTACTTTTCTTATTCCTTTGATTTTTATTGTATTTTTGAAATGTATTATTGCCTGGATTTTTATTTCATTCTGGGTTGTGGAATTGTACACAGTTAGCCTTAATCAAAACCTCAGGACAGAACTAAGCCATTTCCCTTTTAATAAAATACTGCTCTGACTGCCAAGGCATGGCAACCTAAATTACTTAATAAAAATCTACAACATGAGTGTCAAACCCGATCATGTCACGTGATGTTCCATGATGTATCGTGACTTTTTTGCCTTTCCAGAGCTGGGGTGGGTGTGGCCTGCATGTGATGCATATGGCCTGTGGGCTACCAGTTTGACACCCCTACTCTACACCCTCTAATTGAATATTGATGCTTAATATAAAGTTTGTTGGTTGCCTTGCTAGTGACATGTTTACTAGAGCCAAGTACCCTGTTAATGATGTGAAAATTTACTTAATTTTATTTTTACAATTTAGAAGCCACCTGACCCACAAGAGTCTATACAGCTTATAATTTAAAAGTAGAAAATGATAATAAAAGAACATTTCTACAAACAGTTGTTATATCTTTCCTGGTATGATTCACTGAGATGGTATTTTCAGTAACATTGAGCTGAAGGTGATTAGTTCCTGGAATCAGAACCTCAATTGCTTGTGGCCCACATATTTGGGATGACAATCTGTGGGCCAGGGATCACCCAGAGACCGGTGCCTCCTGCTTACAGTATATCTACCAGTTCTGTATCCTTGCTTATAGCATATCTATATTTTCCCTTGGAGAATTGCATTTTCTTGTCAGCTTCTTCACTCAAAACCTTGTTAGAGCTAATTATGCATCTTTTTTCTTTTTACTTGGAGAAATTATAACCACACATCTCCCCTTTTTAAAGTATGCCTTTTCCAGTTTTTATCAAAAAGCACCAACATTCAAATGGACAATTACAATACTGAAAAATGAAATGTAAATAATAATGCATTTTAAAATGAAATTTTAAAAAACACGATGCCATCCCTTAGAATCTCCTTTTGGTAGCATGACCACATAGCATAAATGTTTTGAACAGCTTTGCAGAGACTTTCCTGTGATATAGACAACGAGCCTCTTCCTAAAATTATCAGTGCTGTGTCTAGGTTGCATGGAGCAGCTGTGTCTAAATATATTTGCTGGTCTCTTAAGAACAAAACAATTTTCTCTTGCTGTGCCTCTTTACTTGGCTTCCTACCTTTTGTAAAAGGAAATGATATGGAAAGAAAATCCACACTACCAGAACTATGAGCAGCAGCAGAGGAAGGGTGAAAGTTAAGGAGGCAAATAAATTAGGAGGCAACCATATAAAACCCCAGTGGAACAGTCTACAAGGGCTCATTTATGTGAAATACTATGAATCAGCGCAGTAGGCAAGACAGAAACAAGTATGTGGAGAAGAAAAGAATTAGTGAAGAACATAAAATGGGGGAAAGAAAAAAAAGAAAAGGAGAAAGAAAAGCTGGGGACAAATTGAAGAAGCAACTAAGATTTCAGATCAATTCATAGGATTTGAAATAACCTTCATGTACGTTTTAAGATAGTAAACTAATATTGTAAGGATTACAATTGCCTGTTTTATTCTATTGAGTGGTTGAAATCTCATGGATAAGAATTTGAAAACTCCATCCCATGAAGCAACCATACACACTTAATAGCTTCTGCCACTACCATATCCTTAAACTTGCCCAGAATATTACTAGCCATTGGCATTGTTTGGATCCTACTAAGGACTAGGGGCAGGAGATAGCCCTACATCATGCTGCTTACAAATAGCAGCAGCATTTCCTGGCTCTGCTATTTGTGTTGTCATTGCCAGATATCTGCAAATTGCAAAGATCCTTTTCACAGCACCAGAAAGTAAAATTAATTCAAGAATTTTCAGCAGCAGTTTTATTCCCATGTTAATGTAACAGCTGCAGAACCTGGAAATGCATCAAGAATGCAGATGCATAGGAAACTGGTTGTCTTTGAGAACAAGGGTCAACGAAGAGTCCTTGAATGAAAAAAAAAATCACTTGCCAAAGAACAAAACATTGCCATCTGCTTGTTCTTTTCCAGGAACAAAAGTCATGAATTGATATAATGTACTGAACAGCTAGCAGTGCAATTCTATAAAAATTTATTTTGAAGTCAGAACTATAGAATTCAAGAGAGATTTTTTTCACAAATGGGTATGTATTGCACAAATGGAATATTCCAGTTCAAGGCTAAAATTAATCCAATTCATAGTTAATACATTTTTTTCTCTGACATACTTTTTGCACTACAGGCTCTTTTGACCTGAAATCTTTTCCACCACTGATATTTGATACCGAACCAAAATGGAATTTCAGTTGAAGTTCTGCTAATCAAGGAGCCGCTCAATGCATTTTATTAGAATAAAAGACTGATAACTTTTCACAGAAAGATTTAAGTATTTTCAGTTAAGAGATAATGCAGTTTAATTTTGGCTTAAGGTGTTGAGTAAGACTAGACAATTGAGGTTTAATTAATAAATCATGATTAAGCAAATCAAGGCTTGATGCACTATGAAAACCTCACTGTCTGCAATGTTGGGAGGTTTTTTTTCCTAATGTTGTAATGTGTTTTTTATTACAGCTAAATCACAAAGTAAGAGGATGATCAAAAATGGTAAAGTCAGAAGTCAGCAGAATTTTCCAGTAGATACATAGCCTCCCGGGAGTGGTTTGCTTTCCCTCAAAGTGACAATATAAGGATGGGTGACTGCCAAGGTGAGACTCAAGTTCTAACCAACCATACCCCAAATTGTAACATTTTTGGGGTGGTTAGTCAGATTTCTGGAAGCAGAAACAATTATGTAGAAAAGTGTGGAATGCATGAAGAGATGAGAGAGAAAAAAATGGATATTTTATTCTGTTTATCACCCAGCATTTCACTGATAAATAGGCAGACATATGAATTTAATGAATAAATAATAAATGTGTATGGCTAGATGTCTCACCCAGCAATGGGGTTATCACATTTTGTACCAACTGCAGTTTCTGGATCTAGCATAAGAACAATTCCACATGGAATACATTATTATATAGTAATTAAATATGAAACAGCCATGTGAACAACTGTAACTAGGTCATCCCTGTTTAAGAAAGGGTATAGTGTTGTGTACTGGGTTCTTTGCAGCAAGCAGGAGACGAGGCGAGAGAGTTCAGGCAGCAACATACTTTATTGAATACAGGAACTGAACTGTTAACCAAGGCTTCTACACAGCTATTTATACTCTGGCCACTAGGTGGCGGCCAATAGGTTTGAAGGAGCCTATTGCCGCTCTAGAGCCAACCAATGGTGGTCCTGGAGACTGCCTGTCTGAGGAGCTGGCGACCATTACCCAATTCCCTAATTAAGCAATCTCAACAGCATTCAAAACCCATGAGGTACAGTTCAGGTAAAACAGGCCCAATACATTACACCTAGTATATCAAATGAAGATATAGTATAGCTTCTAATAAAAGTAAAAAGTAAAAAGAAGCTGATTGAGCACATTACATTCACACATTATTGGTACTGAGGTACAGAATCTGAGAAATTCAGAACTTGCTCAAAATTTCATTGAATCCATGTAAACTTTCTCTTTGGGAGAAAGTAATAATTGTGGCTGACTACTTCTAAGAATTTTTTAGTCAAACATCTTTCTTCAATCCTTCTAGATTGGATATAGTAGAAACACAGAGTTGGTAAGGACTAATGAAGTCATCAGGCCCAATTTATACTGCTTAATGAATCTCAGAAAAAATTCTTTGGTTTCTTCTGTGGACAGATGAAACCAAAATTGAGTTGTTTGGGAAAAACACACAACACTATGTGTGGAGAAAAAAAGGCACAGCACACCAACATCAAAACCTCATCCCCACTGTAAAACATGGCGGAGGGAGCATCATGGTTTGGGGCTGCTTTGCTGCCTCAGGGCCTGGACAGATTGTTGTCATTGATGGGAAAATGAATTCCAGAGTTTATCAGGACATTTTTCAGGAAAACGTACGACCATCTGTCCACCAACTGAAGCTCTGCAGAGGATGGGTGATGCAACAGGACAATGACCCAAAGCATACAAGTAATTCAACAAAACAATGGCTTCAACAGAACAGAATACGCCTTCTGGAGTGGCCCAGTCAGAGTCCTGACCTCAACCCGATTGAAATGCTGTGGCATGACCTTAAGAGAGCGATTCACACCAGACATCCCAAGAATATTGCTACACTGAAACAGTTTTGTGAAGAGGAGTGGTCCAAAATTACTCCAGATCGTTGTGCAGGTCTGATCTGCAACTACAGGAAACGTTTGGTTGAGGTTATTGCTGCCAAAGGAAGGTCAACCAGTTATTAAGTCCAAAGGTTCACATACTTTTTCCACCCTGCACTGTGAATGTTTCCATCTTATGTTCAATTAAAACATGACAACAGCTAATGTTTGTGTAGTATTATTTTAAGCAGACTGTGTTTTTCTATTGTTGTGACTTACATGACGTTTAGAGCGCATTTTATGGCCAATTCATACAAAACTCCACATAATCCCAAAGGGTTCACATACTTTTTCTGGCAACTGTACATATTTACTGTTTGATCTTCTGTTGCATTTGTCATTCATTTCATAATTTCAATATATTCTTTACATGCTGGGTTAACTTTTGATATGGACAAAACTGATCAGATTATTGCCAAGACGTAAACCATATTTGTTACATATGTACCCATGCGTTTCCTTTTTCTGTTAAAAATGAAAGCAAGCATCATGCTAATTCATAACTGGCTCTACAATTCATAAGTAAAGATGAACTGCCTGAAGTTTTCACTACAACCATCAGGTAAGATTCACCCATTTGGCAACAGCTATACCCTGTGCCATAAATCATTCTTGTGTATCCCTATGGACACCTGTGTACTATCCCCTACCTGCCAGCATTCAGCTCTTGAGTCTGAAATCGCTCACAGTCACTTATATACTTGCCTGCCTGCTGGCTTTCCTACGGAGTTTGGTTGTGGGAAGGCAGCAGGAAATTGTGATCAGGTCCTTGCTTAATGATCAACAATTGTGGTTTAAATACAACAGGGACTACTGGAATTGCCATGACATCACACTTTACAATGCATTGCTCAGCAATGGAAATTTTGTTTCCAATTACTTTCATTAAGCAAGGACTACCTGTTCCTCCAAAATTCAACACTTTCCACATCTAGAATCCTAAGCAGTAGCCTAACCACCCACTCTTAAGATTGAGCCTGCTAAGAGCATTGCTATCATGTATATTATTCTTTATATAAGCTACTTTTAAAAGTAAGGTGTATAAAGATATTTATAGCAGAACTACTAGATTCTGTAACAGTTTTGTTCCTTATGCCATCTTGTAAATTCGCAGGATTTGTAAATTCGTATACATTTGAACTAGACTGTGATGTTTCTGTGTGTCATATGTGTATGTGGATACATGCATAATGGTATTTTTTGAGTTGAATGCAATGCAATTTCATTTTAATGCATGCTGATTAGTGTACATTTAAAAGTTTTTATTCTATTCCATTGTCCTGAAAGTGCTTTTTCAAGAGGCAAGTGGACTTTCTTGTTTTTCTTTGAAGGCGTTTCACTTCTTATCCGAGAAGCTTCTTCAGTTCTGTTCTGTTCCATTCCACTCCACTCCCATTCTGATCAATTTCTCTATATACACCATACTTGACCACTGCACTGTTTTTATGTTGGATCCTTCAGACTCAACATTATGCCACTGACACTGGTTCAGTGTATATTTAGATTCAAGGTGGATGACAGAATTACTGATAAGTCTAGAAATCTCTTGACTAATAGCCTGCCTGTAATAAAACCCACATGAAGACAAGTCAGAATTGTGATATTTAAAAGCAGGCCTCCACTATGACGATTCCATGCTCTGAAATGACTTATCTTTATGTGTAAGAAACCACAGTCATCTAACTTCATTAAGAAGGCAGCATGCTCATGTCCCCCAGGTGCCTTCTCATCTGCTTGGTTGATTTAGAACAGAGGCAAGCAATATTTTGTGACTGATAGGCACATTAGGAAGCACTCCTGGAAAAAAAAACCTATAATAAAGACGTGACAACCACAAAGCATCCAATTTACTAATGAGCAAACCAGTGATGAGGTTCCTCATTTCCTGTTCAGCTCCCAGCATTATCAAAGCTTGCACTCGAGCCCTTTCCAAGTCATTGATCCTGTGGTCTCTGTTTTCTGTACAGGTTGACAGATTACTAACAAAATGCTGGGCTGCCACTGCCAATGATGTTTAATTTCCTAAAAATGCCTACAGAGTCTATGACAGTCAGTCTGGTGTGGTGATTAAGGTACCAGGTTACAAACTGGGAGACCTTAAGCCATAGGCATCAAATTAACTGGGTGATCTTGGGCCAGTCACTGTATCTTGGCTCCAGGAAGAAAGCAATGGCAAACCACATTCAAAAATGTTTCAAATAAACTTCAGAGACTGATTCAGGCAGTCTCCAGGAGTCAACAGACTCAAAGATACAAAAAGAAGAGAAAAAATAAAAGATTTATAACCAGCCTTTCATTCAGGAGTTCAGAGCTTGGCATGTCAGCTAACTTGCAGCTCACTGTTTTTACTTGAATCTTAAACCAAAAAGGAAAACATAACAATTAGAGACTGATAATTATGATAGAAAATAGTCACATTCATATCTGCAAGTATATTCTTATATAATCCTTAAATTATACTTGCTTGCTATTTTAAAATGATCTCTTAATGTATTGTTTAAATGTTGCATTTTATTGTCATTATTGTGAAAAGAGCAGATAAATATTTTAAAGCAATCAACCAACTATTCTAGGAAAATTACAGAACTGCCATAATTTGTAATCTCTCACTTTACAGTCCTAAGAATGTCTCTGATTGATCAAAATTCATTATTATTTTTCTTTTCAGCTTCAAGGGAATATACTGACTTTGTATTTCTAAGCCAAACCCTTGAATAGGAGAAATATGTAGAAAACCCATTTACCCAAATTGCAATATATACTCAACAGTCCAGAACTGGAAGGGATTGCCTGAAATGAAGCAAAAAACAGCAATAAATAAATAAAATAAAATGGAAAAGGCTTGTTAAATGTAAACACACACACTCCAAAACCATCACTTCATCAACAGCCCTCTTACATGGGTGCTGTTACAGACTGTACCATTTTGTGACTGATCAACACCCCAAGGCAACCATTTTGTGAGCATGCCCATTACTGGCTTTCAAAATAAACCAGGTGGGAATTCTGGATTAAAGTGGTTTATAGTTCTAGCTGGTTGGCAGTTGTCTCCGGCAGCTATTGCATTTGTCTGCATTTATCTGAGTGAAGTTAATTTGCAAAGCATTCAGCAAAGCTTGCGAGGACGCTTCGGAACCGATTCCATGAAAAGATACGGATTTGTGCGCACTCACATGATTTTAAACTCAACTGAACGGAACCACCCTTATTCGACTGAATGAGCTCTTAACAGAATGAATTCTCCGAAGTGAATAGAGGATGCAGGTTGAGCCCAAGTCAATTTCTACATCCGTAATTATCACAACTCCTCGTTTGCAAAAATTTTACTCCTGGGTTGTTTTTTTTTACCACTTGATGAGAAGCAGAACGACCCGGTTTAAACTCCAGCCCGGCTAGTCCTCTCCCGCACCGCCTCTGACTTTTGAGGAAAGTTCAGCGCTCGCGCCATTTTCCTTCCCGGTCTGCCGTAAACTTAAGTAGCCCCCACATAACTCAGTTCTCCTTTGCCTGGGAACCGAGCAGTCCCCGGGCCCCCTCTTCTCCTCCGGAGACAGCAGGTGCCCTTCGCTTCTCCCCTGGCCAGCCTTCCCGTTCCCAGCCACGTGCTGTTTGTTTGTTTGCTTGGCCAAAGGGGGCGGTGGAAAAGGAACTGGCGCTAGCTAGGCTGAGAGGGAGAAGATCCTCCTCCTTATTCCTCCTCTCCCGGGGGGCGGCCTGGCGGGCCGTCGGCCAAGGAGAGGAGCCACAATCTCCGCTTCCGACATCCGAAGAGGTCGCGGTAGCGCCGGAGCTTGAGAGGTCCGAGCGTGCAAAGCAGGGGGCCTTCAAACTTGGCCCTTTTATGACTTGTGGACTTCAACTCCCAGAATTCCTCAGCCAGCAAAGCTGGCTGAGGAATTCTGGGAGTTGAAGTCCACAAGTCATAAAAGGGCCAAGTTTGAAGACCCCTGGTGCAAAGGCTGCTTTGGGGCGGAGTTTGCGCTCCCGAGGGAACGGCGAGAGCGTCGAAGAGCAAAGTCCCGTCCTGCGAGGAAGGAGACGGATCCAACCGGGGCCGCCCAGAGCCCTTTCCTCTCTCCGTCTTTTCCTTGCTCCCTCCCCTTCCCAACCCATCATCCACCTCCCCCCCCCCCGCTCCCGCCCCAGCTCATCTGGAGCGGCTCCCCCTGCGGATCTCGGATCGCAGCGCGCGCTGAAAAGTGAGTCTTTCTCTTTGCGTTTTCTCCGGGGAGAGTCAAAGAGAGCCGCCCCCCCCCGCGCGGGGATGCCCATCCGTAGCTTCGCCAGGGGCAACCTCGGGGGGCTTCTGAGGCGAGGAAGCGCCGTTGCAGCTGCGGAATGCTCTTCCCGCGTCGATTGCCTTGCAGTTAGGGAAACGGGGAGGTCTCGCGCGCCCAAGTTTCTGGAGCGCGGAGGAAGAACCGCTGGAGCGAAGGAGCAATAAAGGGGGAATGTTGTTTTTGATGCTGCTGGTTTTACGATGGTTGCTGGTCGGGTTATTAGTAGTTAGTTTGCTGAAGCATCCCTGAATGAGAAGGTGGCTAGAAAGCATCCAGTCTTTTCCCATTATGGGGTGTGTGTGCGTGTGTGTGCGTGTGTGTGTGCGCACGCAGGCGCGCGCGCCCCGGGTAGCAAAAGAGCCTCTGCTGTAAACACTCCCGAGAGCTGAGCCAAACATGCCTGGGCGGGAAAGATTAGGTTGAAAAAGAAAGGAGCCATTTGCTCCAGTGACAAGGGGAGGAAGAAATCGATTCCTCCCGCGGCGTGCCTTTCCCTTCCTCCGCCTGGCTGGGACTTGGGATGCCATGGATCGGGTCCAAGGAGCGACCCGCCTTTTTTAGGCTGAGCCCTTCCCTTTCTCTCCATTCCTCTCTCCCTCCCTCCCTCCCTTCCTGACCGTCACTTTGCCGGGCGATTTCCTCGCGCCTGCATTTTATTGGCTGGTTGCTTTACCTGGCGGCCTTTGTTGTCTGAAGCCGCCTTTGTTCTCTCGGAAGGTGTTAACTCCACTTTCTCTCTCTCTTTCCCCCCCCCCAACCTTTTATTTAACCCGCTCCTCTGCTCCGATAACGCAACGCCGGGCAACTCTGCTGAGCACGCTTGCTCTTTACTGTTCTTCTGGGTTAAAAGAAACCAGTGTAGTTTTGGACTGTGGTAGCTACCGGTAGAAACAACAAAGAATTCTGTGTCATTTTTGAAACTGGGAAAACCCCCATAAAAATATAGTTGTTAGGGACAATCAGCTATGAATTCGGGGACTGTATGAGGGCCCAGGTTTCTACTGCTTTACAAGGTGGGGGCAGTAGTGGTGGAGGAGACGAAAAAGTATTTTTAATTTGTTTTGTTTTGGAATGATCAAAGTAGAGAAATGAAAACACAAGCTAATTTCATTAATGTTTATTAATAGATATTGTATAATACAAGGCAGGCTACTGTTTCTTGGCTGTTTACAAAATTCAGATAAAATCAGCTACATGTAATATGCCTTATTCATAGCAAAAATACTGTACAAAGTAGCAGACGATGAAAGTTTGACTTAAAGGCAGATACAGATTAGTTCACTACTTGCTACAAGGTGGAATTTAAGAAATATGACATAGTTTAGATTTATGCAGATTAGAAATCAGTAAAGATGGTATAGCATGTAAAATATTTGGGGACCAAAAATATGGTCTTGGGGAAAAGAGGCAATCTTTTCATCAAATATTTCAAGAAATGTAACTTATGAGTGAATGGGATGGGTGATCTTTAATAGTTTAAGACGGTGTCACATTAGATTTAATTTTTGTGAGGAAATAATGCAAACTGGATTAAGATGAATGAAATATAGCCAATGAAAAACATGGTAGTGCAAACATACTTTAGTGCAAGGACTGGAAGGAGTACTTGTCAACCAAGAATACTATTTCTCTGAAGCTGTGACTACAAATCAGATTATAAATTACAACAAATGCCCTTTCAAGATATTTTACAGAAATAAAATTATATGACGATAATAACCCAGAACAAATCAAAAGTTAATTTTGTTGTTCATTGCTTCCAATTCTTCATGATCCCATTGACATCATTTTGCCAGAACTGTCTGTCAGTAACTGCTTCTTTGACTTAATTCCTATTATGTTGCTGGTATTAATGTCAAACCGTCTTGTCTTCTGTCAGTCTTTCTTAAAATTGCCTTTACTTTTTCCAAGCATCAAAATCAGATACCAGAACTGGTTCAGTAGAAATCTTGAGAGTACTTTGTAAGTACTTTTGTTAACAATTGTTAATGATGGAGCATGTGAAACCATAGGTAGTAAGTAATTCATGTTTGTTTCTAGTTGAAACTTACCTACACCCTGAGTGCTATAAATGCTTCTCTCCTTCAACCTTATTCCTCCCTCTCTCATAAACAGAGCTGTGGTAAGAAATACTGAAGAAAGTAGATGGAATCTTGTATTTAGTCATACTTGGAGTAAATCTCTTGAAATCAATTGGCCTTAATACTGTGAAGCATTCTCATCTGCTTGTGATGTTGCTAAAATGTCAAGCGATGAAACAACTAATTATTCTATAAGGCCATGTGAGTTGGAAGGGAACTGAAAGCTACTATTCAGAGAAGGAGGTTGTGAAGTATAGCAATTGTAGGGTTGAAAGTCCTTGTGAATTTCTTGTATCACCTCCTCATTACTTTGAGGAACTAGAATATTCCTCCTTTTTTCATATTCACCTGTATCTGTTGCTTACATTAAGTCTACATTGGACTGATGACAATTAGAGCTAACTTGGGTTTCCCTCAAACCAGAACTTGTAATTGTAGGTTGTGAATTGTAGAGACAATACTACTGATTTTCTCCACAATTTGTCTTTAGTACATATGTAACATGAAACCATACCGGTAGAAGTGGGCAGGACTTACCCAAACCTACAGCTCATTTCTGATTTCGGAACCATAATCTGGAAAGCTGTACAGTGTTTATGGATTGGATTCTGAACAGATTTTCAAATGCAGCATATTGCAACTATAGGGCAACTATTCAAAAAACAGAGAACACTTGGAAAAAGATGAGCTAATGACCTTAAAATGTTTTTTTCCCCACTAGCTGTTGCTTTACCTTTCAAAGTTGAAGGGGACAAAACTTGCTAATGTTCATCCTCCACCACCTTGCCTGACCTACTCAGATTTTGTATTCATAAGATTGACAAAATTAATAATAATATTAATATTATTATTAATAATAGTAATAATAATAATAATAATAATTAGTAGTAGTAGTAGTAATAATAATAATTTAATTTCTATACCGCCCTTCTCCCGAAGGACTAGTAGTAGTAGTAGTAGTTGGAAGGGACCTTGGAGGTCATCTAGTCCAACCCCCTGCTCAGGCAGGAAACCCTATACCATTTCAGACAAATGGTTGGCCAGTCTCTTCTTAAAAACTTCCAGTGTTGGAGCATTCACCGCTTCTGGAGGCAGGTTGTTCCACTGGTTAATTGTTCTAACTGTCAGGAAGTTACTTGAATTGGCATTACCTCCTTTTACCCTCACATTTTAGGTGTAAATGTCCTGCCTGAATGGTGAATGTTGGAACTGGACTATTTACCTAGAGTTGTGTTGAACTAAACAGGTATACCTGGAGAGTTGGGGGAGAATAGAGCCTGTGTAAAGATGATGATTTAGCTTTTTTTTGAGGCAAATCCTAAATTCTCTCTTCTAATTTGAATTATGAGAGTAACACTTAAATGCCAAAGTCTGGATTTTTACATTCCCTGCTTCTGTGTCTTTCAGAGCAACCTGACATGCAGAAATTTAGCAGAGGAAGTGTTTTGGGCATAGCAATTATGTGATAGGAAATCCTTCATATTGATGTGCAATTAAAGGTAGAAGATGAAAAGACTGTCAACTGTACATCATTAAGCTTTTAACCTAAATATAACTGTACTCTATAATCAAACTTTGTAAACCTCAGTGCATTTGTTCAACATGCTTTTTTGTGGCTGAAGCTAAGAATGATCAAGATAGCCCAGCACTTAAATTTCTATAGCCTATTTTGATTTCCTTTTCATCTGATATACCAGCCATCCTTGGGTAACTGAGTAACTGGCATTGTTATTAAAAGCGTAATTAGCCAGAATATGGTGACATGATATGGGCTGATCTGCTTAGGGTGGAGGACAGCTAATTTTTACCCATCCCATATTTATCTTGAAGAACTTTGTATCTTCTATAGGAAATGCAAGCGGGCTGCGTTTGTAGGATCAGATTGCACTCATTCCCACTTCTGTATCTTACCTCTCCACTCAGTTTGGATAGCATGTGAAGCTGTGATTATTCCAAGCAACTGTACAATAAACCATGATTCTAAACTGTGGTTAAAGCTATACCACTTGACCACAAACCTTGGTGCAATAGGCACGGAATACATTAAACATAATTTTGCATTGAATAACAAGATTATTTCACCATCATGAAGAGCTTCAGCCATTGATTTCTGCCATTTAGCTTATTGAAAATATTGATGTGGAGTTATGAGATGAGTTGTGCATGCCACTCGTCATCAGGATGCATACTTAGCAATGATGGCAGTAATGCCAGAGAAAAAGAAAAGCAAAAGAATGAAATTCTGCAGAGGGCAAGAAATTTATCTAGCACTTCAAAAAGGTTTTCATTAGATGTGACATTGTAGAAAATGAATTTATGGGATATTAATTTTTAAAACAAAAGATTAATTCTCTTTTGGCCTGTCAGCATAAAATTAATGTATATGCTTCAATTGGTATTGTTGTACAATATCCAAAATATCAAGATTTGTCACAGAGGACAAATTGGACCTTCATGTGCATTTAAGTATTTTGTCCTATGCTCCATTAAAATTCACCTGCCAGTTTAGTTAATTTCTGTTCATTGTAGTAACCAAATTATCTTGCTGTAAGCAGCAACATGAATTGCATCAGAAGTAAATAACTTGGTGCCCTTTCAGGATTTTATTTAAAAAAATAGAGAAATAAAATAAGAAAATTTATATGGCTGCTGAATTCACTTAATAATTCCAGGTTGCTTACAAAAACAAAAACCCAACATAAAAACAATAAACAATAATCCCCACTCCCCTGATGACAGCAATCAGTCAATCAAATAAGCCATTTGATGGCTCCATCCCATTCTAGGGTCCCAAGCGAAACCAGATCTCCATCCCATCCCCAGGTCCATTGGCAGAAC